>NC_141875.1:719798885-720412385 GCF_056163025.1 Triticum urartu | reverse complement strand
AGGGGCAGTAACAGGCTCCTTGTAGCAGGCCCAATCAACGAGGTGCCTGCATTTTTGCTACGGGAGTAGCAGCCCAGCCGAGTGTGCGGGGTTGTGCGGGATTAGAATCCTGCATCTGACGGCGAGCAGAGTCCATAGGCAAGATCGAACGGCCAGAAATCATGAATGCGTGAGAGGCTTCCTAGAATGCACGGTTATAATGTATTTAAACTAGATCATGATCGCGCGCGTTGCTGCGCCTGTTCGTTTCTGAAGAAGTTAGAATATTGCGTAAATATTGGGAAAAAGATCATTTTCACTGTTTTATAGGCATGTACAACAAGTAACAATTTGGACAGTGGATAACATTTTTCTTATGACATAACACATAAAATGGAAACTAAGAGTATGGAAATTTTTAGTTTTTTAGACATATAATAGTGAGCGACAACTTCCACAATGTTTGAGATTCCCTCTTTACACCTCATATCGGCTAATATATGATTATGGCGTGGCTTGCATAAAGAGTGCAAGAGAGAACTGCGTACTTTTCGGGCCATCAAACTTTTCAAGGCTCAAAACCTCTCGGTGGTTTCTGAGATATCTGATGGTTCAATAACAAAATGGTCATCTAGACCTACATGCATAATAAATTGCACAAAGTAGCATGGTTTGTAGTGCAATGTGGGGGACTATTGCAAACCAGACCCATAGAGTGATTCAAAACTTGTGTTTCTCACTTTCCGAGAATATACATTGAGAGGTAATTATTCACATAATGGGAGACTTTTTTTAAGAAAATAATGGGAGACGTTTTTTTGAAGAAAATAATGGGATACTTTCTACAGGTACATATATGAGATAGACATCCCAACCTCACCAACTGAGAGACAGAAAAACGATAAATTGACTATGTCAATGCCACTACCAAAGAAGCATCCAGATGTGGGACTAATGAATCATGCACGGTTGATTTGCACATACTTCTTTGGCATGCCTGACTTAACCCCAACAAAAGGCGATGGGCATATCTGCATGTGCATCGCACAGAAGACGAGGTAAAAAATAAAACACATTAACCTCATTCCATAGTGATGAAGAATCTCACAATTTAGCTCAACGGGGTGGATATGAAAGTGTTTCCTGAGACAAGGTTTTTGGAGTTACTGTTTCCCGGGACAAATAAGTAAGAGCAATTATCTCACAAAAAGTTCAGAGATTAAAGCATTAGCAGTGCTCACGGCCGCTGGGATGAAAGCACGCACTACTTTTTGGGTTACGATCACGTTTTACACTTCATGTATGTGGTGGGCTGAACGCACTCACCCACCGGCCCAGTAAGCATTCGTGGCCCGATCAATCACACATCGCCCAGCTAGCTCCACGGAGCAGCGGCCCAAGAGAAATACCGCAACATCAAAAAAGAAAGCGATCGACTTAATTGCTAGCGATGGCAAAGCGCTGTACATCGAGCGACTTAATTGCTAGCGATGCAAAGCGCTCTAGATAATCGGACGGTTAGCGATGCAAAGCGTTGTGGTGGCTCCTAGCTAGCTGAGTTATACTGTTTAGTAATTGTTTGGAGCTTACTCGGTTCTTCTTTTCTGGATGAAAATCCATCATCTAACCTATGTGGTTATATCCGGCGACGACTGTGCTCATGTATTGTTTCCTTGCTGGAGGCATCGCTATTGGGAGAACCTTTTGGTCGTCCAAGTGTTGTCAATGGCAGTGGTATTAGTTGATGTTTTGCTGTAGTGGGTCGTTTGCATCACCTTGACACCTATGTTTTTCTTTTTCTTTTTGTCTGTGTGCATCTTAGTTATACAGAGGCCGGGTATGTACTCGTTGTGATTGTTTCTGCTTGATGCCACAATATGAGTCAATAAAGAATGCCCTTTATCGAAAATATTTTTATTTATTTCACATCATATAGATTTGTTACTGTAAATGTTCATATTTTTCGATAAACTTTGTTAAACTTTATAAAATTTGAATTCAATCAAAACTAACATGCGGAGTAAATAAAAACAAATGCGGTATCGTGTTTGGACATTTCATTCAAAAATAACATCATTGGCCGAACCATAAGCCTATATAGGCTACTATAGACTGTCCTATTTTTAATCTCACCTAGTTAGCATACCTAATAAAATATCATTGAAAGATAATTTAAAATTCAAAAGATTGTGATTTGTTTGCACTTAAAATGTTTTTTATAAACTTTGAATTGTGTGCACTTAATTGCCATCCCACTTAATCTGTATGTTGTGCTCGCTAATACGCAGGGACCAGTTGGATCATGGTTCAACAAATTCTGTTTCAAAAAAGACGTGAAATATAGCACTGCTGACACTTGACTGAGTATTTAACCAAAAACTATCACAATTCATGGAAACGTGTTGAAAAACTACCACTTTACAATTTTGTGCCAAAAACTCCCACTTTTGTCCTAATCTATTGCTAAAAACTACCAAGTGTGAAAACTGCTCGCTTTGGCTCGTTTATGATAGTGTGGCCCACATGTCAGGACGGAAAAGGTCAGCACCGTTAACTTTGCTGTCACCGTAGAAAGAGATCGAGACGGCGGCGGCCTTCACTGTGCGGCACGAACGGCTGAGCAGGGTGGCCACTAAGCACGCCACCGGCGGCGAGGAGGCTGGAGGACCTTGAGCGGCCACAGCCCGCCCGTTGAAGAGGACCAGAGGCGGCCACAAGAAGCTGCATGACGGCGCGCCGGCGAGGCTGCACGGAGCCGACCACCTTGAGTGACCTAGCGCGCACCTGCAGCGCGCCCGCTCCTGCAGCGCGCATGGCCGTTGCTACATGCCGGCGGGGATGGCGGAGGCGGCGTTGCTGCATGCCAGCGGGGATGGTGGCGACGGTTCGTCCATGGATCAGGGAGGAGGAGGAGGAGAGAGGAGGGCTGGAGGTGTGGGGCGCTTCTCAGGATGGCGGCAGCGTTCGCCGACAAGCATGCAACAGCGAGGCAGAGGTCAACCCACCCCACCGCGGCTGCATCTGGAGGAGACGGCGCGACCTGCAGGCGGCGCTCCGGCGCGAGAAGGGCGGCAGGGAGGTCCAGGGGAGGCGGATTCGGGGTGGCGTCTGCCAGATCAGGTCGTGATGGGGTCGACGACTGCCGGCGGTGAGGGGAGACGAGCGGGGGCGCGGGCGCGGCGGGAGCTGGGGTCCGCAGGTGGCTACGAGGATAGGCGGTCACGGGCGTTAACAGCTGGCCATGAGCGCTTCGCCACGCTGGCACCTAAACAGTGGGGTTGGGCAGTCAGATTCGGGTTTAACCCAGGCAAAGCGAGCAGTTTTCACACTTGGTAGTTTTTAGCAACAGATTAGAATAAAAGTGGTAGTTTTTGACACAAAATCGTAAAGTGGTAGTTTTTCGACATGTTTTCATGAATTGTGCTAGTTTTTGGTTAAATACTCTACTTGACTATATAGTACTGACAATCATACATTGAATCTCGCAACTGTGTATTATTATTTTGCATGTCATAGGCATTTCGAAGGAGCAAACGTAACTTGCAACTTGTGAGAGCCAGCCGCTCAAGGGTAGGAGTGTTGTGTAGAAAACGCCAGAGAGTTTGCAGTCCGTTGCCAAGGTTACAGTCGTCCAGGACCAGGCTTTTTAGGTCGGGGAACACGCAGCAGGGTTCATCCAACACTGCCTGCAGCAGCACGGCGTGCGTACGTGCCATTTCCTGGAAACCAAAGAGGTGCAAGCTGGTGACATTGCACAGAAAGCCGAGGAGGGTGCACAGATTGCTTATCACCGGCGTCGCGTGCCTAAGTAGAGCGCTAGGGGCGACACGATGGTCGGTGCTAGCGGGTCGGGCGCGAGGGTCGACGCCGCCACGGAGTACGCCGCCGACGAGCGGTGGTCGGTGCTATACGCGGTAGACTTTGCGGCTGCGCGACGGATCTCCCTACACGATGGCGTGGTCTGGCTCAGGAAGGACGCGCTTCGACTTGTGCTTCTCGACGAGTTCGGCGTCACGATCGATGCGAGATTTCTTCGGGTCGGGGACTCGATCGACATCGGCGGGTTTGTCTCCTTTCCTTGCCATTTCGCTAGGGTTTGTGACAGGGCTCCGGTGATCGTCGCGGCGGCCGATCCTCGGCGTGCTCCTTCGTCTCGGGCGCATGAATCGATCGGTGCGTTTCACGGTAACATAGATGTGGTGCAGCGCGGTGCACGGCCACGTCCGCCGCCCCTGGCTAATGGGGCAGGCCTGCTGGGGCGTGGGCCGACTCAACGCACGGTTGATGCTCGCCACGTGGTGGAGGTGGGATCTGACCGCCATGGATCGAACGAGCCTAGGGTTTCGGTGGGTGTCGCTGGTATAAATCATGAACCTGAGCCCCCTCCCCCCATTTTGGATCTGGACGAGTGCCTCGCCCACTTCTGGGACGCGCCGCGAGAAGCCAGATCTAGGGTTCCTCAAACTTTTTCGTGGTGGGAGGGGAAGATCCATGGGGATAGCAGATCGTATGCGCAAGTAGCCGTCTCCACACCTCATCCTCCAAATCCCAAGCCAATCCACAACAGCCAGAAACCAGAGATGAGGGGGGAAGGCTTCGGTGCTGGTCGCCATGGCCGTGGGGCTGGCCGTTTCAACCGCGGCAGCGGCCGCGGCCGGGGCCATGACTCCAACGTCTGGAAGCACAAGACGGGGACGGGCGTGGGGGAGTCGTCCTCGACGAGGGCGTCCGGATCTGGCGATTCGGGCTTCGAGAAGTGGGATGAGGCGGCGGAGGGCAGGATCGACCCCTGCCGCCGAGATCGATGGGGGGACGAAGAACGCGGAGTGGCTGACCACAGGGGAGAGCCTCCGCCGAGAGGAGCGCTTCCTGCTCATACTCGCATCAACGACAATAACAAGATGGACCAGGTCACCCACAACAACGTGCCTTCCCGATCTGATGATCCTCCTGCAACCACTGGTAACATCATTCCTCGTCTTGAGGCTTGCCAGATCTGTCATCTGGCCGGTCATTTTACTGTGAGTTGCCCCCAAGCTATTTGCGAGCGATGCAAGAAAAATGGGCATCTGTACATCATCTGCAAATAATTCATTCCCTGGGAGTGTCTTCCTGTTATGTGTGCTTTCCAATCTAAGGGGCAAGGGTTCCATTTCATTCCTGACACGAACATTGAGAAACAGGCCAGAGAGCGTATTTACAATATTATCGTTACCATCATAGAGGGTTCTGCTCTCACCAAGGACAATGAACATGAGCTTAGTGTTTATGTTGGGCAAGGCTGGCGCTGCTCTGCTAGGTTCTTTGCCCCAGAAAAATTTGTCATGAGAATGCCTAATCCCAGGGAGGTGGATCGTGCTTTGTTTGTAGAATTTATTAAGCTCAAAAAGTGCGGTGTGAGTGTAAAATTCTCTCCCTGGTCGGAAGATGTGGATGCTGAGGGGCTACTTGAGGTGGCTTGGGTCAAAATTGGGAAAATCCCACCTAACAAACGCAATGATAAAACTGTGGCTTATGTTGGAGGTCTTGTTGGGGTCACTCTTGAAGTTGACATGTCCACTTTGAACCGTCCCACCTCTGTTAGAGCTAAAATCGGCTGTAGATTTGTGGATCAGCTGCCTGCCACGACCGAGGGGATGTTAGGGGGACGTTTTTACAAGTTCACTTATGAGATTGAAGAGGTTTTGGTGAGGAACCTTGTGGAGGAAGGCAAAGGGACTGCTGTGCAAAATGACAATGTTAACAAAACTGATCAAACGCCCAAACGCAAAAGGGCTGATCACGAACTGGCTGCTGAACAACTAGATGCCTCTATTTCTGAAAACCATGGCACTTCTTTCCGTGGTGGAAAAACCTGTCGTTTGCTATCACAGGAAAATGAAGACTCATCGTCGTCTGGGAGCGATGACAACTCCCTGCTGATTGAATCCATGGCCAGGGATCATGAAGAAGGTGCTCAGAAGGAGAAACAAAATACGTCAGGCTGGCTGGTCCCTGTAGATACTACTATGGGACATACTCCTGTTGCGCATGGCACCCCAGGACAGAGCGTGCAGGTGACTAAGTTTCCTGTTAAGCAATCCATTTTATCTTATGCAGAGGTGGTAATGAACTCCTCTCAGGTCATGGAGCTAGAAGGGGAGGTGGATCCTGGGATGAAGATTTCGAAGGATTATGTGGTACAGCTCCCTACTTCTGATTGCGACGACGAAATGATTCTCACTCCTCCACTAGTCCCTGAAGATCTACCCAGACTCAGCAAACATAATGTTCAGGGGATGCAGGATCATGTGATGGCCAAAGCTGAAAAGATGGCAAGCAAGAAAAATCTGGAAGGTAACTCTCATAATGCTCGTAAAAATTCTTTTGCCATTCTGTCTGATGCTGAATTAATTAGTAGAGTGTCCAATATGGGGGTTGCTATTCCCTATAATGACTTTGCTTGTATTGACGTGCTGAGAGACCTTGAACATGTCAGAAAAAATTTAGAGGAGAAAGAGAACGTAGGCAAGCTAGATCAAAGTGGTGAGGATGACATTTTCGTTACTAATGGGCTGGGTAAAAAAGCCCCAGTGAACCTCACCTGGCTGGACTAGGATGAGGTCATCCATGATAAGGTGGCCCCTGGTAAACTTAAGAAGAAGACACCTAAGAAGCCTGTTGTCAAGCTTTCTAGACCTGTGACTAGAAGCCAGAGAAAGGTTTCAGAGGGGAGTGGAAAGTGTAGCCCTGCCATGCCTCCTGGTGGGGCTACTAAGTCCAAATTCCATAAAAACGTTCCAGATGAGAGGGCTCATCTGGAACTGCAGAGGGGTGGGCAAGAAAGGGATGGCCACCTGCCTCTCTGACCTTATTAGTGACCATTCCCTAGATTTCCTGGGTCTACAAGAGACCATGAAAGAAAAAATTTCTCCAAAATGTTTGAGGAGAATTGACCCCTTTAACTTGTTCAATTGGGACTGGATCCCTTCTGTGGGCAAATCTGGAGGTATCCTATGTGGAATTAGACAAGACACCCTGGAGGTGGTTTCATGTGACAAAGGCAAGTATATCTTGCAGTTAGTGGTCGGGGATAAAAACAAAAAAAACCAACTGGGGGCTGTTGATAGTATATGGCTCTGCTCAGGAAGAACATAAGGAGGAATTCTTGCTTGAGCTTGCTACCATGTGTCATAATATGCAAGTCCCTTATATAGTGGGTGGGGACTTTAATATTCTCAGGCACCCTGGGGAGAAAAACAAAAAAATGGCAAACCATAAATCCACTGACCTGTTCAATTCTATTATTAACACCCTGGCCCTTAGAGAGATTCATATTAGTGGGGGTAAATATACTTAGACGAACAACCAAGCTCACCCTACTCTGGAGAAACTTGATCGTGTCCTGATGTCTGAGGAGTGGGGGGAATTATTTCCCCTGGTTTCTGTTAGGAAATTGGTTCGTGAGATTTCGGACCATAACCCTTTGCTGATTAACTCTGGGGAAGAGGGACGAGAGGCTCCCAAACCTCGCGAATTTCGTTTTGACCTTTCTTGGGTCAAGGACGAACGCTTTCTTCCTTTGGTCAGTAAAATCTGGGCTCGAGGGGTCTTCTCTAAAGACCCCATCGATATCCTGAATATTAAGTTGAAGAGATTCAATACTTTCTTTAAGGGGTGGGGCTCAGACAAATTTGGTCACAATAAAAGGTTGAAGGAGGAGCTTAGGCTCGAGTTAGCCACGCTAGAAGAACTAGAGGAGGATGGACCCCTTACCCCAGAGCTGTATAGTAGGAAAATCGATGTGTGTTTTGAACTCCATGAGATTTTGGTTAATGAGGAAATATACTGGCTCCAGCAATCACACGAGCGTTGGCTGCTTAAAGGAGACCTGAACACTGACTATTTCCATAAAATTGCCAACGGACGTAAGCGTAAAAATACTATCCACTCTTTTAAAGCTGACGAGGTGGAAATAGAGGGTACAAATAATCTGATTGCCCATGCTACTGATTTTTATAAGGAACTTTTTGGCCCAGCTCAGGGCAACCATTTTCACTTGGATCCTAATACTTGGTCCGAGAGCGAAAAGCTGAGTGAGGATGACAATAGAGATCTTTGTCGCGAATTCATAGAAACTGAAGTTAGAGATGCTCTCTTCTCTATGGCCACCAATAGGGCACCTGGACCGGATAACATTCCTGTCGAATTTTATCAAATATGTTGGGATATAGTTAAGGATGATATCATGTCCCTTTTTAGACACTTTCATAATGGGACGCTTGATGTTCAACGTCTTAATTATGGAGTGATCACTTTACTGCCCAAAGTGTCGGGAGCTGACAAAATTCAGCAGTTTAGGCCAATTTGTCTCATGAGGTGCCCATATAAGCTCATTACTAAAGTAATGGACCGTAGGGTGGAGGTATATGCTGATAAGTTGATTAGTCCCACCCAGAATGCGTTTGTTAAAGGAAGAAACATCATGGATGGGGTACTCTCTTTACATGAAATTTTGAATTACACTCATGTTAAAAAAAAGTTGGCATAATACTTAAGCTTGATTTTGAGAAGGCATATGACAAAGTTAACTGGGATTTCCTCCTGGAATGTCATAAGTTGCGTGGTTTCAATGAAACCTGGTGCGGTTGGGTGAAACAAATTCTCCATAAGGGCATAGTTAGCATTAAGCTCAATAATAGTGTGGGCCCCTACTTCCAGAGTGCAAAGGGTGTGAGGCAAGGTGATCCACACTCTCCATTCTTGTTTAATCTTGCAGTGGAGTGCCTGACCAAAATGATAAAAAATGCCCAGAAAAATAAGCTAATCACGGGATTAGCCTCTAATCTGATTTAGGATGGGGTCGCAGTGTTGCAGTATGCAGATGATACTATCATCTGTTTAGAGCATGATATTGAAAAGGCAGTTAACCTGAAGTTGCTGCTTTATACCTTTGAAATGATGTCCGGACTCAAGGTGAACTTTCAAAAAAGTGAAATCCTCACAGTGGGTGGAGATGACAATGTGGTCAGGGAATATGCTGAATTATTTAACTGTGACATAGGGAGTTTCCCTATTAAGTACTTGGGGATGCCTGTGAGCTACACCAATCTTCGAAATTCTGACTGGGAATTTATTGTAGTCAAATATCTTAAAAGATTTGAAGCCTGGATCGGCAATGCTGCATCCATGGGTGGCAGACTTACTCTGCTTGACTCAGTGCTTACTCAATTGTCCATCTTTCATATGTCTATGTGGCTCATGAACAAAACTTTCATTGAAAAGCTGGATAAGCATAGACGTAGATTTTTCTGGCAAGGATGTAATAATAAGCGTAGATATCATCTTGTCAGGTGGAATAGGATTTGTAGATCCAGAGACAAAGGAGGACTGGGGGTTAAAGACCTTAGAAAACAAAATATTAGTTTAATGGTCAAATGGTGGTGGAAGCTGGAGACCCAAAACGGCTTGTGGCAGGATATTGTGTGTGCTAGATACCTTAGAAACAAAACTGTTACTGAGGTGGGTACGAGGTTTTCTGATTCACCATGCTGGAAAGCTCTTCTGAAGGTGAAAGAAGTTTACCTGGTGGGGAGGAAAATTAACAATGAATCTGGTAATATTGCCCGGGTGTGGATGGATCCCATCAAAGGGCTGCCCCCCTTTCGGGAGCAATTCCCACAACTCTTTTCTATTTGCAGTGCTCCTGAATGCACGGTGAGTGGGGTGCGGCTAGTGGATACTAACACTTTCTTCAGATGGGGGCTTAGTGCTGAACAGTCTGAGCAATGGAAGACGATCCAAGCTACGGTGGGTGGCCTAACTCTAACCGATGCTAGCGATTGGGTATCTTGGGGGCTTAACCAAAATGGTAAGTTCTCGACTAAGTCGGTCTACAAGTGGCTGGAGAGATCGATCAGCGGATGCCACTTTAGATGGATCTGGAGAGCCAAACTTCCTCTTAAAATAAAAATCTTCCTCTGGCAGATGTCGCAAGATGCTGTGCTGACTAGACAGGTCATGCGTGGTAGGAAATGGCCTGGTAACCCTTGTTGTTCCGTCTGTAACGAGGTTGAGAGTTCGCGGCATTTGTTTTTTACCTGTCCTGTGGCGAAATGCCTGTGGAGATCCGTTGGGGTCGTGCTGGGTACCGATAGGTGTCCCAGTAACTACTGGCAGTACTATGCGTGGTGCCATGTTTTTCTTCCTGGGGGAGAGAAATTTTATATGGTGGGCCTGGCAGCTGCCTGCTGGGCTATCTGGCTGGCCCGAAATCGTGCCACCTTTGAGAAGAAAATGATCAAAACTCCTTTTGAGATAGTTTTTTCCATGTGCTATTTCTTGCTTTATTGGACAGGTCTGCAGCAAGGAGATGATGCTAAGAAGTTACGCACAGGCGTGGAGCGGATCAGGGCGGGGACCATGCAGATGATGAAGCAGTGCGAGGCGGCCAGACAGCCGATCACCGGAGAGTGATCTTTCTGGGAGCTACACACTGAAGTTGAAGCCCGCTGCTCTTCATTGCTTCGATTAGTATGATGTTTTGGTCTGGTAGTGTCATTTTGGTCCCCTGGCAGGTCAGTTCTGTAATAGCTAGTCAGACTTTATTAAATATTGGTGTTGCTCAGGTTTTCGCCTCATGGCACTCGTCACGATGTCGGGCGAGTGTGGTGGGTTTCCTGGTAGTGCTTGAACTCACTTTTCCCCTTTCCCTCCTTTCTGAACATGTTTCTGGGACTGATGTATTTCCGTTCTATTGAATGGAAAGGGGTCAAAAGCCCGGTTCAAAAAAAAAGATTACTTATCACCGGACGTGTAGTGTCTGGTTCGTCGTCGTCGTCATCATCGTCATCGTCATCGACCCAGCTCCACGGCTGAGGAGTCTCGTGGAGTAGGCGGATGGATGCTTGTGCAAGGCAAGGTAGCTCCTCTACGGTGAAGTCCAAGTTGGCGAGACGGGCGAGCGGAACTCGAACCGCAGCGACGCCAAGCGAGGAGCGGCGATGTGGCCAAACATCTCATATGTTTGTGTACTCGCCGGGGAGTCTTAGACGACTGTGAGGTTCGTCAGCGTGTCTGGCACAATGTACCTGAGGGCACTGTTCCTGACCTCCAGGTCTTGCAGGACGGGGAGGAGGCTGTCGGTGCCGAAGAGATCCCCGATGGCCCCGCTGAGTAGAACGCCGTCGAGGCGGATCTTGGTGAGGCGCCCAAGGTTGGCGCCGGTGTTGGACAAATAGGAGGGCTGCTCCATCGGGATACCGTCAACGACGATGTCGATTCCCGCCGGTGACAGCCTTAGGCCGCGGCGAATCCACCTGCTGATCATATCCGTGCTACCGTATGGACGTCCGTCTCGACGATAGATGCGCAGCCGCAGGGTGTCCAGCGCCTCGCCGGAGAGACCATGGTGGAACAAGAGATTGTCGGCGAAATCCTCCAGCTTGGCTATCGCATCCCTCTCTGCCTCAACCAAGCGACGATCTCGGTCACACGAATCAATCTCTGAGTTCCGATCATCATCTTGGTCCGGAATCCTCGTCGATCTGGATGGGGAAGTCGGCGCTGTCGATGTGGATGCATGGGACGGAGCGCCAGAGGTGGCGCCACCGCCGCGACAGGGCGCTCGTGTGCACCACCTGTCGGGACCGGAGCTGCGAGAGGATGGCGTGGAGGAGGCAGCTCGGCAGGTTGCTCAGCCGGTCCCTGGCGGCGGCGGCGCGCTTTCTTCTGCTACGGGTCTCCATTCGCATACCTAAGCAACTTAGATTCGTTCGTATCCCTATATAATACCTCACGTGCGTACATCTTCCATCTATATATCCCTTTTTATGGTGTCCTAGTATTATATTTGGGCAGCAATAGGTGCCAGCGCACCAGCCCAATTTTCGGCCGGTCGGCTGCCGAGCGTACGATACGGACTTTTCCAACCGTATGATACAACTTTTCCTTCGTCTCCAAAAAGTCAACCACGCTAGAAAAAAGGTAGCGACCTAGTTCAGGCGCGCTCGCCGGCCGCCGCACTTGTCCTCGGCATCTCATGCTTGCCGGTCACCCGTGCCATCGCGTTCGCCCACCCGTGCTCACCGGCGTTCGTGCCATTGCGCTCGTCTCGGCTGCCTCCCCTCGAGATGGTTGTAGCTCGAACACAGACGGTTCCAGCATATGGTCGCCATGGTTGCAACATCTCGGCCGTCCCTGTCTCCGGCTTGCCGCCGTCATTGACTTGCATCACCGCTGCCATGTCCAGCAAAACCAAATCTAAAAAGCAACAAAAACCCATAGTAGCAAAAAAAAGAGACGGTTCCAGCAAAAATAAAGGCTGGTTCCAGCAAAAAATGTGTCGACTGCAGCTCCTGGTGTCACCGGGAGCCACCATGCCATGGTTGAAGCTTTATCATGGTTGAAACTTTTTCACACAACGGTTGAAGCTTTTTTCATGCACGATTCCAGATTTTGCGCTTGCGTCATGGCCGGTCCCAAATTCCATCACTTTTGATGGGGTAGTAGCAAAAACAAAAGACGATGGTAGCAAAATACAAAGACCATGGTAGCAAAACTTAAAGTGGTTCCAGCAAAAAATAAGATGGATCCAACAAAAAGTCAAAAACAGGGTGGTAGCAAAAACTAAGATGGCAGAAGCAAATTTCAAAGACCATGGTAACAAAAAGGCTAGAGTGGTTCCAGCAAAAAGATGGATCTAATTAAGCAAAAAATATCAAAAGACGGTCTGCAACGGTAGTAGCACAAAACAAAAGGATGGTTGCAAAGTTTTGGACTGGTTGCAGCAAAAGGCACTCAAATAAGGTGGATCCTAGCAAAAAATACTGCTGATTCCAGCAAAATAAGAAGCCAGATGTAGCAAAAAATACCACCGATTGAAGCTCCCGCCGACACCGATTCCAGCATCTCGTCCGCTCGTGCACAACGTAGTCGCCGTTCCCGCACGGGTGGAGCACGACGACGCTCGCCGGAGCGGCATGGCGACAGGTCGAGGGCGAGGCGCTCGCCGGAGCAGCGTGGGGGCAGGTCAAAAGGCTGGAGAAATGTGGAGGTAGGTAGATGCAGCCCCTCGTCAGAGCAGCACATGGGCAGGTGGAGGCGAGGAGGTCGCCGGAGCAGCGCAGCGCGAGGTGGATGCGGCCGCTCGCCGAAATGCGTGGGGTAGATGGAGGCGGACGTCGTCGGAGCAGAGCAGGTCCTGTTTGATTTCGAGGAAAACTGAATGAAAGGGATAAGGGAGGAGGAAGATGGATACGGTTTGCTGGGCCCATAAATGACGCGTGGGGAGTGGACGTGGCTGGCTCATAGGATCCAACGTGGCGCATGAGCCGGCCGAAAGTTCGGCCGGCGCACCGGGTGGGAACGTTTCCCATTATATTTAGGGACGTGTTTCCAATTTTAAGCTGATATATCCATCCAATTCGGTATTGCCTACCAAAGGAAATGATCCCTATCCCTCAAAAAAAGAGGAAATGATCCCTAAAGATATTAATCTGAAATTATATATCTAGATATTCCTTCCATCCTACTAAAATTGAGACACTTATTTTGGGAGGGAGTATTAAATTAATAATGCCGAAACAAAAAAAACTTAAGTGACTTTGGATTTGCAACCATATAATAAGTTCTATCCTAGATCAATCATTGAAATCTTGACTGGGTTTAAAAAATAATAATATGGATAGGTACTAAGAGGGTGTTTGTTTCCAGGGACTTATGGGTTTAGGGACTTAAAAAAGTCCCTATAAGTCCCACCTAAACCAAACACAAGGGACTTATTGGGGTGATTAGGGACTTATCAAATAAGACTCTCAGGGAGGAGCTTATTGGGACTTATTGATCTGGACCCACACCGCTCGATCCCCTCCTCGCCTCGCGTACCGCATCGCCCCGCACGCCGCTCGTTCCCCTCCTCGCCTCGCGTACCGCATCGCCCCCTCGTTCCCCTGGTCGCCTCGCTCTTTCCTGTGTCGCACCAATCGCCGCCGCCGCTGGTAGCTTCAACAGCCGCCGCCATGGCCGACGAGGAAGACGAGATCCCCTTCTGCTCTCAATTCCCCTCGTCTCAGGAGGCACCCGAAGGCTCATCCGCCGGTGGAAATCTCGGGAGAGGAATGGGTTTCTTGGATCTCAACAACAACATCGACGTCTTCCTGGAGTTGGGCTCGTACCAGCAACTTCTCTTTGACCAGTCGGCCGGTCATGGCCTTCCTCCGGTTGCACATGGTCGTGGGAGGCCCGTGCCCCAGGGTGGAGGAGGCCGCAGCCGGTCTCTGAACATCGGAGGCCGAGGCGGCTCTAACCTGCGTCCGTTCGTCGCCCCGGCCGCAGCTGCCATTGAGGGAGGCGTCATAGGGCGTAGGAGGACCTCGTCCCAGGTCACCGGACGTGGCGTAGGTCGAGGCAATGGGTCCTCAGCGGCCGGCAGTAGAGGAAAAACTGCGGGGAAGCAACGTGTGTCGTCAACTGCTGCGTCTTCAGAAGATGTCGACGAGAATGAAGGCTTTGAAGATGATGATGACAACAATGCTTTTGGAGAGGTATATTTTTGCTTGGTATATTGCATTGTACAATGGTATACAATGCTGCTGTTGCTATATTTTTGATTGCACTAGTATATTTTTTATTGCTATATTGCGCTGCACAATGGTATATTGCACTAGTACATAGTTCTTTTTTTTTGTCTCAGGGTGCAAGTTCATCTTCTTTTTGTGCTAGCTACTTGTGTGTATAATGGTATACGTTGGTGTAGAATTAGAAACAGCTTGATTCTACTTTTGTTTGAATTGTGTGCTTGTTATTTTTTGTTTAGAAAAACATTGCCAAGGCTGATTGGACAGACGCGCATATTACTGTATTTTGTAACATCGCCTGTGAGGAAGCTAGGGATGGGCACTATGTGAATGGTACTTGGACAAGTAGAGCCTACAATAACATGAAGAAAAAAATTTATGAGCGTTCTGGCCTCCTCCATAGTACCAAGAAATTCAAAAATTACATAACTAGACTCAAGAGATACTACACTGCTTGGTTGTGGTTGGGGCAGCAAACTGGTTGTGGCCGAACTGGAGATGAGCTATAACCGCATCACCTGCGTGGTGGAAAAAAGTAATTAAGGTACATACATTATTTTGCAAATTACATCTGAATTGCTCACACTTGGTTACACTATTTAGCCTTGTCCTAATTACCTAACTAATGTTGCAGGAGACACCAGATGTCAGAAAATTCAAGGGTGGCAATCCTGAGTATTTGGATATGCTAATAGAGTTATTTCAAGGTGTGGCAGTTGATGGATCATCAGCTTATGCGCCCTTAGATGAAGATGAAGAAGAAGAATATGATGTTGCCGATGACGGAAATGAGCAGAGTCCAATGAGCACCACCAGCAAGAAGAGGGGATGCAGCGGCGGTGAACAGACAGCTACAAGCCCAGGAAAGAAACACAAGAGCCCATTGGTGAAACTAATGACAGGGCTCATCAATACTATGAATAGTGAGAACACTTCTGACATGATCACTGAATATGCAAACAAAAGGTAGGAAGCAAAGGACAAGGCAAAGGAGAAGAAATCAAACAGCACTAAGGAATCCATTACTCATTGTCAAATGTTGGCAGTTAAATGTGGTGCAGAAGAAACAAGTGTTGAGTACTTCATGGCAACTTAACTGTTTGCAGATGAGGCAAACAGAGTCATATTTGAGAACATTTCAAGTGATGACGCTAGACTGACTTGGTTGAAGAGGTGGTGCCAGATGAAGAAGTTGTACTAATGTAGTAGTTATCTTGATTGTCCTTTTAATAATATACCTATGTAATGGACCTGTGGTGTGTGACCTTGTTAAATGATGAATGCGTGTTAGTGTGTTTCATTTGCATGTACTAATGTTTTGAAGTTGACGAGGTGGTGCATAATGAAGAAGTTGTACTAATGTTTGCATGTTTCAGGATGATGACAGCAGTGTTGATGGAATCAGCAGTGATGATGGGAGCAACAGTGATGATGAAGCACTGATGTTGTTCATGCACCAAAAAAGGAAGAGAAGAATGATGCAGATGGCCTGCATGATTGGTATGTACTACTTGGACTCTTACGGTAACAAAGGACCTAGAAGAATACCAATACAGTCTGGGCATGATTGGGTTATGACAACACTAGGCAACGAAACTGCTTGTTACAACAAGTTTAGAATGCACACACCAGTGTTTGAAAAATTGCATAGTGTGCTAGTTGATTCCTATGGTTTGAAGTCCACTAAAAAAATGTCATCAGTTGAGTCTCTAGGCCTGTTTCTTTGGATAGTAGGTTCCCCACAATCTGTAAGACAAGCATAAAACAGATTTGTTAGGTCATTGGAGACAATTGTAAGGAAGTTTGATAAGGTTTTGGAATGTCTGATCAAGCTTGCAAAAGACATCATCAGGCCAGTAGATCGTCAATTCAGAACTGTGCATTCCAAATTAAGATCTAGAAAGTGTGCACCATTTATGGATAATTGCATTGGTGCAATAGATGGGACACACATACAAGTTGTGGTACCAGTTGCCACTGCTACCCAGCATAGGAATAGACATAAGGAGAAGAGTCAGAATGTGATGTGTGTGTGTGACTTTGATATGAGATTCACATTTGTCCTAGCTGGTTGGCCAGGATCAGTGCATGACATGAGGGTCTTCAATGATGCACGATCCAGATTTGGTGACAAGTTTCCAAAACCTCCACCTAATAAGTTTTATCTTGTGGACTCAGGGTACCCAAATAGACCGGGTTATCTTGCACCATACAAGGGTTTAACCTATCATTTCCAGGAGTACCGTGATGGCACAATGCCTAGAGGAAAAAAGGAACACTACAATTTCACCCATTCTTCACTTAGAAATGTCATCGAGAGGTGTTTTGGAGTCTTGAAGAACAAGTGGAGGATTTTGTTTCATTTGCCTAGTTATCCACAGCCGAAACAAAGCAAAATCATTGTGGCTTGCATTGCACTGCACAATTTTATTAGACAAAGTCAACTGCCCGATATAGAATTCGATAAGTGTGATGAAGATGAAAATTATGTACCATTGGCTATGCCAACGACCACAACAAATGATTCAACAAATGAGACGGACAGTGCTGCTATGAATCAATTCAGAGTTTGAGTCGCTGATGGGTTGTGGTCGTTGAAACAAAAATGATATGAACAAGTGTTGTTCGCTTGTAATTTCTTTTATCTCGGTTATTATCTACTCTCTCTTATTTTGGTTCTTATCAACAAGTGTTACTCGTTTGTATGAACAAGTGTTATGAACAAGTGTTATTTCGGTTGTCACTATTCTGTAATTCGTTTGTATGAAAAATGGTTATCAACTTATAAGTCCCTGTAAACAAACAGGCAGGGACTCGGGTCTTATAAGTCGATGTAAACAAACAGGCAGGGACTTATGACTTATAAGTTGGGACTTAAAAAAGTCCTGGGACTTATGAAACAAACAGGCCCTAAGGCAAATAAACATATTGTAGTTCACATTTCATAATAGACACTTTATGATGGATACATGGATATTTACTTGTTATTATAGATACTGATTATCGATAGGTACTAAGGCAAAGAAAGCTTGGTTTAGAAACAATTTATATGCCCTTGCAATTATAAAGGGCCCCACGGGCTGTCCGGGAAGCGAACCAACGAAACTCTCGCCCCTTACTTAATATTCGCCAAGGGATGGCCCATCAGAATCATTTCGTTCGCCAGGGTAAACCCCCAATGGCCCAGAGGCCCAGCAATTCTTAACAAAAATGTCATGAACAAAAAATGCATTTCTTGTAAAAACATGAAAATGCAATGTTGCTATGTAAAATGTGCCATGGACCAAAATACAAAATGCCATGATGTATTTTTTTTGCTTGAGTTGGTCCACTATGCAAAAACTCATATAAAAAACTACGATCCTCCTAATAATAAAGATGGCATGTCAACAATAATGAAACTGCCACACTCCATATAATAAAATTGCCATCCTATTTATAATTATATAGACATCCTCCTAATAATAAAAATGTAATGTCAATAATAATGAAAATTTCATGCTCTATATAATAAAATTGCCATCATCCTAATAATAAAAATGTCATGTCAACAAATAATGTAAATGCCATGGCCCAATAATAAAACAACCAACCCGTTAATAATAAATCTGCCATCTTTCTAATAATAAAGATTCCATGTTATTAATAATAAAATGTCATGCTCTTAATAATTCCAATCTCTTAATAAAACACTTCCATGCTCATAATGATAGAAAAATTCATGTATTACTTATTAAAATGCCAGAAGGGGAGCCTTGACGCAGTGGTAAAGCTGCTGCCTTATGACCATGAGGTCATGGGTTCAAGTCCTGGAAACAGCCTCTTACAGAAATGTAGGGAAAGGCTGCATACTATAGACCCAAAGTGGTTAGACCCTTCCCTGGACCCTGCGCAAGCGGGAGCTACATGCACCAGGTTGCCATTTCTTTACTTATTAAAATGCCAGTCTCTTAATAAAAATACTTCCATGTAACCTAAAATAAAATTTGCCTTGTACATGTGCCAATGTCCGTGTAACACTAGAGCGAGTGTTAGCCAGGGTTGGCCCCTGGTGAACTTCATCAGATAGCTTTTCTGATAATAAAAATTAATTTATTAATTTTGGATTGGCTAAATACCTGTCAAGTTATTGGATTGCTTGATTTTTTAAATACTGGTGACTTGATTCACTTCCTCACTCCAACATTAGGCAATCATCGGACTGATTCCCGGGACCTCCTTCTATGTTCCTACTTTCGTTTAAAGTCTTCACTTAAGTCTCAAAATTGTTCTAAATTTCGTTCAGTTTTAGTTTTTTCATATAGACCCAATACTACGACCTCAAAATCAATTGGTACCACCGAGGCCTCTCATGGCTAGCTTCCGAACACTAGTAGAAAACAGGGCTATGGTCCAGGCCGGGTCAGCCCATTAGTCCCGGTTCAGTCTAGAACCGGGACCAATGTGGGCATTGGTCCCGGTTCGTGAGCCCAGGGGGTCGGCTGGGCCACGTGGGCCATTGGTCCCGGTTCATCTGGACCTTTTGGTCCCGGTTGGTGGGATGAACCGGGACCAATGGGCCTCGCTCCTGGCCCACCACCATTGGTCCCGGTTAGTGGCTTGAACCGGGACCAAAGGCTCCCCTTTAGTCCCGGTTCATGCCACCAACCAGGACCAATGAAGTGCCTATATATACCCCCTCGCGCAAGAGCAGAGCACAGTGCTCTATTTTTTCTGGCCGAGGGGGAGAGGGCTTTGTGGTGCTCTAGCTCACCTCCTATGCACATGAGGTGTTCGATGGAATGCCCGAGCCACACTACTTAAGCTTTCTCCTCTCGAAGCTCGACCTCCAAGCTCCATTTTCCTCGAGATTTGTCAAGATTTAGCGGTCCGTCATGCCCCGTCCCCGTCTTCACCGCCGTCGATCACCCGCGCCGATCTCATCACCGACACCACCGTGGTGAGCCTCTTGTTCTTATCTTCTTTCTGAAAGGAAAAATATTCTTACTTGTATGTTTAGGTAGATACTTGTATCATTTTCTTACATTTATTATTGCATCTTATATAGTGCGATGGTTTTGGTATACGCCCCCGTCGGCCCTCGTCCTGTCTATGATTCGGATGTGGTATGTATATTATCTTTATAACTATTGGTTCATTTATTGTTTATGAAAATTATGCCGACCAACGTGACATAGATTTTATTTATCTAGGATGTATGTGAATCGGAAATGCCAACCGACCCTATTGTCGAGAGGTTAAATTTAGTTGAAGAAGAAAACAATTTGTTCAAGGAAAAAATTAAAAAAATTGAGGAGGAGAAGATGATATTGGAGTTGCATGTTGCGGATGTCGTCGATGATCACAAGATCAAGATGGATGCAATGCGCTTGAAGATTAGAAAGATTAGAAAATATGCCATTCATACCGAGGCTTGGTATCATTATGCCGTTGGATCAATTGTTACCTTGGTTGCGATTATGATCGCATTTGTTTTCGCATTGAAATGTTTTACATAGTTTCAATGTATGGTTTAATTAATTAGATGCTCTGGAGAGCTATATGTTGTTAGATGAGAACTATGTATGCACTTTGGTTTTAATGTGATGATGAACTTCTATTAATTTGGACACTTAATTATATATAATGCACGCAGATGAACCGGCAATGGATGTACGGTGACAGACACACCCGCGAGTACATTAAGGGCGTGCATGAGTTTCTCGATGCGGCTGAGGCAAACAAGCAGAATGGTTTTATGTGTTGTCCATGCACTGAATGTGGGAATACGAGGTCTTACTCTAACCGGAAAATCCTTCACTCCCACCTGCTTTACAAGGGTTTCATGCCACACTATAATGTTTGGACGAGGCACGGAGAAATAGGGGTTATGATGGAAGACGGCGAAGAAGAAGAATACGATG
The DNA here is from genome assembly GCF_056163025.1 of Triticum urartu. NCBI lineage: Eukaryota > Viridiplantae > Streptophyta > Magnoliopsida > Poales > Poaceae > Triticum > Triticum urartu. Next base: position 720,391,948 of record NC_141875.1, on the reverse strand, counting down.
ACAACTATGTGCCCCCTGAATACGGTGATGCTGCAACGGGGGGAGCTGGTGAAGATCAAGAGGAACCAGACGATGTGCCCAATGATGTTGCCACGGGTGAAGCTGCTGAAGATCAAGAGGAACCAGACGATGTGCCCAATGATGATGATCTCCGCCGGGTCATTGTCGATGCAAGGACGCAATGCATTAGTCAAAAGGAGAAGCTGAAGTTCGATCGCATGTTAGAGGATCACAAAAAAGGGTTATACCCCAATTGCGAAGATGGCAACACAAAGCTCGGTACCGTACTGGAATTGCTGCAGTGGAAGGCAGAGAATGCTGTGGCTGACAAAGGATTTGAGAAGCTACTGAAAATATTGAAGAAGAAGCTTCCAAAGGATAACGAATTGCCCGACAGTACATACGCAGCAAAGAAGGTCGTATGCCCTCTAGGATTGGAGGTGGAGAAGATACATGCATGCCCTAATGACTGCATCCTCTACCGTGGTGCATACAAGGATCTGAACGCATGCCCGATATGCGGTGCATTGCGGTATAAGATCAGACGAGATGACCCTGGTGATGTTGATGGCGAGCCCCCCAGGAAAAGGGTTCCTGCGAAGGTGATGTGGTATGCTCCTATAATACCACGGTTGAAACGTCTGTTCAAAAACGAAGAGCATGCCAAGTTGATGCGATGGCATAGTGAGAACCGAAAAAAAGATGGGGAGTTGAGAGCACCCGCTAACGGGTCGCAGTGGAGAAAAATCGAGAGAAAGTACTGCGATGAGTTTGCAAAGGACCCAAGGAATGTATGGTTTGCTTTAAGCGCGGATGGCATTAATCCTTTCGGGGAGCAGAGCAGCAATCATAGCACCTGGCCCGTGACTCTATGTATGTATAACCTTCCTCCTTGGATGTGCATGAAGCGGAAGTTCATTATGATGCCAGTTCTCATCCAAGGCCCTAAGCAACCCGGCAACGACATTGATGTGTACCTAAGGCCATTAGTTGAAGAACTTTTACAGCTTTGGAATGGAAACGGTGTATGTACGTGGGATGAGCACAGACAGGAGGAATTTAACCTTAAGGCGTTGCTGTTCGTGACCATCAACGATTGGCCCGCTCTCAGTAACCTTTCAGGACAGACAAACAAAGGATACCACGCATGCACGCACTGTTTAGATGACACTGAAAGTATATACTTGGACAAATGCAGGAAGAATGTGTACCTGGGCCATCATCGATTTCTTCCGACCAACCATCAATGTCGAAAGAAAGGCAAGAATTTCAAAGGCGAGGCAGATCACCGGAAGAAGCCCGCCATGCGCACCGGTGATCACGTGCTTGCTATGGTCAATGATTTACACTACGTAATCTTTGGAAAGGGTCCCGGTGGACTAGCTGTTCCGAATGACGCCGAGGGACACGCACCCATGTGGAAGAAGAAATCTATATTTTGGGACCTACCCTACTGGAAAGACCTAGAGGTCCGCTTCTCAATCGATGTGATGCACGTGACGAAGAACCTTTGCGTGAACCTGCTAGGCTTCTTGGGCGTGTATGGGAAGACAAAAGATACACCTGAGGCACGGGAGAACCTGCAATGTTTGCACGAAAAAGACGGCATGCCTTCGAAGCAGTATAAAGGTCCTGCCAGCTACGCTCTTACGAAAGAAGAGAAAGAAATCTTCTTTGAATGCCTGCTCAGTATGAAGGTCACGACTGGCTTCTCGTCGAATATAAAGGGAATAATAAATATGCCAGAGAAAAAGTTTCAGAACCTAAAGTCTCATGACTGTCACATGATTATGACGCAACTGCTTCCGGTTGCATTGAGGGGGCTTCTACCGGAAAACGTCCGATTAGCCATTGTGAAGCTATGTGCATTCATCAATGCAATCTCTCAGAAGGTGATCGATCCAGAAATCGTACCAAGGCTAAGGAGTGATGTGGCGCAATGTCTTGTCAGTTTCGAGCTGATGTTCCCACCATCCTTCTTCAATATCATGACGCACGTCCTAGTTCATCTAGTCGACGAGATTGTCATCCTGGGGCCCGTATTTCTACACAATATTTTCCCCTTTGAGAGGTTCATGGGAGTCCTAAAGAAATATGTCTGTAACCGCGCTAGGCCAGAAGGAAGCATCTCCATGGGCCATCAAACAGAGGATGTTATCGGGTTTTGTGTTGACTTCATTCCTGGCCTTAACAAGATAGGTCTCCCTAAATCGCGGTATGAGGGGAGACTGAATGGAAAAGGCACTCTTGGAAGAGACTCAATAATATGCAGGGACGGATATTCTTGGTCTCAAGCACACTACACAGTTCTACAGAACTCTACCTTGGTGACCCCGTATGTCGATGAACACAAGAACAGTCTGCGCTCCAAACACCCGGAGCAGTGCGATGACTGGATTACATGTGAACACATCAGGACTTTCAGCAGTTGGTTGGAAACACGTCTCAGAGGTGACAACACTATTTGTGATGAGTTGTACTTGTTGTCCAGGGGACCATCTTTGACTGTATTGACTTACAAAGGATACGAGATAAATGGGAATACATTTTACACGATCGCCCAAGATCAAAAGAGCACCAACCAAAACAGTGGCGTCCGCTTTGATGCAGCAACCGAGAGCGGAAAGGATACATATTATGGTTACATAGTGGACATATGGGAACTTGACTACGGACCTGATTTTAAGGTCCCTTTGTTTAAGTGCAAATGGGTCAATCTGTTAGGCGGCGGGGTACAGGTAGACCCATAGTACGGAATGACAACAGTGGATCTGAAAAATCTTGGGTACACTGACGAACCGTTCGTCCTAGCCAATGATGTGGCACAGGTTATCTATGTGAAGGACATGTCTACCAAACCGAGAAAAAGAAAAGATAAGGAAGCGAATACATCATACGATGAGCCAAAGCGCCACATAGTTCTTTCAGGAAAAAGGGACATCCTGGGAGTGGACGGCAAGACAGACATGTCTGAAGATTATGAAAAGTTTCATGAAATTCCTCCCTTCAATGTCAAGGCTGACCCAAGCATCCTGATAAACAATGAAGATTATCCATGGTTACGGCGCAATAAGCAAATGACACAAGCGAAGAAAAAGTGAAGACTTTCTCCCGCAACTATTATGATGATACCATGCCAAATTTGTAACAGACGAACATGCTACCATTGTCCATTTTGTACATGCACATGCTATGTGGGTGAAATTATGATACCATCCCAACTTTCAACTTTTTCAGAGTTCATTTGAAATGCTTTCATGTCTTATGATGTGTTGAGGCAAATGGATCAATATGTCAGGAGGCGGGGTACAGGTAGACCCACAGTACGGTATGACAATAGTGGATCTAACAATCTTGGGTACACAGATGAACCATTCGTCCTAGCCAATGATGTGGCGCAGTTATTGTCTGAAACTTTGATACTTCGAAAGTAATTGTCCATTTTGTACACGAAGTGCATCAAGTTTTTGTCGTAACCCTCTCTACTTTTTGGAACATGCTATGTGGGTGAAATGATGATACCATGCCAACTTTCATCCTTTTCAGAGTTCATTTTTAAATGCTTTCCAATTTCAGAGTCATTTAGCTCAAAGAATGAATTAATAGCAAATAGAATGAACTACAAAACTTTTATGAAAATAAAAACAATCAATTAAAATATTATGTTATGATCAACTAAAATAAAACTACAATATTCTTCAATAGCAAAAAGAATATAATTTTTTGTGACCTAAACTCAAACTATAAGTATTTAATTGTAAGTATAAATAAAAAATAAATAGCAAAAAAGAAAAAAAATTATATTTTTATAGTAAAGTTATTCATAAACTAGTGATTCACACAAATTTTAAAAAATACAAATTTAAACTATTCAAAATTTTAAAACTAATGGCACTAATAGAAAGTTTATAATTTTTGTGACCTAAAATAAAAAAGAAATCACTAAAAAACTATAAGTATTTAGTTGTAAGTATAAATAAAAAATAAATAGAAAAAAATTCTTTTTTTATAGTAAAGTTATTCATAAACTAGTGATTCACACAAATTTTTAAAAATTCAAATTTAAACTATTCAAAATTTAAAACTAATGGCACTAACAGAAAGTTTATAATTTTTGTGACCTAAAAGCAAAAAAATCACTAAAAACTGTAAGTATTTAGTTTTAAGTAGAAATAAAAAAAACCAAAAAAATGTAGAAATAAAAAAGAAAAAACCAAAAAAATGCCACCTGCTGGGCCTCCACGGCCTGAATACGACTAGAAACCCTACATGGGCCAGGATTCAGGCCTGCAGAAGGCCCAATAAGCCCACAGGCAGTAGCAAGTTTAGGCCCGAAAGCCTGCATTAGAGAGGAGCTCGAATGGGGAGGCACACCAGCGCTTATAAACAAGTGCCGGCGCCCTTCAGCTAGCGATGTGGGACTAAACTTTTGGGCGCGGGCAGCACAAGGCCATTGGTCCCGGTTGGTGGCACCAACCGGGACTAAAGGGGGCATTGGTCACGGTTCGTGGCACCAACCGGGACCAATGCCCCCCTTTAGCCCCGGTTGGTGCCACCAACCGGGACCAAAGGCCGCCGCTTCCCGCCCTTTGGGCTACTGAAAATTGCCTTTGGTCCCGGTTGGTGGCACCAACCGGGACTAATGCCCACCTTTAGTCCCGGGTTGTGCCACGAACCGGGACTAAAGGCTTTGCTATATAAGTTCACACTTTGGAAATTTTCACTCTCGTCTCTCGCAGTTGCCGCCCCGACGCCGACGCCGCCAGGCTGCCCCGCCGTCGCCGTCGCCTCGCCCGTTCCCGTCGTCGCCCGCGCCCTCGTCGTCGCCCGCCATCGCCCGCGCCCTCGCCGTCACCCGCTGTCGCCCGCGCCCTCGCCGTCGCCCGCCGTCGCCCGGGCCCCTGCCCCGGCCCGCCCCTGCCCCGACACGCGCCGCCCCGGCCCGCCCCCGTCGTCGTCGCCCGCGCGCCGCCCCGGCCCGCCCTCGCCGTCGCCCGCGCCCCTGCCCCGACGCCATCCTCGCCACCGACCTCTCCTTAGCTTGGTCCGGCCGCCGGCGCCCTCCCTTTGCAAATTTTTTTTAGGTTATTTTCATTTGTAGAAATTTTTTATGTATCTAGGAATATTTTTGTTCATAGATCATAGATGATCAAATGATGATTTTTTTGTTCATAGATGATAGATGATCAAATGATGTTTTTTTTTGTTCATAGATGATCATATGATTTTTTTAGGTTATTTTCATTTGTAGAAATTTTTTATGTATCTAGGAATATTTTTGTTCATAGATGATAGATAATCAAATGATGAATATTTTTGTTCATAGATGATAGATGATCAAATGATGATTTTTTTGTTCATAGATGATAGATGATCAAATGATGTTTTTTTTTGTTCATAGATGATCATATGATTTTTTTAGGTTATTTTCATTTGTAGAAATTTTTTATGTATCTAGGAATATTTTTGTTCATAGATGATAGATGATCAAATGATGTTAACCTCTATTCATGAGAGAGGCGGGGAAGAAGGAGAAGAAGAGGGAGAAGAAGAGGAGAGGAAGAAGAGGATAAAAAAGATCCCCTCTATTCTTTCTTCTCTTCTTTTTTCTTCTTCTTCCTCTTCTTTTTTTATCGGGAACGAGGGTCGTCGAGGGGTCGAGGGGGGCGGCGAACATTCATGAGAGAGGTGGGGAAGAGGGAGAAGAAGAGGAGAGGAAGAAGAGGAAAAAAAGAAGAGGAAGAAGAAGAATAAAAAGAGGAGAAGAAAGAATAGAGGAGAAGAAGTTCTTCTCCTCTATTCTTTCTTCTCTTCTTTTTTCTTCTTCTTCTTTTTTTATCGGGAACGAGGGCATGTCGAGAGTGTCGTCGAGCGGTCGAGGGTCGGGAAACTAGGGCTTACCCGAAGAAGGACAAGAGGAGAAGAGGAAGAAGAGGAGAAAAAAAGAAAAGGAAAAAAAGAGGAAGAAGAAGAAAAAAAAGAGGAGAAGAAGAAGGAATAGAGGAGAAGACTTTGTCAGTTCTTCTTCTCCTCTAGCTATTCCTTTCTTCTTCTCCTCTTTTTTCTTCTTCTTCTTCTTCTTCTTCTTAATTTTTATCGAGGGTTCGAGGGTTCGAGGGGTCGAGGATCGCCGAGGGGTTGAGGGAGGTTTCCTAGTGTCAAAGTATTGAAGAAATCCATGCCTTCATCATTAGCCGGAAGTAACCAGGGCATGTTGGTATGAAGTTCTGCAAAGTTGTTCTGGAATGGAGTCCCGGATAGAATAATCCGCCTTTTGGTACGAATTCAGCAAAGGCCTTCCAAATAGCGATATTCGGAAGGCTCTTGCTGAACTTTGTACCAAAAAGCGAATTATCCTATCTGGGACTCCGTTCCAGAACAACTTTGAAGAGCTTCGTACCATCATGCACATGTTACTTTCGCCTAAGGATGAAGACATGGTTTTGTTGAATCCTTTGACACTACGCAACCTCCCGACCCCTCGGCGATCCTCTCGAACATGAGAGGAAGAAGAGGATAAAAAAAGAAGAGGAAGAAGAAAAAAAGAGAGGAGAAGCAAGAATAGAGGAGTTCTTCTCCTCTATTCTTTCTTCTCCTCTTTTTTTCTTCTTCTTCCTCTTTTTTTATCGGGAACGAGGGTCGTCGAGGGACATAGATGTAGTGTCGTCGTTGTCGATATATACCCCCTCCCGATAGCTTGCTATGATTAGGTAGCTAGTTCTACGTTTGGCACTAATATATCTATCTGTCATGTTTGAATAATAATTGCCATGTTGTAAATATTTGTAGAAACTATGGACACCGCCCGAGACGAAGCAAAAGAAGCGTTGTTGAGGGACATAATCGCAGAAGGAAGTGATGCCGTCTCGTTGTTTCTCAACGACACCGATGGTCTGGAAGGAGAGGGTGAACAAGCTGGCTACGGTGACCTAATGCCGGTGCAAGAATAAGAACATGAGGATGGCTCCGGTGACCCAATGCCGGTGCAAGAAGGAGACCGTGATGGCGGCTCCGGTGACTGAACCGAGTCCGGCCAGGTATATATATTAGTTAAGCCTGTGCTGACTAGCTGATTGATGCATTCATTGTTTTGGTATGTACACATATTAATTAAGTCTTTGTTCTTTTTTCTAGCCCTCCGGATCGAGCACAACTTCGGTAAAGAGACGAGGCCCGAAGAAAAAGTTGAGCTCGGATGAAAAGTTAGAGATCATAGCAATCGCGCCCGACGGCCAACCGATTGAACCCCTCCGGATAAAGAGCGCATTTGTTGCTCAGTGCGGGGTTCTGGTTAGGGACAAGATCCCGATAAGCATCCAGCAATGGTTTAAGCCGGCTACAGAAGACCCTGAGGTGTCTTATGTCAATGATATGCAGAAAAATGATCTTTGGACTGAGCTGAAGTCAAATTTCACCCTACCCCCAGAGGATGATCCGGAGAAGCCAGTTAAAGAGCAATTAATCAAGTCTTTTGCTCTTAAGAGGATTGCAGATCTATTTAGGAGGTGGAACAAAGAGCTGAATAGGTTTGTCGATAAAAAAGAGACACCAGAATTCAAGGGAAGATATCAGAAGATCAGAGATCACTGGCCCGCATTTGTGGCCCACAAGACATCGGAAAAGAGTAAGAAGATGTCGGCGACAAACAAGCAAAATGCTACGAAGAAGATGCTTCACCATCGCACGGGGTCAGGTGGCTACCTCGTAGCCCGGCCTAAGTGGGCCAAGACTGAGAATGATCTGGTTGCTAAAGGGATCGAACCAGAGACAATTAGCTGGCCAGACCGTTGCCGGACTTGGTTCTTCGGGGCTGGCGGAACCTTGGACCCTGTAACAGGGAAGTGCATTTGGACGAACGATCAAATGGACATACCAGTCAGGAAGCTTAAGCAGTATATCGAAGCAGCGCAGCAAGGGAAGTTCTTTCCAGACAGAGAGAATGACGAGCTCACAATGGCCCTCGGGAATCCTGAGCACCCTGGACGGACACAAGGCACGCCAGGCTCCATTCCGTGGAAGGTTGGGTTTCTGGACGCGGGCGGTTACAAATCCCATGAGAGGAGGGAAAAAGTGCAGCAGACCCAAATGCAGGCGCTGCAAGCAAGGGTAGACGCGATAGAGGAACGAAAAGCAAATCGCAGCAAACGTACTGCCGAAGCTTCCCCCAAAGCTACCCCGCCATCTCAGCGTAGAAGCAGCGTGGCTTCCACCAAGCTGCTTCAGCCGGAGCATGCCTTGACGGCTCCTGCCAGCTATCCCGTGGATGCTATAACGGAGTCTCAAAATTGCCACCTTATGACGCAATGGATGAATTTGAAGGTCAAGGCAGCTGTTGGCTCTGTTTATCCTACTGAACCCGGCGCAACTTTTCACTGCCGGCCGATTCCAGAAGGATATGCTAGGGTGATGGTGGATGAAATAACGGAGGGATTTGAGGACCTCCAGCTTGACCACCCTACCGGTGAAGGCGAGACTCGGCTGGGGTCTGCTCTGAAGACTCCATGCCTATGGCGGAAGGAGCTCATCAACCTTTCGAACTGGACGCCTCCGCCTCCTCCTCCTCCTCCTCCGGCAAGTCAGGGCACTCCGCCTCCTCCACCGCCTCCTCCTCCGGCGAGTGACGATCAGGGCCCTCGGCCGGCTCCTTCTCCGGCGCGTGGCGGCACTCCGCCTCCTTCTCCGCCTGCGCCGACGCGCCCGAGCAGCCAGCCTCCTACTTCTCCGCCTCGTCAGCAAGGGCGGAAGAGACCTGCCGCCGCTCCAGCTGCTCCGGCGCATCGTAGTCCTTCTCCTCCGCCTCTTAAGCAAGTAAAGAAGACAACCGCTCCGTCTGCTCGGTCGGTGTCTAGCAGTACAACCAGAGGCGGGAGGACATACAGATTCGGTCCTTCTCTGAAGACTCCAGAGAAGTTACCATACGAGAGGACCCCGGAGGAGAACGCGAAGATCGCGCGAACCGAAGTGGATGACTGGTTTCAAGGGTTGAAAGCAAAGAGACATCCACCTCCGGAGGAGAAGGTAGATCCGGTGAAAGTGAAGCGCACTCTGGCTGCCCTGGCAAAACCACCCAAGTCTCCACCGAAAGGCAACTATGAGCGCATTATTGCAAAGACATGGGCCGAAGCGGAGCGGTTGGGAAGTATAGTCGGTGATCAAAGGCTGAAAGAACGACGAGCAGCTGGGAAACAAATTGCCCAGCTCGGCGAACAAGCGAAGCAATCGTGCCCCCCCCCTCAAGGTGCCTACCGACATCGTCGATCCGAGGATGGTGCCCGGTTATGGCAATGTTGTGATTACCTGCCCGACGATGTACATTATGATACCATGGAGGTGCAGATACACAGATACGAGTACGGGAAGCCTCTCATCAAAGATGAAAAATCTTTAACAATGATGATGCGAAGATTACATGATTGGTACTTGAAAATCTGCAGAGAGTCTGGAGGGAGGAGTACTTTGTATGCGAGAGTTAAACCGGAGCATGACCTCATTGGAATTGAACTGTTGCCTATTCCATTTGAGGAGTTCTATCAGTTTTTCAATCAATTGGCCCTCGATAAAACAACGATCACCTGCTACTGTCTGTAAGTACTACTACTTCTGTCATTAAGTCTCTCTATATAGCTCATCTCTTTCATTGCATGTATTTATAATTATCCTCACTATATTATGCAGAATGAAGATCGCCGAATTGAAGAAAAGACAAATCGGTGATATTGGGTTCATTAACACATATCTCATAGATGCAACTCAGGTTAAATTTCATGCCGCAGATACCGAGGCCAACTTGCTACGATCATTCAAAAAAATGAAAACAAAGATATAATACTCTTTCCTTACAACTTCGAGTGAGTGTTACTGTCTTGTGCATATTCGGTTTCCCTTATATATTAGTCCAGGTTATAGTAATGTAATTGATGAGTTATGCATGCGTGTGCAGTTTCCACTATATTCTCCTAGAGATTAGGCTTGAGCAGGGAGGAGTAACCGTCTTGGACTCTAAACGAAAAGATCCCCAGGAGTATGCGGACATGATTGAAATCCTCAAGAAATAAGTTAAATCGATCATTATCCACCATATCAGCAACTTTGTTCATTTCCTGATATCAAGTAATTGTTTTCTTTGTCCGGCAGGGTTTGGAGAAAATTCACCAAAACAGTTCCGGGACTGCCGAAGGAGCTGGAATTTAGACACCCGAAAGTAAGTACTATAATAGCATGTTCCGCGCATCTCCTAGTGATTCAAGCGCTAGTTTCATCAATACCATTTAGCATTCTTGCTTATCAGTTTGATTGACCTCTATTTCTTGTAAAGTGGTTGTGGCAGGAACAAGGGAATGATTTTTGTGGATACTACATCTGCGAGTCCATCCGCCACACGACCTGTGAGCGGGGGGGGGGGGTACTCTAACGAACAATATGAAGTACGTAAATAACAACATTCACAATTTTATTTTATTACCATCATTTGTATTGAGTTTCATTCATTCATATATATATGTATTGACCCCCTTCTTCAAATTAGATGTTTCGGAAGCGGGATGAACTCCTAGCACCAGCTCGCATGCGAGCAATTCAAGAGGAATTGGTGGCATTCTTTCTTGACCAAGTGATCGCTGAAGATGGAGAATACTATGTGGACCATGAGTCCGTATGATTATATTTGTAAGAGATAATTATTGTATATATGTAGCCGGTAGTGTCGGATAGATATACGAGAACTTGTTGTTCGACCAATCTCTCGGAGAAGGAGAGGTGGTCGATATCACTTCTCTCTGTATGCATATATGTTCATGACGATCTTCTGTTTCCTTCGTTTGCTTACTAGCTAACTAGCGTGTCTAGTCCTCTCTATACGTATGTATAGTACGTAGCGTCGACCAAGCACGGACGTAAGAGAGGACACTTCTCTCTATTAATTATAGCTAGCTAACACAATATATGAAACACCTAAATTAACCCCCCAAAACCCCCAACCCCCCCCCCCCCCCCCGTTTCAAAAAAAACAAAACCCCCAGCCACAGAAATGCTGACGCGTGGATGCCTATTGGTCCCGGTTGGTGCCACCAACCGGGACCAAAGGGTCTCCAGCCTGGGCTCTGTGCACTGCCCACGTGGAGGCCCATCAGTCCCGGTTCTGGATTGAATCGGGACTAAAGGGTCGGGGCATTAGTACCGACACTTTAGTCCCGGTTCAGGCCCTTACGAACCGGGACTATAGGCCCTTTTTCTACCAGTGGAAGTGCACAAGTCATTTGTGGAACTACTGGAGAACATTCGACAGGAACTACCCGATGAGTACTTCAGCCACTAGAGCCAGCGCAAATTACATTTGCTGAGTAATACCAGATGGAAATTTCTAGAATTACCTGATTCTGTTTACAACCTATGAATGCAACTGGCAATGGCGCGAGGAAGTTCCACGGCCCGACCATCAATTATGTATGCTCAACATCGCTTTTTTTGCAATTTAACTCTTTATTACTCAAAATTAGGGAGTACAAGCTCATAGAGCAATATTAAGGACTAACTCTGGGTTGGATCCCAGCCAAACTATAGTTCGACCATTAGCCCTACCAAAGTTTGCCATGAAATGACTAGCAATATTGCCGCTACGACGTATATAAGTAATAGAAGAGTCGCGTTCCTCCATACTTGCTTAATCTCTTTGATAATAATAGAGTACTTTGATAAATTGCTTTCACTACTCTTCACCATGGCCACAGCTTTCAAATAGTCCGATTCAACGTCAATGGATAAATTCTTCCACTGCAAATCCATTGAAATCCCTTCCCGAAGCGCAATAATTTCCGTTTTCAAAACATCCTCACATTCTCCCAGAAAAATGCATGAGCTAAAATAATAGCGCCAATGTGATCCCGAAGAACCATACCGGTCCCCGCAATTCCATTCAGGACCAAACCATCCGTGTTAAGTTTAACACTCCCAAGGATTGGAGGGAACCAGGATGTGTTAGCCATAGGTACATTATTATTGCATGTTTTGGCCACCATCTTTCCTTTCATAAAATCTGCATTAGAATCCATCTTGAGTGAAGTAAATGAATCAAGATAACTTGATAAAAATCTAACCGAAACATCAATAGGTGGTGCCGGCTTGTCATGCACTAACTCATTTCTGATATGCCATAATCTCTAGAAAACCAATAGTACGCGAACTCGCATAGCCTCATCTACATCACAAAAACCCTGAAGTAACCAATCATCTTGGAGCATAATTGTGGTAACATCAAGAAGCGTACAAAGCTGAGACATAGCTTGCCACAGCCGACGGGCATTATCACAAGCACAGAAGACATGAAAAATGTCTTCATCCTCTCTCCCACAGACTGTGAAGTACCCCGAATCTCCAAAGTCCTCTGCTATTTCTTTTTCCATGTTGCCAAAGAAATTGTAGCAGCACACCAAGCAAAAGGGAGAACTTTAGGCGGGGCTGGGCACGCCCAAATTAGGTTTCAAACCTCCGTGTGTCCATCACGGGCGCTGCTTGTGGAAGCTAAAGAAGGAGCATAGAGCTCTCCTGCAGCTAGCCAGTAAGCACTTCGAACCGTGAATTGGCCATTCTTCTCTGGTTCCCAAGCAATGAAGTCATCTCCAAAATGTGGACATAGCCATATACGACAAATAGCTTGGACATCCACAGGCAAGAAGAACAGATTCAAACGGGGCAAGTCCACAGGTTGCCTTGGACCGGTTTGCGATGGAAGTCTCAAAGGGACCCGTTGGCAAATCTCAGCTTCTTGAATGAGATGTAGAGCTCCAAAATTAGAAAACGAGAGTCGGCTCGCAAAAACACTATGAAACCGGCGTTTGTGCTCACGAGGGAAAGCACTGAACACACGGGCAGGCCGACCGTGTAAAATCATTGGCCTTTTCTCCTTGTACTGCTCATTCAAGGTACAAGTAGTGGTAAAAAAAACGCAATGACAGGCTTCATGTCATGATTCTAATAAGTAACAGCTTGAACATGACCCGAATAGAGTCAGCGTCGGAGAGTCTACGGACATGGCACACACGGCAAGGCACAAACGTTGCTCCGTGTTGTTTATTCGCATATGATTGTAGCAACATCTTAGATAAGTCGGATGGACTAACATACAAATACAATCGTGCATTTTGGTATCTTTATATCGGCCGCAAACGCTCACTGCTCAGTAACAAATAACTAAATTACTCTTGACCGGCATATTTGTATTCCCATTCTTGGCATAGATCGCCTCCAGCCTACTTTGGAGGATAGCGCGGGAGCGGCCCCGGCCGCACCTGGTAGGAAGGGGACGCCCAGGTTCCCCTCACACCGTCTCGCTTCACGTTGCTTAAATCACCTGCAGCATTAGACATGCGGGACATCACGTCAGACATGCAAAAAAATGTTTATATTCGAACAAAAAGGAGAGGGGATCGAGAGTTGATACATGCCTCTGGCGGCGAGCACGGCCTGCGCGACGAACGCGAGCGAGGCGAGCACCACGCCCAGGAGCGCAGCCAAGTTCCTGACGAGAGCCATAGTTGAAGCCTCAAGGAAGGAAGGAAGGAAGGATGCGTGTGTTACTTCTGTCTGTGCTTGGAGAAGCAAATGCCTACACAGCTGCCGTATTTATACCCGTGCGATGGTAGCTGCTACCTGTGTGCATCCAGCTCGATCAGCATGCGTAGACGAGTCAAAACTTAAAAGCCAGTACTCCCTCCGTCCACGAACAAGTGTACTTCTAACTTTTGTCTTAAGTCAAAGTTTTAAAACTTTGACCAACTTTATAGAAAAAAGTAGCAACATTTATGGCACTAAATTACTATCACTAGGTTTGTTTTGAATTGTGCTTTCATAATATATCAATTTGATGGTTACTATTCTTTTGTATATAGTTGGTCAAAATTTTAAAATTTTGACTTAGAACAAAAGTTAGAAGTACACTTATTCGCGGACGGAGGGAGTACGTAGAAATGTAGCGGTGGAATTTGTCCGCAGACTCTGCAGTCCATGTCTGCTACGTTTCAGCTGAGCGGCTGTCGTTGAACGAACAAAAGTCAGCGTTCGTTATCTTGACCATCCAGGGCAAGAGGGAAGCTCTGCCTTCCTATGTATGGTACCGATCGACTACCGAGTCCTGGTAGGTGGGTGCAGCTTTCATGCGACAAGAGCCTCTCGGCATCTTTGACTTTTCTTTCTGTTGCATGACTGAACGAGGTACTCCCTTCGTAAACTAATATAAAAGCGTTTAGATCACTAAAATAATTTACAGAGTGAGTGTTTAGTTGATTATAGTAAACGCTACTTAGACGTGGGCTTGGCCGGTTGTGCCCATAGCTCCACTAGCTACGGGAACAGTTTTTGTTTTTTCGTTCACTCATTTCCCTCCTTTTTGACTCTATTATTCTTTTTGAAACCAGTTTAAAAACATAGAATATTGTTTGGAATATCAAAAAATGGTTTGTTTTCAAATATGGTTTACAATTTTATACCCGTGCGCTGGCAGCTGTGCCGAGTGCGACCAGTGTGCATACAGCTCGATCGGCATGCGTGGACGAGTCAAAAAAAGCTACACTTGAGCTGAGCGGTGAGCGGCAGTCGTTCCAAGAACAAAAGTCAGCGTTTGGATGAGCCTGGGCCGTCCTTTCTTGACCATCCGCAGCAAGGGGGAAGCTCTGCCTTCCTATATATGGTACCCATCGTCCGTCGACTACCGAGTCCTGGTAGTGGTAGGTGGGTGCCGCTTGAATGCAACAAGAGCCTTTGGGCATCTTTGACTTTTCTTTATGTTGCATGACTGAATGAGGTATTTTGATTTATTTATTTTTTTGCGGGTGAATGAGGTATTTTGATTGATTATAGTAAAAGCTGGTTACAGTTTATTAAAATAGAAAGAAATTGAGATTTTTTTACTCATGTCTTCTATATGCATTTAGATAAGCATATCAATGTCTTCTATATCCATCTGGATAAATCTATTATCACTTCTGCTTCGGTACATGCCTCACACAAGAACGGCTCAAATTAGTCCGTACCATTTCATAGGAAAGGGCATGATGGTTATATTTTATAAATTTTTCGCTGCCGTATACGCAGACTCCAATCCCTATTTGTGGCTTTTTTTTTGAGACAATCTCGCGAAGCTTTTATTTAACTCGTCACAATGTTTACAGAGATGAAAGAAAGATCACACGGGTTGCCTAACCACACACGGCGGCCAACCCCAAGTGAGAGAGTATGCTTCGCTAAATTGTGAGCCTCGACATTCAAGGCTTTACGCGCTTTTCACAACTTGGCGCACACCCGCTCGCTGTCCTGGGCTTGGCCTGCTTAGGTTTTTTTTTTCTTTCTTCTGACCTTCAACAAATACGCGAGGGTCGCATAATGGGGGAGATTTGAACTTGAGACCTCCACGTTCAGTACTATAGGCACTACCCACTACGACAGATTACTTTGTCCTGTGCTTTCGTCCTTTTCTATCTTTTGTGGCAAATGTAACATGTATTGTTTTCTTTTCTGGTTTTTTGTCCTCTTTGGCCGTTTATTCTATGACTTTTCCTTTCCTTTTCAAATCTTTTATTTATTTATTTCATTTTCTTAATTCGCAAACTTTTCTTCAAATTAGTGAACTTTTTCGGTTATTCTGAACTTAAAAAAATCATGAACTGTTTTCCAACTGCATGAACTTTTTATCAAAATCGATGAAATTTGCTGAACTCTTTTCGAATTCGTGGGTTTTTTTTGTAAAAATCTATTAATTGTTTTTAAAAGCGATGAACTGTTTCTTAAAAGCGATGAAAATCTTTCAAATGTGTGAACTGTTTTCAATCAAAACTGGTGAACTTTTCAAATCTGTCAGCTTTCTTTCAAAACCGGTGAACCATTTCTTTTATTTTTGCCAAGAAAAAATAAAATTACTGATATTTTTTTGATTTGTGATTTTTAATTCAAAATTGATGAACTTTTTTAAAAAAATGAACTTCTTTCAATCATGCAAACTTTTTGTTCAAATCAATGAACTATTATCAAATCTTGAACTTTTCAAAAATTCAGTTTACACAGTTGCTACTTGGCGTGGGCTTAGTCGGTTGTGTATATAGCTCCACTCGCTACTGCTACAGTTTTCGTTTTTTCATTCATTCATTTGTCTCCTTTTTGACTTTATTATTCTTTTTGAAACCTGTTTAAAAATTTAAATATTGTTTCGAACACTAATTTTCTTTTTCAAATACTGTTTACAATTTTATAAAATGTTCTAGAATTTCACAAATGTTGCAGTTTTTGAATTATTTGTTCACACATTAATAAATGTTTGCATTTCAAAAGAAGTAAATAAATTTTCTAAGAAGTAAGTGATTTGCAATTTTTGTTCAACATCAATCGTTGGGAATATGTTAACAACGTTGAAAAAAGTGTTCAAGTCTATAAAATTTTCGTGCACAATTTAAAAAATCCAAAATTGTTGAAAATTTTCAAGAAATAGTTAGGATAAGAATATGTTCATGTTGATTGGCAATGACGGAAATTGCAAGTAATTGAAGCATTCAGATTAGAAGAAAAAAATTACATGCTCACTGATGCACCCATCTAGTCTAGTCTAGCACACTCCTCTTAACTGATGGTGTTTTTGGACGATGGATAAATGACCCCAACTTCTTGAGGCATCCTGCCAGACATATGAGGCATCCTGCCAGGTTTGAACGATTTCCCAACACTGTATGAAAGTTGCAACACGTACGGCCATTTATCAGCCTTTTTTCATCGCGAAAAACTCTAGAAAGTGCAAAACTTTCTGAAAACCCAAACAACTTGTCATGGTGCTCTGAATTGGTCATACAAGGCCATGTAAAACAATTCGGTCCATTTAAGGAATGTCGGGAAAGAACATGCTCTCAGGCGAAGCCTTCTGGCCTACCCAAACACCCTTTATTCAACATGGACTTCTTTTTGGACATCCTT
The DNA here is from genome assembly GCF_056163025.1 of Triticum urartu. Classification (NCBI taxonomy): domain Eukaryota; kingdom Viridiplantae; phylum Streptophyta; class Magnoliopsida; order Poales; family Poaceae; genus Triticum; species Triticum urartu. The sequence goes on along the minus strand of NC_141875.1, from coordinate 720,375,001 downwards.
GAAATGACCTCAACTTTTGCAATAAGGTAGGCATGCTCATCGTATGCATCCATGTCAGATTTGAACGATTTCCGATGACGTATGCAAGCTGCTACATGTCTGGTCATTTATCAGTCTTTTTTCACCAGGAAAACTCTAAAAAATGAAAAAATTGTCAAAAACCCGAGAAACTTTGCATGGCGCCTTAAATTGGTCATACAAAGCCATGGAAACAAATTGGAGCCATTTCAAGAATGTCAAGAAACAACGTGCTCTCAGACGGAACCTTCTAGCCTACCCGAACACCCTCTGTGTTCAACATGGTCTATTTTTGGACATCCTTCAAGTGACTCCAATTTTTGCAAGCAGGTAGGAATGCCCATCGTAGGCATTCATTTCAGCGTTGAACGATTTGAAAAATAGAATATTTTTGAAAGTACAGATAATGTTTTGAAAATGCGAACAATTTTAAGAAAATAGGAACAAAATTGAAAACAATGAACATTTTTTGAAATTCTGAACAAATTTATTCGAGATGCGAATATTATTTCATTTGTATTCGAAATAGTACCGAGAGGATCCGAAAAGCATTTCGGGGTCACCGGAAGGGTTTTGGTGAATATCGGGTAATACCCGGTATTACTGATAAATATAGGTGGAAAATGTTTCTAAAGATGTTAAATTATATATAAAATCATCTGAAAGTATATAGAACAATTTTTTATTTAATTTAACATCAACGGGCCTTAAAAGGACAAGAGGTGAAAGACAACTTAGGCCAAAAAAGACCAAGTGGGGAGGCGCCTCCTTCCCTACGGAAGGAGGCCTAATTGGGGTTGGGGAGGAGTCCAAATCCTCCTTCCCTGCGTAGGTGCCCAAAGAGGAATTTTCGCTCCTCGTTGGTTGCCCTCTCCCTCTCCTTTAACATATATATACTAGGGTTTTTGTCCGTTGAGATATACAAGTTTTGGAACCTCCTCTACTTCTCCTAGTTCTAGTTCTACTTGGTCCCAGTTGACTAATTGGAACTAGGTTAATCTTCTTGTCCTCGTAATTAGAAGCCCTATGTGATTCTAACCTCCTTCCTCTAATTCTCCGGTGATGATTAGCTCTGGACGGCCAAGCGTTGTCGGATCATGAAGGCTGCACGCTTGCAACCAAGTAGATAGGTCGTGCTTTAGGTCATCAGTTCGAGGGACTGTTTGTGGGCGGTATGATGAATCGTTCATCGTCGGTTCGAGGGACTCCATGTATGATATACACCGACACGTTGTTCTTCCGCCGTAACTAGGTGACAGTAACAATTGTGATCCCAACCCGTTATGCATCTTCATATCTTGGGTAATCGTAGGCGCGAAATTTTTTGTTTTCTACTGCGTTTCCCAACAGCCAAAACCGGAAACAGAAAGCCTTGTGTACTGGACCGGCCCACTTCGCTCGATCTCGAGCGTTGCATGTGCGTTGTGGCGACAATTTGCCGCAACGAGCGGCAATAGAGAAAACGAATCGTATTCGCTGTTCATTTCGTCGCAATGTCGACGCCCGCAGCGAATGAGTGATCTAGCTTGACCGCCCTGTTAAGGCGTTCAACTGATCCATTTGTGAGAACCTTCTAGGAGGTTCTTGACCTGGTTTTGGAAACCTTCTAGAATATTTGTGAACAATATTTCTATTTTGGTTGTTTATTTACATGTTTTTTGGATTTTTTCTTGGATCTTTTTTTCCTTTTTCTGTTTATTCATTGTAAAAATAAAAAATATCAGAAAATTTTAAGTGCTTTGGAAAATTGTTCATTTTTCCAAAAAATATGAATTTCCAAAACTATACGTGTTTTAAAAAAACACAAATTGAAAATGTGTTAAAAAATTATTTGTGTTTTCAAAAAATAATCTGATTTCTAGAAATTGTTCGCATTTATCAAAAGCTCAAAAATAGAAAATGTTTGAAATTATGGAAGTTGTTTTCTTTTTGAAAAATGGATCCAAGTTCCAAATATTGTTTGCTTTTTAAAAAATTTCACATTTTCATAAAAATCTGGCATTTTAATATGTCACTTTTAGAAACTATTTTCGAAAAAGAAAGAAAAAAGCAATAAAGAAAAGAACCATTGCAGTTCCGAGCGGGTAGAGTAACATGCTGCTACAGTAAGATGCTAGGGACATATCGCTAGATGGGCCGGCCTGTGGGTCGGGTAACTGTCTGCCCAGCAATCGGCAAATAGGAGCTCCGGTAAAAATGTCTAAAAATAATTAAATTTTAATGAACAATTTCAATGTTGGCCCACCCTGGCCAATTGGGCACGATCCTCCGTTGAGGTCTTTAGGCACGGTCACTAGCATCTCACTATTATCTCTACTGCTTAAAAAGAACATAAGGTTTTCATTTTACCTCTCTTTGGTCTAACCTTCTTTATATAAATAGTTCTGGGAACTTGCACTTATCATTCAGACTCATGCATCTAAATACAAAGTACGCTGCTAATCAATCCATCAGCAGAGTATACTGCTAATTGTTCTAGACTGATTTCGTAGTACTGTGGGCTTGGATAGCCAGACATGGTGAAAAACTGTCTGAAATCAGTCAACACAAAATTGCTCTTTGGTGGAGTCAGTTGGGCAGAGGAGGAGATGCAGATGTAGTTTCGTTGCTGGGAGGTGATGGCGAGGATGCCTTTTGATGTCAATAATGAAAAAGAGATTGCCAGAGATACCAAGCTGATGCTGGAGACGACACGATGCGCCTCCACTGTTTAGAGGTGGAATTTAGTGAGGCGGGGATAGTCGCCCAGTCTGCGGCGTCGTTGCTTCTGGGCAGCACGGTCGTGATGGTGGTGCTCGGGCTTAGGCGCATCGAGGCTGCAGGTAGCTGCGATGTCCCGAGGCATGTGCTTCTCATCTTGAGGGCGGATCACACCAGTGCGTCTGGATCCATGGGGCGGCGGCTTGCAGCAGAGGAACTCCATCCTTGAAATTCACCGCCTGCATGTGGATTTGCACGCACCAGTTGTATTATCGTCAATTGATCGGTTTGGATTGTCATGAACACGCATTCTATGTTACACGGTTGTGTTAACTACGATCAACAAATTAATCAAAATACCAAGAGGAGGAGGATGAAGATAATTACCGGATTCATATAGTTGATTGATCCATCAAGATCGGATCATCTCAATGTATACACATCAAACACATTCAGCTGTGCATCAAAGGCGCATCCCCGCGCTAGCCACGTCCTCACGGGTACGACAAAGAGAAGCCTTCCCTTCCTGACGAAGCGACCTTAATTATCGAGCCCCACCACTTTTCCTTTTTGTCTCAAGCAACCTCCCCTCTCCTCTCCTCATTTTCTCTTCCCCGTGTAGGGTTGCCGCCGCTGCCGCCCCATCGGCACATCCAAGCTCCTCCGGCGCCCGCTCCTTCGTCGGGAGGACGAGACCATGGTGGCGACGGACGGTGAGGAGGGGGCGTCCAGGTCGACGAGAAGCTGCGATTTAGCGCCGCCGCCGCCTCTCAGCACGCAACCTCTCCTTTCCTATCTCCTCTGCAGCTCCCCTGTTCCTCCGGTGTCATCGAACCCCATAGTCATCTCCTACCTCCCTCTCTTATTCCCCTGTGTGTCCGCGAGATGGGCCAAGCCGGCACACACGGCAAAGGGCGGCTGCGGCTACGGCTCCGACGCAGGCGCCGTGGAGGTGGAGGCGGAGCTGCGGCGGCTAATGGTGGACGGCCGCGTCAGCGACGTCAGCCTCGACGACTCGACGAGTTCCATCACCTTCACTGCTACGTCAGGTTCGTTGCTTGCTTGCCATTGGGTCCGATCGGCTCTGATTTGCTTGCTTGATTCGACGGTTCCACTCCGCGTGCATCGATCTGACATCTATTTGGATTTTGGATCTGCAACGTTTAGGAGGCTGGTCTAGATTAGGTTCGTTTCTTGGAGTATGACAAGCTGATGGTGATCCTCACTCTGACAAAATAACGAAACATTCAGTGCTGGAGCTTCCAAAGGTAAGTTCGCCTACTGATCTGTTTCGTCTCTTAAAATAAGACTACCCTGTTTCACAAATTGTTTTGTAACTTGTGAATGTGGTTTAGGATATCTATTTTTCTGTTATAAGTGTGAAAAGTGGAGTGGTATAGCCATTATACTCCAAGTTAGTTCACTGAAATCTGGCCATGGATAAACAGGGCTTTTATCTTGAGCTGCTGCAGCATACTACTATGATCAAGATGGAAAGTCAAGTGCTTATTGATCAAAGAAATAGCAGCATAATAAGTGTGCACTTTTAGAGTTTCAGACTAAAAGAACTGGGATTCAGTTTCGATGAACTTTGTTTTTGAACTGTAGTTTTGATGAACCTGAGCGCAAGTATTATACTTTACTACATTGTTGATTTTTTTACTGCAGCTAGGTTTCTTCAAGAAATCTCTGCGAAAGAAAACGCTTCTGTGAGAGCAAATAGATTACATGCTCCTGTTGCACATATATATATATATATATATATATATATTATTCTTTCTTAATTACTAGATTCTTGTGGATGCTTTGTTGGGAAAACAATGTGGATTGCTTTTACCGTATATGCACGTCTAATGTTGTCACCGAAGCAATGGATCCTGATACATAACTCAAAGTTACAAGTACTTCTCGGTGGACTAAAGTTTGTATATACAGTTAAAATGCTTTTCTTAGACATTGACATATTTTACAGGGATCTTCATCCAGTGATGAAGATGGATCCTGCATAGAAAATGATTCCGTTGAAGCATTTGAAGCTGAGTTACACAATTTTGACTTGTGACATCAAGGAAGGAGATTATTATGTGTATGACAAAGATGAAGGCTGCTATATATGTGAATGGCGATGAAGGGTCTGATTATGAATTTGATGAAAGTGACTTCAATCAGCAAATTGACTTGAATCGGCAGCTGGATTATAAATTCGACAATGTAGATTGGGGATGCTCTGACAGCAAGGTTGTTCCACATATATGGTCTAATCAAATATTTGTGGTAAGGATGAACGTCAGTATGAAGAGAAAACATATATCTGAACTAAAATTACAAGCTACAAAGGCTTTTAAGAGAAATGAATATATCACAGCCGGACAGATGTATTCAGATGTAAGTCATCACACATCTTTATTCCATAAATAGGATTTAGAGTTTACAGGAAATGTTGTCCCGTGGTGCAAAAAGTGCATAACTTCTATTAGGCTAGCTCTAGGACAAAGTGACAAACATATGTGATATTTCAAGTGAGAACTTTTTTCTTCTGAATAATTAACTGATGGTCTGTAAGGAATTATGCCATTAGCTTTTTGTAAAGGTGCAAACAAATCAGTCGATCAGAAACACCATGATGATGTGGACATGTCTGTTGTCCTAAAGCTGGACTAGATGTTCGTAGTATTGGGAAAAAAGGATGTTTCTTAACAGTATTATTATGTCCCATTAGTGTGAATGCTAACTAAAGAGTTGTTGCCTATATGACATATTATTTCATTTATTATAGGAATTTCAACAAAATAATCGATATTAATTATTCCCATTGGGACAACAAGGAATAGGTGTTCAAGGCTTAGCAGACACTTTCATTTTACTTGGCATGCTATTTGCTTCACCAGATGTACATCCCAAGATAATGAAAGTGCGGCCCCCCACCTAGCACCGCTCAACTTCCTCTCAAGTGGCGCCACCGGGTGGCGCCCCAACCGCTAGTTACCTGACGATGTTGATCTACCCAGATGAGCTAGCAAGAAAATGGGCAGACTTCTGCAGCAGCGAGGAGCACCCAGAGTCGACAACCTCGACCTCGCGCCTGCAGCAGCTAGGAGATCGGTTGCTTAAAAGGAGGATTAGGTCTATCTGTTACTCTTCCATCAGTTTTTGATGGATAAGATAAAGACGAAGGGGGTCTGTTGCCTACAATTAAGAGGCATGAAATTAATTGCTGGGCCATGCAGGGAATTGAGGAGACGGGGCTGCAATTGTGAGGAGCTCCAACGTTTCTTCTTCCTTCATATAATAAGCGACCGAAACGTTGTTTTTAAACAAAAAAAATAGGCTGTGACGTGGTAACTTTGCTGAGGTCGACACACGAAATTGGGAACTGAACGCTGATGTGGCATGAAGCTGATGTGGAAGGTGTGCATGTTAAGAGAATTGGTAGTAGTGGGGATCAACTTCTTAAGAATGTAAAATGTGCCACTCTTTCCTTTTCCGCTTTGATTTTTTTTCTCTCATGTCTGATTTTTCTCCATCAATTCTCCCTAAAATATAATTAATTGTCTCATGTTTTATTAACTTATAAAAAAGCACATTTTGTTTGGTAAGTAATTAAATTCTTATCAAATAAGTGCTTAACAATAAAATGGCAGGTAAATCGTGGCGATTGCATACATAAACTTGCTAAGATTTTAGCGCATCAATATAATGATAGACATGCAGTCACGAGCTAATCTACTAGAATGTTTATATTTCCGTTGCAACACACGAGCAATTGTCCAGTCTTTATAAAAATAGCATCTCACTATTTTTTTTTACTTCTAAAAGACCCAGTTGGGCATAATAGTGTGTGTCACTCGTCATTGCAAACCACCCAATCTGCATTTACTGCATACGAGGAAAATTGTGCTATAGCAAAAAGACCTTGCTACTCTGCTCCATATCTGTATCTTAATTAACTTACCTTTCGCAATAATGTGGAATTACGTCACTCAATTCCACGCCATATTTGACCACACCTTCCTACACGCCGCTCATTTAATGTACTTATCATGCATGACCCAAACTACCAAATTATAATAGCGCCAAAATCAAAATTCTAGTCCGGTGATTCCCGTGTGCCCCATGCCATATAAGGTGGAATTACATCCACTTCTACCTTAAGACAGCCCTAACCTTTATAGATTAAAAAAAAAAAAGCTTCCGGGCACATACCTAGTTTCTATAAAACTCCTTAGCCCTGATGACCAGATCACTCCCTCCCCACATCATCAAAACAAATAGGAGGGATAAACATTGGGTGACCCTAACATATTTTTGGTGATATATACCAAAACTAGGATGTTTTTTCCTGTTTGTGTACATGTATCAGCCTGCTTTTTATCTGTTGCAACAAACAGTCACTTTGCTATTAGAAGAAGAAAATTATACTCTCTCCGTCCCTAATGTAAGACGTTTTTTGACACTACACTAGAGTCAAAAAACGTCTTACATTATGGGACGGAGAGAGTAATAAATTTGTTTTCACAAGAGAAAAAGGATGTTTGATCCATGTTAATATATAGGCTGAAGAGACAACCAGTCAATTAGCCATAATATATAGGCTGATTAGAGTTCCAGCGCAAAAAGAAACACTAATTCATGTTATTGTTAGTTCATCAGGATGAACCAAAGTCAGAGAAAAAACAACTGAACATACACCCCTGCTGTCAGAAATTGATCACTAAAGAAGAAGAAGAAACGCTCTCTGAAGTCCATTTAGAATGACTGCAAACCCTGGAGAAAAATTCAGTGTAGAGGCTTGGCAAGAGCCTTATTGCCGCCGTGATTTGTGTGATCCTCCTCTTGCGTAGTACATCTATGCAGTGTTGAAGTATGCTCTTTGAGTCTGAGGTATGTATATTGAAGTCATTGCCGAGAGCATCTCAAGTAGACGATTGCCCCGACGCCAGCAATAGCAGCTGCACCGGCCACTGTACCTAGCCGGAGGGACGGCCAGCTTCTCCTTGCTGATGAGGTATCCACAGACGACGCCGGTGTGGGATCTGCGCTGATCTTTGACCCGTCGTCCATGTGCAGCCTCAGAACCTGAAACAGCAAAACGAAATGCCAAAAAAGACTGAACCTCAAAGTAAATTACTGAACCTAAGTTGCAAGAAGAAGAACTAAGAAACTAAAAATGATCGGTCGCACTTAGGTTGCGGCACAGCTACATTACCGAGGATGCAGACGACATGCGGGGAATTCAAGATGTTGGTATACAAAAGAATAGAAAAACAACCTTCCATCCTGCTGATCTGGCATGTTCAATTGCTGCAACCAGGTCGGCGTCGGTAGCCAGAAGTACTCTATCAACTTCGTCGTCATTGTACTGTTGAAAACGATTTTAAGTAAGGATTAAAAACGTACATAGGTCCACAAATTATACCCAAAAACAAAATCCCATCTACAAGATTTTGCTCGGCTTGTTGCTCACTTGGAGGCACACTGCATTAGCAAAGCTCAACCTCTTACCATAAGGTTTACATTCGCCTTCTTGTTTTCTGTTCCTAATCTGTATGCAATAGCAGACACAAGCTCTTCTAAGCTTTCTGAAACTGCATAAAGGAGGAGCCTATCAGAAGTTCTTCAGGAAGACAAACAAATTTATCATACTTCGTCAGTAAACCGCAATAGGGAAAGACGATAAGAAATGCACCAACCGCAACTGAATCTGTGCATTCGCCCTTTTCTGTCTTCAATTTTGAAAGAGAATGCATTGCCAACATGAGGGGGTGTTTGCTTTCCTTCAGCACTGTCTGAGGCTGCCGTACGAGATTCGTCACTGCACTATATAACAGAAGACTGATCAAACCATCTTCAGGAATGTAAGAGTAAATGCAAATCGAAGAAGAACAAACCTATGCCAGTCATAGTCTTCTGCAGGATGCAAGGCAAGTGCTGAATCCCAAAACTTCTGAACCATGGTATTTGCCACATTGTTTGGTCCAGAGGCTCCCTCAACCTAATGAGAACACACAAAAAGTCAGGATTATATGGTGATGAGAAATAAAAATAACGTATTTGTATGGTGCAACAAAACGATCATAGCTAACAGAATCTTTAATTCAACTAATGTAAAATATCGTGACTGAATCAGTTTGATGCAACAAAAATAGAACTCATGTGCCAGGGACTTCCCTTCAGAATGAAAGCTTCACCTTCCAAGAAAGTACTGTTCTTTCTCTTTAATATGAGGAAATAATGAAATGTGCAGTATGGTAGTGGAAACATAATAATTCATTCTTACCATGGAGATGGCTGTGTGGGTTAACTGTAGAGCGTCCAAACAGGCGACAATCTGTCCTCCTGTTCAAAGATTTAACTTAGATATGTACATAGAACGGAACTTTTCTTTGATGTTAGAATTCAGTACTTACTTTTGTCCGCAACAAGAATATGACGACATTTTCTATCTTGCATTGATTGTAGAGCCTCGAGGATTGATGTGTCCAATGTAGCACAATCAGGACTTGCAGTCATGACCTTCGGAAAGTTAACATCGCTTTAGGAGAAAAATAGGGCAAAAATCTTGATTGCTTAAAATATGGATGCTTCAGTTCTTTTGCCACACCTTTTCTACCAGAGTCACCTCTGGGGACAGATTTTGTGCCACTACTCGCAAAACCAAATCCTTGGAACTACAGTATGCTCAGCATCTTGGTGATAGTACTTAACAAATAAATGAGATGGGAAAACTTTAAAACTACGCGGATTTTGATAAGAACATATGTGAGAATGCCTTGCAGCATGTTCCCTGTCATGACAACCACTGAGTTAACTTGGTACTCTCTCATCTTTTTGGCAGCTACAGTTACCAGATCTGATGGAGATACTGATGGAACACTACAAAGGATAAGCGACAGCAATGTTCAGTCATAAGAAACAAAATCACATCATACATTTTTCTGGCAGTAGAAATTTGACCTGCTATTTTCAGTTATGATAGTTGATAAGGAAGGCTTGAACATGTGTTCTCGAAGATTTTCTATTAACGTGTGCGGACCTGAAGTAAGGACCCAAAATATGACATCAGCTAGTTAATCAAACAGACCTGAATGAAATGCATCATTGGTGATCATGAAAATTGAAATAAGTATTCTTGTAAAGAAAGTAGTCAATTTAATCATATTAAAAGAAACTGAAAAAGCAACCTGCAAATTCATTTCCCCACTGCCGTTTGACCCTTTCCATAGCAGCGGCAATAGCACTACCTTGTTCTGCTGCCTTTTCCATTCTAGAAATCGCATCATAGAGGAACTTGGTAATATCCAACATGGCAATGACCTCACCATGCTCCACTACAGGAAGATGCCGAAATTTGCCTGTATATGAATTCATATGACATGAAAGAAACCATGAAGATAAGATAGAAGAGGTCAATAAGAATGACAACAAAATCCCAGCATAAAACACGACAGAAATTTCTTAAGAGAACATTCTTGTACTTTCAGGCACACTATTCCTCTTGCAGTTCTTGCCTCTGGCTATTAGCTAGGATGTAATAAAATTGCTCCGAGTTACACTATTCCTCAATTCAAGATGACTCTCAGTTGCAGATTATTTGTTTTCTCACATATATTTTTAGAAAGTAGGCCTAAGTAGGTTTTATATTCGGCCACGACTTCAGTTACTGACAAAATACATCGCTATGATTATGACTGAAGGCGAAACTGGCAACAAATACTGCTAATTGTGGTACTGAAGAAAAACAACAAGCAGACCTTGGACCATCTTCTGCAGTGCCTCGGTGGCAATAAATAGTTCTGTGTATCCATCACTATTGATTCATAGAAAACCTGATGCTCGTCATTAACCACATCCAATTCCTTAAGAAAACCCCCCGAAAACCCAACAGTTTAATGTTTGTTATATCTATTCATTAAACCCAATCCCCCTTTCCAGTTTGTCCTAAATAGCAAAGCGCATGTCAGTCTCATTTTCCCTGAAAATATGATATGATTTTACATACTTGGCATCCGAAGAAATCAAGAAACTATGTTATCCACATGACCGTGCAGAATTGCAGCTCATCTCAAGAGACACTCGAAATTTTTGGGTCATCCAGCGCCAGCCCCAAGAATCGCATTATCATTCCCCTGCAGTTTAAAGTTGATATTCCCTGTTTTCACGTTGCAAAGACTCAAGACTCCTTGTGATGAGTTTCTGACCTCGGCCGTGACGATGCCTGAGAGCACCCCTTTGGCGTCGGTGAGCAGCGCGGCGTCGGCGCGCCTGGCGGCCATCCTCCTGCACGCCTCGGACACCGCGGTGGCCTCCGGGAGAGTCAGGGCCTTGGCCAGCCTGAGCTGCTTCACCGTCCTATCCTCCAGCGACGACCTACGCCACATTCATAAACACCGCATGTATAAATCGTTCGAATCAAAATCAAGCGGAAGGGAACGAACCGACGATCGGCGGAGAGCGTACGTTGGTGGTGCCTGGGCGGGCGAGGCGGGCGAGTTGGGCTTGGAGGAGGCGGCGGCGGGTTTCCCATTGGTCGCGCCGGCCTTCCCGTTGACGGGGGCGGGGGCGGGGGGCTTGCTGCGGAGGAAGGCGGCCTGCAGGTGGCGGCGAGTCTGCGGCGCGGCCATCGGCATCCGGCGGTGGTGGTGGCGGCGGCGGCGATCGCGGGTGTGGTTTGAAATGGCGTTGAAGGCAAGGATGACAGAGTCAGAGAAGAGAGGAGAACGGAAAAACAGAGTCGTCGCTCGCTCGCGCGCGTGCTGCTGCAGCCGGAGGTGGAGGCGCAGTTGGTGTGCGTGGACCCTGTCGCGTGCCACTGGTCGGTGGGGACGGGTAGGTGTGGGTCCGCACGTCAGTGAGTCATACCGCCGAGTTCTCATTGGGCTGCGCGCAAGGGTCGTTGGGTTCGTCCGTCCGGATACTCTGCGGGTGGAGTGGAGGACACCTGCCTCTGCCTGCCCACCATATCTTTTTTTTTAGCATCAGTACAGACACAAGCGCTCATATACACGCGCATACACTCATCCTTATGAACGCACATACGCACATCCTATCCTTATGAGTACCTCCGAGAGACTGAGCCGGCATATCATCTTGAGATTTACGAAGTCATCGTATTATATCTACTGGTGTGCCCGTGCATCTGGTGTGGAGTAGACGGGTACATAAGTATGTACACGGACACATGTTTTAGCACGCGAATGCCCTCCTTGCTGCTTCCTCGGTTTCAAAATATTTCAAGTTTTGGGTTTATCCTAAATGAAAATTATTTATGTTTGAAAAAGTCTATAGAAAGATGTCTGCACCATCATTCACAACGTCAAATTAGTGTCATTAGATTCATCATTATAGCTATATATATTTTGGGTATATATATATATATATATATATATATATATTGATGCAGTGGATATTAGTCATTTTTTCTAGAGAAAAGTATACTTTTCATTCCTCAATTCTTGGCGAAATCTAGATTTCATCCCTCAACTTCAAAACCGGACAACTTGCACTCTTAACTACTGAAACCGGACAAAATTCGTCCGTGGTCGCGGTTTTGACCGGTTTTGGCGTTGTCCCACCCCAGTTTTGACCGTGCCGACTCAAATCCGCATACCATTTCCAAGTCCGCTTAATGTTTTCAAATACATGAACTTTTTAAAAATTTGTGTACTCTTTCCAAATCCGGGTACTTTTTCCAACTTCACGTACTTTTTTCAAATCCGCGTACTTATTTAAAGTTCATGCGGTTTTTTCTAACTAATGCATGTAATTTTTTAAATTGACGTACTTATTCATATTCGCGTACATTTTTTTGGAAAGAGTTAATGAATATGAAAAGTTTACGCGAACTTGAAAAAGTACACGGATTTGAATTTCTTTTACGTAAATTAGAATAAATGTGTGGATTTGAAAAATAATGTCAACTTGACACAAGTATGTGAATTTCAAACAAAGTTCACGGATTGGAAAAGGAACACGGATTTGAAAAAAAATACATAAACTTTAAAAAGTATGCAGATTTGAAACAAGTACGTGATTTTCAAAAACACCATGGATTTGAAAAAAAATACTTGGATTTGATAAAATTACACGAACTTGAAAAAAATACACTAATTTGAAAAAAGTATGCAAATTAAAAAAATCAGGGATTTGAAAAAAGTACACAAATTTCGAAATAGTTCACAGATTTGAAAAAGGTATGTTTATTTTTGAAAAACTTGCGCGATCTTGAAAAACCTATATGGATTTGAGAAGAGTATGTGAATTTCAAAAACTTCAAAGATTTGTAAAAATTACACGAATTTGAGTCAGCATCGGTCAAAACCGGGGCCAGGGACGAACCTTGTCCGGTTTCATTAGTTGGAGGTGCAAGTTGTCCGGTTTCGAAATTGAGGGACCAAATCTAAACTTCACCGATAGTTGAGGGACGAAAAGTATACTTTTCTCTTTTTTCTATAAACTTGGTCAGATTTTAGAAAGTTCAACAAACTTAGAACTTCAGATGTTTTGAAACAGAGCAAGTGTTTTTTTTCATGGAAATGAGAGGCAAGGGCGACAAACAAACATGAAGAGTGAATGCGGAAGGAGCTAAGGAGTTGATCGCCGGGACATGACCAACCCAATTAAGGGCATTTCTAACTGGGTGTTAGAGGTGTAAAAAGTCAGTTTTACTCCTTTAACGCAGACCTAACCTATCCCCAATCCGCCGCAAGGGACTAAAAATTATACTCTGCCCCAACCATTTCCTGCTGCTCCATCACCCACACCTGCATCTGCCCCTCTTCCTCACGTCGCGGGGCCCCTTCCCGAACCCCCGCCCGCCGCCAGTGACCTGCCATCCCAACTCAAGCCGCTCGAGCTCTCCGGCCACCAGGAGTGGGCGCTCCGCTGGTACCTGAACGGCGGCGGCAACGCCATGAGCTCCATGTCCTTGGCGTCGCTTCCTCTTTCATCTCTCCCTCGAGTGCACGACCCACAGCAGCACCGAGAGCTGCTCGACGTCCGCGACTGCCAGGAAGCCCCGGTACACCTCCTCATTTTACCTCCATGGCCCAGGACAGTGGTCCTTGACAACGGCCTGGAACATGTGGCGCACAAACGCGCACTCGGCCAGGTGCACAAGCATCGGGCCGTAGTAGGATAGCCCGTAGCTCTCGTTGGTCGCGCCGATCATCTGCGCGTACATGGACGACATCACTAGGGGCTGAGCTCATGCTCATGCTTTCCGAGGACTGCTCTGTCTGGGTGCTAAGTACCGGAGCATGCACTAGTCAAGGCAGAAATCACATATTTGACCTGAGGTCCAAATCAAATCACAAACTGACCTCGTTCCGAAAAAATTTCACTCTGCTGACCCTTTCGTGTGGCGCCCGACAGCTGGGCGCCACACACTACTATGCAGCGCCTCTCTCTTGGGCGTCGCACCTCGTGCCAGCGTGGCAGCCTTGGTCCAGTTGCGGCCCCACAGACAGCACTGCAGCGCCTCAGGCTTAGGCGCCACACTTGTAATGTGCAGCGCCTAGCTCTTGGGCGCTGCACAGTCTGTGTTCCACTTAGGCTGGCCCCACCCTCTCTCCCATCCCACCCCCACCCCACACACCCCACCCCACACAAACCCTTAGCCTTGCGCCCCTCCTCTCTTCCCCTCTCCCCTCTCAAATCCTTCTCAAATCTTGCAAATCCGAAGTATTTGACCGTGGATTTCGAAGCCAACCCCTTCCTTAAGGTAATCTCCTTCGATCCCCTCGTTTTCATCCATAGGAATTGTCACATTTGCTCAAATCTTGCTACTTTGGGGAAACCCTAGTTTTGGCTTGGATTTGCAAATATTTGTTGAATGATGTTAAGTTTCTTTGCTAATTTGGGTTGGTTAGGCTTTCATGGTATGCTAGGGTTAGGGGTATGTGTGTTTGATGTTAGTGTTAGGGTTATGCTATGGTTAGGATTGTGGTTATTGTTAAGTGGGGGTTAGGGTTAACCAAGAATTATCGGTTTTGTAGGCATGGCTTCATCCGGTTCCATGACGAGGCCACCGTGTGCTAACCAAGAAGACATGCCGAACAAGTGGGAGGACGCATCTTTGGACAAGGTGAAGGAGAAAGATGCCAACATCCCGCCATGTTGGTGTGGAGATGTTTGCAAGGTGAAGGTATCCACCGACCGAAATAAATCATGGACGGAAGGGCGGAGATATTTTGTATGCCCGAACTATGCTTATGATCGTGCACTTCCAACTAACGCCTATGACCGACCACCGGTAAGCTCGAGAAGTAAAATGTTACTATCAAATGTGTGTCAACACTAACAAAATTTTTGTATGCAGTCACCGCCTCCTCTATGCAAGTACTTCATGTGGATAGATCTTGAAGTGCCAGAAGATGTCAAAAAGGACCAATACCAAGATTGTCTTAGGCGGCAACGGCGGTTCGAAGAATCGTTTCGAAGAGGCTTGGAGGAAGAGCGTCGTCAGAAGGAGAGGATGGAGCGGAAGAAACGAGACGAGGAGAGGGCACGCCAAGCGAAACTTGCTCGTGAGGAGGAGAGGGCAAGAAAGCTTGCAAAGGCTCGCGAGGAGCAAGAGGAGGACTCGGCCCGTGACAAGAAGGGGAAATGGCCTCGCTCTACTCAGTAGGGACTTCGGTTCGGTGCACTCGTCGTGAACTTGTGAGGGCATGTAAGATGTTGGTGAACTATTTTCTAGGGCAAGCTGACATTTGTCATTTGTAATGAATGTGTCGTGAACCATGTCGTAGTTTGAATTGTCTTAAGTTATGAACTCGTCGGCATAAAATTTTTATTTGTTCAAATTGTTGTGATGATGCAGTCATTGTAAGTATTATGATGTTCCGGTGAAATGAATGTGCTGTCAACTCTATTTTTGCAGTAAACAACCGTGCAGCGCCCAGAACAAAGGCGCTGCACTGTTCTATGCAGCGCCGAACGGACGAGCGTCACACTGTAAAGTGCAGCGCCTTGATCTGGGGCGCTGCATTATGACTTGGTAATTTTCGTGGATCGTCAGTGCTCAAAGCCTTCTGTGGCCCTATGGGCAGCCATGGCCAGTGAAGCAGCGCCTATGGGACGGGCGCTGCACTGTGAGGTGCAGCGCCTAGGCTTTGGGCGCTGCATAGTACAGTGCAGCGCCTGACGGTCAGGCGCTGCAGTGCTGTTAACTGCCAAATTGCAGAAACAGATTCCATTTTGGCAAATACAAATACTGAACAATTCAACTGAACAAAGACAACATCATTTAGGACAAATACTGAACAAAGACAACTAATAATTTGAACATCACATCATTTAGGACAACACAAATACCACAATAGTAAGAGTTCACCAACATATAACATAACCCAACAAGTTCATCAACCTAACGAAACGGCTACAAGAGAGCACTTCCATAGTAACAAACACTAATGCCTTCCGCCAATCACTCTGTGTGCATATGTGCACGACAAGTGTTTGGAGAAATGCATAAACCAAAAGTAAGTTTTGCTTCGTTGTACTTAGGGCGGCTAGGTCCGACCAAAAAAACTTAGTGGAGTAAATATACTCCACTAAGGGTTTACTCCACTGGATACTCCACTATTTTTAGGAGATTCCCCCACGTCGCCCTCCTCTGGCGACACGGGGGTAGCCACACCTGCCTCCGCCTGCCAGCTGCGCCGCCACCAGAGGGCCGGCCGGCGAAGCCGTGCCGTGCCCCGGGATGGTGGCGGCGGGGCGGTTCCATCCTTCCCATGCGCATCCCCACCCCGCCCTGCGCCCCAGATCCACCATCCGTCGACGCCGGGTCGATCCTCCCCTCCGTCCGCTCCAGCTGCGCGGCCACCGGAGGGTTGCGCAAGACCGTGTCATGCCCCAGGATGGTGGAGGCAGGGCGGCACCGTCCCGCACGCACCCCCCTCCCGCCTCGCGTGCCCTTGCTTGTGCGCGGGCGGCCTCCTCCCAGCCATTGCTCGCTCCTGCACGTCCGGGGGCGGGCCTGGCATTCCTGCCACAGGCGCCCTGATCCCCTGAAGTACTCGCCTCCTCCCCTACGTGGCGCGGCCCAACCCTGCTGTTGCCGCTGGGCGTGGGATCTGCGGCCGATCATGGGGGTGTTCGCGGGCTGCCTTCCGTGCGCAAGCGGCGTCCCTCATCTTCGGCGGCCCTACCTCCCGACGAGCCATCATGATGGCTCATGCGGAGGCAGCCAGACTACAAGGATAGTGGCAGTCACGAAGCTCCTCAAGGCGGGTACTTGTTGGCGCTACTCTGTGTTGGGGAACGTTCCAGAAAACAAAAAAAATTCCTACGTTTCACCAAGATCGATCTATGGAGTCAACTAGCAACGAGAGGAGAGTGCATCTACATACCCTTGTAGATCGCGAGCGGAAGCGTTCAAGAGAACGGGGATGATGGAGTCGTACTCGCCGTGATCCAAATCACCGATGACCAAGTGCCGAACGGACGGCACCTCCGCGTTCAACACACGTACGGAGCGGATGACGTCTCCTCCTTCTTGATACAGCAAGGGGGGAGAAGAGGTTGATGAAGATCCAGCAGCACGACGGTGTGGTGGTGGATGCAGCAATGATCGCAGCAGGGCTTCGCCGAGCTTCTGCGAGAGGGAGAGGTGTAGCAGGGGAGAGGGAGGCGCCAAGACTTGAGGTGCGGCTGCCCCTCCCTCCCCCCTTTATATAGGCCCCCTGGGGGGCGCCGGCCCTGGAGATGGGATCTCCCAAAGGGGGGGCGGTGGCCAAGGGGGGTGGAGTGCCCCCCAAGGCAAGTGGAGGCGCCCCCACCCTAGGGTTTCCAACCCTAGGCGCAGGAGGGCCCAAGGGGGGGGGGGTGCACCGGCCCACTATGGGCTGGTTCCCCTCCCCACTTCAGCCCATGGGGCCCTCCGGGATGGGTGGCCCCACCCGGTGGACCCCCGGGACCCATCCGGTGGTCCCGGTACAATACCGGTGACCCTGAATCTTTCCCAATGGCCGAAACTACACTTCCTATATATAATTCTTCACCTCCGGACCATTCCGGAACTCCTCGTGACGTCCAGGATCTCATCCGGGACTCCGAACAACTTCCAGATTACTGCATACTCATATCTCTACAACCCTAGCGTCACCGAACCTTAAGTGTGTAGACCCTACGGGTTCGGGAGACACGTAGACATGACCGAGACGGCTCTCTGGCCAATAGCCAACAGCGGGATCTGGATACCCATGTTGGCTCCCACATGCTCCTCGATGATCTCATCGGATGAACCACGATGTCGAGGATTCAAGCAACCCCGTATACAATTCCCTTTGTCAATCGGTACGTTACTTGCCCGAGACTCGATCGTCGGTATCCCAATACCTTGTTCAGTCTCGTTACCGGCAAGTCACTTTACTCGTACCGTAATGCATGATCCCGTGATCAACCACTTGATCACTTTGAGCTCATTATGATGATGCATTACCGAGTGGGCCCAGAGATACCTCTTCGTCATACGGAGTGACAAATCCCAGTCTCGATTCGTGCCAACCCAACAGACACTTTCGGAGACACCTGTAATGTACCTTTATAGTCACCCAGTTACGTTGTGACGTTTGGCACACCCAAAGCACTCCTACGGTATCCGGGAGTTGCACAATCTCATGGTCTAAGGAAATGATACTTGACATTCAGAAAAGCTACAGCAAACGAACTACACGATCATTGAGCTAAGCCTAGGATTGGGTCTTGTCCATCACATCATTCTCCTAATGATGTGATCTCGTTATCAATGACATCCCCATGTCCATAGCCAGGAAACCATGACTATCTGTTGATCAACGAGCTAGTCAACTAGAGGCTCACTAGGGACACATTGTGGTCTATGTATTCACACATGTATTACGGTTTCCGGATAATACAATTATAGCATGAATAATAGACAATTATCATGAACAAGGAAATATAATAATCATTTTATTATTGCCTCTAGGGCATATTTCCAACAGTCTCCCACTTGCACTAGAGTCAATCATCTAGTTACATTCTGATGAATCGAACACCCATGGAATTCTGGTGTTGATCATGTTTTGCTCTAGGGAGAGGTTTAGTCAACGGATCTGCGACATTCAGATCCGTATGTACTTTACAAATATCTATGTCTCCATTTTGAACATTTTCACGAATGGAGTTGAAGCGACGCTTGATGTGCCTGGTCTTCTTGTGAAACCTGGGCTCCTTGGCAAGTGCAATAGCTCCAGTGTTGTCACAGAAGAGTTTGATCGGCCCCGACGCATTGGGTATGACTCCTAGGTCGGTGATGAACTCCTTCACCCAAATTGCTTCATGCGCTGCCTCCGAGGCTGCCATGTACTCCGCTTCACATGTAGATCCCGCCACGACGCTCTGCTTGCAGCTGCACCAGCTTACTGCTCCACCATTCAACATATACACGTATCCGGTTTGTGACTTAGAGTCATCCAGATCTGTGTCGAAGCTAGCATCGACGTAACCCTTTACGACGAGCTCTTCGTCACCTCCATAAACGAGAAACATGTCCTTAGTCCTTTTCAGGTACTTCAGGATATTCTTGACCGCTGTCTAGTGTTCCTTGCCGGGATTGCTTTGGTACCTTCCTACCAAACTTACGGCAAGGTTTACATCAGGTCTGGTACACAGCATGGCATACATAATACACCCTATGGCTGAGGCATAGGGGATGACACTCATCTCTTCTATATCTTCTGTCGTGGTCGGACATTGAGCTGAGCTCAATTTCACACCTTGCAACACAGGCAAGAACCCCTTCTTAGACTGATCCATATTGAACTTCTTCAATATCTTATCAAGGTATGTGCTTTGTGAAAGACCTATGAGGCGTCTTGATCTATCTCTATAGATCTTGATGCCTAATATATAAGCAGCTTCTCCAAGGTCCTTCATTGAAAAACTCTTATTCAAGTAGGCCTTAATGCTGTCCAAAAGTTCTATATCATTTCCCATCATAAGTATGTCGTCTACATATAATATGAGAAATGCTACAGAGCTCCCACTCACTTTCTTGTAAACGCAGGCTTCTCCATAAGTCTGCATAAACCCAAACGGTTTGATCATCTCATCAAAGCGAATGTTCCAACTCCGAGATGCTTGCACCAGCCCATAAATCGAGCGTTGGAGCTTGCACACCTTGTCAGCATTCTTAGGATCGACAAAACCTTTCGGCTGCATCATATACAATTCTTCCTTAAGGAAACCATTAAGGAATGCCGTTTTGACGTCCATTTGACATATCTCATAATCATAGAATGCGGCAATTGCTAACATGATTCGGACGGACTTCAGCTTCGCTACGGGTGAGAAAGTCTCATCGTAGTCAACCCCTTGAACTTGTCGATAACCCTTAGCGACAAGCCGAGCTTTATAGATGGTCACATTACCATGCGCGTCTGTCTTCTTCTTAAAGATCCATTTATTTTCTATGGCTCGCCGATCAACGGGCAAGTCAGTCAAAGTCCATACTTCGTTTTCATACATGGATCCTATCTCGGATTTCATGGCTTCCATCCATTTGTCGGAATCTGGGCCCGCCATCGCTTCTTCATAGTTCGAAGGTTCACCGTTGTCTAACAACATGATTTCCAAGACAGGGTTACCGTACCACTCTGGTGCGGAACGTGTCCTTGTGGACCTACGAAGTTCAGTAGCAACTTGATCTGAAGTTTCATGATCATCATCATCAACTTCCTCTCTAGTCGGTGCAGGCACCTCAGGAACATTTTCTTGAGCTGCGCCACTTACCGGTTCAAGAGGTAATACTTCATCAAGTTCTACCTTCCTCCCACTTATTTCTTTCGAGAGAAACTCTTTCTCTAGAAAGGACCCATTCTTGGCAACAAAGATCTTGCCCTCGGATCTGAGGTAGAAGGTATACCCAATAGTTTCTTTAGGGTATCCTATGAAGACGCATTTTTCCGATTTGGGTTCGAGCTTTTCAGGTTGAAGTTTCTTGACATAAGCATCGCATCCCCAAACTTTTAGAAACGACAGCTTAGGTTTCTTCCCAAACCATAATTCATACGGTGTCGTCTCAACGGATTTCGACGGAGCCCTATTTAAAGTGAATGCGGCAGTCTCTAAAGCATAGCCCCAAAATGATAGCGGTAAATCGGTAAGAGACATCATAGATCGCACCATATCTAATAGAGTGCGATTACGACGTTCGGACACACCATTACGCTGAGGTGTTCCAGGCGGCGTGAGTTGTGAAACTATTCCACATTTTCTTAAGTGTGTGCCAAATTCATGACTCAAGTATTCTCCCCCATGATCTGATCGCAAGAACTTGATTTTCCTGTCACGTTGATTCTCAACCTCACTCTGAAATTCCTTGAACTTTTCAAAGGTCTCATACTTGTGTTTCATTAAGTAGACATACCCATATCTACTCAAGTCATCAGTGAGGGTGAGAACATAACGATAGCCACCGCGAGCCTCAACACTCATTGGACCGCACACATCAGTATGTATGATTTCCAATAAGTTGGTTGCTCGCTCCATTGTTCCTGAGAACGGAGTCTTGGTCATTTTACCCATGAGGCATGGTTCGCACGTGTCAAATGATTCGTAATCAAGAGACTCTAAAAGTCCATCTGCATGGAGCTTCTTTATGCGTTTGACACCTATGTGACCAAGGCGGCAGTGCCACAAGTATGTGGGACTATCATTATCAACCTTACATCTTTTGGTATTCACACTATGAATATGTGTAGCATTACGCTCGAGATTCATTAAGAATAAACCATTCACCATTGGAGCATGACCATAAAACATATCTCTCATATAAATAGAACAACCATTATTCTCGGATTTAAATGAGTAGTCATCTCGTATTAAACGAGATCCTGATACAATGTTCATGCTCAAAGCTGGCACTAAATAACAATTATTGAGGTTTAAAACTAATCCCGTAGGTAAATGTAGAGGTAGCGTGCCAACGGCGATCACATCGACCTTGGAACCATTCCCGACGCGCATCATCACCTCGTCCTTCGCCAGTCTCCGCTTATTCCGCAGCTCCTGTTTTGAGTTACAAATGTGAGCAACCGCACCGGTATCAAATACCCAGGAGCTACTACGAGTACTGGTAAGGTACACATCAATTACATGTATATCACATATACCTTTCGTGATGCCAGCCTTCTTGTCCGCTAAGTATTTGGGGCAGTTCCGCTTCCAGTGACCACTTCCCTTGCAATAAAAGCACTCAGTCTCGGGCTTGGGTCCATTCTTTGGCTTCTTCCCGGCAGCTTGCTTATCGGGCGCGGCAACTCCCTTGCCGTCCTTCTTACCCTTGCCTTTCTTGAACTTAGTGGTTTTATTCACCATCAACACTTGATGTTCCTTTTTGACTTCTACCTCTGCAGATTTCAGCATTGAATATACCTCAGGAATGGTTTTTTCCATCCCCTGCATATTGAAGTTCATCACAAAGCTCTTGTAGCTTAGTGGAAGCGACTGAAGGATTCTGTCAATGACCGCGTCATCCGGGAGAGTAACTCCCAGCTGAGTCAAGCGGTTATGCAACCCAGACATTGTGAGTATGTGCTCACTAACAGAACTATTTTCCTCCATCTTACAGCTGAAGAACTTGTCGGAGACTTCATATCTCTCGACCCGGGCATGAGCTTGGAAAACCATTTTCAGCTCTTCGAACATCTCATATGCTTCGTGTCGCTCAAAACGCTTTTGGAGCCCCAGTTCTAACCTGTAAAGCATGCCACACTGAACGAGGGAGTAATCATTAGCACGTGTCTGCCAAGCGTTCATAACGTCTTGGTTCTGTGGGACGGGTGCGTCACCTAGCGGTGCTTCTAGGACATAATCTTTCTTGGCAGCTATGAGGATGATCCTCAGGTTCCGGACCCAGTCCGTATAGTTGCTGTCATTGTCTTTCAGCTTGGTTTTCTCTAGGAACGCGTTGAAGTTGAGGACAACGTTGGCCATTTGATCTACAAGACATATTGTAAATATTTTAGACTAAGTTCATGATAATTAAGTTCATCTAATCAAATTATTCAATGAACTCCCACTCAGATAGACATCCCTCCAGTCATCTAAGTATAACATGATCCGAGTTAACTAGGCCGTGTTCGATCATCACGTGAGACGGACTAGTCAACATCAGTGAACATCTTCATGTTGATCGTATCTTCTATATGACTCATGTTTGACCTTTCGGTCTTCTGTGTTCCGAGGCCATGTCTGTACATGCTAGGCTCGTCAAGTCAACCTAAGTGTTTGCATGTGTAAATCTGTCTTACACCCGTTGTATGTGAACGTTGGAATCTATCACACCCGATCATCACGTGGTGCTTCGAAACAACGAACTGTCGCAACGGCGCACAGTTAGGGGGAACACTTTCTTGAAATTATTATGAGGGATCATCTTATTTACTACCGTCGTTCTAAGTAAACAAGATGCAAAAACATGATAAACATCACATGCAATCAAATAATAGTGACATGATATGGCCAATATCATATAGCTCCTTTGATCTCCATCTTGGGGCTCCATGATCATCTTGTCACCGGCATGACACCATGATCTCCATCATCGTGTCTCCATGAAGTTGCTCGCCAACTATTACTTCTACTACTATGGCTAACACGTTTAGCAATAAAGTAAAGTAATTTACATGGCATTTCTCAATGACACGCAGGTCATACAAAAAATAAAGACAACTCCTATGGCTCCTGCCGGTTGTCATACTCATCGACATGCAAGTCGTGATTCCTATTACAAGAACATGATCTCATACATCACACATATATCATTCATCATTCATCACAACTTTGGCCATATCACATCACATGACACTTGCTGCAAAAACAAGTTAGACGTCCTCTAATTGTTGTTGCAAGTTTTACGTGGCTGCAATAGGGTTCTAGCAAGAACGTTTTCTTACCTACGTAAAAGCCACAACGTGATTTGTCAACTTCTATTTACCCTTCATAAGGACCCTTTTCGTCGAATCCGCTCCAACTAAAGTGGGAGAGACAGACACCCGCTAGCCACCTTATGCAACTAGTGCATGTCAGTCGGTGGAACCTGTCTCACGTAAACGTACGTGTAAGGTCGGTCCGGGCCGCTTCATCCCACGATACCGCTGAAGCAAAATAAGACTAGTAGCGGCAAGAAAGTTGACAACATCTACGCCCACAACAAATTGTGTTCTACTCGTGCAAAGAGAACTACGCATAGACCTAGCTCATGATGCCACTGTTGGGAACGTTGCAGAAAACAAAAAAATTTCCTACGTTTCACCAAGATCGATCTATGGAGTCAACTAGCAACAAGAGGAGAGTGCATCTACATACCCTTGTAGATCGCGAGTGGAAGCGTTCAAGAGAACGGGGATGATGGAGTCGTACTCGCCGTGATCCAAATCACCGATGACCAAGTGCTGAACGGACGGCACCTCCGCGTTCAACACACGTACGGAGCGGATGACGTCTCCTCCTTCTTGATCCAGCAAGGGGGAAGGAGAGGTTGATGAAGATCCAGCAGCACGACGGTATGGTGGTGGATGCAGCAATGATCGCAGCAGGGCTTCATCGAGCTTCTGCGAGAGGGAGAGGTGTAGCAGGGGAGAGGGAGGCGCCAAGACTTGAGGTGCGGCTGCCCCTCCCTCCCCCGTTTATATAGGCCCCCTGGGGGGCGCCGGCCCTGGAGATGGGATCTCCCAAAGGGGGGTGGAGTGCCCCCCAAGGCAAGTGGAGGCGCCCCCACCCTAGGGTTTCCAACCCTAGGCGCAGGGGGGCCAAGGGGGGGGCGCACCAGCCCACTATGGGCTGGTTCCCCTCCCTACTTCAGCCCATGGGGCCCTCCGGGATGGGTGGCCCCACCCAGTAGACCCCTGGGACCCATCCGGTGGTCCCGGTACAATACCGGTGACCCCGAATCTTTCTCGATGGCCGAAACTACACTTCCTATATATAATTCTTCACCTCCGGACCATTCCGGAACTCCTCGTGACGTCCAGGATCTCATCCGGGACTCCGAACAACTTTCGGATTACTACATACTCATATCTCTACAACCCTAGCGTCACCGAACCTTAAGTGTGTAGATCCTACGGGTTCGGGAGACACGTAGACATGACCGAGACGGCTCTCTGGCCAATAGCCAACAACGGGATCTGGATACCCATGTTGGCTCCCACATGCTCCTCGATGATCTCATCGGATGAACCATGATGTCGAGGATTCAAGCAACCCCGTATACAATTCCCTTTGTCAATCGGTACGTTACTTGCCCGAGACTCGATCGTCGGTATCCCAATACCTTGTTCAGTCTCGTTACCGGCAAGTCACTTTACTCGTACCGTAGTGCATGATCCCGTGATCAACCACCTAATCACTTTGAGCTCATTATGATGATGCATTACCGAGTGGGCCCAAAGATACCTCTCCGTCATACGGAGTGACAAATCCCAGTCTCGATTCGTGCCAACCCAACAGACACTTTCGGAGACACCTGTAATGTACCTTTATAGTCACCCAGTTACGTTGTGACGTTTGGCACACCCAAAGCACTCCTACGGTATCCGGGAGTTGCACAATCTCATGGTCTAAGGAAATGATACTTGACATTCACAAAAGCTACAGCAAACGAACTACACGATCTTTGAGCTAAGCTTAGGATTGGGTCTTGTCCATCACATCATTCTCCTAATGATGTGATCCCGTTATCAATGACATCCCCATGTCCATAGATAGGAAACCATGACTATCTGTTGATCAACGAGCTAGTCAACTAGAGGCTCACTAGGGACACATTGTGGTCTATGTATTCACACATGTATTACAATTTCCGGATAATACAATTATAGCATGAATAATAGACAATTATCATGAACAAGGAAATATAATAATCATTTTATTATTGCCTCTAGGGCATATTTCCAACAGTCTGACCCCGACGACCTTGGACCCGCGTCTCTCCAGTGTCCATGGCTGTCGGCATCCTCTGTCGGGGCAGCTCCGACCTCGGGGACCAGCAGATGCGCCCCTTCAAGCTTGCCTGGCTCCCTGACGTCCTGACGGCTATGGCCACGACATCTAGGGTCTACATTGCTCCCGTCCTAGCATGTCGGCATTGTTGTTCGCCGTCTCCCACCCCATCGTGGTTTGCTTCACTCTGTCCTATATTGGACATCTAAAGCCGTCTCTTTTTGCCAGATCTTATGCTCCTGTGTTCAGAGGTGGTGCCACCCTTCGATGGTAGGTGCAGCCCTACCAACCCCCTTCCAACATGGTGGCTCTCACCAGCATTTGGCTCCTCACCTTCATTTCTAATTATGGCAACTATGGGATTGCTCAGCCTCAGGCCAGGGAGAAATCCCTACTCGGGTTGCCGGTGCTGACAGTGGCGGCGTCTGTGGATGTCAGTTCCTTCTTGGAGGCGCTATCAAGGCCCTTGGTTGTGCCCCTCTTCGAGCTTAAGGGAAATCCTAGGTCTGGTTCCTCTGGACCTGATGGCAACGGCGTCTCGGTGTCGCCTTCCTTCTTGAAGACGCTATCTTTCTCGCTCGTGGTATCCCCGGTTTTGGCTCTGTCGATGATGGTGTTCTTGTTGGTTCGGATTTGCCGCTCTTGGTTCGGATTTGGTAGGTTTAGCTATGTTGTATCCTCTGTTCCGGCCGAGCATCCCTTGTCTCTCTTCTCCGGGCATCATGTTCACGCCTGCGTGCGTTCGTGTCATGTGTATTGTATCCCTATATGTACTTTTTCTACTCCTTCTATCAATGCAATGATACACAACCTTCGTGTATCCGCGAAAAAAAAATTAGAGGACCGATTTGAAATGCCCTAAGCCTTTTGGCATAGGCAACAACTGTCAGATTCAGAAGTTGAAGTTTACTAGGATGAGCGTTTAATGTCTAGAAATTTTAGGATTGAGATGCAAGTATACTCAACTAAAATTCATGAAATTCGCAAAAAAAACTAAAATTCATGAAAATCAGCTACTAACAAAGAGTTTTATTTGAAAAAATAAACTAACAAAAGTATTGTTAAGACTTTTTTCTTCTTCTCGGGAGCTTGCTAAGGATTAACTGGAGAAATTCAAAACAGCACATTGGCCCTAGTATGCACTTGGACAACAGTTGCATGTGTCTCATGATTCCGCAGCATCTGACCAAAGCATGCATGGGACCATCCTACAGTAACCAAAGACACGCATGTTGCGGCCCAGCAAATTTCCAACTTACGTCGCAATCATGGCCGACAAAATGCATGAGCGGGCCGTTGCGTGCTACAAATCCTCTTCCGCGTAGGACAATGAGGATTCTAACTTGCATGTGGCTTTTTTAGTAGAGACTTGTGTATGGCAACGTGCAACGATTACATATGTAGCCTCCTCTCGGTGGGAAAATTAGTTCAAACATGAACCAATCCAGCCTAGCCCTTCTAATTCTCGTTCTTTCTTGTTGCCTCTTGTATCCCTTCGTCCAACATCTATGGGCAAAAATTCAACGATCGTGGTGACCTAGAGCTCATGACACTACATGTTCATGTGCGGGGAATAGGAGTACCCTGCTTTGCCGTTGGTGGACCTGTGACAACTACTTCTGCTCGTCCCTATGGAAGATCCGCCATTAGTCATGTAAAGAATGTTGGAGTACCTGTCTCCCAGGGCTTTCTCAGCTATGAGCACTGTCAAAACTGAGCTGCAAAATGAGTGAATGATGAATGGACGAATCATCATTTGGTGTGCTATATTGTGCATGATGTATTTGCAAGCATTGGTAATATTAAGATTATACAGTGCTATAAAAAATTGAGGAAACACAAGGGGCTACTACCTCGTGCACTTTGTGATAATTGTATATTATGTATTTTGTAAAATTTCATACGAAACAATTGATTTAGTATATGTCCGGTGTCTTAATTTTAAATACTCGATTTTATGTTTGCATCTCCAGGTCCTTCTTCTATTGCAGAAACGATGGCCTCCGATTAAGCAAGTCTTCATTAATTTCCTACCAAACAATGTTTGCAATGATGCACATTGTTAAACTGTGTGTTTTATCAAATTTCCTCTCTTGGTAATAATGAATTTATATTTCGTCTTCAATGTGAATTTGTGGCATTGAACATATAGATGATGAAAGGGTGGTAGGCATTCTCAGGCCATCCACGCGTCCACCCTTTGCAAATCTTGTTCATTTTCACGTCACTCCCTCCCTAGTTTATGTCGATGACGCCTGGGCCCGGTCGTGTGGCCCTTTGTGTCCCGCGCGTGAAGCGAGCGAGCACACAAATATCTCTCTCGCCAGCCCATCTCTCTCTCTTTTTTGAAGCTAAACGCCCTCCAGCTCTTTATTCATTAGGCGCCAGCATGTCTGACTGCAAACAATCAGTCAGCCACCCAGGGATTGTATCATACATAATCATAGAAACAGAAAGTTGTAACGAATGCCTAGCTAGACGGTGTGCCACCATATTAGACTGGCGGCCTGCAAACCGTAGCTCGAATCCCTCGTCTCTTCTCATCCCCCTCCTCCCATCTGTTCGCCCCTCTTAAACTACAAGCACAGGCACCGGCGTGCCCTCTCGACCGCAAGAGCCGGCACCGGCGTGGGATGGAAGCGGCCGCCACCGAGAGAAGCTCCGGCCTCCCCTCCTCACCCTCCCTGTCTCCTCTCATCCACCGGGACAAGCCGAGAAGCAAAGGAGAGGGCCAGAGGCTGAGGAGGGACGAGCGGCGCACGCGAGAGGCTACCCTACCTATATATCTAAATGGACTCGGAGCTCGGCCACGCCGGTACCCTCCCTCCCTCCCGGGATCCATCGATTGGATAGAATCGCTCTGCGTCGGTTTTCGTGGCTGATTGATTAATTTGCCGGTTCTTGCGTGCGTAGATTGGGCGGGGATGGACAAGCTGGACATGGACGGCGACGAGAGCGCGGCCAGGCCCGACTTCGCCTGCCCCTACTGTTTTCAGTGGCTATAACTACAACTGCAGTTTTAACTCATGCGATTGAAGATGGTGTTGATCGGCAACGTCCAGATTTCTTTTGGCCCTGTTTACCTGACGGAGAGGTGCTCACATTTGGTTGATCCTTTAATGATCGTTTGATTGGATCCCTTTGCATGATTTCATCTGACCTCTATGTCTTCATTGAAGATGGTGTTGGTCGGCAACGTCCAGATTTCTTTGTGCTTTACCTCTGAAAATAAGATTATTACTATGAATTCATCAGTTAAGCTTCTTCTCTATTCGAATTGAATCTGAGAAGACCCTGGAGCAATGACCTCTATGTCTTCATTCAGTTATTAGGCTTGGGCAGATCAAACCTGCAAAGTTCAGTGAAGATTTCAAAGTACAGGTAGATTACTTTGTGTTGCCTATAGTCCTATAACTAATATTGTTTCATTATAAACATCCTTTATGTGTTGCTTCAGTTATAAGGCTCGGGCAGGCCAAATCTGCAAAACTCGACAAAGATTTCAAACTACAGGTACATTATTTTGTGTTTCCTACAATCCTAGATTTCTCTAGGATGACCCAAACAATAGACTGCGGGTTGGCTGTGTATGAGACTATAGACATGCACATGATGTGGATCTGCTTACAATAATTTTGCAATAGTGAGATTTGTTTAGATGCTCACTTTTCTTACTGATGTTGCTTAATAATTGTTTTTGTGCCATATACGCATTAAATTGCGTCATGCCAATCAGCACACCCTGGGAGTCCTCTCCTCCAACGCCTCTACTTCACCCAACTATCTAGAGGTAATTAGTTTGATCTGCTTCGGGTGAAGATGCCCTCTAACATGTGGCTTCTTAGTTGGACACGTTTATGTTCATGCATGATGCTCTTGCGGTGTTTATTGATTATCAATAGATCTGAGAAATTCTTTTTTTGCTTAAAAGTTTAATTATGTGTCTTTTCCTGCAGCTAAGTTCCTGAAAAAATGGTGAGTTCAACTTAGAGTTGTAGCAGTCCATGTTTGCTGACAATAGGAGCGCCCATGTATTATAAGCTAATATATGATTCAGGTTGTGATCATTAATTCATATGGTTAGTTGGTTTTTGAGAAAAATATACACACGCTTTCTTGACGGTCAAGGAGTTTCAGATATATATGAGAAATTCTTTTTTTTTTGCTTAAAAGTTTAATTATGCGTTTTCTCTGCATTTAAGTTCTTGGAAAATATGGTGAGTTCAACTTAGAGTTATAGCGGTCCATGTTTTCTGACAATAGGAGCACCCATGTATTATGACTCAGGTTTGTAAACAGTCATCCATACCTTAGGTACGTATGTTAATGCAGAAGCACCACTATTGAAATAAACGTAGTAACCGTGTCAATCTGAACATTTTAGCAAGTTCATGCATTAACCTTAGGGTCCATCAATGAAACAAAGCCAATCATATGAATTGAAGTAGCTACTGAAATAAAATGGAAAGAACAAAGAGAAAATTGATGGTTATTTGTATGAGAATTCAGAGAATAGGATAGGAGAGGTGGTTCTTCCCAACAGGAAAAAGAGTGGAGTATAGTACTGTTATCCTGCCTTTTCTACTACAATCCCAGTTAGCCTAATAATGTGACACGTAAAATCATATTATCGATTCAATTATGATTCAAGCGACATGAACAATTATCCGTGAAATTCACTTCTAAACCGATGTATAGCATTTCACTTTCTAGAAAGGCGCTTGACTGGAATGTATATGTATAGTTAATAAAATCATAGTGACTGATTTTTCAATTCCTCTATTATTTAGATTAGAGGTGTCTGCATGCCTATTAGCCAAGTGATTGGTATTTCCAGCTCAAAAGAGAAAGTGACCGATGTTTTGGCATATTTTCCTATTAGGAATAAATGGATGTGCCCATGCACATATGCACACAGATTTCAGGTTACAGTGTAATTAGGAAACAAATGATACCTCATTGTGTCGTCTTGGTCTGAGAAGAGAAAAGGACATGCACTTCAGTAGCAAAAAATTGATTGTCATTGTACTATCTGTAATGCTAAGCATTTATTTGCTAATATCTCCTCAACTGAATTTGTATTTTGTGCCATTTGGCCTTTGAACTATATGGGCATCTGCAGATGGTCTGAAAACCAAGATATGCCAGAGATAATAACTATACGAGCTGCTCCAGATGGACTAAGGAAGGAAACATATCCTAGGCCTACATGCTAATATTGTACACCAATGAATGCTTCACTTATTTATACTTAATCGGTTGTATAACAATAAGCGCGATATTAGCTTTTGTACCCATCTTCATGGTTGAAATACTTTTCTGCAATCTGTGACACATTTGCTTCAGTTTCCATATGTCTTGCTTCATACTATCAATATTGTTAATAGTTTATCTTTATCTTTCTTTCCCTTTATAGCCTACTTGAATGGATATGGTTCCTGAGAGGCCATTTCTTATGCAGCAGGTCCTGAAGATGGATGTTGCTTGTTTAGATATCTATGATTCCAGATTATTAAAAATGGTTCATGTCATAATGGACGCTATTTTATTGAGAGTGGCTTCGAACAATATGGCATGAACATATTTGTTTTCTCTTTGTCCAATAATGAAATGATCTTTGTGCATATAAAATGGTTATCGATACAATAATTCTTAGTTTTAATTAGCATCTTACGTTAACTGGTTTAAGCCATTCTACTATCTGTAATACAATCCACATTCCACATTGCGTCATCTTTCCAGTTATGTTTCCTACTTATTCACTACGAACATCGCTTCTAGCTCGCTTCTTGCGCCATTGGTGCAACCAGGTCATCTAGTACTTCTAACACACACTTGTGTCCTTGGTATTTTATTTATAGTCAGTTAGTTTTAGCCCTAGGCTTCAAGAAATTCTGGCTCCGCCTCTGATTGTAATCGCCTTAAACATTGGCATACTATACACATGTCTACCATCGGCGTCTCACCAACTGGAGAAAATGTCGTCTGAGCTACTATTGCCATAAAAAATCTAACATGCCTTTGATTCGCCGGACTTCTTCTTGGTTACTTTGGTCGCTTGCTTCAAATAACTCCATCTTACACTGACGAACTTCAAGGTCAAAATTTTCTTACCGAAACTTTGGGATCCTTTCCCTTCTTCAACTCTTCTCTGCGAGAGCCAAAGCTTGTAGGGAAGCGATGCCATGTGGGAGATATAATCAGGCTAATTGGGATGGGGCAATAGATCTAGTCGTTGGCCAATTGAATAGCCATCAACCATCACGTGACAAGGTTGGTTTTTATAGGCCATCCTTCTGAATTCTCCAAGCACCAGTTTGGAGTGTACCCTCGTTAATACTTGTATCTTAAACATATTCAGTTGCATTTAACTAGAGAAGGATGTCTGGGAGACCGAGGCAAGGTATGCCGCCATGTCCATCTCATACCCTAGCAAGTTCTTCCATGAGTGTCCATTGTCCGTCACCTTGTCAACCACTTTGAGCAAGTACGTACTTCTTCCTTGAGTGCTTTCTTGAGTGCACATCATCCGCAACCTTGACAACCACTTTGTTCCGAAGGTTTAACATGTAGGTGCCAGGGTTCCCGGTCTGCTCTCCCATGGTGAACAACAAGGTGCCGCTCTTCTCCCCAAACCACCGCAACTTGATCACAGGGATGTAGAAAGCCACCACCATCATCCGATTCAGCATTTGCTCTTTTTTTTGCATCGAACTCTGACTTTATTTAACGAATGATCATGCGGTTACAGTCTGCCCGTAGGCTATTGAAAAGGAAATCTGGACTCGCATCGAGCCAGCAGTCCGTACCCTCTATTGCACAAGCACGCTGTGCACATAAGTGGGCCGGGAAATTAAGTTCCCTATTGATATGCTGAACCGAGAAAGAAACAAAATTAAGGACTAAAGCTTCAAGTTCACTAAAGATAGGCGCTGCAATAGATTGTGAGTTGCCGCGCGAACTCCATTGGGTGACCAGCTCCATGCAGTCGACCTGCATTATCACATGTGACATTCCACGTAGATGAGCAAAGATCACACCCTCCCGAAATGCTAGGAGCTCAGCAATGAAAGGATCGGAGACCCCCTCTAGCGGCTTGCACCAAGCCCCCACAAAAGAAATGTGAGACCGGGCAACGCCGCCTGCTCCTCCTGACAACGCATCTGGGAGTACTGAGCCATCAGTGTTGATGGTAATCCACCCCACATCGGGGGGGGGGGGGTGTTCCAACTCCGACCTGTCTGCACCCCTGGGCGGCGGTTAGGTAGATCGAGTATGGCCAGGGTTTCATGGATCCACTTGAGTGCTTGCACCGGGGAGAAGCCCTCCTGATCGTGGGTCCATTTGTTCCTGGAAGTCCATATTGCATGCATGATCGTGATAATCTGACAACAAGCTTCGTCAGAAAACATGTCGTCGAGCACAATATCCCGTGTCCATGTTAGCGGATGCAGCCTCGGTAAATGGAGATCGAACCGATCCTTCGTCGCAACCCAGAACTGCTTGGCATGTGAGCATGAGATAAGTGCATGCATTAAGTCTTCATTCATGGCCTTGCATAGATCGCAGCGGCCAAGTGGCTTGATGTGATGGTGCTGTAAAGTCATGTAGTCTGGCAGGATGCCACGTAAAACCCTCCACCAGAAAACCCTAACCTTCGGCACCACCCGCAATTTCCAAAGCGCGGTCCACAGCTGTTTACTTGCTGACGAAGTGTATGTCATCGTCCCTTCCTCTAGAGAACTAAGCTCGTTCCGAGTCATGACCGAGCGATACGCTAATTTTTGTTGGGGAACGTAGTAATTTCAAAAAAAAATCCTACGCACACGCAAGATCATGGTGATGCATAGCAACGAGAGGGGAGAGTGTGATCTACGTACCCTTGTAGACCGACAGCGGAAGCGTTAGCACAACGCGATTGATGTAGTCGTACGTCTTCACGGCCTGACCGATCAAGCACCGAAACTACGGCACCTCCGAGTTTTAGCACACGTTCAGCTCGATGACGATCCCCGGACTCCGATCCAGCAAAGTGTCGGGGAAGAGTTCCGTCAGCACGACGGCGTGGTGACGATCTTGATGTTCTACCGTCGCAGGGCTTCGCCTAAGCACCGCTACAATATTATCGAGGATTATGGTGGAAGGGGGCACCGCACACGGCTAAGAAAACGATCACGTGGATCAACTTGTGTCTAGGGGTGCCCCCTGCCCCGTATATAAAGGAGCAAGGGGAGGAGGCCGGCCGGCCCTATAGGCGCGCCAAGGAGGAGTCCTCCTCCTAGTAGGAGTAGGACTCCTACTAGGAGGGGAAGGAAGTGGGGAAGGAGAAGGAAAGGGGGGCCCCGCCCCCCTCTCCTAGTCCAATTCGGACCAGGGGGGAGGAGGCGCGCGGCCCACCCTGGCTACCCTTCTCTTTCTCCACTAAGGCCCATATGGCCCATTACTTCTCCGGGGGGGGGGGGGGGGGGTTCCGGTAACCCTCCGGTACTCCGGTTTTCTCCAAAATCACCCGGAACACTTCCGGTGTCTGAATATAGGCGTCCAATATATCAATCTTTATGTCTCGACCATTTCGAGACTCCTCGTTATGTCCGTGATCACATCCGGGACTCCGAACTAACTTCGGTACATCAAAACTCATAATATATCTGTCATCGGAACCTTAAGCGTGCGGACCCTACGAGTTCGAGAACAATGTAGACATGACCAAGACATATCTCTGGTCAATAACCAATAGCGGAACCTGGATGCTCATATTGGCTCCTACATATTCTACGAAGATCTTTATCGGTCAGGTCGCATAACAACATACGTTGTTCCCTTTGTCATCGGTATGTTACTTGCCCGAGATTCGATCATCGGTATCTCAATACCTAGTTCAATCTCGTTATCGGCAATTCTCTTTACTCGTTTCGTAATACATCATCTCGCAACTAACTCATTAGTTGCAATGCTTGCAAGGCTTATGCGATGTGCATTACCGAGAGGGCCCAGAGATACCTCTCCGACAATCGGAGTGACAAATCCTAATCTCGAAATACGCCAACCCAACATTTACCTTTGGAGACACCTGTAGAGCTCCTTTATAATCACCCAGTTACGTTGTGACGTTTGGTAGCACACAAAGTGTTCCTCTGGCAAACGGGAGTTGCATAATCTCATAGTCATAGGAACATGTATAAGTCATGAAGAAAGCAATAGCAACATACTAAACAATCGGGTGCTAAGCTAATGGAATGGGTCATGTCAATCACATCATTCTCCTAATAATGTGATCTCGTTAATCAAATGACAACACATGTCTATGGTTAGGAAACATAACCATCTTTGATTAATGAGCTAGTCAAGTAGAGGCATACTAGTGACGTTTAGTTTGTCTATGTATTCACACAAGTATTATGTTTCCAGATAATACAATTCTAGCATGAATAATAAACATTTATCATGATATAAGGAAATAAAATAATAACATTATTATTGCCTCTAGGGCATATTTCCTTCAGTCTCCCACTTGCACTAGAGTCAATAATCTAGATTACACAGTAATGATTCTAACACCCATGGAGCTTTGGTGCTGATCATGTTTTGCTCGTGGAAGAGGCTTAGTCAATGGGTCTGCAACATTCAGATCTGTATGTATCTTGCAAATCTCTATGTCTCCCACCTGGACTAGATCCCGGATGGAATTGAAGCGTCTCTTGATGTGCTTGGTTCTCTTGTGAAATCTGGATTCCTTTGCCAGGGAAATTGCACTAGTATTGTCACAAAAGATTTTCATTGGACCCGATGCACTAGGTATGACACCTAGATCGGATATGAACTCCTTCATCCAGACTCCTTCGTTTGCTGCTTCCGAAGCAGCTATGTACTCTGCTTCACATGTAGATCCCGCCACAACGCTTTGTTTAGAACTGCACCAACTGACAGCTCCACCATTTAATGTAAACACGTACCCGGTTTGCGATTTAGAATCGT
Organism: Triticum urartu; assembly: GCF_056163025.1. Taxonomy (NCBI): domain Eukaryota; kingdom Viridiplantae; phylum Streptophyta; class Magnoliopsida; order Poales; family Poaceae; genus Triticum; species Triticum urartu. Next base: position 720,339,340 of record NC_141875.1, on the reverse strand, counting down.
CCGGATCAGTGTCAAAGCTTGCATCAATGTAACCATTTACTATGAGCTCTTTGTCACCTCCATATATGAGAAACATATCCTTAGTCCTTTTCAGGTATTTCAGGATGTTCTTGACCGCTGTCCAGTGATCCACTCCTGGATTACTTTGGTACCTCCCTGCTAGACTTATAGCAAGACACACATCAGGTCTGGTACATAGCATTGCATACATGATAGAGCCTATGGCTAAAGCATAGGGAACATCTTTCATTTTCTCTCTATCTTCTGCATTGGTCGGGCATTGAGACTTACTCAATTTCACACCTTGTAACACAGGCAAGAATCCTTTCTTTGCTTGATCCATTTTGAACTTCTTCAAAATTTTGTCAAGGTATGTGCTTTCTGAAAGTCCAATTAAGCGTCTTGATCTATCTCTATAGATCTTAATGCCCAATATGTAAGCAGCTTCACCGAGGTCTTTCATTGAAAAACTCTTATTCAAGTATCCCTTTATGCTATTCAGAAATTCTATATCATTTCCGATTAGTAATATTTCATCTACATATAATATCAGAAATGCTACAGAGCTCCCACTCACTTTCTTGTAAATACAGGCTTCTCCAAAAGTCTATACAAAACCAAATGCTTTGATCACACTATCAAAGCGTTTATTCCAACTCCGAGAAGCTTGCACCAGTCCATAAATGGATCGCTGGAGCTTGCATACTTTGTTAGCTCCCTTTGGATCGACAAAACCTTTCGGTTGCATCATATACAACTCTTCTTCCGGAAATCCATTCAGGAATGCAGTTTTGACATCCATCTGCCAAATTTCATAATTATAAAATGCGGCAATTGCTAACATGATTCGGACAGACTTAAGCATCGCAACGGGTGAGAAGGTCTCATCGTAGTCAATCCTTTGAACTTGTCGAAAACCTTTTGCGACAAGTCGAGCTTTGTAGACAGTAATATTACCATCAGCGTCAGTCTTCTTCTTGAAGATCCATTTATTCTCAATTGTTGAGGCTCTCTCCATAGTACCGGAGAACAGTGTTTTTGTCATCTTACCCATAAGGCACGGTTCACAAGTATCAAGTGATTCATAATCAAGTGGTTCCAAAAGTCCATCAGTATGGAGTTTCTTCATGCGCTTTATACCGATATGACCCAAACGGCAGTGCCACAAATAAGTTGCACTATCATTATCAACTTTGCATCTTTTGGCTTCAACATTATGAATATGTGTGTCACTACTATCGAGATTTAATAAGAATAGACCACTCTTTAAGGGTGCATGACCATAAAAGATATTACTCATATAAATAGAACAACCATTATTCTCTGATTTAAATGAATAACCGTCTCGCATCAAACAAGATCCAGATATAATGTTCATGCTTAACGCTAGCACCAAATAACAATTATTTAGGTCTAATACTAATCCCGAAGGTAGATGTAGACGTAGCGTGCCGACCGCGATCACATCGACTTTGGAACCATTTCCCACGCGCATCGTCACCTCGTCCTTAGCCAATCTTCGCTTAATTCGTAGTCCCTGTTTCGAGTTGCAAATGTTAGCAACAGAACCAGTATCAAATACCCAGGTGCTACTGCGAGCATTAGTAAGGTACACATCAATAACATGTATATCACATATACCTTTGTTCACCTTGCCATCCTTCTTATCCGCCAAATACTTGGGGCAGTTCCGCTTCCAGTGACCAGTCTGCTTGCAGTAGAAGCACTCAGTTTCAGGCTTAGGTCCAGGTTTGGGTTTCTTCTCTTGAGTAGCAACTTGCTTGCTGTTATTTTTGAAGTTCCCCTTCTTCTTTCCTTTGCCCTTTTTCTTGAAACTAGTGGTCTTATTGACCATCAACACTTGATGCTCCTTCTTGATTTCTACCTCCGCAGCTTTCAGCATTGCGAAGAGCTCGGGAATAGTATTATTCATCCCTTGCATATTATAGTTCATCACGAAGCTCTTGTAGCTTGGTGGCAGTGATTGGAGAATTCTTTCAATGACGCAATCATCTGGAAGATGAACTCCCAATTGAATCAAGTGATTATTATACCCAGACATTTTGAGTATATGCTCACTGACAGAACTGTTCTCCTCCATCTTGCAGCTATAGAACTTATTGGAGACTTCATATCTCTCAATCCGGGCATTTGCTTGAAATATTAACTTCAACTCCTGGAACATCTCATATGCTCCAGGACGTTCAAAACGTCGTTGAAGTCCCGATTCTAAGCCGTAAAGCATGGCACACTGAACTATCGAGTAGTCATCAGCTTTGCTCTGCCAGACGTTCATAACATCTGGTGTTGCTCCAGCAGCAGGCCCGGCACCCAGCGGTGCTTCCAGGACGTAATTCTTCTGTGCAGCAATGAGGATAATCCTCAAGTTACGGACCCAGTCCGTGTAATTGCTACCATCATCTTTCAACTTTGATTTCTCAAGGAACGCATTAAAATTCAATGGAACAACAGCACGGGCCATCTATCTACAATCAAACATAAACAAGCAAGATACTATCAGGTACTAAGTTCATGATAAATTTGGTTCAATTAATCATATTACTAAAGAACTCCCGCTTAGATAGATATCCCTCTAATCCTCTAAGTGATTACGTGATCCAAATCAACTAAACCATGTCCGATCATCATGTGAGATGGAGTAGTTTCAATGGTGAACATCACTATGTTGATCATATCTACTATATGATTCACGCTCGACCTTTCGGTCTCCGTGTTCCGAGGCCATATCTGTATATGCTTGGCTCGTCAAGTATAACCTGAGTATTCCGTGTGTGCAACTGTTTTGCACCCGTTGTATTTGAACGTAGAGCCTATCACACCCGATCATCACGTGGTGTCTCAGCACGAAGAACTTTCGCAACGGTGCATACTCAGGGAGAACACTTCTTGATAATTAGTGAGAGATCATCTTAAAATGCTACTGTCAATCAAAGCAAGATAAGATGCATAAAAGATAAACATCACATGCAATCAATATAAGTGATATGATATGGCCATCATCATCTTGTGCTTGTGATCTTCATCTTCGAAGCACCGTCGTGATCACCATCGTCACCGGCGTGACACCTTGATCACCATCGTAGCATCGTTGTCGTCTCGCCAATCTTATGCTTCCACGACTATCGCTACCCCTTAGTGATAAAGTAAAGCATTACAGCGCAATTGCATTGCATACAATAAAGCGACAACCATATGGCTCCTGCCAGTTGCCGATAACTTGGTTACAAAACATGATCATCTCATACAATAAAATTTAGCATCATGTCTTGACCATATCACATCACAACATGCCCTGCAAAAACAAGTTAGACGTCCTCTACTTTGTTGTTGCAAGTTTTACGTGGCTGCTACGGGCTTAAGCAAGAACCAATCTTACCTACGCATCAAAACCACAACGATAGTTTGTCAAGTTGGTGCTGTTTTAACCTTCGCAAGGACCGGGCGTAGCCACACTTGGTTCAACTAAAGTTGGAGAAACTGACACCCGCTAGCCACCTTTGTGCAAAGCACGTCGGGAGAACCGGTCTCGCGTAAGCGTACGCGTAATGTCGGTCTGGGCCGCTTCGTCCAACAATACCGCCGAACCAAAGTATGACATGCTGGTAAGCAGTACGACTTATATCGCCCACAACTCACTTGTGTTCTACTCATGCATATAACATCAACACATAAAACCTAGGCTCGGATGCCACTGTTGGGGAACGTAGTAATTTCAAAAAAATTCCTATGCACACGCAAGATCATGGTGATGCATAGCAACGAGAGGGGAGAGTGTGATCTATGTACCCTTGTAGACCGACAGCGGAAGCGTTAGCACAACGCGGTTGATGTAGTCGTACGTCTTCACGGCCCGACCGATCAAGCACCGAAACTACGGCACCTCCGAGTTTTAGCACACGTTCAGCTCGATGACGATCCCCGGACTCCGATCCAGCAAAGTGTTGGGGAAGAGTTCCGTCAGCACGACGGCGTGGTGACGATCTTGATGTTCTACCGTCGCAGGGCTTCGCCTAAGCACCGCTACAATATTATCGAGGATTATGGTGGAAGGGGGCACCGCACATGGCTAAGAAAACGATCACGTGGATCAACTTGTGTCTAGGGATGCCCCTGCCCCCGTATATAAAGGAGCAAGGGGAGGAGGCCGGCCGGCCCTATAGGCGCGCCAAGGAGGAGTCCTCCTCCTAGTAGGAGTAGGACTCCTACTAGGAGGGGGAAGGAAGTGGGGAAGGAGAAGGAAAGTGGGGCGCCGCCCCCCTCTCCTAGTCCAATTCAGACCAGGGGGAGGAGCTGCGCGGCCCACCCTGGCTGCCCTTCTCTTTCTCCACTAAGGCCCATATGCCCCATTACTTCTCCCGGGGGGGTTCTGGTAACCCTCCGGTACTCCGGTTTTCTTCGAAATCACCCGGAACACTTCCGGTGTCTGAATATAGCCGTCCAATATATCAATCTTTATGTCTCGACCATTTCGAGACTCCTCGTTATGTCCGTGATCACATCCGGGACTCTGAACTAACTTCGGTACATCAAAACTCATAAACTCATAATATAACTGTCATCGAAACCTTAAGCGTGCGGACCCTACGGGTTTGAGAACAATGTAGACATGACCGAGACATATCTCCGGTCAATAACCAATAGCGGAACCTAGATGCTCATATTGGCTCCTACATATTCTACGAAGATCTTTATCGGTCAGACCGCATAACAACATACGTTGTTCCCTTTGTCATCGGTATGTTACTTGCCCGAGATTCGATCATCGGTATCTCAATACCTAGTTCAATCTCGTTATCGGCAAGTCTCTTTACTCGTTTCGTAATACATCATCTCGCAACTAACTCATTAGTTGCAATGCTTGCAAGGCTTATGTGATGTGCATTACCGAGAGGGCCCAGAGATACCTCTCCGACAATCGGAGTGACAAATCCTAATCTCGAAATACGCCAACCCAACATTTACCTTTGGAGACACCTGTAGAGCTCCTTTATAATCACCCAGTTACGTTGTGACGTTTGGTAGCACACAAAGTGTTCCTACGGCAAACGGGAGTTGCATAATCTCATAGTCATAGGAACATGTATAAGTCATGAAGAAAGCAATAGCAACATACTATACGATCGGGTGCTAAGCTAATGGAATGGGTCATGTCAATCACATCATTCTCCTAATAATGTGATCTCGTTAATCAAATGACAACACATGTCTATGGTTAGGAAACATAACCATCTTTGATTAATGAGCTAGTCAAGTAGAGGCATACTAGTGACGTTTAGTTTGTCTATGTATTCACACAAGTATTATGTTTCCGGATAATACAATTCTAGCATGAATAATAAACATTTATCATGATATAAGGAAATAAAATAATAACATTATTATTGCCTCTAGGGCATATTTCCTTCAATTTTACAGTGTAGTTACCTGACTTTTCCAACGACCATGCCAAACTATCTTCCCCACCTGATCTGTTCAAGGGTATATTAAGAATGGGCTCAGCATCGGGGTGAAGAAAATTTTGGCAGACTAAACTGACATTCCAACTCCCAGTGTAGTCATCTATCAGCTCTGAGACAGTGTGTAGGGGCGCCGCCCCTAACCTGCCAGTCGGTTTCATAGTGACTATGTTTGGGATCCAAGGATCATTCCAAATGGATATAGATGATCCATCTCCTATTCGGTGGATCAGTCCCCTCTCCGGCGCCTTTCTGCCTGCGATGATAGCCTTCCAGGTAGAGGATGCTCCCTTAGGTACCGAGGCTTGGAGAAAATTTGAGTGTGGGAAGTACTTTCCCTTCAACACTCTAGAGCACAAAGAATCTGGTTTGGTCAGAATGCGCCAGCCTTGCTTTCCAAGCATTGCTAGATTGAACATTTGGGGATCCCGAAAGCCTAGACCTCCTTTGATGTTTGGTCTGTCAATTTATCCCATGCCAGCCAATGCAGGGATCTTTTGTCAATGGAACTCCCCCACCAATATTTGGCCCTGGGCGAGGTGATTTCCTTGCAAACTTTTATGGTCAGTAGGAAACAGCTCATGGTGTATGTTGGGATAGCTTGTGCAATAGATTTCAAAAGGACCTCCCTCCCTGCACAGGCTAAATTCCTCTCAGACCATCCACTAATTCTGCTGCGGATACGTTCACTAATATGACGGAAAGTACCACTAGTGATTTTCCAATGGCAGTGGGTAAGCCTAGATAGCGCTTAGAAAACGCTTCTACTGCAACCCCGAGTATATGTTTGATTTGTGTCCGGAGGGGCTGCCCCGAGTTGCCACTGAAGAAAATAGAGCTTTTCTCTTTGTTGACCACCTGGCCCGAGCAGTCCGCATAGATTTGTAATATTTCCACGAGCCGTTCTGCACTTTGGGTCTTGGCAGCAAGGAAAATGAGACTATCGTCAGCGAACAAAAGATGACTAACCCGTGGTGCATAGATACTCACACGGATGCCTCTGTCAATGTGCACACCACCATAATTGTTGAGTAACGATGTTAGTCCTTGAGCGCAGACTAGGAACAGATAAGGTGAGACTGGACAACCTTGGCGAAGACCCCTAGAGGGGTTGAAATAAGGCAGCAGCTCACCGTTAACCTTAAATGAGAATCTGACGGATGTGACACATTTCATAATAAGCCTGATGAATCGATCCCCGAAGCCCAGCTGCACCAACATGGCTTCTAGGTAATGCCACTCCACGCGGTCATATGCCTTGAGCATATCCAATTTAACAGCACATGTATAATTCTTGCCTTTCTTCCTTCTTCTGATAGCATGAATACACTCATAGGCCACTAAGACATTGTCCGTGATCAAGTGTCCCGGCACAAACGCGCTCTGCTCATCACCTATAACATCATCCAAGATGAGGCGAAGCCTGTTTGCCACAGTCTTGACTGCAATCTTATACTCCCTCCGTTCGGAAATACTTGTCTTAGAAATGGTTGTATCTAGAACTAAAACAAGTCTAGATACAACCATTTCTAGGACAAGTATTTCCGAACAGAGGGAGTACAAAACTGGGCATAAGGCAATAGGACGGTATTGAGAAATTTTCTGAGGGTACCTGACCTTTGGGATTAAGGTGATAGCCGTATCGTTGAGCCCCGCAGGGAGCTATCCCCCATTCAAATAACTCAATATAGCCAATGTAATATCATTCCCAACGACATCCCAGTGTCATTGGTAGAAACCTTCTGTGAAGCCATCCACACCTGGCGCTTTAGACGGCGCCATATCAAACAGTGCGGTTTTTACCTCTGTTGCGGTGTACTCCTTCTCGAGAAAATGATTCATATCAGCGGACACTCGCGGCTCTACACAATGCAAAAGTTCTTCCATAGGTCTGTAACCTTGAGACTGGTATAGAGCTTGATAGAAAGAAGTGATCTCCTCCTTTACCTCCATTGGGTCACTGATGACGTGGCCGTTTGTGCTCTCCAATGAGATAATTCTATTGGTCCTTGTGCATTGCCGTGCTTGTGCTTGAAAGTAGCCTGTGTTTCTGTCCCCTGCACGGAGCCACAACACACGAGATCTTTGTTTTAGCCAAATTTCCTCCTGCCACAAAGCTTCGCGGAGCTGCTTTGCAACCGCTTTCTCTTCGTCATTTGGGCCGCGTCGGACCGACGCAGATCGCAGGCGGTCAAGCCGCTGCTGAAGCTTTCGGACTTTCCGTTCCAGATTTCCAAACTCTTGCCGCTCCCACGAGCCCAGCTGCTGCTGAACATTGGAAAGGGCGTCAACGATACCTTGTAATCCTTGCTGACCCGCGCCCACTTGCCACATGTTCCGGACCTTCTCGTCATAATCTGCATGAGTTTGCCAGACGTTTTCATAACGGAACGTGCGTGGTGCTTGAGTCCGTCCCATCGTCGTTTGAGGACGACATTCAGCCAGCACAAAGCAGTGATCCGACTCCACGCTACTCACATGTTTAACACTAGTGAGTTCAAATAGCTGGAGGAAATCAGCGTTAGCGAAAGCTCTATCAATTCGCGCTTTAACATTAGAACTGCCTTGCTGAGTGTTATCCCATGTGAAGGGTACTCCGCGCCACCCCAGGTCCTAGAGTGCGCAATCTGAAATTGCTTCACGGAAAGCACGCATTTTTCTTTCCGGTCTTGCATTCACGCCAAAGTGCTCATCCACATGCAGGGTTTCGTTAAAATCCCCCATGCACAGCCACGCCTCATGCTGGATAGCAAAAAGAGTACGGAGGAACCGCCAGCTGTGGTGACGATTCTCCACACGGGGCTCACCGTAGAAGCTAGTGAAACGCCAACTTTTATTATTCTGGGTGACCTTCACATCAATATGAGATTTACTAAAGTTTTCCAAACTAACATCAACATCTTTTGACCAAAAGAGACCGATGCCTCCACTAAGCGCATCACTATTGACGGCAAAACAACCATGAAATCCTAACGTAGTTTTCAGATCTTCCACTCGTTGCCCCCTGATCTTTGTTTCCATGACGAATAACAGGGTGGGGCCTTCTTGCTTCACAAGCTTGGGAAGCTCATGAACTGTCGCAGGGTTCCCAAGCCCTTGACAGTTCCAACTCATTGCATTCATTGGCTCGGGCAAGGCTGACTAGCAGCCGCTGCCGAGGATTCAAACGATGGTGGAGTAGGCTTCTTCTTCTTTGATTCCCTCTCAAGGGGAGACTCGTTCAGGTTTCCAGCATCTAGAGCAGTTTGTTCAGAAGTGCCTTCTCCATCTATATTGCCAACAGCAGCCTCGCCATGTTCTGTGATCGCCAGTGCTTGCTTCACCACCTGACGATAGACCTGAGTCGCTTGTGGGGCCCCCTTACGCTTTTGCATCACCAGATTTTTGACAGGTGATCTCACTTCTGGCCCTCCCTTCGGCTGAGAGTTTGATGATCGGGATTCTCTTGTACTTTGCTGTTTCTCATGCTTATCCCGTGCTGAGCTCTCTCCCGAATTAGCTTTCCTGCGATCCTCCGACGCTCTCAACGAGGCCTTGAACAGGAGATCACCGTTTTCATCTCTAGTCCCGGGCGTGGGACAGTATAGGTCGGAGTGACCAAGCCGACCACAAGAGAAGCAGAAGTGGGGTATTTGTTCATACTCGATATCATATCGACCGATGCTCTTTCTCTTAGCCGAATTGATCAGAATCCATCTCCGCAGGGGTTTCTGCACATCAATAGTGACCCTGGCTCGCAAGAACCCCCCCTACTGGATCAATTTGGACAACAGAAGCAGATTTATCAACCTGCTGCGCAATCGCCAAACCACGCGTTTCATTCCTCAGATTGTAGGGCAGATTAACTACCCGAATCCAAACTGAAAGCTTATCAAACTTGAGTTCTAAAGGTTGCATATGGTCCTCAAATTCCTCCAAGATCACAGCATGTTTGCTGATGTGCCAAGGGGATCCGTCCCAGACACGATCCCTATCACGTTTTGATGCAAATTCCGCGGCAAACATGTTCTCTCCAAGAGGTCAGAAGGACAAGCCTCTAGGGTTTCCCCAAGCAGGGCGTAGTGCGTTCATGATTGTTTGTATGTGGAAAAGATTCTTGAACAACACCTTGCCTGCGAGGAGCCACTTCGGCGGAGATCCATCATCGGAGTCATCGATCACCAGAGGTGTCGCTTCCTCCTCAGAGAATTCCAGTTTTCCACGCGCCTCTTCCATCCGAGCCCGAGCCGAGCGAGGGGAGAGGGCGCCGTCGTCGTTCCGTCCCTTACCACCGGGGGCAGAAGACATCGCCCCGTGGATCGCCGGTGTGCCTCGCCGATTGGATCGGCGTGCGCCGTCAAAGCCACCGAGCCCTAATTGCCGCCAGAGGGTTTTAGGGTTTTGGGGAAAAGCTCGTGGAACATTCAGCATTTGCTCCACCAGCATGGTTTCACGACCCGTACATATCTTACCTGTATGGATGTCAACTTCATTGGGAAACTCAAGACAGGTCAGCTTCAACACAAGCCTTCCCAACACGTCTGATACTCTCATGTAGCCGCAATATATTAAGAAGAGTCGGTTGTCTGGCGAGATGCCCATGAGGCGGTTGTTTGGGCCCAATTTTGAGGTATCGAAGGGCATCAGGTGCATGTCCATGGTGTGGTCGTTCCGATAGAGGCGCACCCCGAACACACTCTGTTCGAGAGCCCAGAATGCCACCCCGTGGCGTACCACCGCCGGACCGATGTTGCGCATCTTGGAGCTGGGGATCTTGACATTGGATTCAGTCTCCGGTCCCCGGTGCCCCGTGTCCGAGGAGTAGCACCGGAGCACCGTGGACTGCCCGCCACCACGGTTGTGGTTGTAGACGAGCAGAACACGAAAGAAGGCGTGGCAGTGCGGCGGGCTGAGGTCATCGCCGGTGAGCAACGCGCAGCTGTAGTCCAGTATCTTCGTTTTGTTATTGCCTCCTAAGACCAAACGAGGGACAACAACGATGCTGTCACGCGTCATAGGGTTGCAGATGCCGAGCCGGAGGCCGTCAGCCGCGCGATCCTGGCGCAGGTCGCTCCGGAGCTCCAGAACAAGGCGGCCGTTCCGGGATGCAACGGGACGTGAGTGGTCCATGAGGCCGTCGCAGCCATCTAGTCCCTCCACACCTAAAGAGTGCCGGCCATCACGGAGGAAGCGCCCGCCGAAGGCCGTTGCGACGAAACACGGCCGTGGCGACGGCGTCGCGTCCTGGCCGCCGCGGGTGGTGGGCCCGTCTTTCTCCTGGTGGAAGAGGCCGACGGCTAGGTCCGGGAAGAAGCGACCGAGGGGCAGCAGGGAGCGGGAGAGGACGGCGGCGCTCATGGACACGACACGGCCCCAACGTCGGCACACGGCGGCATAGCGAACCACCGTAGCTGTGTCCGGCAGCCAGGTGAAGATGCTGGTGAGGGCATCGTCTGTGAGCGGCGCCGTCGGACCGCCGGTGAGTTTGCGGTGACGGCAACCTTTCTTAATCCGGCGGTCCTTCGCCTCTCTGCAGTATGAGAGCATCTCCAACAGGCGCCGGTCGCGCTGCGCGCAAAAAACACATATGCCGCGCGCGCATCGCCTGGTTTGGCGCGGCGCGCAGCGCTGGCTCCAGCAGCCGCGCTAAAATGCAGCGCGCGTGACGCGCACAAACAACATATGCATTCGAAAACAAAAGCAAAAAAATCAAAAACAAACAAAAATAAATAGTTCAATTTCGTTTATTACAACTCAAACAAACAGTTTATCGTTCAATACAACAAATAGTGCAATTAAACACAACAAATAGTTCAACAATACAATAACGAACGCACAAATCATGATGCTCTTTTTCGTCCATTCCATGCCCACCACTCCTCAATGAGATCCTTCTGAAGATCATTATGCGCTGCAGGACGTCGAATGGCATGATAGGAGGCAATAAAACGGTCCACCCTTTTAGCCCTCCATCGCACTCGCATGGGATATCCCAAGATCTCATACTGAGAGTAGTCTACATCTTGGCCACGCTCATTCTCGATGATCATGTTGTGCATGATCACACAAGCGTGTATTATGTACCAAAGCATCTTTTGATCCCAAAATCTAGCCGCTCCTCTCATAATAGCAAATTGGGCTTGCAAAATCCCAAAAGCTCTCTCCACATCTTTTCTAGCCGCTGCCTGAGCATTGTGGAAATCAAGATTTTTCTTACCTTCTGGCTTTTTCAACGGCTTGACAAAGGTTTGCCACTTTGGATAGATGCCATCCGCTAGATAATAGCCATAGTTGTATGTACGACCATTTGCTACAAACTGCACCGGTGGCAACTTCCCATTTGCAATCTTACTCATCAGTGGTGACCCGTTGACAAATTGATGTCATTCAAAGATCCAGGCATTCCAAAGAATGCATGACAAATCCAAGTCTCTTGATCAGCCACCGCTTCAAGGATTATAGTGGAACCCTTTTTTTGGCCGTGGAATTGCCCATGCCATGCCTTTGGACAATTCTTCCAACTCCAATGCATGCAATCTATTGAGCCAAGCATGTCAGGAAAGCCGCGAGCTTTGTTCATCGCCAAAAGCCTTGCGACGTCTTCAGCGTTGGGAGATCTCAAATACTCCTCGCTAAACACTTGCACAATTCCGACTGCGAAGCGCTTGACACACATGATGGCTTGGCTCTCACCCATAGCCAAGTGATCATCAACTAGATCAGCCGGTATACCGTATGCCAACATACGCAAAGCGGCTGTCACCTTCTGAAAGGTGCTATGCCCGAGCTCTCTGGCGGCATTCCTCCTTTGCTGAAAAAGGCGGTCATGTCTCGCTAGTTTCTCTGCAATGCGCCTGAACAACTCGGTGCTCATCCTAAACCGGCGACGAAAATACGACTCGGGGTATGTGGGATTCTCCGCAAAATAATGCCTGATCAATCTGTTGTGGGCATCGATCCTATCCCTCCAAATTTTTTGCCAACCCATAACCGAACCACCGTGCTTCGGTTTTTTATTAATATGCATAGCTAGGATCATTGCAAGATCATCCTCCTCTTCCATATCAAATTTTTCTTCGAAAGAATCATACGACGAACTCATCTACAATGTTGAATACTATGCTATAAATAAAAAACTACAATCAACATGCACGAAATTCATGGCTTTTGAGCAATACATACCTTCTAAGCGTTTTGTCGAACACCTTGCGGGCGTTGAGCGGCAGCGAGCGCGTGGGCGCTGTTCGTCGGCGGACCAGCATGCGCACGGGGCGGCGGGCCTAGAGGGGGCCGGAGAAAGCGCGCGCGGGGCGGGGATAGGCCGGGGAAGCGCCGGAACGGTCGCCGGGTGGCACAGTCGGCGGCGGCGGCGCGGCTGGAGGGGGGGTGGGAGGTGCGAGCGAGCGCGCGAGAGTCCAGCGCGCGGGAGTGGGCGCAGCAAATAAGCGGCGCGCGATTGCGTTTCGGCCTGCGCGCTGGACTACGTATGCCGCGCGCGCGGTTTTCGCGCGCCCGCTAGAGCAGCTATTCCGGTTGCGCGTGCGCAAAAAGGGGGGATTTTGCGGCGCAGCGCTAGTTTGGCGCGCTTGTTGGAGATGCTCTGACGCGGCAGCACGACGTCCGAGGCTGTGGTGTCCTGTGCGCGGCCACGACATGTCGGCTCTATTGTGCAGATTGTGTCTTTGAATTCGCAATCTGAGCACGACTACATGTCTGTGGCGCGGCGAGGACATGTCAGTTTTTGTTTGTTTGTTTGTTTAGGTTTTGGTTTTTTTAACACATTACAGACGCAAACGCTCATATACACGCGCATATACTCACCTCTATGAACGCACATACGCACACCCTATCCATATGAGCACCTTCGAAAGACTGAGCCGGCATATCATCTTGAAATTTACGAAGTCGCCATAGGCATCTCGTCGTCGACGGAAACGTCTCCTCCCACTGAATGCGCATCGTTGGAAATCCTGAAATAAATCCAGGAATAAATGCGAGCTTCAGGACTTGAACCCTGGTGGGCTGGGATACCACGGTCCCTCTAACCATCCAATCACAGGTTGGTTCGCGGTTTTGTTTTTTTTTTCTATTATTTCTTCCTCCGTGTCGAAATATCATAACTTTTTTTAGATTCGCATAGTTTTAAAAAGAATCAATTACACTGGTGGTGCTACAACTTGGCATAAATGGTCACTTTGGTGCTAGAAATTATGGTGTACATTGGAGTGGTGCAAAAACTTGACATTAACGTACAAATACGGTGTTTATCTTGTTTATGTATGGAGTAGGTGCTGACTAGGCGCATGGAGCCCACTCTCAGCCACTCGACCAAAGAGATGGAGCATGTGACCTGATTTTTTCAAAAACACCCTCGATGTTGACTGGGAAGATTTTGTCATCACCTCTATGAGAAGTGGGTCCCGCATGTCACCTGAGACAGAAAACTGAATAACAGATGTGGCCGGTGGGGATCGAACACACAACATCATCAAGGCAAACGAGCACACAAACCACTGCACCCATTAAGTTTTCTTCGGCCAGTACAGGAAAAAATGTAATATGTATTTTTAATCACAGCGCGGGCGGATGTTAAATGGGCTGCAGATCTTGCGGCTTCTTCTGCACCTGTTAGTTTTTATGTTTTTCCTGTAGAAAGTATCAAAATTATAAGTGTTTTGAAAAATCTAAATTATAATCTCAGTAATAAACATAACAAACAAATATTTGTGTTTATAAATATTGTACATGCAAACAGAATAAATTATTTTATAAATTTGTTCACATATTATTTAAAAAATATGAATTATAACAGTATTTACATAATTAGGAATTAGAAAAAGTTAAATTACAATTCATAAAATTATTTTAGGTATACAGCATTTCAATAATTATATGCACGTTTGTATAGTTCAATGTTTTGATAAGTAAAAGTAATCATAATTTATAATTTAAACTGGTCATATGAATATTCATTTTCTATAATTTAAATATAATCCGTGACTGTATAATATTTATGTATTCATTAAATATTTTAATTTTATTAAATGTCCGTATTAACTAAATATTTTTTATATCATGCACAGATGTATATTTAAATGCTGTTATATTTACTAATAATCATTTTCATGTATAATATTTGTATCACACAAATATTTGAACATATTTCTATTAATTATGTTTTACAAATAGATTTTAAAAAGGAACAGGTGTACAATGGGCCGCACTATCTGCAGCCCATAAAAGCTCCTCATGCTTCCAGTTTAGTACATATAGCTTTCTTATCCGAATTAAACAATATATATCTTGTTGGCGTACTGGTTATCCGTGTTGTGGCTTGTTGTCGGACATGGCTTCGAGTCCAGGAGGACTCAGTTTTGATTTAATTTTCACTCTTGTCTGACAGGTGGGACCCGCTCCTCATAGTGGTGAAAAAATGCCACTCTCTCACGTCAACAGGGGCTTTTTGTGAAAATATATATTTTGAGGATGTTTTTGAAAAAAATCAGGTCACATGCCCCATCTCTCTGGTCGAGTGGCTGACAGCGGGCTCCATACGCCTAGTCAGCATATACTCCGTACATAAACGAGATAAGCACCGTATTTGCACGTTAATGCCAAGTTTTTGCACCACTTCAATATACACCACAATTTTTAGCACCAAAGTGACCGTTTACGCCAAGTTATAGCACCACCAGTTTAATTTCTTTTAAAAAATGTCTTATATTTTGATATAGAGGGAATACTTTTGATGCTCTTTGTTCTGCTATGAAGGGGAAGGAGACGTACCAACTGCCTACAGAGCAATACCGAGCAACAAGAGCAATCAGAAAGCCCATATTGGCCCAATTAACCATATATGGCAGAATTTGTCACGGGAGTAGCTGCCCTAGAGACATCCATCCAGGAGTCAGATTGGACGGCCAGAAAATGTTCATCCGCCAGATTCGATGGCCAAAAACCTTGATAGCCTGAGAGGGCGGGAAAAGTGCTCGGTTATAATGTCTTTAAATGACATATTCGAAGTTTTCACAGAAAAAAACAAATATGTAGGCTTTGAACCGAGCTCCAATGTATTTTAATAACAAAAGTAATAATTAGATAATAATGAACTATTTTAACTGAATACTTCATGTCTTAGTTAGATGGCTAATTGTTTTCACACAAACATACTCTTTTTATAAAAAAATCCTGATGTGGAGTCATGAATATAGTAATGTTTTATAAATTACACAAGTGAGAAGACTTTTCCTAATTTGTGACATGTATATATATGTCAATTATTTTCTGACTCATGTCACTGATTTGTTAATTTGTTTCAGATTAAACACTAGATAAAATAGTGGTGGTGAAGGAAAGGAGTAGTGGAGAAAAAATATTATAAAAAAGACTCGTGCCATTTCTGTTTTGCCTGTGTAAGCTAGAGTTCGAGTGAAGAATAAGGTAACGGCTGAGGCAAAGAACCGAGTTGAAAATCTACCCCTTATCTAACAATTTCAATGATCTCCTCACGGCAGGCAAGATGGAGGTGGTTGTGGATGCCACAAAAGATTTAAGGTATATACAATGTGCAAGACCATGTACCGGCCCCGGCGTCCACCCACCTCGGTGGCGGTCGCTCCGGCCCCATCGACCACCCCATGGCCACCCCTCCTCCTGCGGCGGCTGGCTACTCGCGCGCTCGAATCCAGCCCCTCGTCGGGCAGCTCTGCCGGCTCCCCACCCGCCTCCTACAGGCAGATCCTTTGCAGGCCCACGACCCCCGCATCCCCCGTCGCCTCGTCGCCTGCTGCCTCCTCGTCGCCGTCGTCTGCACGTCCCCGTGTCCGCTCCGAGATCTGCCGGCCTCCGCCCGAGGACCATCCGCGGGATGGCTGGCAGGTGGCCAGGAGCCGGAAGCGGCCACGCCAGGCGCTGGCACGTCTCCAACGTATCTATAATTTTTGATTGCCCCATGCTATATTATCTACTGTTTTGGACATTACTGGGCTTTATTATCCACCTTTATATTATTTTTGGGACTAACCTATTAATCGGAGGCCCAGCCCAGAATTGCTGTCTTTTACCTGTTATAGGGTTTTGAAGAAAAGGAATATCAAACGGAGTCCAAACGGAATGAAACCTTCGGGAACGTGATTTTCTCAACAAACAAGACCCGGGAGACTTAGACCCTACGTCAAGAAAGAAAAGAGGAGGCCACGAGGTAGGGGGCGCGCCTACCCCCCCCCCCCCCCCCAGGCGCGCCCTCCACCCTCGTGGGCCCCCTGTTGCTCCACCGACATACTCCTTCCTCCTATATATACCTACGTACCCCCAAACGATCAGATACGGAGCCAAAAACCTAATTCCACCGCCGCAACTTTCTGTATCCACGAGATCCCATCTTGGGGCCTGTTTTGGAGCTTCGCCGGAGGGGGCATCAATCACGGAGGGCTTCTACATCAACACCATAGCCCCTCCGATGAAGTGTGAGTAGTTTACCTCAAACCTACGGGTCCATAGTTAGTAGCTAGATGGCTTCTTCCACTACAAGAAATATGTCAACTTATGACCTTCTATCAGTGACCCTCGAAGAATTGGTCATAAATTTATGACCATTTTAGACCAATTGGTCAAAAGCTGTTCAGGGGGCTCCAAACCCTAAACCATTGCGACCATTTTGGTCAGAAAGGTCGTAATTTCCTTACACGAAATGGTCACAAAGCAAACAGTGCTAGTCCGCTGCCTTATTTATAGTTGTTAATGACCAATATAGATGGTCATAGCCTTGTAGATTGTGGTGGGTTGTGATGACTAGGCGCCATCTCATCAGTTTTGCCTATGTGTCATGTCCATGTGGCAGTTTTTGCCCTAGGTTGTGAAGCAACCTATATTTCTATCATTCCCAAAATTCCCAAAAAAATCTCATAAATTCTTTGGGGCATATCTTCATCAAATATGTAAAAATCCTTCCTTTCCTAGTTCAAAACTAATTCAACAATATTCATTTTCCTATTCTGTTCACAACAACACTTTATGAAGGAAGTGCTATTTATATATTCTTGATTGCCCTCGGAATTTTTGGGCACTCTTTCCTATCCAAATTATTACCGCATGACAAAATTCAGCTCCATTTGCCTAGCAAATCTTCCTCGGCAAATTTCCAAAGTTTTTGTCCACCTAGAAGCATTGTGAAGGAAGTACCTTTTTTATATCTCTAAATGACATGAAATTTATACAGTTCCTTCATGTGCCCAAATTATCACCCTCCTCCAAATTGCAGCTCAGTCAAATCATCTATGTGAGCCCAGGTTCAATTTATATTTTATGGCCAAATTGGCACATTGCAAAGCAAGTGTTATATAGACCCCTCCTATTACCCTCAAACTTTTCGGGCACTCTTCCATACCCAAATCATTGCCACATGCTAATATGCAGCTCAATTTTCCTAGTAAATCTTTCTCGGGAAATTTCCAAAGTTTCTACCTCGAGAGAAGCTTTGTGAAGTAAGTACTAGCTAGGCTTACCCAAATGATCTGAAAATTTACCAGCGCATGACCATACCTAAGTAACTTACCTACACCAATTTTGAGCTCATTTCATTCATCCAATCTCTCTCACTAGTTTTCCCAAGTTTCTGTCCATAGAAGAGCATTGTGAAGGAAGTACTACTTTGGCATGTCCAAATGGTATCAATTTTCTACAATGCTTTCCTATGTCCAAATAACCATCCTCCACAAAATTTCAGCTCACTCCATTCATTATTTTGAGCCCAGCTTCAACATTCATATTTTTGTCCAGCGTGGTACTTTGCAAAGCAAGTACCACCTAGGATCCTCCTTTTGAGCTAAAAATTTGTGAAGACATTCTTCTTAGTAGATGATCATCGTCATCCAAAACTCACGCCCATTGGCCATGTGCATTTCCCGTACCGCTAATCAAACACTTGGCTGCTAATTCATGTTTGAGCATCGATCGGTCTCCTCGTGAGAATCTTATGTTGTAATTTTCTTTCTAGCACCAACCTGGGGAGTGCCCAACCCACTAGACATGCCTAGGCCGCCCAGAACACATGGCAACATTACGGTCACCCGGTGACCACGCGACGGGCATGCGAGTTTACGCGCTCTAGAGTTGGGGCCCTCGGTCACCGCCCAAACCTCGACGTATCGCCACCAAACCATGTATTTATGATTAAATAGGTCCTTATGTACCTATAAATGATTTTTGGAAAAAATAAATAGCAAACTATGAGGCAGCTGCAGTTCAAATTTGACCCGCTTCCAACTGAATCGGCGGAAATTTGTCTTTTTCACGAGAGGTGGATCAAAAACTTTTACACCCAACCATTTTGTCAATTGTGCATTAAATATGGCCTAGTATTTTATAAAAATGATTTAGTCCAATTTTGCAACAATTATTTGGTAGTTCCTTCACAAAAAAACCTCCTTTCGGGCACTCGAAAAATGGAAAATGGTTTTTTCATCCAACGAAAATGAAAACTTCCTTAGAAAACATTGTTTTCCATTCCAATATGCACTCTTGTGCACAATATGAGATCATTTGAACAAACTATGCCATGAATGTGGCCATAAGATTGATCATTTGGCTTGAAAGCCATGAATCTTCACGCATGATAGCTCATTTCTGAGAACACTTTTTTAAAATAATTACCGTATTACAAGTTTATTATTTTTCCTGGAAACTTGGTCACATATAATTACACAATGCGAAGGTTTTCCAATTTTTTGATTTTTTTTGAATTTTTTATGCCCGTTTCAAAATATAGTCAAAACGGCGGGCTTGACCATTCCTAGCTAGTGGTTGAATCTTGGAATTTTTTTGGTGTTTCTATGATTAAATAGATACTTATTTACCTATAAATGATTTTTGGAAAAAATAAAGAGCAAACTATGAGGCAACTGCAGTTCAAATTTGACCCGTTTCCAACTGAATCGACGGCAATTTGTCTTTTTCACCAGAGGTGGATCAAAACCTTTTTCACCCAAACATTTTGTCAATTGTGCATTATATATGGCCTATTATTTTATAAAATTGATTTGGTCCATTTTTGCAACAATTATTTGGTAGTTCCTTCACAAAAAACCTCCTTTTGGGCACTCGGAAAATGAAAAATGAAATTTCCATGCAAAGAAAATGAAAACTTCCTTAGGAAACATTGTTTGGATTTCCAAGATGTACCCTTGTGCACAATATGAGATCATTTGAACAAACTATGCCATGAATGTGGCCATAAGATTGATCATTTGGCTTGAAAGCCATGAATTTTCATGCATGATAGCTCATTTCTAAGAACACTTTTTCAAAATAATTACCGTATTACAAGTTTATTATTTTTCCTGGAAACTTGGTCACATATAATGACACAATGCAAAGGTTTTCCAATTTTTTGATTTTTTTTGAATTTTTTATGCCCGTTTCAAAATGCGGTCAAAACGGCGGGCTTGACCGTTCCTAGCTAGTGGTTGAATCTTGGAATTTTTTTGGTGTTTCTATGATTAAATAGATACTTATTTACCTAGAAATGATTTTTGGAAAACATAAAGAGCAAACTATGAGGCAGGTTTAGTTCAAATTTGACCTGCTTCCTACTGAATCGACGAAAATTTGTCTTTTTTACCAGAGGTGGATCAAAACTTTCGACACCCAACCATTTGGTCAATTGTATATTAAATATGGACTAGTATTTTATAAAATTGATGTAATCCAATTTTGTAACAAATATTTGGTAGGTTCTTCACAAAAAAATGATTTAAAATATCTAGAAAGATCAGAAATGCATACAAATTGGTCCTTATCCATAAAATGTGGTCTAAGTCTAGTGAAAATTTGTGTTGTGCCCTTTTGCAAAATATTTTTGATAGCTGCTTCACAAAATCCCTCTATTTTTAATACTTGAAGACTATTTTAAAACACTGATTTTTCGAACCAATGAGAACTCTTCCCACGGATCGATGACATGGCGCCCATCCATCCACCCATCCATCTCTCCACCCCACATCCATCCATCCATCTATCTACAGAAAAAATAAAAGAAAAAGATCCCCACCCGCAGCCCAAACCCTAGCTCAGATCCCCCATCGCACCCCTCCTCCCTCGTCCCCATCTCCTCGCCGCCGCCACTCCTCCCTGTCCCCTGCACCACTCCTCGTCGCCAACCTCGGCGCCGCCACCTCCTCCCCGTCCCCTGCACCACTTCTTGATCCCTCCTCCGGCCCCATCCCCGGCCATCCCCACTTCCACCACCCCTCCGTCCCAGTCGCTGCTCTCTCTCGGTTCAGTGAGATGGGATCCACTCCCGCAGTCGCCGCTCCACCCACACCGTCGATGACCCATGCCGCTGCCGCACACCACCACGCCCTCCCCTCACCTTGGCCCCAAGTCGGGCAGTGCGAGGTAGCGCTTCCAGACCGCGACGGCCGCAGCCTTGCCCACTCCGATCTGGATCCATGGTGTTCTCCTTCCTCCCTCTGGATCGATGGCTGCAGCCTCGCCAATGGATCCAGCACGTGTCGGCGACGAGGGCTGCCAGATCCGCGACCTGGGAGGCTCCTCCTATAGGATACGGGAGCAGCGCGCCACACCCTGCAATCGTCGGTCTGGGACGAGTGCAGCGGCTCGAGGACGCCGTTCGAGTCCGTGTGGGAGGCTGTCGACCGCTTCCGCGGCAGCGCCGCCTGGAGCTCCCACCTCGTCAACCGCATCTTCGCGCACCACAAGGTCAGTCCGACCTCCTCCTCCTCCCGTCTCCCTTCTCGTCGCGACTCGTCTTGGCCTGATTTACATTCTTGCTGGAGAAACGGTGCCATTTCCTATTCCGCGGAGTACTTTTTGTTCTTGCATAGTACTACATGGCCGTACCCCTGTACTACTTTGGGTCACATAGTTCTTCATTCAATTAGGAGAAGAGCGGAGTGGTTCTTGTCCGTGATTCGGAGGCAAATGTGGCCAGTAAAATCAGCCAGCACTGATGTTTCTCTTCGTTCTCTCGATTAATTTTGTTCTTGCCACATTTTCCGCCTGCAGAAACAGAACCAGACTGTGTGTGGGGGGACTGAAGATGAACAACACGTCAATCTAGCGGAGCAGACCACGCAGATAGAGAAGGAGCTCGGCGCCAAAGAAAGAGAGACGCTCGGTGTGCTCAAGCAACTCGAGTCCGCCAAGAAGATCATCACAGATTTAAAGCTCAAGATTCATAAGAAAACAGCTGAAGATACATTGCACCCTAAAGAAGAGAAGCAGCAGCAACAGCAAGAGTGCAACTGCTCTCTCACTAAAGTGTCCACAGCAGAACCTGAAGTGAAGAAACAGCAAGAGGGCACGCCATGGAGAAGAGGACGCGATGGAGGGGATGACGCCATGCACGTGAGGACGCCATGGAGGACACAGCTCCACCACCACCGTGACGCCATCTCCAAGCCCCCTCCCGATACATCTCCTGCGAGGTATGACCTCATCACGAGCCCATGGAAGTGAAACTTGATTGTGCAGTCATCAGTTGCTGTCATTGATTATGTGATTGACTGATTCTATAATAAGCCTTCTTGTCGTAGTCTTGCGGTTGATGTTGATAATTCAAAGGCCAATTTCTGCTTACGCTGCCACTTGCTTATGTTGTTGGCCTGATCAGTCACTTAGTCATATCTGAATATTTGGCTACTGCAAATGGAGTAGTCTAACCATGAAATGGTTGCTGCTGTAGTACTCCAACCAGCCTGAAGCTATATGAAGTCTAACCAACAACTGTAGTGCTCCAGCCTGAAGCTATAAGATTTTGTTTCCTTGGCAAAAAATTCAGTTTACAGATTTTTGCAAATTCTGTATTTTGTAGTACTATTTTGGTTCCAGTAGTTTTTCAGTAGCTTGTTAACTTGCTGATGCTTTCTTAATTATGTGCAGCTGCTCCACTGAAAATTCTTAGTCTATCTTATGCTTAGTGTTAATTCTTTGCAGCTACTCCACTGAACTACAGTACTGATAAACTTGCACAGGCTCTGCGTTTTGCTTATTCTGTTTTTATAAATCCAGTTTATAGTGCTTACCTCTTTGTCACATTGGGTTTGGCAGCAGTTGCTAATCTCTAGCATTTACCTCTTGTTGCAGACTAGGAAATGAAAGATCGCTCGACAAATGGCCGCTTCTAGTCGGTTGGGTCTGATCTTATACCCGCACACGAGAGCTACTGGAGCAGCAGCAGATTAGCAAGGACCCAAGCTGGACTCCCAAGTTCTTCGGTGAGCTGGCTCCATCTCCTACCCCTAGCTCCCTCTTTTATGCTCCTATAGCATGTTTTGTTGGACTCATGCTCTGCTCCTGCACCAGCAGCTTGATTGGTTCTATATACACTAGCAGTAGTACCTCATGTACCTTAGGGTTTTGTTATTCTCCTGCGGGAAAAGCTTGTGTACATAGCTGTCTCCGGCTTGTATGGGTGCTCTCCCATGTTTTGATGCTCAGTTAGCTCGATGAGCTTCGTATGCTAGTAGTGACTGAATGCTGAAATTGTTTGTGATAGCTGTGCGGGCAGTTGTGGTGGGCAAGCTTTGTCTTGAGCACAAGAGGAAATAGTTACATTTAGTTATTTTGTTGTTTGCTCTCTTGACATTCTGTAAAAGGAAGTGTTGAAGGCAAGTTTTTGAGTCGTGTCTCTCATCTGTAATGGATCTATTGCATATGAATTCTTGTCTGGGTGGTATAAGTTTGCAATGCATTCAATGGTATTAACTAGGTTTTGTGTAGACTTGTCCATACACAGAATGTAGTGTCAGATGTTTTTGTTTCTCTTGACCATCTTGTTGATGTTATCTTCATCACTATAATGTACTTTCTGGTTAACTAAGCTTCATCTCATGTTTTTGTTTCCAGAGATTGTTGTATTATTTATGTTCTTTTTACTCCCAGAATTATTGTGCGCTCATACTGCCATCACATTGCCTGTTTTTCTTGCTGCATACATGTATCTCAAGCATTGTACTTCTGTGTTTGCTTAGGCGGATTCACTTGATTATGTTTCTAACTTTTCATAATTTATTATTTGTAGATGCTGGCCTTTATTCTTCAAAAATTGGGTGTACAGGAGCTACAGCAAGAAGAATCCTGAAGAAAAACCACACCCAGAATGCCATTTCGCTCACTGGAGCTAGTTATGTGTATATTTAGTTGCATTTTATAGCTAAATACAAGATTTGTACTAGGTACTTTGCTTGGCTGTTGTAATGTACTATCTTAGTTTTGGTACTTTGTTTGGCCGTTGTAATGTACTATCTCAGTTTTGGGTGTACATGATTGTAATGTACTGCTTGGTTGTTGTATGAAATATTATGCCTTATTGGCCCTTTTTGAATCAAATTTTCTAATTGCAAAAATATAGAACTGGCCTGTGGTAATTGGTTCCCATATGACTAGTGGGACCTACTTTAAAATGGAAAAGAAACAAAAGAAAACTGACAAATGGGCTGGAAAAAGGTTGAGGCCCCAAAAAATGTGGACTGTAGAAGAAAAAATAAAAGTCTGTTGGGCTTGGCCCATGTAGCTAACCAAACTTGAAAGAAAAAACAATAAATGGGCTGAATTAATGGGCTAGGCCCATGTAGAAAACCGAATTGGACCGGGCTGGTTCTGGTGCCACATCAGCTTGCCACGCTGGATGCCTACGTGGCCTGGGGAGGTTGCTAGTGACCAAAACGCCACAGTAGATGTATTTTGGTCATAAACATCTACGACCATTCCAGAAGAAAGGTCGCTATAGTCGGTTTACGACGGCCAGCTTTTGACCTTATGTTTTTGGTCACAAAAAGGTCACAAATGGAAATTTGTGACCATTCAGTGACCAATAGTGGTGGTCACAAGTTGACATATTTCTTGTAGTGTTCTCTCTTTTTGGATCTCAATACAATGTTCTTCCCCTCTCTTGTGGAGATCTATTCGATGTAATCTTCTTTTTGCGGTGTGTTTGTTGAGACCGATGAATTGTGGGTTTATGATCAAGTCTATCTATGAACAATATTTGAATCTTCTCTGAATTCTTTTATGTATGATTGGTTATCTTTGCAAGTCTCTTTGAATTATCAGTTTGGTTTGGCCTACTAGATTGATCTTTCTTGCAATGGGAGAAGTGCTTAACTTTGGGTTCAATCTTGTGGTGTCCTTTCCCAGTGACAGTAGGGGCAGTAAGGCACGTATTGTGTTGTTGCAATTGAGGATAACAAGATGGGGTTTTCTTCATATTGCATGAGTCTATCCCTCTACATCATGTCATGTTGCTTAAGGTGTTACTCTGTTTTTAACTTAATACTCTAGATGCATGCTGGATAGCGGTCGATGAGTGGAGTAATAGTAGTAGATGCAGGCAGGAGTCGGTCTACTTGTCTCGGACGTGATGCCTATATACATGATCATAACTAGATATTCTCATAACTATGCTCAATTCTGTCAAATGCTCAACAGTAATTTGTTCACCCACCGTAGAATACTTATGCTCTCGAGAGAAGCCACTAGTGAAACCTATGGTCCCCGGGTCTATCTTCATCATATTAATCTCCTACTACTTAGTTATTTCCTTTGCCTTTATTTTACTTTGCATCTTTATCATAAAAATACCAAAAATATTATCTTATCATATCTATCAGATCTCACTCTCGTAAGTGGCATTATAGGGATTGACAACCCCTATCTGCGTTGGTTGCGAGGATTTATTTGTTTTGTGCAGGTACGAGGGACTCCCTCATAGCCTCCTGCTGGATTGATACCTTGGTTCTCAAAACTGAGGGAAATACTTACGCTACTTTGCTGCATCATCCCTTCCTCTTCGGGGAAAACCAACGCAGTGCTCAAGAGGTAGCAAGAAGGATTTCTGGCGCCGTTGCCGGGGAGGTCTACGCAAAAGTCAACATACCAAGTACCCATCACATACCCTTATCTCCCGCATTACATTGTTTGCCATTTGCCTCTCGTTTTCCTCTCCCCCACTTCACCCTTGCCGTTTTATTTGCCCTCACTCTCTCTATCCTCCCTCTCTTTCTCTATTTATCTCTTTTTGCCCGCTTGCTTTTTGTTTGCTTGTGTGTTAGTTTGCTTGCTTGTCACGATGGTTCAAGATAATACTAAATTTGGTGACCTTCACCTTAAAAAGATTAGAAGAGATCGAAAGCAATGTCAGGAGTTTCATGGTCTTGCAATTTGAACATAATAGTTTCTTCAGAAACGAACTTAAAGAACAGAAAAGTTTTATGAGTTTTATGAATAAAGAGCTTGATGATATGTCTAAAGAATTCGATGGTTTAAGATCCCAAATTGCTCATCTTGAGAAATTAACTGCTGAAATTTCGGATAGGCATGCTACCTTAGTTAATAAGATGGCCGCTAAACCGGATTGCTATGAAAATAAAGATGAAGATCTAAAAGTTATTGATGTGTCCCCTATTAAATCTTTGTTTTGCAATATGAATCTTGATAATGATGGGACTGAATATGATCCACCTTTACCTAGAAGGAGTTCCAAGAATTCGGAATTTGTTGATCTTGATGCTAAAATTGATAAAAGTGGGATTGAAGAAATTAAAACCCTAGAGGTTGCTAAACCCACTATTATGGATTTCAAGGAATTTAACTATGAAAATTGCTCTTTGATTGATTGTATTTCCTTGTTGCAATCCGTGCTAAATTCTCCTCATGCTTATAGTCAAAATAAAGCGTTTAGTAAACATATCGTTGATGCCTTGATGCAATCTTATGAAGAAAAACTTGAATTGGAAGTTTCTATCCCTAGAAAACTTTGTGATGGGTGGGAACCAACTATTAAAATTAAAATTAAAGATCACGAATGTTATGCTTTATGTGATTTGGGTGCTAGTGTTTCCACGATTCCAAAGACTTTGTGTGATTTATTAGGTTTCCGTGATTTTGATGATTGCTCTCTAAACTTGCACCTTGCGGATTCCACTATTAAGAAACCTATGGGAAGAATTAATGATGTTCTTATTGTTGAAAATAGGAATTATGTTCATGTAGATTTTATTGTTCTTGACATAGATTGCAATCCTTCATGTCCTATTATTCTTGGTAGACCTTTCCTTAGAACGATTGGTGCAATTATTGATATGAAGAAGGAAATATTAGATTCCAATTTCCGTTAAGGGAAGGCATGGAACACTTTCCTAGAAAGAAAATTAAATTACCTTATGAATCTATTATAAGATCCACTTATGGATTGCCTACCAAAGATGGAAATACCTAGATCTATTTTTGCTTGTTATGCCTAGCTAGGGGCGTTAAACGATAGCGCTTGTTGGGAGGCAACCCAATTTTATTTTTATTCCTTACTTTTTGCTCCTGTTTAGTAATAAATAATTTATCTAGCCTCTGTTTTGGTTGTGTTTTTTGTGTTTAATTAGTGTTTGTGCCAAGTAGAACCGTTGGGAAGACTTGGGGAAAGTCTTGTTGAACTTGCTGTAAAAAACAGAAACTTTAGTGCTCACGAGAACTGCTGTAATTTTTATTTGGAAAGTTCTATTTAGTTAATTCTTTTTGCAGATGATTAATAGATAAATTTCTCACGTCCAGCAATTTATTTTAGAATTTTTGGGGTTCCAGATATTGCACTAGCTACAGATTACTACATACCGTTCTGTTTTTGACAGATTCTGTTTTTCGTGTGTTGTTTGCTTATTTTGATGAATCTATGGCTAGTAAAATAGTTTATAAACCATAGAGAATTTGGAATACAGTAGGTATAACACCAATATAAATAAATAATGAGTTCATTACAGTACCTTGAAGTGGTCTTTTGTTTTCTTTCGCTAACGGAGCTCACGAGATTTTCTATTTTAAGTTTTGTGTTGTGAAGTTTTCAAGTTTTGGGTAAAGATTTGATGGATTATGGAACAAGGAGTGGCAAGAGCCTAAGCTCGGGGATTCCCATGGCACCCCCAAGATAATCTAAGGACACCTAAAAGCCAAAGCTTGGGGATGCCCCGGAAGGCATCCCCTCTTTCGTCTACTTCTATCGGTAACTTTACTTGGAGCTATATTTTTATTCGCCACATGATATGTGTTTTGCTTGGAGCGCCTTGTATTATTTGAGTCTTTTCTTGTTAGTTTACCACAATCATCCTTGCTGTACACACCTTTTGAGAGAGCCATACATGATTTAGAATTTGTTAGAATACTCTATGTGCTTCGCTTATATCTTTTGAGTTATATAATTTTGCTCTAGCACTTCACTTATATCTTTTAGAGCACGGTGGTGGATTTGTTTTATAGAAACTATTGATCTCTCATGCTTCACTTAGATTATTTTGAGAGTCTTAATAGCATGGTAATTTGCTTAAAATCCTAATATGCTCGGTATTAAAAAAATCTCTTATGAGTGTGTTGAATACTATGATAAGTTTGATACTTGATAATTGTTTTGAGATATGGAGATGGTGATATTAAAGTCATGCTAGTTGAGTAGTTGTGAATTTGAGAAATACTTGTGTTAAAGCTTGTGATTCCCATAGCATGCACGTATGGTGAACCGTTATGTGATGAAGTCAGAGCATGATTTATTTATTGATTGTCTTCCTTATAAGTGGCGGTCGGGGACGAGTGATGGTCCTTTCCTACCAATCTATCCCCCTAGGAGCATGCACGTAATACTTTGCTTTGATAACTTGTAGATTTTTGCAATAAGTATATGAGTTCTTTATGACTAATGTTGAGTCCATGGATTATACGCACTACTCTCACCCTTCCACCATTGCTAGCCACTCTAATACCGCGCACCTTTCGCCGGTATCATACACCCACCATATACCTTCTTCAAAACAGCCACCATACCTACCTATTGTGGCATTTTCATAGCCATTCCGAGATATATTGCCATGCAACTTTCCACCATTCCCTTTATTATGACACACTCCATCATTGTCATATTGCTTAGCATGATCATGTAGTTGACATCGTATTTCTGGCAAAGCCACCATTCATAATTCTTTCATACGTGTCACTCTTGATTCATTGCATATCCCGGTACACCGCCAGAGGCATTCATATAGAGTCATATTTTGTTCTAAGTATCGAGTTGTAATTCTTGAGTTGTAAGAAAAATAAAAGTGTGATGATCATCATTATTAGAGCATTGTCCCAGTGAGGAAAGGATGATGGAGACTATGATTCCCCCACAAGTCGGGATGAGACTCCGGACGAAAAAAAAGAAAGAAAAGAGGCCATAAAAAAGAGAAAAGGCCTAAATAAAAAAGAAAAGAAAAAAAGGAGAGAAAAAGAGAGAAGGGACAATGTTACTATCCTTTTACCACACTTGTGCTTCAAAGTAGCACCATGATCTTCATAGTAGAGAGTCTCTCATGTTATCACTTTCATATATTAGTGGGAATCTTTCATTATAGAACTTGGCTTGTATGTTCCAATGATGGGCTTCCTTAAAATGCTCTAGGTCTTCATGAGCAAGCAAGTTGGATGCACACCCACTTAGTTTCCTTTTGAGCTTTCATATACTTATAGCTCTAGTGCATCCGTTGCATGGCAATCCCTACTCACTCACATTGATATCTATTGATGGGCATCTCCATAGCCCGTTGATACGCCTAGTTGATGTGAGACTATCTTCTCCCTTTTTGTCTTCTCCAGAACCACCACTCTATTCCACCTATAGTGCAATATCCATGGCTCATGCTCATGTATTGTGTGAAGATTGAATTTTTTTTGAGAATGTCAAAAGTATGAAACAATTGCTTGGCTTGTCATCGAGTTGTGCATGATTTAAATATTTTGTGTGGTGAAGATGGAGCATAGCCATACTATATGATTTTGCAGGGATAATTTTCTTTGGCCATGTTATTTTGAGAAGACATAATTGCTTTGTTAGTATGCTTGAAATATTATTATTTTTATGTCAATATTAAACTCTTGTATTGAATCTTTCGTATCCGAATATTCATACCACAATTAAGAAGAATTACATTAAAATTATGCCAAGTAGCACTCCGCATCAAAAATTCTATTTTTATCATTTACCTACTCGAGGACGAGCATGAATTAAGCTTGGGGATGCTTGATAAGTCTCCAACGTATCTATAATTTTTGATTGCTCCATGCTATATTATCTACTGTTTTGAACATTATTGGGATTTATTATCCACTTTTACATTATTTTTGGGACTAACCTATTAACCGGAGGCCCAGCCCAGAATTGCTGTTTTTTTGCCTATTTTAGGGTTTCGAAGAAAAGGAATATCAAACGGAGTCCAAATGGAATGAAACCTTCGGGAACGTGATTTTCTCAACAAACAAGACCCGGGAGACTTGGACCCTACATCAAGAAAGAAAAGAGGAGGTCACGAGGTACGGGGCGTGCCTACCCCCCAGGCGCGCCCTCCACCCTCGTGGGCCCCCTGTTGCTCCACCGACATACTCCTTCCTCCTATATATACCTACGTACCCCCAAACGATCAGATACGGAGCCAAAAACCTAATTCCACCGCCGCAACTTTCTGTATCCACGATATCCCATCTTGGGGCCCGTTCCGGAGCTCCGCCGGAGGGGGCATCGATCATGGAGGGCTTCTACATCAACACCATAGCACCTCCGATGAAGTGTGAGTAGTTTACCTTAGACCTACGGGTCCATAGTTTGTAGCTAGATGGCTTCTTCTCTCTTTTTGGATCTCAATACAATGTTCTCCCCCTCTCTTGTGGAGATCTATTCGATGTAATCTTCTTTTTGCGGTGTGTTTGTTGAGACCGATGAATTGTGGGTTTATGATCAAGTCTATCTATGAAAAATATTTGAATCTTCTCTGAATTCTTTTATGTATGATTGGTTATCTTTGCAAGTCTCTTCGAATTATCAGTTTGGTTTGGCCTACTAGATTGATCTTTCTTGCAATGGAATAAGTGCTTAGCTTTGGGTTCAATCTTGCGGTGTCCTTTCCCAGTGACAGTAGGGGCAGCAAGGCACGTATTGTATTGTTGCCATCGAGGATAACAAGATGGGGTTTTTATCATATTGCATGACTTTATCCCTCTACATCATGTCATCTTGCTTAAGGCGTTACTCTGTTTTCATGAACTTAATACTCTAGATGCATGCTGGATAGCGGTCGATGAGTGGAGTAATCGTAGTAGATGCAGGCAGGAGTCGGTCTACTTGTCTCGGACGTGATGCCTATATACATGATCATACCTAGATATTCTCATAACTATGCTCAATTCTGTCAATTGCTGAACAGTAATTTGTTCACCCACCATAGAATACTTATGCTCTCAAGAGAAGCCACTAGTGAAACCTATGCCCCCGGGTCTATCTTCATCATATTAATCTCCTACTACTTAGTTATTTCCTTTGCCTTTATTTTACTTTGCATATTTATCATAAAAATACCAAAAATACTATCTTATCATATCTATCAGATCTCACTCTCGTAAGTGGCCTTATAAGGGTTGACAACCCCTATTTGCGTTGGTTGCGAGGATTTATTTGTTTTGTGCAGGTACGAGGGACTCGCGCGTAGCCTCCTACTGGATTGATACCTTGGTTCTCAAAACTGAGGGAAATACTGACGCTACTTTGCTGCATCATCCCTTCCTCTTCAGGGAAAACCAACGCAGTGCTCAAGAGGTAGCAGGCGCGTCCCCGTCGGCCGCGCCGCGGCCCCGGTGAACTCCCCCGCCAACGACCGTCCTGGCTCCGCGAGGGCGAGTGCCCGCGATGCTTCAGCACTGCCCATCTCCGCTCCGAGTGTCGCCGTGACATATGCTGTGCGCGGTGCCGTTTCTTCGGGCAAAAGGCCAAGAACTGCACCGCCCTGATCCCCGGCGCCTCTTCTTCTGACGGCTCCCTCCCGCCGCCTCTCCGCCGCCGCACCTCCTCCCCAGCTGGCTCCCCTTGTTGGGGAACGTAGTAATTTCAAAAAATTTCCTACATACACGCAAGATCATGGTGATGCATAGCAACGAGAGGGGAGAGTGTGATCTACGTACCCTTGTAGACTGACAGCGGAAGCATTATGACAACGCGGTTGATGTAGTCGTACGTCTTCACGGCCCGACCGATCAAGCACCGAAACTACGGCACCTCCGAGTTTTAGCACACGTTCAGCTCGATGACGATCCCCGGACTCCGATCCAGCAAAGTGTCGGGGAAGAGTTCCGTCAGCACGACGGCGTGGTGACGATCTTGATGTTCTACCGTCGCAGGGCTTCGCCTAAGCACCGCTACAATATTATCGAGGATTATGGTGGAAGGGGGCACCGCACACGGCTAAGAAAACGATCACGTGGATCAACTTGTGTCTAGGGGTTCCCCCTGCCCCCGTATATAAAGGAGCAAGGGCAGGAGGCCGGCCGGCCCTATAGGCGCGCCAAGGAGGAGTCCTCCTCCTTGTAGGAGTAGGATTCCTACTAGGAGGGGGAACGAAGTGGGGAGGGAGAAGGAAAGGGGGGCGCCGCCCCCCCTCTCCTAGTCCAATTCGGACCAGGGGGGAGGAGGCGCGCGGCCCACCGTGGCTGCCCATTACTTCTCCCCCGGGGGGGGGGGGGTTCCGGTAACCCTCCGGTACTCCGGTTTTCTCCGAAATCACCCGGAACACTTCTGGTGTCCGAATATAGCCATCCAATATATCAATCTTTATGTCTCGACCATTTCGAGACTCCTCGTTATGTCCGTGATCACATCCGGGACTCCGAACTAACTTCGGTACATCAAAACTCATAATATAACTGTCATCGAAACCTTAAGCGTGCGGACCCTACGGGTTCCAGAACAATGTAGACATGACCGAGACATGTCTCCGGTCAATAACCAATAGCGGAACCTGGATGCTCATATTGGCTCCTACACATTCTACGAAGATCTTTATCGGTCAGACCGCATAATAACATACGTTGTTCCCTTTGTCATCGGTATGTTACTTGTCCGAGATTCGATCGTCGGTATCTAAATACCTAGTTCAATCTCATTGCCGGCAAGTCTCTTTACTCGTTTCGTAATACATCATCTCGCAACTAACTCATTAGTTGCAATGCTTGCAAGGCTTATGTGATGTGCATTACCGAGAGGGCCCAGAGCTACCTCTCCGACAATCGGAGTGACAAATCCTAATCTCGAAATACGCCAACCCAACATTTACCTTTGGAGACACCTGTAGAGCTCCTTTATAATCACCCAGTTACGTTGTGACGTTTGGTAGCACACAAAGTGTTCCTCCGGCAAACGGGAGTTGCATAGCAACATACTAAACGATCGGGTGCTAAGCTAATGGAATGGGTCATGTCAATCACATCATTCTCCTAATAATGTGATCTCGTTAATCAAATGACAACACATGTCTATGGTTAGGAAAAATAACCATCTTTGATTAATGAGCTAGTCAAGTAGAGGCATACTAGTGACGTTTAGTTTGTCTATGTATTCACACAAGTATTATGTTTCCGGATAATACAATTCTAGCATGAATAATAAACATTTATCATGATATAAGGAAATAAAATAATAACATTATTATTGCCTCTAGGGGTTCCCCTGCCCCCGTATATAAAGGAGCAAGGGGAGGAGGCCGGCCGGCCCTATAGGCGAGCCAAGGAGGAGTCCTCCTCCTAGTAGGAGTAGGACTCCTACTAGGAGGGGGAAGGAAGTGGGGAAGGAGAAGGAAAGTGGGGCGCCGCCCCCCTCTCCTAGTCCAATTCAGACCAGGGGGAGGAGGTGCGCGGCCCACCCTGGCTGCCCTTCTCTTTCTCCACTAAGGCCCATATGGCCCATTACTTCTCCCGGGGGGGGGGGGTGTTCTGGTAACCCTCCGGTACTCCGGTTTTCTTCGAAATCACCCGGAACACTTCTGGTGTCTGAATATAGCCGTCCAATATATCAATATTTATGTCTCAACCATTTCGAGACTCCTCGTTATGTCCGTGATCACATCCGGGACTCCGAACTAACTTCGGTACATCAAAACTCATAAACTCATAATATAACTGTCATCGAAACCTTAAGCGTGCGGACCCTACGGGTTTGAGAACAATGTAGACATGACCGAGACATATCTCCGGTCAATAACCAATAGCGGAACCTGGATGCTCATATTGGCTCCTACATATTCTACGAAGATCTTTATCGGTCAGACCGCATAACAACATACGTTGTTCCGTTTGTCATCGGTATGTTACTTGCCCGAGATTCGATCATCGGTATCTCAATACCTAGTTCAATCTCATTATCGACAAGTCTCTTTACTCGTTTCGTAATACATCATCTCGCAACTAACTCATTAGTTGCAATGCTTGCAAGGCTTATGTGATGTGCATTACCGAGAGGGCCCAGAGCTACCTCTCCGACAATTGGAGTGACAAATCCTAATCTCGAAATACGCCAACCCAACATTTACCTTTGGAGACACCTGTAGAGCTCCTTTATAATCACCCAGTTACGTTGTGACGTTTGGTAGAACACAAAGTGTTCCTCCGGCAAACGGGAGTTGCATAATCTCATAGTCATAGGAACATGTATAAGTCATGAAGAAAGCAATAGCAACATACTATACGATCGGGTGCTAAGCTAATGGAATGGGTCATGTCAATCACATCATTCTCCTAATAATGTGATCTCGTTAATCAAATGACAACACATGTCTATGGTTAGGAAACATAACCATCTTTGATTAATGAGCTAGTCAAGTAGAGGCATACTAGTGACGTTTAGTTTGTCTATGTATTCACACAAGTATTATGTTTCTGGATAATACAATTCTAGCATGAATAATAAACATTTATCATGATATAAGGAAATAAAATAATAACATTATTATTGCCTCTAGGGCATATTTCCTTCAGTCTCCCACTTGCACTAGAGTCAATAATCTAGATTACACAGTAATGATTCTAACACCCATGGAGCTTTGGTGTTGATCATGTTTTGCTCGTGGAAGAGGCTTAGTCAACGGGTCTGCAACATTCAGATCCGTATGTATCTTGCAAATCTCTATATCTCCCACCTGGACTAGATCCCGGATGGAATTGAAGCGTCTCTTGATGTGCTTGGTTCTCTTGTGAAATCTGGATTCCTTTGCCAAGGCAATTGCACCAGTATTGTCACAAAAGATTTTCGTTGGACCCGATGCACTAGGTATGACACCTAGATCGGATATGAACTCCTTCATCCAGACTCCTTCATTTGCTGCTTCCGAAGCAGCTATGTACTCTGCTTCACTTGTAGATCCCGCCACAACGCTTTGTTTAGAACTGCACCAACTGACAGCTCCACCATTTAATGTAAACACGTATCCGGTTTGCGATTTAGAATCGTCCGGATCAGTGTCAGAGCTTGCATCAACGTAACCATTTACTATGAGCTCTTTGTCACCTCCATATATGAGAAACATATCCTTAGTTCTTTTCAGGTATTTCAGGATGTTCTTGACCGCTGTCCAGTGATCCACTCCTGGATTACTTTGGTACCTCCCTGCTAGACTTATAGCAAGACACACATCAGGTCTGGTACATAGCATTGCATACATGATAGAGCCTATGGCTGAAGCATAGGGAACATCTTTCATTTTTCTCCCTATCTTCTGCATTGGTCGGGCATTGAGACTTACTCAATTTCACAACTTGTAACACAGGCAAGAATCCTTTCTTTGCTTGATCCATTTTGAACTTCTTTAAAATTTTGTCAAGGTATGTGCTTTGTGAAAGTCCAATTAAGCGTCTTGATCTATCTCTATAGATCTTAATGCCCAATATGTAAGCAGCTTCACTGAGGTCTTTCATTGAAAAACTCTTATTCAAGTATCCCTTTATGCTATTCAGAAATTCTATATCATTTCCGATTAGTAATATGTCATCTACATATAATATCAGAAATGCTACAGAGCTCCCACTCACTTTCTTGTAAATACAGGCTTCTCCAAAAGTCTGTACAAAACCAAATGCTTTGATCACACTATCAAAGCGTTTATTCCAACTCCGAGAAGCTTGCACCAGTCTATAAATGGATCGCTGGAGCTTGCATACTTTGTTAGCTCCCTTTGGATCGACAAAACCTTCCGGTTGCATCATATACAACTCTTCTTCCAGAAATCCATTCAGGAATGCAGTTTTGACATCCATCTGCCAAATTTCATAATTATAAAATGCGGCAATTGCTAACATGATTCGGACAGACTTAAGCATCGCTACGGGTCAGAAGGTCTCATCGTAGTCAATCCCTTGAACTTGTCGAAAACCTTTTGCGACAAGTCGAGCTTTGTAGACAGTAATATTACCGTCAGCGTCAGTCTTCTTCTTGAAGATCCATTTATTCTCAATTGCTTGCCGATCATTGGGCAAGTCAACCAAAGTCCATACTTTGTTCTCATACATGGATCCCATCTCAGATTTCATGGCTTCAAGCCATTTTGCGGAATCTGGGCTCACCATCGCTTCTTCATAGTTCGTAGGTTCATCATGATCTAGTATCATGACTTCCAGAATAGGATTACTGTACCACTCTGGTGCGGATATTACTCTGGTTGATCTACGAGGTTCAGTAGTATCTTGTTCTGAAGTTTCATGATCATCATCATTAGCTTCCTCACTAATTGGTGTAGGTGTCATAGAAACTGGTTTCTGTGATGTACTACTTTCCAATAAGGGAGCAGGTACAGTTACCTCGTCAGGTTCTACTATCCTCCCACTCATTTCTTTCGAGAGAAACTCCTTCTCTATAAAGTTTCCGAATTTAGCAACAAAAGTCTTGCCTTCGGATCTGTGATAGAAGGTGTATCCAATAGTTTCCTTTGGATATCCTATGAAGACACATTTCTCCGATTTGGGTTCGAGCTTATCAGGTTGAAGCTTTTTCACATAAGCATCGCAGCCCCAAACGTTCAGAAACGACAACTTTGGTTTCTTGCTAAACCACAGTTCATAAGGCGTCGTCTCAACGGATTTTGATGGTGCCCTATTTAACGTGAATGCGGCCGTCTCTATAGCATATCCCCAAAACGATAGCGGTAATCAGTAAGAGACATCATAGATCACACCATATCTAGTAAAGTATGATTACGACGTTCGGACACACGATTACGCTGTGGTGTTCCGGGTGGCGTGAGTTGCGAAACTATTCCGCATTGTTTCAAATGTACACCAAACTCGTAACTCAAATATTCTCCTCCACGATCAGATCGTAGTAATTTTATTTTCTTGTTACGATGATTTTCAACTTCACTCTGAAATTCTTTGAACTTTTCAAATGTTTCAGACTTATGTTTCATTAAGTAGATATACCCATATCTGCTTAAGTCATCTGTGAAGGTGAGAAAATAACGATATCCGCCACGAGCCTCAACATTCATCGGACCACATACATCTGTATGTATGATTTCCAACAAATCTGTTGCTCTCTCCATAGTACCGGAGAACGGTGTTTTTGTCATCTTACCCATAAGGCACGGTTCGCAAGTACCAAGTGATTCATAATCAAGTGGTTCCAAAAGTCCATCAGTATGGAGTTTCTTCATGCGCTTTACACCGATATGACCCAAACGACAGTGCCACAAATAAGTTGCACTATCATATCAACTCTGCATCTTTTGGCTTCAACATTATGAATATGTGTGTCACTACTATCGAGATTTAATAAGAATAGACCACTCTTTAAGGGTGCATGACCATAAAAGATATTACTCATATAAATAGAACAACCATTATTCTCTGATTTAAATGAATAACCGTCTCGCATCAAACAAGATCCAGATATAATGTTCATGCTTAACGCTGGCACCAAATAACAATTATTTAGGTCTAATACTAATCCCGAAGGTAGATGTAGAGGTAGCGTGCTGACTGCGATCACATCGACTTCGGAATTATTTCCCACGCGCATCGTCACCTCGTCCTTAGCCAATCTTCGCTTAATCCGTAGTCCCTGTTTCGAGTTGCAAATGTTAGCAACAGATCCAGTATCCAATACCCAGGTG
Source organism: Triticum urartu (assembly GCF_056163025.1). Classification (NCBI taxonomy): domain Eukaryota; kingdom Viridiplantae; phylum Streptophyta; class Magnoliopsida; order Poales; family Poaceae; genus Triticum; species Triticum urartu. Next base: position 720,301,935 of record NC_141875.1, on the reverse strand, counting down.
CTACTACGAGCATTAGTAAGGTACGCATCAATAACATGTATATCACATATACCTTTGTTCACCTTGCCATCCTTCTTATCCGCCAAATACTTGGGGCAGTTCCGCTTCCAGTGACCAGCCTACTTGCAGTAGAAGCACTCAGTTTCAGGCTTAGGTCCAGGTTTGGGTTTCTTCTCTTGAGTAGCAACTTGCTTGCGGTTCTTTTTGAAGTTCCCGTTCTTCTTTCCTTTGCCCTTTTTCTTGAAACTAGTGGTCTTGTTGACCATCAACACTTGATGCTCCTTCTTGATTTCTACCTCCGCAGCTTTCAGCATTGCGAAGACCTCGGGAATAGTCTTATTCATCCCTTGCATATTATAGTTCATCACGAAGCTCTTGTAGCTTGGTGGCAGTGATTGGAGAATTCTGTCAATGACGCAATCATTTGGAAGATTAACTCCCAATTGAATCAAGTGATTATTATACCCAGACATTTTGAGTATATGCTCACTGACAGAACTGTTCTCCTCCATCTTGCAGCTATAGAACTTACTGGAGACTTCATATCTCTCAATCTAGGCATTTGCTTGAAATATTAACTTCAACTCCTGGAACATCTCATATGCTCCATAACGTTCAAAACATCGTTGAAGTCCCGATTCTAAGCCGTAAAGCATGGCACACTGAACTATCGAGTAGTCATCAGCTTTGCTCTGCCAGACGTTCATAACATCTTGTGTTGCTCCAGCAGCAGGCCTGGCACCCAGCGGTGCTTCAACTTTGCTTTCTCAAGGAACGCATTAAAATCAACGGAACAACAGCACGGGCCATCTATCTACAATCAAACATAAACAAGCAAGATACTATCAGGTACTAAGTTCATGATAAATTTGGTTCAATTAATCAGATTACTAAAGAACTCCCGCTTAGATAGACATCCCTCTAATCCTCTAAGTGATTACGTGATCCAAATCAACTAAACCATGTCCGATCATCACGTGAGATGGAGTAGTTTTCATTGGTGAACATCACTATGTTGATCATATCTACTATATGATTCACGCTCGACCTTTCGGTCTCCGTGTTCTGAGGCCATATCTGTATATGCTTGGCTCGTCAAGTATAACCTGAGTATTCCGCGTGTGCAACTGTTTTGCACCCGTTGTATTTGAACGTAGAGCCTATCACACCCGATCATCACGTGGTGTCTCAGCACGAAGAACTTTCGCAACGGTGCATACTCAGGGAGAACACTTCTTGATAATTAGTGAGAGATCATCTTAAAATGCTAGTGTCAATCAAAGCAAGATAAGATGCATAAAAGATAAACATCACATGCAATCAATATAAGTGATATGATATGGCCATCATCATCTTGTGCTTGTGATCTTCATCTTCGAAGCACCGTCGTGATCACCATCGTCACCGGCGTGACACCTTGATCACCATCGTAGCATCGTTGTCGTCTCGCCAATCTTATGCTTCCACGACTATCGCTACCCCTTAGTGATAAAGTAAAGCATTACAGCGCAATTGCATTGCATACAATAAAGCGACAACCATATGGCTCCTGCCAGTTGCCGATAACTTGGTTACAAAACATGATCATCTCATACAATAAAATTTAGCATCATGTCTTGACCATATCACATCACAACATGCCCTGCAAAAACAAGTTAGACGTCCTCTACTTTGTTGTTGCAAGTTTTACGTGGCTGCTACAGGCTTAAGCAAGAACCAATCTTACCTACGCATCAAAACCACAACGATAGTTTGTCAAGTTGGTGCTGTTTTAACCTTCGCAAGGACCGGGCGTAGCCACACTTGGTTCAACTAAAGTTGGAGAAACTGACACCCGCTAGCCACCTTTGTGCAAAGCACGTCGGGAGAACCGGTCTCGCGTAAGCGTACGCGTAATGTCGGTCTGGGCCGCTTCGTCCAACAATACCGCCGAACCAAAGTATGACATGCTGGTAAGCAGTACGACTTATATCGCCCACAACTCACTTGTGTTCTACTCATGCATATAACATCAACACATAAAACCTAGGCTCGGATGCCACTGTTGGGGAACGTAGTAATTTCAAAAAAATTCCTATGCACACGCAAGATCATGGTGATGCATAGCAACGAGAGGGGAGAGTGTGATCTATGTACCCTTGTAGACCGACAGCGGAAGCGTTAGCACAACGCGGTTGATGTAGTCGTACGTCTTCACGGCCCGACCGATCAAGCACCGAAACTACGGCACCTCCGAGTTTTAGCACACGTTCAGCTCGATGACGATCCCCGGACTCCGATCCAGCAAAGTGTCGGGGAAGAGTTCCGTCAGCACGACTGCGTGGTGACGATCTTGATGTTCTACCATCACAGGGCTTCGCCTAAGCACTGCTACAATATTATTGAGGATTATGGTGGAAGGGGGCACCGCACACGGCTAAGAAAACGATCACGTGTATCAACTTGTGTCTAGGGGTGCCCCCTGTCCCCGTATATAAAGGAGCAAGGGGAGGAGGCCGGCCGGCCCTATAGGCGCGCCAAGGAGGAGTCCTCCTCCTAGTAGGAGTAGGACTCCTACTAGGAGGGGGAAGGAAGTGGGGAGGGAGAAGGAAAGGGGGGCGTCGCCCCCCTCTCCTAGTCCAATTCGGACCAGGGGGGAGGAGGCGCGTGGCCCACCCTGGCTGCCCTTCTCTTTCTCCACTAAGGCCCATATGGCCCGTTACTTCTCCTGGGGGGGGGGGTTCCGGTAACTCTCCGGTACTCCAGTTTTCTCTGAAATCACCCGGAACACTTCCGGTGTCCGAATATAGCCGTCCAATATATCAATCTTTATGTCTCGACCATTTCGAGACTCCTCGTTATGTCCGAGATCACATCCGGGACTCCGAACTAACTTCGGTACATCAAAACTCATAAACTCATAATATAACTGTCATCGAAACCTTAAGCGTGCGGACCCTACGGGTTCGAGAACAATGTAGACATGACCGAGACATGTCTCCGGTCAATAACCAATAGCGGAACCTGGATGCTCATATTGGCTCCTACACATTCTACGAAGATCTTTATCAGTCAGACCGCATAACAACATACGTTGTTCCCTTTGTCATCGGTATGTTACTTGCCTGAGATTCGATCGTCGGTATCTCAATACCTAGTTCAATCTCGTTACCGGCAAGTCTCTGTACTCGTTTCGTAATACATCATCTTGCAACTAACTCATTAGTTGCAATGCTTGCAAGGCTTATGTGAACATGTATAAGTCATGAAGAAAGCAATACCAACATACTAAACGATCGGGTGCTAAGCTAATGGAATGGGTCATGTCAATCACATCATTCTCCTAATAATATGATCTCGTTAATCAAATGACAACACATGTCTATGGTTAGGAAACATAACCATCTTTGATTAATGAGCTAGTCAAGTAGAGGCATACTAGTGACGTTTAGTTTGTTTATGTATTCACACAAGTATTATGTTTCTGGATAATACAATTCTAGCATGAATAATAAACATTTATCATGATATAAGGAAATAAAATAATAACATTATTATTGCCTCTAGGGCATATTTCCTTCACCCCTGCCCCTCCTGGTGACCACGACGTGCTCTCCGGCTCACCGACCACCACGCGTTCCTCGCTTGGGTTGTTGACGCCTGAGTCTGGTGACCGCACCGTGCTCTCCGGCTCTGCGACCACCACGCGTTCCACGTCCAGTCTGCCGACACCCGCGACCTCCGGGTCGACGCAGGCCCCGTCCCGCGCAAGCTCCAGCCTTGGCTTACCTGTGTCTTCCAGGTTGCCTTCAGGCTCGGCTTCGCGCTCGGGCTCCCCGGCTGCTTCGGCATCATCACGCGCCACCCCCCTGTCCGGCCATCCCACGCGCCGGCCCGCGGCTTCCGTCTGCTATCTCCCGCGCTCCACAGAGATTGTCGTCGCCGAGCAGTCCCTTGCGCGTGCTCTGCTTGCCATGGTCGCCGGCAACCTAACCGGTGTCTCCTGCAGCGAGGTTGCCGCCCTGCTATGCGCCAAGTTCGAGCTCAACGGCCGCGACTTCTCAGTTCATCCCCACGCTCCAGAAGACTTTCTCATCCGTTTCTCCGACCCCGTGCTCCTGGCTCGCGTGGCCATCGCTGGCAAGGCTCGTTGCCCACAGTTCCGGCTGTTGTTCCACCCCTAGAGCAACTCGGCGCGCTCCGAGCCGGTCACCGCCCTCTTCCTCGTTAACCTCGAGCTTTACGGCATACCGGATCACGCATGGCACCGCTCCTCTGCGGAGATCCTGCTCTCCCCCTTCTGCAAGGTTGAACACCTAGACCAGGAGACGCGTAGTGGGGCTAACATGGCCGTCTTCAAGCTCTCGGCCTAGACCACCAATCCGGACGGATCCCGCTCACCGTCGAGCTGCTGCTCCCCGTAGACGATGGGATTGGGGTTGATGCTGCTCCTGAGAGCGCGGAGCGGCTCGCGCTCCGCCTGGACCGCTTCCCAGTCCGCATCTACCTGGCCGAGTGTGTCGACTACCGCCGGCTAGTGCCGCCACCGCCCCCTCCGGCGGCTGACGACTCCGGTGATTCCAACCATAGCTCCCCGCCCGTCCCTCCATGCTGGCCGCAACACCACCAATTTCCGCCCGATAATCCTGATCCCCGGCAGCCTCCGGCGAATGGTGGTCACCGGCGCTACCGCCGCCGTGCGTTGTGCCGCCCGCTTGGCGTGGCTGGGAAGGCATCCTCGGGGCCCACCCTGGTGCCGTCGCTTTAGCCAACCGAGTCTCCGCCCTGCTTCGTCTGGGCTCCTCTACTTTGGATAAGGGCCACACCCTGTCCCCGCCTCAGCGCGTGATCCCGTGACCATGCAGATTGCTTTGGCGCCGTGCGATTCAAATAGGCTGGCTCTTGTCGTTAGCCCAACAACCGCGCCCTCGGCCCCACCACCTGCCTCGGAGCCGGTGATTCCAGAGCCTTCCAGCCCGATCGCGCAGCGCCAAGTGGCCGATGTGGATGCGCCAACCTTGACCGCGGTTGACCAAAACGAGACCCCGGGCGTGGGCCGCCCGACAGTTGTGGACCATGCGCCCGACTCCCCGCCAATCGCCGCCCCCTGCCCCGAATCTCCCTCGGGTGCCGCATCGCAGGACCTTCCCCCACCAGCACACGAACCGGTGGGCCCGCAAAGCGCTTTTGGCGCCAATCCCACCGAGTGGCCGAGAGCCCCATGCAACCCCAGCATGCATGTGGACGCCCCTCTGCCCAATCTTGGCCCCTCTTGATGCGTGGACTGTAACGCCGCCATGCAACCTTCACGCGCCTCTCCGGATGGCAGCTCGCTATCCTACCCAACTCTGCCTCCCCTGGCCTGCGTCGCGTTCAAACACGACCCTTGACCAGTCCGCATCGCCAGCTGTCGAGCCTGCCCGGTCGCCGGACAGTCTGGAAGCTGCAGATTCGATGGACCCCGCCCCCCCTCATTGCCTCCCCGGCCATTGGCCGTGCGTCGCTTGCCCACCCGCTCTCGACCCCACGGGGTGTTTTGTCGGGCTGCTCGGGCTATCCCTCCCAGGAAGATTTCCGGCACCCCCCCCCACGCCTCCCCGATGGCTCGCCCCTCCCTGCATCGGATCCCTGCATTATCCTGTTCCCTCCTGCGGTTGGCCGCGTCCTGCCCGCCTCGGATTCCCATGTGATCATGTCCTCCCCTGCGTCGACTGATGCGTTGGTCCCTTCCCCCGGCCGGCCCCGCTCCCCGCCTGTGGTGGACCCTACCGTGCATGTCGTTGATCCCGAGGCCATGCAGCGGCCCACGGCCATGTTTCTCTCCCTGCTTGATTCGGCTCAACAGGTGACCGATCAGGTTTTGCCTCAACCCATACCCGCTCCACGGCGCCGTCGCAATGCCGTCCCGCCCAACTTTACCCCGTGCAGAAGCAGCCGCATTGCCAAGACTGACTGTGGGCTGGATTCCGAGCTGAAAGCTAAGCGCGTTCTTCTCCAGCACCTTGGGCTCCTTGAGGATGATGGCCGGGTGGACGACGCCATGCTTGCGAAGTATGCCCAGCTATTCGCGCGTCCGCTCACGGAGGACGTCATTCAGGCCTTCGCGGATTACTATGGCTGGCAAATCCCTCGTGGCGTAACACAGCTCCTCGATCGTGCGCCGGTTCAACCGTTCCTAGTCCCTTCCTAGGGCTCTCCTCTCGTTCTTTGCCCCCCCTCTTCTCCATGGATTGTAATCTCAAGTTGGTTTTTTGGAACGTGCGCGGCCTCAACTCCTGCGCAAGACGTACGGCTGTTCGGTCTCTGGTCTCATGTGTCTCCCCCTCGATCGCTGCCTTAGCGAAACGAAGCTTGTTGTGTTCACCGCCGCTCTTGTTACTGAGAACCTGGGTCCCTTGTATGGGGGCGACTTCTTCTTCCTCCCAGCGTCCGGGACCCGCGGTGGCATTCTGATTGCATGGCGCGACTCCGAGATATCCCTGTCCCGACCGGAGATTGGTGATTTCCATGTCTCTGCCCTCGTCACTTCCCTCACCGGTGGGCGGCACTGGTGGCTCTCCGCTGTCTATGGCCCCCAAGATGACGCGGCTAAGGTGGAGTTTCTTGCGAAGCTGCACAACTTTTGCCTCACCTGGGCGGGCCCTTGGCTCATAGGGGGCGACTTCAACATGATCCTCTCCTTCGCGGATAAGAATAATAATCGCCTGCACCATCGCTCCATGAGCTGTTTTCACCGCTTCGTTGCCGACATGGAGCTCCGTGACATGTACCTCCACGGCTGGAGGTACACTTGGTCGAATGAGCAGGACTCCCCCACTCTCGTGCGCAATGATCGAGTTCTCTGCACTCCTAGCTGGGATGCCTGCCAACCTACCTGCTCGCTTCACTGTCATGCCTCGACGACCTCTGACCACGCCCCGCTCTTGCTGGATTGCTCCCAGCAGCCCGGAATGCGCATGTGCTTTCACTTTGAACGCTTATGGTTTAAGCTCGATGGTTTCCAGGAAGTGGTGGCGGAGGCATGGAACGCCGAGCCTCCGGCCGCCGACCCCTTCCGCCGGCTGTACCAACGCCTAAAATTCACTACCCGTCGCCTCCAAAGTTAGAGTGCATGACGTGTTGGCTCGGTCTCCCTCCAGCTCTAGGTTGCGCGCGAGCTCATTGCCCGGCTAGATGCAGCTATGGATCAGTGGCCTCTCTCCCTGCTCGAGACTTGGTTGCGCAGGAACCTCAAGCTCAAATACCTCGGCCTCGCGTCCCTTGAGCGCACGATCGACCGGCAACGTGTGCGCCTATCTTGGCTTCGCGAGGGGGACGCCAACTCGACCTTCATCAAGATTCGCGCCTCTCACGTCTCCACAAGAAGAGGATCCGGCACCTGAGCGTGGGCGACGTGCTTGTTTCTGACGACGCCGGTATGGCAGAAGCTGCCTTCAACAACTTCGCTGGCATCCTAGGTGCAACTGACTCGCGTGTTTCCACCCTCAACCTTGAGGCTTTTGATGGCCGTTCCTTCGACCTTTCGTCCCTCGAGGTTCCTTTCTCCGAGGCTGAAATATGGGCGGCGGTTAAGCAGCTCCCGTCTGGCAAGGCGCCGGGCCCCGGCGGCTTCACGTTCAAATTTCTTCGCGCTTGCTGGGATGTCATTAAGAAGGATATTTGCGACGCTTTTGATAAGCTTTTTCACATGAACGACATGGGCTTCCAGAAGCTTAATGAGGCCTTCATCACCCTTCTCCCGAAAAAGTCCGACGCTACCTCTCTTTCGGATTATCGACCGATCAGCCTCATTCAGCTCTTCGCCAAGCTCTTCGCCAAGGTTTTGTCGCTTCGGCTTGCTCCTCATCTTGGCGCCATGGTTTCCTCTAATCAGAGCGCCTTCATCTCGGGCCGCAGCATCCACGACAATTTCATCCTTGTCCAGCAGACAGCCCGTCAGCTCCACAACATGCGTGCCTCGTGTGTGCTCCTCAAGCTTGACATTGCGCACGCCTTCGACTCCGACTCCTGGCCGTTTCATCTTCAGGTCCTTCGCCACCTTGGCTTTGGTCCTCGTTGGTGAGAGTGGATATCCATCCTTCTCTCCACTGCCAAGACCCGTGTATTGATCAATGGCAACCCGGGCCCGCCAATCTTTCATGAGAAGGGCTTGCGTCAGGGACGATCCTGTCTCCCCGATGCTATTCGTGCTGGTCATCGACATCCTCAACTATCTACTTTAATTCGCCACCAGTTCTGGCGTGCTGCGTCGCCTCACCGAGCGCCGGATGACCTCGAGCATTTCCTTCTATGCGGACGACGTGGTCATCTTCTGTCACCCTGACCCGCAGGAGCTTTTTGTCATTCGTGAGCTGCTTCACATTTTTGGTGCTGCCTCCGGCCTTCACACTAACTTCCAGAAGTGTTCAGCCACACCCATCCAATGCTCAGACGCGCAGCTGGTGCATACCGCCGGCATGCTCGCCTGCCCAATCGTGCACTTCCCGATCACCTACTTGGGCATTCCTCTCTCGGTTCGAAAAGTCTCTGCGGCTGCTCTTATGCCTCTGGTGGAGCGCCTGGCCCGCAAGCTTCCTACTTGGTGCGCTTCTCTTCTCTCCTGCGGCGAGAGGTTGGCCTTCGTTCGTCATGTCCTTGCTGCTATGCCCACCCACCTCCTCTTGGCCATGGCTCTGCGGCCTTCCATCCTCAAGAAGATCAACCGTATCATGCGCGAGTTCCTTTGGCACGGTGGCAGCGATTCCTCGGGTGGTGGTAATATCGTCAGCTGGCGCAAGGTGTGTTGTCCGCTGGAGTTCGGGGGCCTGGGCATTCGGGACCTACAGCTCACGGGCATTGCTCTTCGTGCCCGCTGGCTTTGGCTCAAGGCCACTGACCCCTCTAGGCCGTGGAGACATCTTCATTTCCCGTCTGGCGCTGATGTCCAGGAGATCTTCAATGCTTCCACGAGGTGGATCTTGGGGGACGGAAATTCTTGCCTCTTCTGGATGGACAGGCGGATCAAGGGGCAATCCGTCAACAATCTTGCCCCGGCCATTCTCGACTTGGTCCCCAAGAGGCTCCGTCGGACGCGTTCCGTCGCGCAAGGTCTGCTGGGCAGGGCTTGGATCTCCGACATCTGTGGCGCCTTGGGGCCCGAGGCCATGGTGTAGTACGTGGAACTCTGGAGACGTCTACAACATTTACCCCTTTCTACCGCCTAGACGAGCTGCGTTGGCGTTGGACGAGCAGCGGCTCCTACTCCGCTAAGTCCTGCTATCTGGCGATGTTCTCCGGTTCCACCATTGCCCCGCACTGGAAGCTTATTTGGCTTTCTTGGGCCCCTCTTCGCATCCAGTTCTTCGCCTGGTTGGCTGTCTTGGATCGCTGCTGGACTGCTGCCAAGCTTGCTCAACATGGGCTCCCGCATGATGATCTCTGCCCGCTTTGTGCCCAGGAGCTCGAGACGATCGACCACCTGCTTCTCCGCTGCTTTTCTCTAGGACCGTCTGGCACGAGATCTTTGCTTGGTGCCGCGCCCCGATCCCCCTACCCCATGACTACCAGGCCTCCTTCCTGGACTGGTGGTCGGCCTCGGTCGCGGTTGCGCCTACCGCCATGCGCAAGGGGCTCTCCTCCCTGGTGCTTCTTTCCGCATGGTCCATCCTGCGTCACCGCAACGCATGCCTCTTCGACAATGCAAGCCCCTCCACCGTGCTGCTCCTCCAAGCCATCAAGGACGATGCTAGGGTTTGGGCCTCAGCCGGCACCAAAGACATAGCTAATCTCATGCCACCTTGAGCCTCTTCAGGCTGAGCATCCCGTGTTCTGCTCGTGTAACCTCTCCCTATGCTTCTCTGCGTACGTAGTGAGCGGTTACCCCCCCTCCTCCTGTGAAACTCTTGTTCTCTTCTACCTATCAATGGAATGATACGCAATCGTTGCGTATTCGCGAAAAAAAATCATGCAACGGCGTTGATGAGGGTGTGTGCCCTCTCCTTGGAGAGAACATCGTGACGAGATTATCTTTGTAGACAAAGATATCATCAGTAAGATAAGGGTTTTATGTCACTCGGCATGAGACACCCTCGAGGACAATTCCGTCACTTGGCTCACATTGTGAAAAATATATCTTTCATTCGGATGAACCTCACTCGGTTTATTAGGAGACCAGCGGTATGCAGCATTGATGAAGACGTTACCAAGATTTGAAGCTTGACATTTCTACTAACAATTAGAACGTCCATAACCTCCAGTAGCGGACATGTATTATTACTCTTTAACACACCTGTAACGTAGCAGCAGTCGAGGGGTAGCAAACCCTATATAAGCATACCACTGGCGTCCAATTACGGGTTCAAAACCTCTGTAACAACAAATCCATACGCAAGAAACACCTCTCCAAAGAGGGGTCTGAACCTGTATAATCACCCACCAACGCGTCGTTAGATCATGCCTTGTTCTCCTACCTCTCTCATTATCAGATTTACCCAACGACATATTCCCTCTAGCGACCCCAGCAAGCGAATGAAACAAAAATAGACCATAAGAATCACAACTTAAGAACCTTGATTAAACCAAAATTCAACAACATCGAATTTGTTAGCTATCTTACAATATCCATGCAGAGAAGAATAGAAACCACATAAATATTCTAAAATCGAGTGTCGCACCCTGCTCATCAAAGAACTAACAATCTCGAATGGTGAAAATGCTAATAATGAACTCTGGCCACCATGCAACAAAACCATGAACTAAAAAAACCAACCGCAATGGCAGGAGTAGGATAGTTCATGTGCTCTAGTAGTCATAGGTTCCTCACAACCATGGAACTGTTGATAAAGAACAATGGATGCAATGCATGTTGGAAATATGCCCTAGAGGCAATAATAAAAGCATTATTATTATATTTCCTTATTCATGATAATTGTCTTTATTCATGCTACAATTGTGTTATCTGGAAATCGTAATACATGTGTGAATAACAGACACCAACATGTCCCTAGTAAGCCTCTAGTTGACTAGCTCGTTGATCAACAGATAGTCATGGTTTCCTGACTATGGACATTGGATTTCATTGATAACGAGATCACATCATTAGGAGAATGATGTGATGGACAAGACCCAATCCTAAACATAGCACAAGATCGTATAGTTCATTTGCTAGAGTTTTTCCAATATCAAGTATCTTTTCCTTAGACCATGAGATCGTGTAACTCCCGGATACCGTAGGAGTGCTTTGGGTATACCAAACGTCACAACGTAACTGGGTGACTATAAAGGTAGACTACGGGCATCTCCGAAAGTGTCTGTTGGGTTGACATGGATCAAGACTGGGATTTGTCACTCCGTATGACGGAGAGGTATCACTGGGCCCACTCGGTAATGCATCATCATAATGAGCTCAAAGTGACCAAGTGTCTGGTCACGGGATCATGCATTACGGTACGAGTAAAGTGACTTGCCGGTAATGAGATTGAATGAGGTATTGGGATACCGACGATCGAATCTCGGGCAAGTAACATATCGATTGACAAAGGGAATTGCATACGGGGTTGATTGAATCCTCGACATCGTGGTTCATCCGATGAGATCATCGTGGAGCATGTGGGAGCCAACATGGGTATCCAGATCCCGCTGTTGGTTATTGACCGGAGAGTCGTCTCGGTCATGTCTGCTTGTCTCCCGAACCCGTAGGGTCTACACACTTAAGGTTCGGTGACGCTAGGGTTGTGAAGATATGTATATGCAGTAACCCGAATGTTGTTCGGAGTCCCGGATGAGATCCCGGACGTCACGAGGAGTTCCGGAATGGTCCAGAGGTAAAGAATTATATATAGGAAGTGCTGTTTCGGCCATCGGGACAAGTTTCGGGGTTATCGGTATTGTACCGGGACCACCGGAGGGGTCCCGGGGGCCCACCGGGTGGGGCCACCTGTCCCGGGGGGCCACATGGGCTGTAGGGGGTGCGCCTTGGCCTAGATGGGCCAAGGGCACCAGCCCCAAAAGCCCATGCGCCTAGGGTTCCACTTAAGGGAAGAGTCCAAATGGTGGAAGGCACCTCTAGGTGCCTTGGGGGGGAGGGAAACCTCCCCTTGGCTGCCGCACCTAGGAGATTGGATCTCCTAGGCTGGCGCACCACCCCCCTTGGCCCTCCTATATATAGTGGGGGAGAGGAGGGACTTCATACACCAGCCCCTGGCGCCTCCCTCTCTCCCCGTTACGTCTCTCTCTCGTAGTATAGGCGAAGCCCTGCTACTGTGACGCCCTACATCCACCACCACGCCGTCGTGCTGCTGGATCTTCATCAACCTCTCCTTCCCCCTTGCTGGATCAAGAAGGAGGAGACGTCTCCCGTCCCGTACGTGTGTTGAACGCGGAGGTGCCGTCCGTTCGGCGCTTGGTCATCGGTGATTTGGATCACGTCGTGTTCGACTACATCATCACCGTTCTTTGAACGCTTCCGCACACGATCTACAAAGGTATGTAGATGCATCCGATGACTCGTTGCTAGATGAACTCCTAGATGGATCTTGGTGTAACGAGTAGGAAAATTTTTGTTTTCTGCAGCGTTCCCCAACAGTGGCATCATGAGCTAGGTCTATGCGTAGTTCTTCTTGCGCGAGTAGAACACAATTTGTTGTGGGCGTAGATTTTTCAACTTTCTTGCCGCTACTAGTCTTTTCTTGCTTCAGCGGCATTGTGGGATGAAGCGGCCCGGACCAACCTTACACGTACGCTTACGTGAGACCGGTTCCACCGACTAACATGCACTAGTTGCATAAGGTGGCTGGCGGGTGTCTGTCTCTCCCACTTTAGTTGGAGCGGATTCGATGAACAGGGTCCTTATGATGGGTAAATAGAAGTTGACAAATCACGTTGTGGCTTTAACGTAGGTAAGAAGTCGTTCTTGCGAGAACCCTAAATTCAGCCACGTAAAACTTGCAACATCAATTAGAGGACGTCTAACTTGTTTTTTGCAGCAAGTGGTTTGTGATATGATATGGCCAAAGTTGTGATGAATGATGAATGATCTATATGTGATGTATGAGATGTTCATGCTATTGTAATAGAAATCACGACTTGCATGTCAATGAGTATGACAACCGGCAGGAGCCATAGGAGTTGTCTTTATTCTTTTATATGACCTGCGTGTCATTGAGAAACGCCATGTAAATTACTTTACTTCATTGCTAAACGCGTTAGCCATAGTAGTAGAAGTAATAGTTGGCAAGCAACTTCATGGAGACACGATGATGGAGATCATGGTGTCAAGCCGGTGACAAGATGATCATGGAGCCCCAAGATGGAGATCAAAGGAGCTATGTGATATTGGCCATATCATGTCACGTTTATTATTTGATTGCATGTGATGTTTATCATGTTTTGCATCTTGTTTACTTAGAACGACGGTACTAAATAAGATGATCCCTCATAATAATTTCAAGAAGTGTTCCCCCTAACTGTGCACCGTTGCGACAGTTCGCTGTTTCAAAACACCACGTGATGATCGGGTGTTTTATTCAGACGTTCACATACAACGGGTGTAAGACAGATTTACACATGCAAACACTTAGGTTGACTTGACGAGCCTAGCATGTACAAACATGGCCTCGGAACACAGAAGACCGAAAGGTCAAGCATGAGTCGTATAGAAGATACGATCAACATGAAGATGTTCACCGATGTTGACTAGTCCGTCTCACGTGATGATCGGACACGGCCTAGTTAACTCGGATCATGTAATACTTAGATGACTAGAGGGATGTCTAATCTAAGTGGGAGTTCATTAATAATTTGATTAGATGAACTTAATTATCATGAACTTAGTCTAAAATATTTTACAATATGTCTTATAGATCAAATGGCCCACGTAGTCCTCAACTTCAACGCGTTCCTAGAGAAAACCAAGCTGAAAGACGATGGCAGCAACTATACGGACTGGGTCCGGAACCTGAGGATCATCCTCATAGCTGCCAAGAAAGATTATGTCCTACAAGCACCGCTAGGTGAAGCTCCCGTCCCACAGAACCAAGACGTTATGAACGCTTGGCAGACACGTGTTGACGACTACTCCCTCGTTCAGTGCGGCATGCTTTACAGCTTAGAGCCGGGGCTCCAAAAGAGTTTTGAGAGACATGGAGCATATGAGATGTTCAAAGAGCTGAAAATGGTCTTTCAAGCTCATGCCCGGATCGAGAGATATGAAGTCTCCGATAAGTTCTTCAGCTGTAAGATGGAGGAAAATAGTTCTGTCAGTGAGCACATACTCACTATGTCTGGGTTACATAACCGCTTGTCTCAGCTGGGAGTTAATCTCCCGGATGATGCGGTCATTGACAGAATCCTCCAGTCGCTTCCACCAAGCTACAAGAGCTTTGTGATGAACTTCAACATGCAGGGGATGCAAAAGACCATTCCTGAGTTGTTCTCAATGCTGAAATCAGCGGAGGTAGAAGTCAAGAAGGAACATCAAGTGTTGATGGTCAATAAAGCCACTAAGTTCAAGAAAGGCAAGGGTAAAAAGAACTTCAAGAAGGACGGCAAGGAGGTTGCCGCGCCCGGCAAGCAAGCTGCCGGGAAGAAGCCAAAGAATGGACCCAAGCCCGAGACTGAGTGCTTTTATTGCAAGGGAAGCGGTCACTGGAAGCGGAACTGCCCTAAATACTTAGCAGACAAGAAGGCCGGCAAAACAAAAGGTATATATGATATACATGTAATTGATGTGTACCTTACTAGTGTCCGTAGTAGCTCCTGGGTATTTGATACCGGTGCAGTTGCTCACATTTGTAACTCAAAGCAGGGGCTGCGGAATAAGCGGAAACTGGCAAAGGACGAGGTGACGATGCGCGTCGGGAATGGTTCCAAGGTCAATGTGATCGCCGTCGGCATGCTACCTCTATATCTACCTTCAGGATTAGTTTTAAACCTTAATAATTGTTATTTAGTGCCAGCTTTGAGCATGAACATTGTATCGGGATCTCGTTTAATTCGAGATGGCTACTCATTTAAATTCGAGAATAATGGTTGTTCTATTTATATGAGAGATATGTTTTATGGTCATGCTCCTATGGTGAATGGTTTATTCTTTATGAATCTCGAACGTAATACTACACATGTTCATAATGTGAGTACCAAAAGATGTAAGGTTGATAATGATAGTCCCACATACTTGTGGCACTGCCGCCTTGGTCACATAGGTGTCAAATGCATGAAGAAGCTCCATGAAGATGGACTTTTAGAGTCTCTTGATTATGAATCATTTGACACGTGCGAACCATGCCTCATGGGTAAGATGACCAAGACTCCGTTCTCAGGAACAATGGAGCGAGCAACCAACTTACTGGAAATCATACATACTGATGTGTGCGGTCCAATGAGTGTTGAGGCTCGCGGTGGCTATCGTTATGTTCTCACGCTCACTGATGATTTAAGTAGATATGGGTATATCTACTTAATGAAACACAAGTCTGAAACCTTTGAAAAGTTCAACGAATTTCAGAGTGAGGTTGAAAATCAACGTGACAGGAAAATCAAGTTTCTACGATCAGATCGTGGAGGAGAATACTTGAGTCACAAATTTGGCACACACTTAAAAAAATGTGGAATAGTTTCACAACTCACGCCGCCTGGAACACCTCAGCGTAATGGTGTGTCCGAACGTCGTAACCGCACTCTATTAGATATGGTGCGATCTATGATGTCTCTTACCGATTTACCGCTATCTTTTTGGGGCTATGCTTTAGAGACTGCCGCATTCACTTTAAATAGGGCTCCGTCGAAATCCGTTGAGACGACACCGTATGAATTATGGTTTGGGAAGAAACCTAAGCTGTCGTTTCTAAAAGTTTGGGGATGCGATGCTTATGTCAAGAAACTTCAACCTGAAAAGCTCGAACCCAAGTCGGAAAAATGCGTCTTCATAGGATACCCAAAAGAAACTATTGGGTACACCTTCTACCTCAGATCCGAAGGCAAGATCTTTGTTGCCAAGAATGGGTCCTTTCTAGAAAAAGAGTTTCTCTCGAAAGAAGTAAGTGGGACGAAAGTAGAGCTTGATGAAGTATTACCTCTTGAACCGGAAAATGGCGCAACTCAAGAAAATGTTCCTGAGGTGCCTGCACCGACTAGAGAGGAAGTTAATGATAATGATTAAGATACTTCTGATCAAGCTCCTACTGAAATTCGAAGGTCCACAAGGACACATTCCGCACCAGAGTGGTACGGCAACCCTGTCTTGGAAATCATGTTGTTAGACAACGGTGAACCTTCGAACTATGAAGAAGCGATGGCGGGCCCGGATTCCGACAAATGGCTAGAAGCCATGAAATCCGAGATAGGATCCATGTATGAAAATGAAGTATGGACTTTGACTGACTTGCCCGTTGAACGGCGAGCCATAGAAAATAAATGGATCTTTAAGAAGAAGACAGACGCGGATGGTAATGTGACCATCTATAAAGCTCGACTTGTCGCTAAGGGTTATCGACAAGTTCAAGGGGTTGACTACGATGAGACTTTCTCACCGGTAGCGAAGCTAAAGTCCGTCCGAATCATGTTAGCAATTGCCGCATTCTACGATTATGAGATATGGCAAATGGGCGTCAAAACGGCATTCCTTAATGGTTTCCTTAAGGAAGAATTGTATATGATGCGGCTGGAAGGTTTTGTCGATCCTAAGAATGCTGACAAGGTGTGCAAGCTCCAACGCTCGATTTATGGGCTGGTGCAAGCATCTCGGAGTTGGAACATTCGCTTTGATGAGATGATCAAAGCGTTTGGGTTTACGTAGACTTATGGAGAAGCCTGCGTTTACAAGAAAGTGAGTGGGAGCTCTGTAGCATTTCTCATATTATATGTAGATGACATACTATTGATGGGAAATGATATAGAACTCTTGGACAGCATCAAGGCCTACTTGAATAAGAGTTTTTCAATGAAGGACCTTGGAGAAGCTGCTTATATATTAGGCATCAAAATCTATAGAGATAGATCGAGACGCCTCATAGGTCTTTCACAAAGCACATACCTTGATAAGATATTGAAGAAGTTCAATATGGATCAATCTAAGAAGGGGTTCTTGCCTGTGTTATAAGGTATGAAATTGAGCTCAGCTCAATGTCCGACCACGGCAGAAGATATAGAAGAGATGAGCGTCATCCCCTATGCATCAGCCATAGGTTCTATTATGTATGCCATGCTGTGTACCAGACCTGATGTAAACCTTGCCGTAAGTTTGGTAGGAAGGTACCAAAGTAATCCTGGCAAGGAACACTGGACAACGGTCAAGAATATCCTGAAGTGCCTGAAAAGGACTAAGGAAATGTTTCTCGTTTATGGAGGTGACGAAGAGCTCGTCGTAAAGGGTTACGTCGACGCTAGCTTCGACACAGATCTGGATGACTCTAAGTCACAAACCGGATACGTGTATATTTTGAATGGTGGGGCAGTAAGCTGGTGCAGTTGCAAGCAAAGCGTCGTGGCGGGATCTACATGTGAAGCGGAGTACATGGCAGCCTCGGAGGCAGCACATGAAGCAATATGGGTGAAGGAGTTCATCACCGACCTAGGAGTCATACCCAATGCGTCGGGGCCAATCAAACTTTTCTGTGACAACACTGGAGCTATTGCACTTGCCAAGGAGCCCAGGTTTCACAAGAAGACAAGGCACATCAAGCGTCGCTTCAACTCTATTCGTGAAAATGTTCAAGATGGAGACATAGATATTTGTAAAGTACATACGGACCTGAATGTAGCAGATCCGTTGACTAAACCTCTCCCTAGAGCAAAACATGATCAACACCAGAATTCCATGGGTGTTCGATTCATGACAATGTAACTAGATTATTGACTCTAGTGCAAGTGGGAGACTGTTGGAAATATGCCGTAGAGGCAATAATAAAAGCATTATTATTATATTTCCTTATTCATGATAATTGTCTTTATTCATGCTATAATTGTGTTATCCGGAAATCGTGATACATGTGTGAATAACAGACACCAACATGTCCCTAGTAAGCCTCTAGTTGACTAGCTCATTGATCAACAGATAGTCATGGTTTCCTGACTATGGACATTGGATGTCATTGATAACGAGATCACATCATTAGGAGAATGATGTGATGGACAAGACCCAATCCTAAACATAGCACAAGATCGTATAGTTCGTTTGCTAGAGTTTTTCCAATGTCAAGTATCTTTTCCTTAGACCATGAGATCGTGTAACTCCCAGATACCGTAGGAGTGCTTTGGGTATACCAAACGTCACAACGTAACTGGGTGACTATAAAGGTAGACTACGGGCATCTCCGAAAGTGTCTGTTGGGTTGACATGGATCAAGACTGGGATTTGTCACTCCGTATGACGGAGAGGTATCACTGGGCCCACTCGGTAATGCATCATCATAATGAGCTCAAAGTGACCAAGTGTCTGGTCACGGGATCATGCATTACGATATGAGTAAAGTGACTTGCCGGTAACGAGATTGAACGAGGTATTGGGATACCGACGATCGAATCTCGGGCAAGTAACATATCGATTGACAAAGGGAATTGCATACGGGGTTGATTGAATCCTCGACATCGTGGTTCATCCGATGAGATCATCGTGGAGCATGTGGGAGCCAACATGGGTATCCAGATCCCGCTGTTGGTTATTGACCGGAGAGTCGTCTCGGTCATGTCTGCTTGTCTCCCGAACCCGTAGGGTCTACACACTTAAGGTTCGGTGACGCTAGGGTTGTGAAGATATGTATATGCAGTAACCCGAATGTTGTTCGGAGTCCCGGATGAGATCCCGGACGTCACGAGGAGTTCCGGAATGGTCCGGAGGTAAAGAATTATATATAGGAAGTGCTGTTTCGGCCATCGGGACAAGTTTCGGGGTTATCGGTATTGTACCGGGACCACCGAAGGGGTCCCGGGGGCCCACCGGGTGGGACCACCTGTCCCGGGGGGGCACATGGGCTGTAGGGGGTGCGCCTTGGCCTAGATGGGCCAAGGGCACCAGCCCCAAAAGCCCATGTGCCTAGGGTTCCACTTAAGGGAAGAGTCCAAATGGTGGAAGGCACCTCTAGGTGCCTTGGGGGGGAAGGAAACCTTCCCTTGGCTGCCGCACCTAGGAGATTGGATCTCCTAGGCTGGCGCACCACCCCCCTTGGCCCTCCTATATATAGTGGGGGAGAGGAGGGACTTCATACACCAGCCCCTGGCGCCTCCCTCTCTCCCCGTTACGTCTCTCTTTCGTAGTATAGGCGAAGCCCTGCTACTGTGACGCCCTGCATCCACCACCACGCCGTCGTGCTGCTGGATCTTCATCAACCTCTCCTTCCCCCTTGCTGGATCAAGAAGGAGGAGACGTCTCCCGTCCCGTACGTGTGTTGAACGCGGAGGTGCCGTCCGTTCGGCGCTTGGTCATCGGTGATTTGGATCACGTCGTGTTCGACTACATCATCACCGTTCTTTGAACGCTTCCGCACGCGATCTACAAAGGTATGTAGATGCATCCGATGACTCGTTTCTAGATGAACTCCTAGATGGATCTTGGTGTAACGAGTAGGAATTTTTTTTTTCTGCAACGTTCCCCAACAATGCAGTACTTTTAACAAGATATATAGCCAATCACGTACCTGGCAATCGCAAGTGTGGAAGTTTCATGTGCTCTTATTGTCATATGATCTGGCATTGGTGGAAATGGAGAGGTGTAGTAGGGAGCTCACTCATAGCTCGTCGGTGTAGATGAACATATACATCAAATTAAGCTCCCTAGGGGACCTCTCATGTTATCAGCCTTCAGAGTTGTCCGAATTTTTACTTAGGACGGGTCTAGCCGTCCAATCAGAGTTAACATTCCCGCCTAGGCCATTATAATTGCATTCAATGTTGACATATTATACAAGGCATGAATTTTGTGGTAATAATTACAAATCTCTCATCCTCTCTAACTAGATTTATTTCATAAGCTTTGGAACTGGTCGGTTAAAATATCGATCTCTCCCTCAAGCATGGGTCCCATGTGCACTTCCTTTAGCCCAATACAAGAAACTTGCTCCCAGACATAGATTTTCTTGTAAGTTTTGTAACTTGCCTCTCCCCCAATATGTCGGTCCCATATATATGCACGTGCTTGCCAGAAGTCATGTTTTATATCTAGCTGTTAGAAGGGAGCATTTTTTAAGTACATTCAAGTAGCCCGATATCCCACCAATGACACAAGTTTTTTTTCCATTTTCAATCTAAAGCTCCCTTATGTTGTAGTTGCTATCTCTTGATCTAAATGTGCTCATGATGAGTATACTAAACATAATGGCTGCCTAGTCTAGTGTACACAAGCCCCGCCCACTGGGTTATACAGGCGATTATGTCCTAATCCTATATCATGACCATCATGTTGTACTCAATTTTCACTTCATGTTGAAAGCATATTTGCAACATGATTGCCCAACTCCTTTTTTAGGGCTAAACTCATTTTGTTAACATGGTCACATATTGTATAGTTGCAGATGTGACCTAATGGAGTAGCCCACTGGATCGTGCCAACCTTATACATGGGGCCCGCCATGGGTCTCCTAGTTGTGTTCTTTGTGCACTACTCCTCTAGAACAATCTTGGATACATTTGTTTTTTCTTATTGTCATGTTGTTTATGTTTAAGAATAAACGATACATTAGATAGGAAATAATATAAGTAATACTTGTAAGAAGTCTGAATTAATTAGCGCACATGTAATACTTGTAAGAAGTCTTAATTAAACTACAGAGAGAATGATAAATTTTTGGATGAGTAACCCAATCACTTGATCACACACACACCCGTGCAACTCAAATGTGCCTTTGCATATGGCCAACCCGGCCCAGTTAGTTCTTTTGCTTTTGGCAACCAAATATGATCTCCAGCACCTGCCAGGATTATTCCGTGCAAGTAGCCAAATAAGGGAAAGACAGTAAAACGGCTAAATTCTTCTAGTATATAGCACTCACCTGTCAATACCAAGTATAAAATTGGTGTCACAAAACTATTTTGTTGAATCATAGCCGGCACCAAAGACATAGCTAATCTCATGCCACCTTGAGCCTCTTCAGGCTGAGCATCCCGTGTTCTGCTCGTGTAACCTCTCCCTATGCCTCTCTGCGTACGTAGTGAGCGGTTACCCCCCCTCCTCCTGTGAAACTCTTGTTCTCTTCTACCTATCAATGGAATGATACGCAATCGTTGCATATTTGTGAAAAAAAATCATGCAACGGCGTTGATGAGGGTGTGTGCCCTCTCCTTGGAGAGAACATCGTGACGAGATTATCTTTGTAGACAAAGATATCATCAGTAACATAAGGGTTTTATGTCACTTGGCATGAGACACCCTCGAGGACAATTCCATCACTTGGCTCACATTGTGAAAAATATATCTTTCATTCGGATGAACCTCACTCGGCTTATTAGGAGACCAGCGGTATGCAGCATTGATGAAGACGTTACCAAGATTTGAAGCTTGACATTTCTACTAACAATTAGAACGTCCATAACCTCCAGTAGCGGACATGTATTATTACTCTTTAACACACCTGTAACGTAGCAGCAGTCGAGGGGTAGCAAACCCTATATAAGCATACCACTGGCGTCCAATTACGGGTTCAAAACCTCTGTAACAACAAATCCATACGCAAGAAACACCTCTCCAAAGAGGGGTCTGAACCTGTATAATCACCCACCAACGCGTCGTTAGATCATGCCTTTTTCTCCTACCTCTCTCATTATCAGATTTACCCAACGACATATTCCCTCTAGCGACCCCAGCAAGCGAATGAAACAAAAATAGACCGTAAGAATCACAACTTAAGAACCTTGATTAAACCAAAATTCAACAACATCGAATTTGTTAGCTATCTTACAATATCCATGCAGAGAAGAATAGAAACCTCATAAATATTCTAAAATCGAGTGTCGCACCCTGCTCATCAAAGAACTAACAATCTGAATGGTGGAAATGCTAATAATGAACTCTGGCCACCATGCAACAAAACCATGAACTAAAAAAACCAACCGCAATGGCAGGAGCAGGATAGTTCATGTGCTCTAGTAGTCATAGGTTCCTCACAACCATGGAACTGTTGATAAAGAACAATGGACGCAATGCAGTACTTTTAACAAGATATATAGCCAATCACGTACCTGGCAATCGCAAGTGTGGAAGTTTCATGTGCTCTTATTGTCATATGATCTGGCATTGGTGGAAATGGAGAGGTGTAGTAGGGAGCTCACTCATAGCTCGTCGGTGTAGATGAACATATACATCAAATTAAGCTCCCTAGGGGACCTCTCATGTTATCAGCCTTCAGAGTTGTCCGAATTTTTACTTAGGACGGGTCTAGCCGTCCAATCAGAGTTAACATTCCCGCCTAGGCCATTATAATTGCATTCAATGTTGACATATTATACAAAGCATGAATTTTGTGGTAATAATTACAAATCTCTCATCCTCTCTAACTAGATTTATTTCGTAAGCTTTGGAACTGGTCGGTTAAATTATCGATCTCTCCCTCAAGCATGGGTCCCATGTGCACTTCCTTCAGCCCAATACAAGAAACTTGCTCCCAGACATAGATTTTCTTGTAACTTTTGTAACTTGCCTCTCCCCCAATATGTCGGTCCCATATATATGCACGTGCTTGCCAGAAGTCATGTTTTATATCTAGCTGTTAGAAGGGAGCATTTTTTAAGTACATTCAAGTAGCCCGATATCCCACCGATGACACAAGTTTTTTTTTCCATTTTCAATCTAAAGCTCCCTTATGTTGTAGTTGCTATCTCTTGATCTAAATGTGCTCATGATGAGTATACTAAACATAATGGCTGCCTACTCTAGTGTACACAAGCCCCGCCCACCGGGTTATACAGGCGATTATGTCCTAATCCTATATCATGACCATCATGTTGTACTCAATTTTCACTTCATGTTGAAAGCATATTTGCAACATGATTGCCCAACTCCTTTTTTAGGGCTAAACTCATTTTGTTAACATGGTCACATATTGTATAGTTGCAGATGTGACCTAATGGAGTAGCCCACTGGATCGTGCCAACCTTATACATGGGGCCCGCCATGGGTCTCCTAGTTGTGTTCTTTGTGCGCTACTCCTCTAGAACAATCTTGGATACATTTGGTTTTTCTTATTGTCATGTTGTTTATGTTTAAGAATAAACGATACATTAGATAGGAAATAATATAAGTAATACTTGTAAGAAGTCTGAATTAATTAGCGCACATGTAATACTTGTAAGAAGTCTTAATTAAACTACAGAGAGAATGATAAAATTTTGGATGAGTAACCCAATCACTTGATCACACACACACCTGTGCAACTCAAATGTGCCTTTGCATATGGCCAACCCGGCCCAGTTAGTTCTTTTGCTTTTGGCAACCAAATATGATCTCCAGCACCTGCCAGGATTATTCCGTGCAAGCAGCCAAATAAGGGAAAGACAGTAAAACGGCTAAATTCTTCTAGTATATAGCACTCACCTGTCAATACCAAGTATAAAATTGGTGTCACAAAACTATTTTGTTGAATCATCCCCCCCCCCCCCTGCGCACGGTCTAAAATGGCTTATTAGACTAAGAAATGAGTAGCCTCAGTGAAGGATAAGAGCAAGAGGGTTAGAGGAGAAATCATATTCTTATTGTCACCTTATATATAACGTACAAAAATAAACATAGCTATCCAACAATATATAGTCAAGTTGTAAGGCAGCAAGTGTGTATCTGTCACGCCACCCTGATCAAATTGATGGAGGAGCACATTGAATATTCTGGTCAGCGCAATTACCATATATGCATAGACCAAAAGATATAAGTTGAGTGTGCTTTTCTGAACACTCAATATAGCGATGACGAGAAAGCCCCCCTCCCCCTCCCCGCGCTTTAGATTATAAACCAACGGCCAACAACAAAGTTCATCCAACAAGATAGTTCAAGGTGCAAAAAAAAATAAAGTCGAACAGTTTGTTATTTCACAACCAACGCACCACGAGCTGTTCCGAATAGATTACATGGCACATCAGGTAATTAATGAAACAAATCTAAAAAAACAAGGTACTTTGATACAACTTAGAGAAACCAATTAAATGACCTAGTTTTGGAAGCCTCGCCTTAGAGAGATGTAGTATAAGAAATTCATGAATTTTTACAATCCTAAGTGGTATGATTACTGAATCAAGTAACAAAAATTGTGACGCTTTATGTACAATTTTCTTACAACAAACTAGTGCATTATTATCTTTGATTACAAGCTAGTAGATCAAACATTTCAGAAATCACACGTACCGTGAACAATATACAGAAACAACACACAAAGAATCCGGTAATTAATTCTCAGTGAACAAAATTAGTTGGACTACGAGCAATATCCGCAAATTGATAATACATCACATGCATAACCAGCGATTAATAAAAACCCGAACGATAAAACATGGACATTAGCAAGGAAGAAGATCCACCTATATTGGATGCACTCTATTGCTGTATCCAGATTTCAGAGTAACTAATTCTTGTCTGTTCTCTCTCGATTCTGCTTCTGATATCTCATATCTGCTATATGTATTCTATAAACTACTGGAGGATTATAGGCTTAGTTACCATTTACACTTAATTACATAATAGTGAATCATGAATCCTCAAAACAAAAATGAGCTAGCAAGCAAAGAAAGAAACACAAATGGACCCCTGAGTCATCACAAAAGTGGGCACCTGACAAAGATCCAATTAATCACCACCATATTGCTCTCAAATGCATGCGAGAGTGATCAATTACTATGTCGATATCATGATGAACACATATATTGCTTAATATCCAGTGCACGTGTGTGTATGTAGCTAATCAAGCACTGAATTTCATTATTACTCACAAAATAAAGAAAACACGATTGATTAGACATCGAATCCAGAGGGGTGTAGCTCACCGGTGACTAGTGCCTGTCGAGCCTGGACATGCCAACCATGGAGGCCGCCACGGGGGCGTAGTAGTAATAGTGAGTCGACCCCGAGACCACCTGAGTCGGGGCTCTCGTGCGGCGGAAGGCCATGCCGGAGAACCGCACGGCCACGAGCAGCGCCGTGCCGAGCTCCACGGCCATGGCGACGACTTCGTGCAGCCGGCAGATGCTCCTCCGCATGACCACCCCCAGCACCACATGGATCGCGCAGTCCATGGACGACATCGGTCGGCCGGCCAGCCAGCCGGCGTCAAATGTGAGATCGACCCTCGCCGGTGCCGACGACCTAGCTTCTCTCTAGCTAGTTAGTTTTCTTTGGAAGCCTGGCGTTGTGTGTTCGATCGAACTAGCTAGCTTGCGGCGTGTGTTTTAGACGGCAGGTAGAGGTTGCTTTTGTCATCTACCTTCCAATAAAGATTTGGTAGCTAGCGTATGTGATGCCGATGGCCGTCTGATGGATCGATGCAGGTTATGTAGATCCATGAATTTTTACCAACTTACTATTTGTAAACCTTAAACAATGAAATTAGTTAATGTTTTCATTGTCCAAAAAATAGTTAATCACACAGTAAGCGTGTTGGGGCAAGGAGAGGAATGCATGAAAACAGGACAAAGTTTTGTTTTCAATTTCTCTCTTTCTTTCCAGAACATTTAGGTAGTACGACTTGTAGTTGTGGCTACTCCGTCATCTAAAAATGCAAGGCGTACACGGCAACAGAAAATTATGTTTTACCAACAATTTAACTAGAAAAGTAGTCAAGTGACACAAAAATGATATGATCTTTGGATTAATATTCATAAGTATTTTTCACTGATGCCATTTGTGTTTCACATATATTTTTCACATTTGCATGTCTAATTGTTAGGTAAATTTAGATATTGGAATATGTGCATGTCTTGGAAAAGGAGGGAGTAGTTTCGATTACAGAGAAAGGACTGGCTGATTATTAATTTTTGACAGAATGGATTTCTTTATTATTTTTTGGCTGAATTGCTTAATTAATTAACACCAATTTGTGGCATCTCATCAAATGTGGACATCCGTAAGCTTGCGCAGTTGCACTCGATTATTATAACTAGGCATAGTACCATGATCTATTGACAAAAGAGCTAGGTACTGTATATCAGATCCTACCATGTGTGCATGTCGTCATTTCAGTTACTCAATGGCCACATCATGGTTGTATGTTTAGAGAATCTCTATATGCACGCCGTGGTGCATCCATGGCCTACTTGCACATTACTATTCCTCTCTCAACAAATGGGCACATTTGTTGTCATTTTTTTTGCGAGAAGATCTTGTCATTGTTAGTATAGACAAAAAATACTATTCACAAAACAAATCATGACTGTGCATAGTATCGACTGAACGATTCAACTGTATGTAACACAACAAAAACTAAAAATTTAATCTCCAATGGAATGATTTGTAATGCATGTTTTTTCAGAAGACGGTGGCAGGAAGAACCATAGACTTCCTAAATTCATGTGCACTAGAAGCTTACTAGACTGAATTTGCACCCAATTATAAGGGTTTGTCGGTTTACATCATTTAACCTCGGTCAATGGCCTTTGACAAGACGGTATTTGTGCCAAGTGGCATTTTCTAGCACACACTTAACGGAAGGATGATTTTGAGTACTAGAAACTTCTAATGGAAAAACCGAGTAGTGTGACATAATTAGTGGCAAAATGATAAAAAACGTGAAATTAAAAGTTCAATTATCGAATTCCAAGTGTTTTAGTCCTCCAAAATTCGCACAAATATCCTTTGAATTAAATATAATATAGCATCAAAAATGGAAAATCTTATATCTATTTTATCAAGGAATCCAATTTTTTTTATTAATTTCATTACTACCTCCCAGGTTCTTAACATCTTGTCCTCAAAATTAATTTAAAAATTTATAAAAATATTAATTAAAAAGTCTTAATGAGGACGGCAAGGTCAGTCACTCACATGGGGCATAGCTTTTATCACCTTTGCCAACCTGCCGAGGTGACTGTAACACGATGTGCTCATTCCCATGTGCTTTGCACCGTCTTTGACACTTGATGTTCTCAATCAATCATGTTCAATGACCATGCATGACAAAAGTTTATGGCTTTCTTATTCAAATGACTTTTATAGAATTTAGAGCGTATGAATTCTTAGTAATTCTCCATGTGTAGGTCATTTTAATCGCTTATAATTTTTTCTAAGGATTTATTTGACACTATTTCAGAAAATTTCCATTCACTCAAACATTTTGCAAATATAGTATCTTTGTTTCCTTGTGGTGTGTCAAATACTCTGTATACTAATTCCTGTAACTTGCAGATCATATTTTTTATGTAACCTGCAGAAATTAGCATAAAAGAGTATTTGTCATACCATAGTCCTGGACTTTTTCTTGCCATTGTGTTTAACAAATCATGTGAATCAAAAGAGGATCTTAATAGGCTGGTGAATAATTTTTTCGCTTCGACACAGCCATACTAATTCTAGAGTAACACAAAATGCTTGTACATGTTTAAGGTGAAATTAAGCATAAGGGTTGGATGGGGTATTGCAAGCCTATATATGTCGTTGAAAATAAATACATTTTTAATAATTAAATAAATAAATAAATGTGTGTGAATATTTCTATAGTTGGACCACCCTGATCCATCGAGCTGGATACGCCATTGTATAGCCATGCTAGTATACAATATTGTGGGAATGGGTTTATATATACAAGAAAAGAGAGAAGCGGTCTATACGTGGGTGAAGTCAAAGAAACGGTAAGAAGCCCATTGTTGGACAGCGAACTCATCGTGTTCTCTGAACGTTTTAGTTGTGTAAAATTAAGTACAGTACCAGTCTGTTTAGAAATTGTTTGACCAGCCCCTTATGTAATACTTCTATTACTAGGAGTACATGGTACTGAACGGACGGTTGGCTGTGTGTGTGTGGAGGGCCCGGATGAGGACATGATGTGGTCATCGGCCGGTGGCACACATACCAAGGGTGGGTGTCGACATCTTGTCTTGGGTTAATTTGGCGTTTGCTTGATGGCCGTTGTCCCTGAGTCATCTCCATGCTGATTGATGCAAGGATACAATGCTTGTTTAATTTTGTTCTCCGTGAGTTGGTATGTGTGGGTGCATCCCACCTGGCATACATACATACTGTTCAAGCATAGGACCCAGCATAGTTTCGCGTCGGCCGGCAACGTGCGAGCAAGATTTTGGTCCCCTGAAAAAATGTCTTATGGGGCATCGAGATTTTAGTTATCATGGTAGCGAAAAATACCGAACAATTTTTCTTTTGAATGAATTTTGAATCTGATTAAAATTCATCTAAAATTCAGTCTGAATTCTTTCAAATTCAAAACTTTTGGAATTTTTTTCTATGTAAGGTGATTTCTTGTGGGGTACTGGGATTTGTGGTTGCCGCCCGTTAACTAATTTTTTTTTCCACCAGAACCCAAAACCTTGTGTGCGGGTACGGAGGTACACGCTGCAACTACTACCTCTGTTCGGGTTTGTTAGTCCCTCTCGTATTTTAGGTTTGTGCACTGGTTTCTTTATCCGGTGGACCCAAAGAATGAGGTTGTCGATGATTCGCTTAAGGGTGAAGATGTTGTGATGGTTCTGTTGCTTGAAAGTCGTAGCGTTTCTGGAGTCCTATATCTTCCACAAGATGATGAGGAGGATGGAGTGCCAGATTAGCGCATCCACCCGGCTAGGGAGACGACAGTCCCAAAGGTCATCGATGGAGCTGGGGGGTGAGAGTCCGATCCGTTGCCCTATCCGCTGTGCATGCGGGCAGTCAATGAAGATGTGCGAACTGGTTTTGCCGTCAAACCCACATCGTGGGCTGAGTGAGTCCGAGATGATGCGCTTGCGGAATTGCTTTTGGAGTTGAGACGTCCATGAAACACGAGCCATGCAAAGATCTTCACGTGGTTTGGAACGCATGCAAACTAGATGGCAATAACATGCACGTCATATCGTTGTCGCCAGGACCGGACGAGCGCTACCTCTATAGTGGACTAGCAAAATGTTAATACTCCCTCCGGTCCTTATTACTCCATGTATTATATATTTTTCTCTAGTCAAACATTGTATAGTATGACCAAATTTATATTAAAAAATATCAACATCTACAATACCAAATATGTATACTATGAAACTACAGTTCATAACGAATCTAACAATATTGATTTGGCATTGTGATTTTTTATTATTTTTTCTATATGTTTGTTCAAAGTAGAGATAATTTGATTTTGGACAAAAAAAGGACCGGACGGAGTACATGTTATCCAAAATTATATTGTTGGGTTCCTATTTGAATGTAGTTTGCAGTGATATTATTTTTGCTACATATAATTTATAATTTATTAGTTAATGTTATGGTCAAAATATGATGCAAAATACAAGGAGGATTAGTAAACCTGGGCTGGGAGGTGGTATGTTCCGACTTCCGAGGTGAAAACTTTCTCCTTTCGTAGTGTTACCATTTTATACTTGGCTTTTCCTTTTGCAAGTGAAAAGAAAAATCTCACCCACATCTCCAATGAAAATCTCTCACCCAACCTCCATTTGTCAGGGTGGGATTAAATTACAAGTAAATTGGTTTTGTACCTCTAAAGTTGTCGGTGGAGAATAATACTGATATTTCATCTTAGCTTGTCTACTTGGCATGATCCAAATGAAGGCCATGCGTTTGGCAGCTCTGATCCCGGCGTTTACAGTATCAGTAGGGACTTGGGTTTCTGTAATGTAATATATGGATGTCACCCTTTTTAGGGTCTGTATGAACTTTTCTTTCTATCATCACATTGAAATGCAAGGCTTTTTACCTGTTGTTTTAAAAAAAATGGCTTTTCCGTTCTGACAGGATTGGTCCACCTATCAGTCTTACATGCCCCGAGACGTATATGAATTTGTTTGGACATCTCCTCCGTGGCTACTTCACCCTTTGCTCGCGGGCCACCACTCACCACAAAGCATGGCAAGAAAGATGGTATACAAAATTTATTTTTTGAGGGCAGAAAAATGATACAAATTGAGAGGGGAAATCAACACAAAATGGATCTGGCTGGAAGAACTCCATCTAGCGGCGAAATGACTATTGGGGCGATGGTGCGCCGGAGTTTCAACAGCTGACAGCCGAGCGCGCGGAGTCCGCTACGGCGGCGATGTCAGGAAGGTCCATCTTCATCGCCGTAGCGACGATGCCATGCCATGATGGACCGTCCCAACACCGTCTCCATTCCCATTGTTCGATCCATTTTGCTGCTCATCAACCGACAGCGGAGGTGGATGGCCCATACTGACACTGAGAAGCTCCGGCGAAGGTCATCGTAGGCGGCGGCCGCCGCGCGTGGAACCGGCTTCCGGCACCGCAGGCGGCAGCCGTCCATTTATCTCATTAAGCCATCATACAATCCGCTACTGCATCCATTATTCAGGTTGGTTGCGTCCGTCGACACAACATATTCAGAAACTTTCCCCTGCATGCTCTGCTACTGCTCCCTGTAGGAAACATCCGTGCTCTGTCTAGTGTCTACACAGCATCCATGTCCATGTCCAAACGAAATTGTTGAAATTATTTAGTATGCCTTCCGTATATAGAAACCAATCAGTGATCCAACACGATATTCCATAAGAATCATTGCCACGAAATACAACATATAAACTGTCCTTTTCAGAAATGCAAACAGTGCAAGGAATAAATGTTCAGTTGAATACGTTTGATGCAAGAAGCAAACTTACACATACAACAATAACAAGAACATATGATCGAGATAATATTGCATAATTAGAGGAGAACCCAAGCAAAGTGTAATCGTGCATAATCTTGGAGACGAAGGAGAAACAGTTTGTCGAGATATCTAGCAGAACAAAGCAAAGTGATAGCTCGATATTCCCGACTGGGAGAAAATGCAGTAATCCATCTCCGTCCGCTGCAATACGACATAAATGTTGGAGACACCTCAATGTTCCTTGCCGTGCCTCATCTTGTTGCTCCATAGAAAAGAATCGACTTCCCTGAAAATCGGTGTCTCTACGAGAATGGTTGAACTCTCAAAATTACTCATGTGTTGCCGAGTTAATCAAACAGTGCTAACATATAGGACTGCTTTACTTCAAGCTATATGCAACTCAAATTTTATTGTGCACACTCAGACTTAGACATTTGCAAAGACTTGCCTACCGCTCGTTAATAAGAGAAACTATAACTAATCAAATGTTGGAAAAAATGTTGGTAGAGATGTGCATTGTCGATTTAAATGAAGCATCTCCAATTTTTGAATCTGCATAGATCTACGGAAGTCTTGCTACAACAAAAAGAAAGGTGCAGTATTATGGTGAGCTACAGACCAAACTAGAAGTTTGGAAACTAACAGACAGACTAGAGACAGGAGATTTGAGGTGGAAATTTGAACGTACCATGAATTACCACCAAAACCTCCATGCTGTTTGTTAGTAACATTGGATATCGATTTTAATGTGAGCATGGCCAGGATGCATGTTGATAGCGCTCCTAATGGCTGACTCTGCGCTTCTCTGTTCAGATTCAGTCTCACTCCCAATCCCCACAGAGATTCTTTCAAGTGCTAACAAGTGCTCGATGCCTGTAGGTGTGGTGCTCTCGTCCTGC
Source organism: Triticum urartu (assembly GCF_056163025.1). Lineage (NCBI taxonomy): Eukaryota > Viridiplantae > Streptophyta > Magnoliopsida > Poales > Poaceae > Triticum > Triticum urartu. The sequence continues at coordinate 720,270,362 of NC_141875.1, read as the reverse complement.
TTCCACCCCCTGGCGTTCAAAGGTAGAGAGAGGCTCTGGAGCTTAGGCATTGCTCCGGCTTGGAAGGTCAGTTGTGGCATGACAGTCCAGTAGACAACAAACCGCTTCAGGATTGCGAATGATGTCCCATAGATGACAATTATTTCTTCCAGGGCTCTATTGAACGTTAATTCTAGGTCCATGAGGGCGGGTAACTCCGCGAGAATACCAACATCATCCTTGTCTAGCTTATCAACAGTGATATGCAAGCTCTGGAGGTTATGGAGTTCCCCAATCCAGTTTGGGACCCGGGATATTCGCATCATGGAGAGTCCCATGAGGTTGGGGGGAGGAGGCGACAAGGTTAGTGCCTCAGGTATCCAAGAATCAGGTGAAAATACATTCAGGGAGTCGAGGTTACAAAGTTTCCCCAAAGAAGAGTTTAGAACATCCATGTCCACATCTTCAGAAAAACCGGTTCTGAGGTACAGAAGTCTCAGATTGGTGAGCTCTCCTAGGCCCTTGATACTGTCGATTGAGGTGTGCAGCGTGTCAAACCATCTCAGACGCTGTAGATATTTCATTTTACCGATGCCCTCAGGCAACAAACACGGCAGGTGAAAAATATCCATTGGGATACAGGACCCATCTATATCAAATGTTTCCAACTTTTGTAGCCCTCTAATCTGCGTTGGTAGCTGGCAGTTATCACAGCCTTCAATCTGTATATGTCGCAGCTGATATAACTTACACAATCCTGTCAGGTCGATTTTCCGGTTGTCATCAACAGAACTAGAACTGAAGTCAGCTATAAACACTCGAAGATACTTGAATTCTGCCAATGAAGGTATATTCGTGGAGCCTCTCCAGTTTGCAAATGATCGCACTTGTGACATATTAACGTCCCTTGGCAATGTTGCACCATCCAAGTTGAAGAGCATCCGACGGGGCTTTTGAAGCTGTCCTGTAATGGCCTCTGGGTTGTCTACTACAGTGATAAAATTCTCTTCCGCAGATTTGTACAGGATAAGATCCAACAACATATCGTGTACTTTGCAAGTTAACACTGACCCATGCATGTCAATCTGTACAGGTTGAATAAGACTCATGTTGACAAGCTCATTAAAATAACTTATCGCAATCTGTTTTGGATTTTGTCCATGTGCTTTACTAACAAAGCCTTCAGAAACCCATAGGCTTACCAACTCGTGCCTATATATTTCAGAGTCCTCCAGAAACATACCAAGATACAAGAAGTATGTCTTGAGGTGGTGAGGAAGATTTTTGTAGCTAAGGTTCAAGATCTGTCTCATTGCTTCCAAGGTAAGATTTGTGCCTGACACTGACCCCAACGAATTCAGTACATGTTTCCACCTCTCCTTTTGGTTGGAACGATCACTTGCCAATAGGCTGGATATGCTAATGATTGCAAGTGGCAAACCACCACACTTCTTGAGAATCTCAACTGAAACATCTCTGAGTTGACCTGGACAAGCTTTTTCAGAGCAAAATGTCCTACCAAAAAACAATTTCCTTGAGTCTTCTTCGCTAAGAGGTTTCATTTCAAGAATGTGCTCATGGTGACCGAAACAACATGCCCCAGCCACAGTCTTGATTCTTGTAGTTACTATTAATCTACTACCAAGATTATTTTCTGGGAAAGCACATTTAATAATATTCCATGCTGATACATCCCATAGATCATCGATAATAACCAAGTACCTGCAAGAATATCAGTACAACGGTAAGTAAATTAACACAAGATATCAAATATTTCAACAGGTTAAAGGTAGACGAAAAATATTTGTTATCAAGTTAACATTGATTCTCGTATAGAAGAACATAATATTAAATCATTTAAGGAAATCCAACTATCAGAGGCACATGTAAACAACAACAATATACAAAGTAAAAATAAGTACCTCTTGTTTTTTAGATTTTCTCTGACTTGGTCGAGAAGAACATTTAACTCACAGTCATGACAATATTGTCCACACCCAAGTTGGGTTAATAAACTATGCAGAAGTTTTGGCATATTTGACTTTTGAGACACCGGCAAAAATGCACCACACTGAAATTTCCCCTCCAGCTTATGGTATACCTGATTGGCATGTGTTGTTTTTCCCAAACCTCCAAAACCAATAACTGATACAATCTTCAACTTCTTCTCCTCATCTTTTAGCCAATTGACAAGCATATTGGTTGGGCCATCCATACCAACAACTTTAGATGATTCTTCATAGAGTGCCACAACGCGTTGGTCAACTGCCACATTGCCCGATTTGGGGATATCAATCTTATATCTTTCACGCCGCTCACTTGTTTCACGCACAAGTTTCTTGATGTCCCCAATCTGCCCAGCGATCTGATGGCGGCCCCTTGAAGTTTTGAGGCGTTGAATGGTGTCTTGGATAAAACCAGTTTTTTTGCTTTTCTCCCCAATTTTGCACATGAAGTCATCGATAACATCCTCGATGTCATACGACATCTCCCTGACCGTGTCCCTCCAGCTAGCGGTGTGTTTATCCAGCGTATCCACATCCGCAAGGCTCTCTAGAGCATCCTTCATGCTGCTCAGTTCATCGCTGATGTGCTTCACCTCCTTCCTCAGGTTCTTTAGCTTGGCAAACTCCTCTCCCATCAAAGTGGCCAGCTTACCCAGGAGAGAGTTCATCACCCCGGTTGAAGCGCTCACCATTATTCCATTCATCTCTGGCTGGACAACTATTTATCTTTGCTCTTTAGTTATACATGTGATGTACCTGAAAATTTGAAACAGCCTGCTGAATGAAGGAAATTTCTAGCAAAAAGGCCAAGAAACAAATGGGGCAGAGACTTCAACAGTCCATCCATATATAACATCAGGTTTTATTTCTTATGATTTCAGAGCATTGACCAGGAGGCAGGAGGACCATGTTTTTTGGATGGTTGGATAGGGCATCATTCTCTTTGCCAGGTTTCCCCCAGACTTTGTAACTGAACCTTCAGCCAAAATATTACAGTATACGCAGTCTTTACAAGAGGCGAAGATAGACAGAGTTTTAGACGTTTTTCTTCGATAGGAGACCTTGACTATATGGCAGAACCCGGAAGCAATTACGCAGCCAGGTGAGCCTGTTAAGTGAACCTGATAGGTCAGGTGCTTTTAACAAAATCGGGAGAACTCTCTTTTTTGAAATAAAGAAGGGTTCCCCCTTCCGATTTCCAACAGCGAGCTACATAGGTTCAGTACTACTAATCTAAAAGGACCAACATCACCATAAAACTACTGCCAGCAGGGGAAATAAAAGGAGGTGCACTCCAGACATATCCAGGAAATGTCACCAGACATCCGAACAAAAACGAAACCAAACTGGCTTAAACAGCCCACGACATCTCAGTCTGGCCACTTACAGGAACAGCAAAATATAAACCCAACCACACGCCCAGCTTGCAGGAACAGAAATACTGCAGAAGACTACTATAGGGTCACTCCTAACAGCAAAAGCCAAAGTCTTCAGAGCTTCAGGGAGACGCCCAGCTCGGGGCTGTCAGGTCCTTGAATCATTCTTTGATTACGACTCAGCTGGATTTTCGTTACAAGTTGATTTCACTTGAGGATCAAACTGTTTTGTTGGTTGGTGGTCGGAATACGAATTTTGGCAAGGGATTAGCACTAAGCCTTCTTGCATGTCTGATTTATATGATAACCTGTTTCCTTCTTATACGGGTAAAAAGATAGAATGTTCGTTATGATTGGAGTCTATGGATGAGACGAAATAATTGGTACTAATTCCAAGGGATTAGACCTTCAGAGTACAGATCCTACCAATGAATAGTAGCTTTTTTTTCCTCTGTCACATCTTAAACACATGGGCAAAACTTCAGAAAGGCGCACGACGAACGCTGATGCAACAGGGGGGCTGCAAAATGGCTAAGATGACACATGAATTTATGGGTGGCGACACGGCTAGGACACGAAGAGACTGGCAACGTAATCTCGTACGGCATGATCAGCAGCAGTTTTCCGATGGAGAGGTACAAGAACAGACGACGTAGAGAGGGGGGGGGGACTGCTAACCTCAGTCAGGTATCCTCCTCGTCTAGTTGCATTTTCTCTCGTCTGTTTACCTCCTCCCATTCTTTCATATTTCTGAACTAAACCTGTTTTCGCTAATCTCTTCAACCTAGCCGTGGGATATTTTTTCTGTTTTCTCATGTTAAGGTCTTACAAGCATCTACGGCCGGACTCCCTATCTCATTGGGCAGATGGACCGGTCAATGACCGGTCACTTTTCCCCGACCCAATCAGACTCCTCAAACAGCACGACCGGCACCGCTCATATTCAGCCCATATATGAGCACTAGTAGAAAAAGGGCCATTTGTCCCGGTTCATAAGGCCCATTTGTCCCGGTTGGGGTACCGGGACTAAAGGGTCGGTACTAAAGCCCTACACCTTTAGTCCCGGTTCTTATACCAACCGGGACAGATGGCGCTCCACGTGGCCGCTGCGGCTTGCCCTGGCAAGGGGGCCTTTTGTCCCGGTTGGTAGCAGCAACCGGGACCAATAGGCGTCCACGCGTCAGCATTTTAGAGGCTGGAGTTTTTTTTTGAAAGGGGGGAGGGGGGGTTAGGGGGTTTTGAGGGGTTAATTTAGGTGTTTCATATATTGTGTTAGCTAGCTAATTAAAAGTAATTATCAACCCAACAAATTAAATTAGAGTGATGGGATACATATGATAATTCAAATACACGATACTCAAGATGTCCATAACCGGGGATACGGCTAACCATGGTTAGATTGTACACTCTGCAGAGGTTTGCGCACTTTTCCCCACAAGACTCGATCTCCTCTGTTGGATTTCTCGCACTACATGGTGTTTGAGAAAGGAATGACCGAGACACAGTCTTTCAGAAGCATTAACTCTAACCCCGGGTAGACAGTACCAACCTACATCCCCTACATCTGGTAGCCTACCACTGGAAGAGGTCATGCAACATACTCAACTATGCTAGAGCCCATAATAGCTTGTGGCTGCACACGGAAGTTTCTAGCATGAAAAATCTCACGATCCCTTTAAGCCTGGGTGGCGGACCATAGGATGATCACACGGGTACTCCGGGATATCCTAGGACAACACTGGTTTCTCCAGGTGCCCAAAACAAACAATCCACCCAGATGTATATTAAAGTTGTCACCTTAAGTTGAACCATTAAATAAACATCTCACATCTGTCATGGATTCACTCACCCAAACCACGTCTACGAGCATAGCATGTCAAAATAGCATAACATAGAAGTAACTCCCAAGGGTTTGATATAAAAAGGACAATAGGTTCTACCTCATCAACTACTTCCCATTACCCACAAGTTAATCACATCCTAATCATGCAGTGTTTGAGGATTGAAACTAATGCATAAAAATTGGATAATGAAGGGGTATGATCAATGTGTTACTTGCCTTGCTAACGATCCGCAAAACCTAGAGACTCGTAATAGCACTCTTCGCACTCCGGGAACACTATCATAAACAAACAATAGCATACATAAGCACTCAAGAAAAGATGCACAGATAGATGCGCCTGAACAACTCGGTGCTCATCCTAAACCGGCGACGAAAATACGACTCGGGGTATGTGGGATTCTCCGCAAAATAATGCCTGATCAATCTGTTGTGGGCATCGATCCTATCCCTCCAAATTTTTTGCCAACCCATAACCGAACCACCGTGCTTCGGTTTTTTATTAATATGCATAGCTAGGATCATTGCAAGATCATCCTCCTCTTCCATATCAAATTTTTCTTCGAAAGAATCATACGACGAACTCATCTACAATGTTGAATACTATGCTATAAATAAAAAACTACAATCAACATGCACGAAATTCATGGCTTTTGAGCAATACATACCTTCTAAGCGTTTTGTCGAACACCTTGCGGGCGTTGAGCGGCAGCGAGCGCGTGGGCGCTGTTCGTCGGCGGACCAGCATGCGCACGGGGCGGCGGGCCTAGAGGGGGCCGGAGAAAGCGCGCGCGGGGCGGGGATAGGCCGGGGAAGCGCCGGAACGGTCGCCGGGTGGCACAGTCGGCGGCGGCGGCGCGGCTGGAGGGGGGGTGGGAGGTGCGAGCGAGCGCGCGAGAGTCCAGCGCGCGGGAGTGGGCGCAGCAAATAAGCGGCGCGCGATTGCGTTTCGGCCTGCGCGCTGGACTACGTATGCCGCGCGCGCGGTTTTCGCGCGCCCGCTAGAGCAGCTATTCCGGTTGCGCGTGCGCAAAAAGGGGGGATTTTGCGGCGCAGCGCTAGTTTGGCGCGCTTGTTGGAGATGCTCTGACGCGGCAGCACGACGTCCGAGGCTGTGGTGTCCTGTGCGCGGCCACGACATGTCGGCTCTATTGTGCAGATTGTGTCTTTGAATTCGCAATCTGAGCACGACTACATGTCTGTGGCGCGGCGAGGACATGTCAGTTTTTGTTTGTTTGTTTGTTTAGGTTTTGGTTTTTTTAACACATTACAGACGCAAACGCTCATATACACGCGCATATACTCACCTCTATGAACGCACATACGCACACCCTATCCATATGAGCACCTTCGAAAGACTGAGCCGGCATATCATCTTGAAATTTACGAAGTCGCCATAGGCATCTCGTCGTCGACGGAAACGTCTCCTCCCACTGAATGCGCATCGTTGGAAATCCTGAAATAAATCCAGGAATAAATGCGAGCTTCAGGACTTGAACCCTGGTGGGCTGGGATACCACGGTCCCTCTAACCATCCAATCACAGGTTGGTTCGCGGTTTTGTTTTTTTTTTCTATTATTTCTTCCTCCGTGTCGAAATATCATAACTTTTTTTAGATTCGCATAGTTTTAAAAAGAATCAATTACACTGGTGGTGCTACAACTTGGCATAAATGGTCACTTTGGTGCTAGAAATTATGGTGTACATTGGAGTGGTGCAAAAACTTGACATTAACGTACAAATACGGTGTTTATCTTGTTTATGTATGGAGTAGGTGCTGACTAGGCGCATGGAGCCCACTCTCAGCCACTCGACCAAAGAGATGGAGCATGTGACCTGATTTTTTCAAAAACACCCTCGATGTTGACTGGGAAGATTTTGTCATCACCTCTATGAGAAGTGGGTCCCGCATGTCACCTGAGACAGAAAACTGAATAACAGATGTGGCCGGTGGGGATCGAACACACAACATCATCAAGGCAAACGAGCACACAAACCACTGCACCCATTAAGTTTTCTTCGGCCAGTACAGGAAAAAATGTAATATGTATTTTTAATCACAGCGCGGGCGGATGTTAAATGGGCTGCAGATCTTGCGGCTTCTTCTGCACCTGTTAGTTTTTATGTTTTTCCTGTAGAAAGTATCAAAATTATAAGTGTTTTGAAAAATCTAAATTATAATCTCAGTAATAAACATAACAAACAAATATTTGTGTTTATAAATATTGTACATGCAAACAGAATAAATTATTTTATAAATTTGTTCACATATTATTTAAAAAATATGAATTATAACAGTATTTACATAATTAGGAATTAGAAAAAGTTAAATTACAATTCATAAAATTATTTTAGGTATACAGCATTTCAATAATTATATGCACGTTTGTATAGTTCAATGTTTTGATAAGTAAAAGTAATCATAATTTATAATTTAAACTGGTCATATGAATATTCATTTTCTATAATTTAAATATAATCCGTGACTGTATAATATTTATGTATTCATTAAATATTTTAATTTTATTAAATGTCCGTATTAACTAAATATTTTTTATATCATGCACAGATGTATATTTAAATGCTGTTATATTTACTAATAATCATTTTCATGTATAATATTTGTATCACACAAATATTTGAACATATTTCTATTAATTATGTTTTACAAATAGATTTTAAAAAGGAACAGGTGTACAATGGGCCGCACTATCTGCAGCCCATAAAAGCTCCTCATGCTTCCAGTTTAGTACATATAGCTTTCTTATCCGAATTAAACAATATATATCTTGTTGGCGTACTGGTTATCCGTGTTGTGGCTTGTTGTCGGACATGGCTTCGAGTCCAGGAGGACTCAGTTTTGATTTAATTTTCACTCTTGTCTGACAGGTGGGACCCGCTCCTCATAGTGGTGAAAAAATGCCACTCTCTCACGTCAACAGGGGCTTTTTGTGAAAATATATATTTTGAGGATGTTTTTGAAAAAAATCAGGTCACATGCCCCATCTCTCTGGTCGAGTGGCTGACAGCGGGCTCCATACGCCTAGTCAGCATATACTCCGTACATAAACGAGATAAGCACCGTATTTGCACGTTAATGCCAAGTTTTTGCACCACTTCAATATACACCACAATTTTTAGCACCAAAGTGACCGTTTACGCCAAGTTATAGCACCACCAGTTTAATTTCTTTTAAAAAATGTCTTATATTTTGATATAGAGGGAATACTTTTGATGCTCTTTGTTCTGCTATGAAGGGGAAGGAGACGTACCAACTGCCTACAGAGCAATACCGAGCAACAAGAGCAATCAGAAAGCCCATATTGGCCCAATTAACCATATATGGCAGAATTTGTCACGGGAGTAGCTGCCCTAGAGACATCCATCCAGGAGTCAGATTGGACGGCCAGAAAATGTTCATCCGCCAGATTCGATGGCCAAAAACCTTGATAGCCTGAGAGGGCGGGAAAAGTGCTCGGTTATAATGTCTTTAAATGACATATTCGAAGTTTTCACAGAAAAAAACAAATATGTAGGCTTTGAACCGAGCTCCAATGTATTTTAATAACAAAAGTAATAATTAGATAATAATGAACTATTTTAACTGAATACTTCATGTCTTAGTTAGATGGCTAATTGTTTTCACACAAACATACTCTTTTTATAAAAAAATCCTGATGTGGAGTCATGAATATAGTAATGTTTTATAAATTACACAAGTGAGAAGACTTTTCCTAATTTGTGACATGTATATATATGTCAATTATTTTCTGACTCATGTCACTGATTTGTTAATTTGTTTCAGATTAAACACTAGATAAAATAGTGGTGGTGAAGGAAAGGAGTAGTGGAGAAAAAATATTATAAAAAAGACTCGTGCCATTTCTGTTTTGCCTGTGTAAGCTAGAGTTCGAGTGAAGAATAAGGTAACGGCTGAGGCAAAGAACCGAGTTGAAAATCTACCCCTTATCTAACAATTTCAATGATCTCCTCACGGCAGGCAAGATGGAGGTGGTTGTGGATGCCACAAAAGATTTAAGGTATATACAATGTGCAAGACCATGTACCGGCCCCGACGTCCACCCACCTCGGTGGCGGTCGCTCCGGCCCCATCGACCACCCCATGGCCACCCCTCCTCCTGCGGCGGCTGGCTACTCGCGCGCTCGAATCCAGCCCCTCGTCGGGCAGCTCTGCCGGCTCCCCACCCGCCTCCTACAGGCAGATCCTTTGCAGGCCCACGACCCCCGCATCCCCCGTCGCCTCGTCGCCTGCTGCCTCCTCGTCGCCGTCGTCTGCACGTCCCCGTGTCCGCTCCGAGATCTGCCGGCCTCCGCCCGAGGACCATCCGCGGGATGGCTGGCAGGTGGCCAGGAGCCGGAAGCGGCCACGCCAGGCGCTGGCACGTCTCCAACGTATCTATAATTTTTGATTGCCCCATGCTATATTATCTACTGTTTTGGACATTACTGGGCTTTATTATCCACCTTTATATTATTTTTGGGACTAACCTATTAATCGGAGGCCCAGCCCAGAATTGCTGTCTTTTACCTGTTATAGGGTTTTGAAGAAAAGGAATATCAAACGGAGTCCAAACGGAATGAAACCTTCGGGAACGTGATTTTCTCAACAAACAAGACCCGGGAGACTTAGACCCTACGTCAAGAAAGAAAAGAGGAGGCCACGAGGTAGGGGGCGCGCCTACCCCCCCCCCCCAGGCGCGCCCTCCACCCTCGTGGGCCCCCTGTTGCTCCACCGACATACTCCTTCCTCCTATATATACCTACGTACCCCCAAACGATCAGATACGGAGCCAAAAACCTAATTCCACCGCCGCAACTTTCTGTATCCACGAGATCCCATCTTGGGGCCTGTTTTGGAGCTTCGCCGGAGGGGGCATCAATCACGGAGGGCTTCTACATCAACACCATAGCCCCTCCGATGAAGTGTGAGTAGTTTACCTCAGACCTACGGGTCCATAGTTAGTAGCTAGATGGCTTCTTCCACTACAAGAAATATGTCAACTTATGACCTTCTATCAGTGACCCTCGAAGAATTGGTCATAAATTTATGACCATTTTAGACCAATTGGTCAAAAGCTGTTCAGGGGGCTCCAAACCCTAAATCATTGCGACCATTTTGGTCAGAAAGGTCGTAATTTCCTTACACGAAATGGTCACAAAGCAAACAGTGCTAGTCCGCTGCCTTATTTATAGTTGTTAATGACCAATATAGATGGTCATAGCCTTGTAGATTGTGGTGGGTTGTGATGACTAGGCGCCATCTCATCAGTTTTGCCTATGTGTCATGTCCATGTGGCAGTTTTTGCCCTAGGTTGTGAAGCAACCTATATTTCTATCATTCCCAAAATTCCCAAAAAAATCTCATAAATTCTTTGGGGCATATCTTCATCAAATATGTAAAAATCCTTCCTTTCCTAGTTCAAAACTAATTCAACAATATTCATTTTCCTATTCTGTTCACAACAACACTTTATGAAGGAAGTGCTATTTATATATTCTTGATTGCCCTCGGAATTTTTGGGCACTCTTTCCTATCCAAATTATTACCGCATGACAAAATTCAGCTCCATTTGCCTAGCAAATCTTCCTCGGCAAATTTCCAAAGTTTTTGTCCACCTAGAAGCATTGTGAAGGAAGTACCTTTTTTATATCTCTAAATGACATGAAATTTATACAGTTCCTTCATGTGCCCAAATTATCACCCTCCTCCAAATTGCAGCTCAGTCAAATCATTTATGTGAGCCCAGGTTCAATTTATATTTTATGGCCAAATTGGCACATTGCAAAGCAAGTGTTATATAGACCCCTCCTATTACCCTCAAACTTTTCGGGCACTCTTCCATACCCAAATCATTGCCACATGCTAATATGCAGCTCAATTTTCCTAGTAAATCTTTCTCGGGAAATTTCCAAAGTTTCTACCTCGAGAGAAGCTTTGTGAAGTAAGTACTAGCTAGGCTTACCCAAATGATCTGAAAATTTACCAGCGCATGACCATACCTAAGTAACTTACCTACACCAATTTTGAGCTCATTTCATTCATCCAATCTCTCTCACTAGTTTTCCCAAGTTTCTGTCCATAGAAGAGCATTGTGAAGGAAGTACTACTTTGGCATGTCCAAATGGTATCAATTTTCTACAATGCTTTCCTATGTCCAAATAACCATCCTCCACAAAATTTCAGCTCACTCCATTCATTATTTTGAGCCCAGCTTCAACATTCATATTTTTGTCCAGCGTGGTACTTTGCAAAGCAAGTACCACCTAGGATCCTCCTTTTGAGCTAAAAATTTGTGAAGACATTCTTCTTAGTAGATGATCATCGTCATCCAAAACTCACGCCCATTGGCCATGTGCATTTCCCGTACCGCTAATCAAACACTTGGCTGCTAATTCATGTTTGAGCATCGATCGGTCTCCTCGTGAGAATCTTATGTTGTAATTTTCTTTCTAGCACCAACCTGGGGAGTGCCCAACCCACTAGACATGCCTAGGCTGCCCAGAACACATGGCAACATTACGGTCACCCGGTGACCACGCGACGGGCATGCGAGTTTACGCGCTCTAGAGTTGGGGCCCTCGGTCACCGCCCAAACCTCGACGTATCGCCACCAAACCATGTATTTATGATTAAATAGGTCCTTATGTACCTATAAATGATTTTTGGAAAAAATAAATAGCAAACTATGAGGCAGCTGCAGTTCAAATTTGACCCGCTTCCAACTGAATCGGCGGAAATTTGTCTTTTTCACGAGAGGTGGATCAAAAACTTTTACACCCAACCATTTTGTCAATTGTGCATTAAATATGGCCTAGTATTTTATAAAAATGATTTAGTCCAATTTTGCAACAATTATTTGGTAGTTCCTTCACAAAAAAACCTCCTTTCGGGCACTCGAAAAATGGAAAATGGTTTTTTCATCCAACGAAAATGAAAACTTCCTTAGAAAACATTGTTTTCCATTCCAATATGCACTCTTGTGCACAATATGAGATCATTTGAACAAACTATGCCATGAATGTGGCCATAAGATTGATCATTTGGCTTGAAAGCCATGAATCTTCACGCATGATAGCTCATTTCTGAGAACACTTTTTTAAAATAATTACCGTATTACAAGTTTATTATTTTTCCTGGAAACTTGGTCACATATAATTACACAATGCGAAGGTTTTCCAATTTTTTGATTTTTTTTGAATTTTTTATGCCCGTTTCAAAATATAGTCAAAACGGCGGGCTTGACCATTCCTAGCTAGTGGTTGAATCTTGGAATTTTTTTGGTGTTTCTATGATTAAATAGATACTTATTTACCTATAAATGATTTTTGGAAAAAATAAAGAGCAAACTATGAGGCAACTGCAGTTCAAATTTGACCCGTTTCCAACTGAATCGACGGCAATTTGTCTTTTTCACCAGAGGTGGATCAAAACCTTTTTCACCCAAACATTTTGTCAATTGTGCATTATATATGGCCTATTATTTTATAAAATTGATTTGGTCCATTTTTGCAACAATTATTTGGTAGTTCCTTCACAAAAAACCTCCTTTTGGGCACTCGGAAAATGAAAAATGAAATTTCCATGCAAAGAAAATGAAAACTTCCTTAGGAAACATTGTTTGGATTTCCAAGATGTACCCTTGTGCACAATATGAGATCATTTGAACAAACTATGCCATGAATGTGGCCATAAGATTGATCATTTGGCTTGAAAGCCATGAATTTTCATGCATGATAGCTCATTTCTAAGAACACTTTTTCAAAATAATTACCGTATTACAAGTTTATTATTTTTCCTGGAAACTTGGTCACATATAATGACACAATGCAAAGGTTTTCCAATTTTTTGATTTTTTTTGAATTTTTTATGCCCGTTTCAAAATGCGGTCAAAACGGCGGGCTTGACCGTTCCTAGCTAGTGGTTGAATCTTGGAATTTTTTTGGTGTTTCTATGATTAAATAGATACTTATTTACCTAGAAATGATTTTTGGAAAACATAAAGAGCAAACTATGAGGCAGGTTTAGTTCAAATTTGACCTGCTTCCTACTGAATCGACGAAAATTTGTCTTTTTTACCAGAGGTGGATCAAAACTTTCGACACCCAACCATTTGGTCAATTGTATATTAAATATGGACTAGTATTTTATAAAATTGATGTAATCCAATTTTGTAACAAATATTTGGTAGGTTCTTCACAAAAAAATGATTTAAAATATCTAGAAAGATCAGAAATGCATACAAATTGGTCCTTATCCATAAAATGTGGTCTAAGTCTAGTGAAAATTTGTGTTGTGCCCTTTTGCAAAATATTTTTGATAGCTGCTTCACAAAATCCCTCTATTTTTAATACTTGAAGACTATTTTAAAACACTGATTTTTCGAACCAATGAGAACTCTTCCCACGGATCGATGACATGGTGCCCATCCATCCACCCATCCATCTCTCCACCCCACATCCATCCATCCATCTATCTACAGAAAAAATAAAAGAAAAAGATCCCCACCCGCAGCCCAAACCCTAGCTCAGATCCCCCATCGCACCCCTCCTCCCTCGTCCCCATCTCCTCGCCGCCGCCACTCCTCCCTGTCCCCTGCACCACTCCTCGTCGCCAACCTCGGCGCCGCCACCTCCTCCCCGTCCCCTGCACCACTTCCTGATCCCTCCTCCGGCCCCATCCCCGGCCATCCCCACTTCCACCACCCCTCCGTCCCAGTCGCTGCTCTCTCTCGGTTCAGTGAGATGGGATCCACTCCCGCAGTCGCCGCTCCACCCACACCGTCGATGACCCATGCCGCTGCCGCACACCACCACGCCCTCCCCTCACCTTGGCCCCAAGTCGGGCAGTGCGAGGTAGCGCTTCCAGACCGCGACGGCCGCAGCCTTGCCCACTCCGATCTGGATCCATGGTGTTCTCCTTCCTCCCTCTGGATCGATGGCTGCAGCCTCGCCAATGGATCCAGCACGTGTCGGCGACGAGGGCTGCCAGATCCGCGACCTGGGAGGCTCCTCCTATAGGATACGGGAGCAGCGCGCCACACCCTGCAATCGTCGGTCTGGGACGAGTGCAGCGGCTCGAGGACGCCGTTCGAGTCCGTGTGGGAGGCTGTCGACCGCTTCCGCGGCAGCGCCGCCTGGAGCTCCCACCTCGTCAACCGCATCTTCGCGCACCACAAGGTCAGTCCGACCTCCTCCTCCTCCCGTCTCCCTTCTCGTCGCGACTCGTCTTGGCCTGATTTACATTCTTGCTGGAGAAACGGTGCCATTTCCTATTCCGCGGAGTACTTTTTGTTCTTGCATAGTACTACATGGCCGTACCCCTGTACTACTTTGGGTCACATAGTTCTTCATTCAATTAGGAGAAGAGCGGAGTGGTTCTTGTCCGTGATTCGGAGGCAAATGTGGCCAGTAAAATCAGCCAGCACTGATGTTTCTCTTCGTTCTCTCGATTAATTTTGTTCTTGCCACATTTTCCGCCTGCAGAAACAGAACCAGACTGTGTGTGGGGGGACTGAAGATGAACAACACGTCAATCTAGCGGAGCAGACCACGCAGATAGAGAAGGAGCTCGGCGCCAAAGAAAGAGAGACGCTCGGTGTGCTCAAGCAACTCGAGTTCGCCAAGAAGATCATCACAGATTTAAAGCTCAAGATTCATAAGAAAACAGCTGAAGATACATTGCACCCTAAAGAAGAGAAGCAGCAGCAACAGCAAGAGTGCAACTGCTCTCTCACTAAAGTGTCCACAGCAGAACCTGAAGTGAAGAAACAGCAAGAGGGCACGCCATGGAGAAGAGGACGCGATGGAGGGGATGACGCCATGCACGTGAGGACGCCATGGAGGACACAGCTCCACCACCACCGTGACGCCATCTCCAAGCCCCCTCCCGATACATCTCCTGCGAGGTATGACCTCATCACGAGCCCATGGAAGTGAAACTTGATTGTGCAGTCATCAGTTGCTATCATTGATTATGTGATTGACTGATTCTATAATAAGCCTTCTTGTCGTAGTCTTGCGGTTGATGTTGATAATTCAAAGGCCAATTTCTGCTTACGCTGCCACTTGCTTATGTTGTTGGCCTGATCAGTCACTTAGTCATATCTGAATATTTGGCTACTGCAAATGGAGTAGTCTAACCATGAAATGGTTGCTGCTGTAGTACTCCAACCAGCCTGAAGCTATATGAAGTCTAACCAACAACTGTAGTGCTCCAGCCTGAAGCTATAAGATTTTGTTTCCTTGGCAAAAAATTCAGTTTACAGATTTTTGCAAATTCTGTATTTTGTAGTACTATTTTGGTTCCAGTAGTTTTTCAGTAGCTTGTTAACTTGCTGATGCTTTCTTAATTATGTGCAGCTGCTCCACTGAAAATTCTTAGTCTATCTTATGCTTAGTGTTAATTCTTTGCAGCTACTCCACTGAACTACAGTACTGATAAACTTGCACAGGCTCTGCGTTTTGCTTATTCTGTTTTTATAAATCCAGTTTATAGTGCTTACCTCTTTGTCACATTGGGTTTGGCAGCAGTTGCTAATCTCTAGCATTTACCTCTTGTTGCAGACTAGGAAATGAAAGATCGCTCGACAAATGGCCGCTTCTAGTCGGTTGGGTCTGATCTTATACCCGCACACGAGAGCTACTGGAGCAGCAGCAGATTAGCAAGGACCCAAGCTGGACTCCCAAGTTCTTCGGTGAGCTGGCTCCATCTCCTACCCCTAGCTCCCTCTTTTATGCTCCTATAGCATGTTTTGTTGGACTCATGCTCTGCTCCTGCACCAGCAGCTTGATTGGTTCTATATACACTAGCAGTAGTACCTCATGTACCTTAGGGTTTTGTTATTCTCCTGCGGGAAAAGCTTGTGTACATAGCTGTCTCCGGCTTGTATGGGTGCTCTCCCATGTTTTGATGCTCAGTTAGCTCGATGAGCTTCGTATGCTAGTAGTGACTGAATGCTGAAATTGTTTGTGATAGCTGTGCGGGCAGTTGTGGTGGGCAAGCTTTGTCTTGAGCACAAGAGGAAATAGTTACATTTAGTTATTTTGTTGTTTGCTCTCTTGACATTCTGTAAAAGGAAGTGTTGAAGGCAAGTTTTTGAGTCGTGTCTCTCATCTGTAATGGATCTATTGCATATGAATTCTTGTCTGGGTGGTATAAGTTTGCAATGCATTCAATGGTATTAACTAGGTTTTGTGTAGACTTGTCCATACACAGAATGTAGTGTCAGATGTTTTTGTTTCTCTTGACCATCTTGTTGATGTTATCTTCATCACTATAATGTACTTTCTGGTTAACTAAGCTTCATCTCATGTTTTTGTTTCCAGAGATTGTTGTATTATTTATGTTCTTTTTACTCCCAGAATTATTGTGCGCTCATACTGCCATCACATTGCCTGTTTTTCTTGCTGCATACATGTATCTCAAGCATTGTACTTCTGTGTTTGCTTAGGCGGATTCACTTGATTATGTTTCTAACTTTTCATAATTTATTATTTGTAGATGCTGGCCTTTATTCTTCAAAAATTGGGTGTACAGGAGCTACAGCAAGAAGAATCCTGAAGAAAAACCACACCCAGAATGCCATTTCGCTCACTGGAGCTAGTTATGTGTATATTTAGTTGCATTTTATAGCTAAATACAAGATTTGTACTAGGTACTTTGCTTGGCTGTTGTAATGTACTATCTTAGTTTTGGTACTTTGTTTGGCCGTTGTAATGTACTATCTCAGTTTTGGGTGTACATGATTGTAATGTACTGCTTGGTTGTTGTATGAAATATTATGCCTTATTGGCCCTTTTTGAATCAAATTTTCTAATTGCAAAAATATAGAACTGGCCTGTGGTAATTGGTTCCCATATGACTAGTGGGACCTACTTTAAAATGGAAAAGAAACAAAAGAAAACTGACAAATGGGCTGGAAAAAGGTTGAGGCCCCAAAAAATGTGGACTGTAGAAGAAAAAATAAAAGTCTGTTCGGCTTGGCCCATGTAGCTAACCAAACTTGAAAGAAAAAACAATAAATGGGCTGAATTAATGGGCTAGGCCCATGTAGAAAACCGAATTGGACCGGGCTGGTTCTGGTGCCACATCAGCTTGCCACGCTGGATGCCTACGTGGCCTGGGGAGGTTGCTAGTGACCAAAACGCCACAGTAGATGTATTTTGGTCATAAACATCTACGACCATTCCAGAAGAAAGGTCGCTATAGTCGGTTTACGACGGCCAGCTTTTGACCTTATGTTTTTGGTCACAAAAAGGTCACAAATGGAAATTTGTGACCATTCAGTGACCAATAGTGGTGGTCACAAGTTGACATATTTCTTGTAGTGTTCTCTCTTTTTGGATCTCAATACAATGTTCTTCCCCTCTCTTGTGGAGATCTATTCGATGTAATCTTCTTTTTGCGGTGTGTTTGTTGAGACCGATGAATTGTGGGTTTATGATCAAGTCTATCTATGAACAATATTTGAATCTTCTCTGAATTCTTTTATGTATGATTGGTTATCTTTGCAAGTCTCTTTGAATTATCAGTTTGGTTTGGCCTACTAGATTGATCTTTCTTGCAATGGGAGAAGTGCTTAACTTTGGGTTCAATCTTGTGGTGTCCTTTCCCAGTGACAGTAGGGGCAGTAAGGCACGTATTGTGTTGTTGCAATTGAGGATAACAAGATGGGGTTTTCTTCATATTGCATGAGTCTATCCCTCTACATCATGTCATGTTGCTTAAGGTGTTACTCTGTTTTTAACTTAATACTCTAGATGCATGCTGGATAGCGGTCGATGAGTGGAGTAATAGTAGTAGATGCAGGCAGGAGTCGGTCTACTTGTCTCGGACGTGATGCCTATATACATGATCATAACTAGATATTCTCATAACTATGCTCAATTCTGTCAATTGCTCAACAGTAATTTGTTCACCCACCGTAGAATACTTATGCTCTCGAGAGAAGCCACTAGTGAAACCTATGGTCCCCGGGTCTATCTTCATCATATTAATCTCCTACTACTTAGTTATTTCCTTTGCCTTTATTTTACTTTGCATCTTTATCATAAAAATACCAAAAATATTATCTTATCATATCTATCAGATCTCACTCTCGTAAGTGGCATTATAGGGATTGACAACCCCTATCTGCGTTGGTTGCGAGGATTTATTTGTTTTGTGCAGGTACGAGGGACTCCCTCATAGCCTCCTGCTGGATTGATACCTTGGTTCTCAAAACTGAGGGAAATACTTACGCTACTTTGCTGCATCATCCCTTCCTCTTCGGGGAAAACCAACGCAGTGCTCAAGAGGTAGCAAGAAGGATTTCTGGCGCCGTTGCCGGGGAGGTCTACGCAAAAGTCAACATACCAAGTACCCATCACATACCCTTATCTCCCGCATTACATTGTTTGCCATTTGCCTCTCGTTTTCCTCTCCCCCACTTCACCCTTGCCGTTTTATTTGCCCTCACTCTCTCTATCCTCCCTCTCTTTCTCTATTTATCTCTTTTTGCCCGCTTGCTTTTTGTTTGCTTGTGTGTTAGTTTGCTTGCTTGTCACGATGGTTCAAGATAATACTAAATTTGGTGACCTTCACCTTAAAAAGATTAGAAGAGATCGAAAGCAATGTCAGGAGTTTCATGGTCTTGCAATTTGAACATAATAGTTTCTTCAGAAACGAACTTAAAGAACAGAAAAGTTTTATGAGTTTTATGAATAAAGAGCTTGATGATATGTCTAAAGAATTCGATGGTTTAAGATCCCAAATTGCTCATCTTGAGAAATTAACTACTGAAATTTCGGATAGGCATGCTACCTTAGTTAATAAGATGGCCGCTAAACCGGATTGCTATGAAAATAAAGATGAAGATCTAAAAGTTATTGATGTGTCCCCTATTAAATCTTTGTTTTGCAATATGAATCTTGATAATGATGGGACTGAATATGATCCACCTTTACCTAGAAGGAGTTCCAAGAATTCGGAATTTGTTGATCTTGATGCTAAAATTGATAAAAGTGGGATTGAAGAAATTAAAACCCTAGAGGTTGCTAAACCCACTATTATGGATTTCAAGGAATTTAACTATGAAAATTGCTCTTTGATTGATTGTATTTCCTTGTTGCAATCCGTGCTAAATTCTCCTCATGCTTATAGTCAAAATAAAGCGTTTAGTAAACATATCGTTGATGCCTTGATGCAATCTTATGAAGAAAAACTTGAATTGGAAGTTTCTATCCCTAGAAAACTTTGTGATGGGTGGGAACCAACTATTAAAATTAAAATTAAAGATCACGAATGTTATGCTTTATGTGATTTGGGTGCTAGTGTTTCCACGATTCCAAAGACTTTGTGTGATTTATTAGGTTTCCGTGATTTTGATGATTGCTCTCTAAACTTGCACCTTGCGGATTCCACTATTAAGAAGCCTATGGGAAGAATTAATGATGTTCTTATTGTTGAAAATAGGAATTATGTTCATGTAGATTTTATTGTTCTTGACATAGATTGCAATCCTTCATGTCCTATTATTCTTGGTAGACCTTTCCTTAGAACGATTGGTGCAATTATTGATATGAAGAAGGAAATATTAGATTCCAATTTCCGTTAAGGGAAGGCATGGAACACTTTCCTAGAAAGAAAATTAAATTACCTTATGAATCTATTATAAGATCCACTTATGGATTGCCTACCAAAGATGGAAATACCTAGATCTATTTTTGCTTGTTATGCCTAGCTAGGGGCGTTAAACGATAGCGCTTGTTGGGAGGCAACCCAATTTTATTTTTATTCCTTACTTTTTGCTCCTGTTTAGTAATAAATAATTTATCTAGCCTCTGTTTTGGTTGTGTTTTTTGTGTTTAATTAGTGTTTGTGCCAAGTAGAACCGTTGGGAAGACTTGGGGAAAGTCTTGTTGAACTTGCTGTAAAAAACAGAAACTTTAGTGCTCACGAGAACTGCTGTAATTTTTATTTGGAAAGTTCTATTTAGTTAATTCTTTTTGCAGATGATTAATAGATAAATTTCTCACGTCCAGCAATTTATTTTAGAATTTTTGGGGTTCCAGATATTGCACTAGCTACAGATTACTACATACCGTTCTGTTTTTGACAGATTCTGTTTTTCGTGTGTTGTTTGCTTATTTTGATGAATCTATGGCTAGTAAAATAGTTTATAAACCATAGAGAATTTGGAATACAGTAGGTATAACACCAATATAAATAAATAATGAGTTCATTACAGTACCTTGAAGTGGTCTTTTGTTTTCTTTCGCTAACGGAGCTCACGAGATTTTCTATTTTAAGTTTTGTGTTGTGAAGTTTTCAAGTTTTGGGTAAAGATTTGATGGATTATGGAACAAGGAGTGGCAAGAGCCTAAGCTCGGGGATTCCCATGGCACCCCCAAGATAATCTAAGGACACCTAAAAGCCAAAGCTTGGGGATGCCCCGGAAGGCATCCCCTCTTTCGTCTACTTCTATCGGTAACTTTACTTGGAGCTATATTTTTATTCGCCACATGATATGTGTTTTGCTTGGAGCGCCTTGTATTATTTGAGTCTTTTCTTGTTAGTTTACCACAATCATCCTTGCTGTACACACCTTTTGAGAGAGCCATACATGATTTAGAATTTGTTAGAATACTCTATGTGCTTCGCTTATATCTTTTGAGTTATATAATTTTGCTCTAGCACTTCACTTATATCTTTTAGAGCACGGTGGTGGATTTGTTTTATAGAAACTATTGATCTCTCATGCTTCACTTAGATTATTTTGAGAGTCTTAATAGCATGGTAATTTGCTTAAAATCCTAATATGCTCGGTATTAAAAAAATCTCTTATGAGTGTGTTGAATACTATGATAAGTTTGATACTTGATAATTGTTTTGAGATATGGAGATGGTGATATTAAAGTCATGCTAGTTGAGTAGTTGTGAATTTGAGAAATACTTGTGTTAAAGCTTGTGATTCCCATAGCATGCACGTATGGTGAACCGTTATGTGATGAAGTCAGAGCATGATTTATTTATTGATTGTCTTCCTTATAAGTGGCGGTCGGGGACGAGTGATGGTCCTTTCCTACCAATCTATCCCCCTAGGAGCATGCACGTAATACTTTGCTTTGATAACTTGTAGATTTTTGCAATAAGTATATGAGTTCTTTATGACTAATGTTGAGTCCATGGATTATACGCACTACTCTCACCCTTCCACCATTGCTAGCCACTCTAATACCGCGCACCTTTCGCCGGTATCATACACCCACCATATACCTTCTTCAAAACAGCCACCATACCTACCTATTGTGGCATTTTCATAGCCATTCCGAGATATATTGCCATGCAACTTTCCACCATTCCCTTTATTATGACACACTCCATCATTGTCATATTGCTTAGCATGATCATGTAGTTGACATCGTATTTCTGGCAAAGCCACCATTCATAATTCTTTCATACGTGTCACTCTTGATTCATTGCATATCCCGGTACACCGCCAGAGGCATTCATATAGAGTCATATTTTGTTCTAAGTATCGAGTTGTAATTCTTGAGTTGTAAGAAAAATAAAAGTGTGATGATCATCATTATTAGAGCATTGTCCCAGTGAGGAAAGGATGATGGAGACTATGATTCCCCCACAAGTCGGGATGAGACTCCGGACGAAAAAAAAGAAAGAAAAGAGGCCATAAAAAAGAGAAAAGGCCTAAATAAAAAAGAAAAGAAAAAAAGGAGAGAAAAAGAGAGAAGGGACAATGTTACTATCCTTTTACCACACTTGTGCTTCAAAGTAGCACCATGATCTTCATAGTAGAGAGTCTCTCATGTTATCACTTTCATATATTAGTGGGAATCTTTCATTATAGAACTTGGCTTGTATGTTCCAATGATGGGCTTCCTTAAAATGCTCTAGGTCTTCATGAGCAAGCAAGTTGGATGCACACCCACTTAGTTTCCTTTTGAGCTTTCATATACTTATAGCTCTAGTGCATCCGTTGCATGGCAATCCCTACTCACTCACATTGATATCTATTGATGGGCATCTCCATAGCCCGTTGATACGCCTAGTTGATGTGAGACTATCTTCTCCCTTTTTGTCTTCTCCAGAACCACCACTCTATTCCACCTATAGTGCAATATCCATGGCTCATGCTCATGTATTGTGTGAAGATTGAATTTTTTTTGAGAATGTCAAAAGTATGAAACAATTGCTTGGCTTGTCATCGAGTTGTGCATGATTTAAATATTTTGTGTGGTGAAGATGGAGCATAGCCATACTATATGATTTTGCAGGGATAATTTTCTTTGGCCATGTTATTTTGAGAAGACATAATTGCTTTGTTAGTATGCTTGAAATATTATTATTTTTATGTCAATATTAAACTCTTGTATTGAATCTTTCGTATCCGAATATTCATACCACAATTAAGAAGAATTACATTAAAATTATGCCAAGTAGCACTCCGCATCAAAAATTCTATTTTTATCATTTACCTACTCGAGGACGAGCATGAATTAAGCTTGGGGATGCTTGATAAGTCTCCAACGTATCTATAATTTTTGATTGCTCCATGCTATATTATCTACTGTTTTGAACATTATTGGGATTTATTATCCACTTTTACATTATTTTTGGGACTAACCTATTAACCGGAGGCCCAGCCCAGAATTGCTGTTTTTTTGCCTATTTTAGGGTTTCGAAGAAAAGGAATATCAAACGGAGTCCAAATGGAATGAAACCTTCGGGAACGTGATTTTCTCAACAAACAAGACCCGGGAGACTTGGACCCTACATCAAGAAAGAAAAGAGGAGGTCACGAGGTACGGGGCGTGCCTACCCCCCAGGCGCGCCCTCCACCCTCGTGGGCCCCCTGTTGCTCCACCGACATACTCCTTCCTCCTATATATACCTACGTACCCCCAAACGATCAGATACGGAGCCAAAAACCTAATTCCACCGCCGCAACTTTCTGTATCCACGATATCCCATCTTGGGGCCCGTTCCGGAGCTCCGCCGGAGGGGGCATCGATCATGGAGGGCTTCTACATCAACACCATAGCACCTCCGATGAAGTGTGAGTAGTTTACCTTAGACCTACGGGTCCATAGTTTGTAGCTAGATGGCTTCTTCTCTCTTTTTGGATCTCAATACAATGTTCTCCCCCTCTCTTGTGGAGATCTATTCGATGTAATCTTCTTTTTGCGGTGTGTTTGTTGAGACCGATGAATTGTGGGTTTATGATCAAGTCTATCTATGAAAAATATTTGAATCTTCTCTGAATTCTTTTATGTATGATTGGTTATCTTTGCAAGTCTCTTCGAATTATCAGTTTGGTTTGGCCTACTAGATTGATCTTTCTTGCAATGGAATAAGTGCTTAGCTTTGGGTTCAATCTTGCGGTGTCCTTTCCCAGTGACAGTAGGGGCAGCAAGGCACGTATTGTATTGTTGCCATCGAGGATAACAAGATGGGGTTTTTATCATATTGCATGACTTTATCCCTCTACATCATGTCATCTTGCTTAAGGCGTTACTCTGTTTTCATGAACTTAATACTCTAGATGCATGCTGGATAGCGGTCGATGAGTGGAGTAATCGTAGTAGATGCAGGCAGGAGTCGGTCTACTTGTCTCGGACGTGATGCCTATATACATGATCATACCTAGATATTCTCATAACTATGCTCAATTCTGTCAATTGCTGAACAGTAATTTGTTCACCCACCATAGAATACTTATGCTCTCAAGAGAAGCCACTAGTGAAACCTATGCCCCCGGGTCTATCTTCATCATATTAATCTCCTACTACTTAGTTATTTCCTTTGCCTTTATTTTACTTTGCATATTTATCATAAAAATACCAAAAATACTATCTTATCATATCTATCAGATCTCACTCTCGTAAGTGGCCTTATAAGGGTTGACAACCCCTATTTGCGTTGGTTGCGAGGATTTATTTGTTTTGTGCAGGTACGAGGGACTCGCGCGTAGCCTCCTACTGGATTGATACCTTGGTTCTCAAAACTGAGGGAAATACTGACGCTACTTTGCTGCATCATCCCTTCCTCTTCAGGGAAAACCAACGCAGTGCTCAAGAGGTAGCAGGCGCGTCCCCGTCGGCCGCGCCGCGGCCCCGGTGAACTCCCCCGCCAACGACCGTCCTGGCTCCGCGAGGGCGAGTGCCCGCGATGCTTCAGCACTGCCCATCTCCGCTCCGAGTGTCGCCGTGACATATGCTGTGCGCGGTGCCGTTTCTTCGGGCAAAAGGCCAAGAACTGCACCGCCCTGCTCCCCGGCGCCTCTTCTTCTGACGGCTCCCTCCCGCCGCCTCTCCGCCGCCGCACCTCCTCCCCAGCTGGCTCCCCTTGTTGGGGAACGTAGTAATTTCAAAAAATTTCCTACATACACGCAAGATCATGGTGATGCATAGCAACGAGAGGGGAGAGTGTGATCTACGTACCCTTGTAGACTGACAGCGGAAGCATTATGACAACGCGGTTGATGTAGTCGTACGTCTTCACGGCCCGACCGATCAAGCACCGAAACTACGGCACCTCCGAGTTTTAGCACACGTTCAGCTCGATGACGATCCCCGGACTCCGATCCAGCAAAGTGTCGGGGAAGAGTTCCGTCAGCACGACGGCGTGGTGACGATCTTGATGTTCTACCGTCGCAGGGCTTCGCCTAAGCACCGCTACAATATTATCGAGGATTATGGTGGAAGGGGGCACCGCACACGGCTAAGAAAACGATCACGTGGATCAACTTGTGTCTAGGGGTTCCCCCTGCCCCCGTATATAAAGGAGCAAGGGCAGGAGGCCGGCCGGCCCTATAGGCGCGCCAAGGAGGAGTCCTCCTCCTTGTAGGAGTAGGATTCCTACTAGGAGGGGGAACGAAGTGGGGAGGGAGAAGGAAAGGGGGGCGCCGCCCCCCCTCTCCTAGTCCAATTCGGACCAGGGGGGAGGAGGCGCGCGGCCCACCGTGGCTGCCCATTACTTCTCCCCGGGGGGGGGGGGGGGTTCCGGTAACCCTCCGGTACTCCGGTTTTCTCCGAAATCACCCGGAACACTTCTGGTGTCCGAATATAGCCATCCAATATATCAATCTTTATGTCTCGACCATTTCGAGACTCCTCGTTATGTCCGTGATCACATCCGGGACTCCGAACTAACTTCGGTACATCAAAACTCATAATATAACTGTCATCGAAACCTTAAGCGTGCGGACCCTACGGGTTCCAGAACAATGTAGACATGACCGAGACATGTCTCCGGTCAATAACCAATAGCGGAACCTGGATGCTCATATTGGCTCCTACACATTCTACGAAGATCTTTATCGGTCAGACCGCATAATAACATACGTTGTTCCCTTTGTCATCGGTATGTTACTTGTCCGAGATTCGATCGTCGGTATCTAAATACCTAGTTCAATCTCATTGCCGGCAAGTCTCTTTACTCGTTTCGTAATACATCATCTCGCAACTAACTCATTAGTTGCAATGCTTGCAAGGCTTATGTGATGTGCATTACCGAGAGGGCCCAGAGCTACCTCTCCGACAATCGGAGTGACAAATCCTAATCTCGAAATACGCCAACCCAACATTTACCTTTGGAGACACCTGTAGAGCTCCTTTATAATCACCCAGTTACGTTGTGACGTTTGGTAGCACACAAAGTGTTCCTCCGGCAAACGGGAGTTGCATAGCAACATACTAAACGATCGGGTGCTAAGCTAATGGAATGGGTCATGTCAATCACATCATTCTCCTAATAATGTGATCTCGTTAATCAAATGACAACACATGTCTATGGTTAGGAAAAATAACCATCTTTGATTAATGAGCTAGTCAAGTAGAGGCATACTAGTGACGTTTAGTTTGTCTATGTATTCACACAAGTATTATGTTTCCGGATAATACAATTCTAGCATGAATAATAAACATTTATCATGATATAAGGAAATAAAATAATAACATTATTATTGCCTCTAGGGGTTCCCCTGCCCCCGTATATAAAGGAGCAAGGGGAGGAGGCCGGCCGGCCCTATAGGCGAGCCAAGGAGGAGTCCTCCTCCTAGTAGGAGTAGGACTCCTACTAGGAGGGGGAAGGAAGTGGGGAAGGAGAAGGAAAGTGGGGCGCCGCCCCCCTCTCCTAGTCCAATTCAGACCAGGGGGAGGAGGTGCGCGGCCCACCCTGGCTGCCCTTCTCTTTCTCCACTAAGGCCCATATGGCCCATTACTTCTCCCGGGGGGGGGGGGGTGTTCTGGTAACCCTCCGGTACTCCGGTTTTCTTCGAAATCACCCGGAACACTTCTGGTGTCTGAATATAGCCGTCCAATATATCAATATTTATGTCTCAACCATTTCGAGACTCCTCGTTATGTCCGTGATCACATCCGGGACTCCGAACTAACTTCGGTACATCAAAACTCATAAACTCATAATATAACTGTCATCGAAACCTTAAGCGTGCGGACCCTACGGGTTTGAGAACAATGTAGACATGACCGAGACATATCTCCGGTCAATAACCAATAGCGGAACCTGGATGCTCATATTGGCTCCTACATATTCTACGAAGATCTTTATCGGTCAGACCGCATAACAACATACGTTGTTCCGTTTGTCATCGGTATGTTACTTGCCCGAGATTCGATCATCGGTATCTCAATACCTAGTTCAATCTCATTATCGACAAGTCTCTTTACTCGTTTCGTAATACATCATCTCGCAACTAACTCATTAGTTGCAATGCTTGCAAGGCTTATGTGATGTGCATTACCGAGAGGGCCCAGAGCTACCTCTCCGACAATTGGAGTGACAAATCCTAATCTCGAAATACGCCAACCCAACATTTACCTTTGGAGACACCTGTAGAGCTCCTTTATAATCACCCAGTTATGTTGTGACATTTGGTAGAACACAAAGTGTTCCTCCGGCAAACGGGAGTTGCATAATCTCATAGTCATAGGAACATGTATAAGTCATGAAGAAAGCAATAGCAACATACTATACGATCGGGTGCTAAGCTAATGGAATGGGTCATGTCAATCACATCATTCTCCTAATAATGTGATCTCGTTAATCAAATGACAACACATGTCTATGGTTAGGAAACATAACCATCTTTGATTAATGAGCTAGTCAAGTAGAGGCATACTAGTGACGTTTAGTTTGTCTATGTATTCACACAAGTATTATGTTTCTGGATAATACAATTCTAGCATGAATAATAAACATTTATCATGATATAAGGAAATAAAATAATAACATTATTATTGCCTCTAGGGCATATTTCCTTCAGTCTCCCACTTGCACTAGAGTCAATAATCTAGATTACACAGTAATGATTCTAACACCCATGGAGCTTTGGTGTTGATCATGTTTTGCTCGTGGAAGAGGCTTAGTCAACGGGTCTGCAACATTCAGATCCGTATGTATCTTGCAAATCTCTATATCTCCCACCTGGACTAGATCCCGGATGGAATTGAAGCGTCTCTTGATGTGCTTGGTTCTCTTGTGAAATCTGGATTCCTTTGCCAAGGCAATTGCACCAGTATTGTCACAAAAGATTTTCGTTGGACCCGATGCACTAGGTATGACACCTAGATCGGATATGAACTCCTTCATCCAGACTCCTTCATTTGCTGCTTCCGAAGCAGCTATGTACTCTGCTTCACTTGTAGATCCCGCCACAACGCTTTGTTTAGAACTGCACCAACTGACAGCTCCACCATTTAATGTAAACACGTATCCGGTTTGCGATTTAGAATCGTCCGGATCAGTGTCAGAGCTTGCATCAACGTAACCATTTACTATGAGCTCTTTGTCACCTCCATATATGAGAAACATATCCTTAGTTCTTTTCAGGTATTTCAGGATGTTCTTGACCGCTGTCCAGTGATCCACTCCTGGATTACTTTGGTACCTCCCTGCTAGACTTATAGCAAGACACACATCAGGTCTGGTACATAGCATTGCATACATGATAGAGCCTATGGCTGAAGCATAGGGAACATCTTTCATTTTTCTCTCTATCTTCTGCATTGGTCGGGCATTGAGACTTACTCAATTTCACAACTTGTAACACAGGCAAGAATCCTTTCTTTGCTTGATCCATTTTGAACTTCTTTAAAATTTTGTCAAGGTATGTGCTTTGTGAAAGTCCAATTAAGCGTCTTGATCTATCTCTATAGATCTTAATGCCCAATATGTAAGCAGCTTCACTGAGGTCTTTCATTGAAAAACTCTTATTCAAGTATCCCTTTATGCTATTCAGAAATTCTATATCATTTCCGATTAGTAATATGTCATCTACATATAATATCAGAAATGCTACAGAGCTCCCACTCACTTTCTTGTAAATACAGGCTTCTCCAAAAGTCTGTACAAAACCAAATGCTTTGATCACACTATCAAAGCGTTTATTCCAACTCCGAGAAGCTTGCACCAGTCTATAAATGGATCGCTGGAGCTTGCATACTTTGTTAGCTCCCTTTGGATCGACAAAACCTTCCGGTTGCATCATATACAACTCTTCTTCCAGAAATCCATTCAGGAATGCAGTTTTGACATCCATCTGCCAAATTTCATAATTATAAAATGCGGCAATTGCTAACATGATTCGGACAGACTTAAGCATCGCTACGAGTCAGAAGGTCTCATCGTAGTCAATCCCTTGAACTTGTCGAAAACCTTTTGCGACAAGTCGAGCTTTGTAGACAGTAATATTACCGTCAGCGTCAGTCTTCTTCTTGAAGATCCATTTATTCTCAATTGCTTGCCGATCATTGGGCAAGTCAACCAAAGTCCATACTTTGTTCTCATACATGGATCCCATCTCAGATTTCATGGCTTCAAGCCATTTTGCGGAATCTGGGCTCACCATCGCTTCTTCATAGTTCGTAGGTTCATCATGATCTAGTATCATGACTTCCAGAATAGGATTACTGTACCACTCTGGTGCGGATATTACTCTGGTTGATCTACGAGGTTCAGTAGTATCTTGTTCTGAAGTTTCATGATCATCATCATTAGCTTCCTCACTAATTGGTGTAGGTGTCATAGAAACTGGTTTCTGTGATGTACTACTTTCCAATAAGGGAGCAGGTACAGTTACCTCGTCAGGTTCTACTATCCTCCCACTCATTTCTTTCGAGAGAAACTCCTTCTCTATAAAGTTTCCGAATTTAGCAACAAAAGTCTTGCCTTCGGATCTGTGATAGAAGGTGTATCCAATAGTTTCCTTTGGATATCCTATGAAGACACATTTCTCCGATTTGGGTTCGAGCTTATCAGGTTGAAGCTTTTTCACATAAGCATCGCAGCCCCAAACGTTCAGAAACGACAACTTTGGTTTCTTGCTAAACCACAGTTCATAAGGCGTCGTCTCAACGGATTTTGATGGTGCCCTATTTAACGTGAATGCGGCCGTCTCTATAGCATATCCCCAAAACGATAGCGGTAATCAGTAAGAGACATCATAGATCACACCATATCTAGTAAAGTATGATTACGACGTTCGGACACACGATTACGCTGTGGTGTTCCGGGTGGCGTGAGTTGCGAAACTATTCCGCATTGTTTCAAATGTACACCAAACTCGTAACTCAAATATTCTCCTCCACGATCAGATCGTAGTAATTTTATTTTCTTGTTACGATGATTTTCAACTTCACTCTGAAATTCTTTGAACTTTTCAAATGTTTCAGACTTATGTTTCATTAAGTAGATATACCCATATCTGCTTAAGTCATCTGTGAAGGTGAGAAAATAACGATATCCGCCACGAGCCTCAACATTCATCGGACCACATACATCTGTATGTATGATTTCCAACAAATCTGTTGCTCTCTCCATAGTACCGGAGAACGGTGTTTTTGTCATCTTACCCATAAGGCACGGTTCGCAAGTACCAAGTGATTCATAATCAAGTGGTTCCAAAAGTCCATCAGTATGGAGTTTCTTCATGCGCTTTACACCGATATGACCCAAACGACAGTGCCACAAATAAGTTGCACTATCATATCAACTCTGCATCTTTTGGCTTCAACATTATGAATATGTGTGTCACTACTATCGAGATTTAATAAGAATAGACCACTCTTTAAGGGTGCATGACCATAAAAGATATTACTCATATAAATAGAACAACCATTATTCTCTGATTTAAATGAATAACCGTCTCGCATCAAACAAGATCCAGATATAATGTTCATGCTTAACGCTGGCACCAAATAACAATTATTTAGGTCTAATACTAATCCCGAAGGTAGATGTAGAGGTAGCGTGCTGACTGCGATCACATCGACTTCGGAATTATTTCCCACGCGCATCGTCACCTCGTCCTTAGCCAATCTTCGCTTAATCCGTAGTCCCTGTTTCGAGTTGCAAATGTTAGCAACAGATCCAGTATCCAATACCCAGGTGCTACTACGAGCATTAGTAAGGTACGCATCAATAACATGTATATCACATATACCTTTGTTCACCTTGCCATCCTTCTTATCCGCCAAATACTTGGGGCAGTTCCGCTTCCAGTGACCAGCCTACTTGCAGTAGAAGCACTCAGTTTCAGGCTTAGGTCCAGGTTTGGGTTTCTTCTCTTGAGTAGCAACTTGCTTGCGGTTCTTTTTGAAGTTCCCGTTCTTCTTTCCTTTGCCCTTTTTCTTGAAACTAGTGGTCTTGTTGACCATCAACACTTGATGCTCCTTCTTGATTTCTACCTCCGCAGCTTTCAGCATTGCGAAGACCTCGGGAATAGTCTTATTCATCCCTTGCATATTATAGTTCATCACGAAGCTCTTGTAGCTTGGTGGCAGTGATTGGAGAATTCTGTCAATGACGCAATCATTTGGAAGATTAACTCCCAATTGAATCAAGTGATTATTATACCCAGACATTTTGAGTATATGCTCACTGACAGAACTGTTCTCCTCCATCTTGCAGCTATAGAACTTACTGGAGACTTCATATCTCTCAATCTAGGCATTTGCTTGAAATATTAACTTCAACTCCTGGAACATCTCATATGCTCCATAACGTTCAAAACATCGTTGAAGTCCCGATTCTAAGCCGTAAAGCATGGCACACTGAACTATCGAGTAGTCATCAGCTTTGCTCTGCCAGACGTTCATAACATCTTGTGTTGCTCCAGCAGCAGGCCTGGCACCCAGCGGTGCTTCAACTTTGCTTTCTCAAGGAACGCATTAAAATCAACGGAACAACAGCACGGGCCATCTATCTACAATCAAACATAAACAAGCAAGATACTATCAGGTACTAAGTTCATGATAAATTTGGTTCAATTAATCAGATTACTAAAGAACTCCCGCTTAGATAGACATCCCTCTAATCCTCTAAGTGATTACGTGATCCAAATCAACTAAACCATGTCCGATCATCACGTGAGATGGAGTAGTTTTCATTGGTGAACATCACTATGTTGATCATATCTACTATATGATTCACGCTCGACCTTTCGGTCTCCGTGTTCTGAGGCCATATCTGTATATGCTTGGCTCGTCAAGTATAACCTGAGTATTCCGCGTGTGCAACTGTTTTGCACCCGTTGTATTTGAACGTAGAGCCTATCACACCCGATCATCACGTGGTGTCTCAGCACGAAGAACTTTCGCAACGGTGCATACTCAGGGAGAACACTTCTTGATAATTAGTGAGAGATCATCTTAAAATGCTACTGTCAATCAAAGCAAGATAAGATGCATAAAAGATAAACATCACATGCAATCAATATAAGTGATATGATATGGCCATCATCATCTTGTGCTTGTGATCTTCATCTTCGAAGCACCGTCGTGATCACCATCGTCACCGGCGTGACACCTTGATCACCATCGTAGCATCGTTGTCGTCTCGCCAATCTTATGCTTCCACGACTATCGCTACCCCTTAGTGATAAAGTAAAGCATTACAGCGCAATTGCATTGCATACAATAAAGCGACAACCATATGGCTCCTGCCAGTTGCCGATAACTTGGTTACAAAACATGATCATCTCATACAATAAAATTTAGCATCATGTCTTGACCATATCACATCACAACATGCCCTGCAAAAACAAGTTAGACGTCCTCTACTTTGTTGTTGCAAGTTTTACGTGGCTGCTACAGGCTTAAGCAAGAACCAATCTTACCTACGCATCAAAACCACAACGATAGTTTGTCAAGTTGGTGCTGTTTTAACCTTCGCAAGGACCGGGCGTAGCCACACTTGGTTCAACTAAAGTTGGAGAAACTGACACCCGCTAGCCACCTTTGTGCAAAGCACGTCGGGAGAACCGGTCTCGCGTAAGCGTACGCGTAATGTCGGTCTGGGCCGCTTCGTCCAACAATACCGCCGAACCAAAGTATGACATGCTGGTAAGCAGTACGACTTATATCGCCCACAACTCACTTGTGTTCTACTCATGCATATAACATCAACACATAAAACCTAGGCTCGGATGCCACTGTTGGGGAACGTAGTAATTTCAAAAAAATTCCTATGCACACGCAAGATCATGGTGATGCATAGCAACGAGAGGGGAGAGTGTGATCTATGTACCCTTGTAGACCGACAGCGGAAGCGTTAGCACAACGCGGTTGATGTAGTCGTACGTCTTCACGGCCCGACCGATCAAGCACCGAAACTACGGCACCTCCGAGTTTTAGCACACGTTCAGCTCGATGACGATCCCCGGACTCCGATCCAGCAAAGTGTCGGGGAAGAGTTCCGTCAGCACGACTGCGTGGTGACGATCTTGATGTTCTACCATCACAGGGCTTCGCCTAAGCACTGCTACAATATTATTGAGGATTATGGTGGAAGGGGGCACCGCACACGGCTAAGAAAACGATCACGTGTATCAACTTGTGTCTAGGGGTGCCCCCTGTCCCCGTATATAAAGGAGCAAGGGGAGGAGGCCGGCCGGCCCTATAGGCGCGCCAAGGAGGAGTCCTCCTCCTAGTAGGAGTAGGACTCCTACTAGGAGGGGGAAGGAAGTGGGGAGGGAGAAGGAAAGGGGGGCGTCGCCCCCCTCTCCTAGTCCAATTCGGACCAGGGGGGAGGAGGCGCGTGGCCCACCCTGGCTGCCCTTCTCTTTCTCCACTAAGGCCCATATGGCCCGTTACTTCTCCTGGGGGGGGGGGTTCCGGTAACTCTCCGGTACTCCAGTTTTCTCTGAAATCACCCGGAACACTTCCGGTGTCCGAATATAGCCGTCCAATATATCAATCTTTATGTCTCGACCATTTCGAGACTCCTCGTTATGTCCGTGATCACATCCGGGACTCCGAACTAACTTCGGTACATCAAAACTCATAAACTCATAATATAACTGTCATCGAAACCTTAAGCGTGCGGACCCTACGGGTTCGAGAACAATGTAGACATGACCGAGACATGTCTCCGGTCAATAACCAATAGCGGAACCTGGATGCTCATATTGGCTCCTACACATTCTACGAAGATCTTTATCAGTCAGACCGCATAACAACATACGTTGTTCCCTTTGTCATCGGTATGTTACTTGCCTGAGATTCGATCGTCGGTATCTCAATACCTAGTTCAATCTCGTTACCGGCAAGTCTCTGTACTCGTTTCGTAATACATCATCTTGCAACTAACTCATTAGTTGCAATGCTTGCAAGGCTTATGTGAACATGTATAAGTCATGAAGAAAGCAATACCAACATACTAAACGATCGGGTGCTAAGCTAATGGAATGGGTCATGTCAATCACATCATTCTCCTAATAATATGATCTCGTTAATCAAATGACAACACATGTCTATGGTTAGGAAACATAACCATCTTTGATTAATGAGCTAGTCAAGTAGAGGCATACTAGTGACGTTTAGTTTGTTTATGTATTCACACAAGTATTATGTTTCTGGATAATACAATTCTAGCATGAATAATAAACATTTATCATGATATAAGGAAATAAAATAATAACATTATTATTGCCTCTAGGGCATATTTCCTTCACCCCTGCCCCTCCTGGTGACCACGACGTGCTCTCCGGCTCACCGACCACCACGCGTTCCTCGCTTGGGTTGTTGACGCCTGAGTCTGGTGACCGCACCGTGCTCTCCGGCTCTGCGACCACCACGCGTTCCACGTCCAGTCTGCCGACACCCGCGACCTCCGGGTCGACGCAGGCCCCGTCCCGCGCAAGCTCCAGCCTTGGCTTACCTGTGTCTTCCAGGTTGCCTTCAGGCTCGGCTTCGCGCTCGGGCTCCCCGGCTGCTTCGGCATCATCACGCGCCACCCCCCTGTCCGGCCATCCCACGCGCCGGCCCGCGGCTTCCGTCTGCTATCTCCCGCGCTCCACAGAGATTGTCGTCGCCGAGCAGTCCCTTGCGCGTGCTCTGCTTGCCATGGTCGCCGGCAACCTAACCGGTGTCTCCTGCAGCGAGGTTGCCGCCCTGCTATGCGCCAAGTTCGAGCTCAACGGCCGCGACTTCTCAGTTCATCCCCACGCTCCAGAAGACTTTCTCATCCGTTTCTCCGACCCCGTGCTCCTGGCTCGCGTGGCCATCGCTGGCAAGGCTCGTTGCCCACAGTTCCGGCTGTTGTTCCACCCCTAGAGCAACTCGGCGCGCTCCGAGCCGGTCACCGCCCTCTTCCTCGTTAACCTCGAGCTTTACGGCATACCGGATCACGCATGGCACCGCTCCTCTGCGGAGATCCTGCTCTCCCCCTTCTGCAAGGTTGAACACCTAGACCAGGAGACGCGTAGTGGGGCTAACATGGCCGTCTTCAAGCTCTCGGCCTAGACCACCAATCCGGACGGATCCCGCTCACCGTCGAGCTGCTGCTCCCCGTAGACGATGGGATTGGGGTTGATGCTGCTCCTGAGAGCGCGGAGCGGCTCGCGCTCCGCCTGGACCGCTTCCCAGTCCGCATCTACCTGGCCGAGTGTGTCGACTACCGCCGGCTAGTGCCGCCACCGCCCCCTCCGGCGGCTGACGACTCCGGTGATTCCAACCATAGCTCCCCGCCCGTCCCTCCATGCTGGCCGCAACACCACCAATTTCCGCCCGATAATCCTGATCCCCGGCAGCCTCCGGCGAATGGTGGTCACCGGCGCTACCGCCGCCGTGCGTTGTGCCGCCCGCTTGGCGTGGCTGGGAAGGCATCCTCGGGGCCCACCCTGGTGCCGTCGCTTTAGCCAACCGAGTCTCCGCCCTGCTTCGTCTGGGCTCCTCTACTTTGGATAAGGGCCACACCCTGTCCCCGCCTCAGCGCGTGATCCCGTGACCATGCAGATTGCTTTGGCGCCGTGCGATTCAAATAGGCTGGCTCTTGTCGTTAGCCCAACAACCGCGCCCTCGGCCCCACCACCTGCCTCGGAGCCGGTGATTCCAGAGCCTTCCAGCCCGATCGCGCAGCGCCAAGTGGCCGATGTGGATGCGCCAACCTTGACCGCGGTTGACCAAAACGAGACCCCGGGCGTGGGCCGCCCGACAGTTGTGGACCATGCGCCCGACTCCCCGCCAATCGCCGCCCCCTGCCCCGAATCTCCCTCGGGTGCCGCATCGCAGGACCTTCCCCCACCAGCACACGAACCGGTGGGCCCGCAAAGCGCTTTTGGCGCCAATCCCACCGAGTGGCCGAGAGCCCCATGCAACCCCAGCATGCATGTGGACGCCCCTCTGCCCAATCTTGGCCCCTCTTGATGCGTGGACTGTAACGCCGCCATGCAACCTTCACGCGCCTCTCCGGATGGCAGCTCGCTATCCTACCCAACTCTGCCTCCCCTGGCCTGCGTCGCGTTCAAACACGACCCTTGACCAGTCCGCATCGCCAGCTGTCGAGCCTGCCCGGTCGCCGGACAGTCTGGAAGCTGCAGATTCGATGGACCCCGCCCCCCCTCATTGCCTCCCCGGCCATTGGCCGTGCGTCGCTTGCCCACCCGCTCTCGACCCCACGGGGTGTTTTGTCGGGCTGCTCGGGCTATCCCTCCCAGGAAGATTTCCGGCACCCCCCCCCCACGCCTCCCCGATGGCTCGCCCCTCCCTGCATCGGATCCCTGCATGATCCTGTTCCCTCCTGCGGTTGGCCGCGTCCTGCCCGCCTCGGATTCCCATGTGATCATGTCCTCCCCTGCGTCGACTGATGCGTTGGTCCCTTCCCCCGGCCGGCCCCGCTCCCCGCCTGTGGTGGACCCTACCGTGCATGTCGTTGATCCCGAGGCCATGCAGCGGCCCACGGCCATGTTTCTCTCCCTGCTTGATTCGGCTCAACAGGTGACCGATCAGGTTTTGCCTCAACCCATACCCGCTCCACGGCGCCGTCGCAATGCCGTCCCGCCCAACTTTACCCCGTGCAGAAGCAGCCGCATTGCCAAGACTGACTGTGGGCTGGATTCCGAGCTGAAAGCTAAGCGCGTTCTTCTCCAGCACCTTGGGCTCCTTGAGGATGATGGCCGGGTGGACGACGCCATGCTTGCGAAGTATGCCCAGCTATTCGCGCGTCCGCTCACGGAGGACGTCATTCAGGCCTTCGCGGATTACTATGGCTGGCAAATCCCTCGTGGCGTAACACAGCTCCTCGATCGTGCGCCGGTTCAACCGTTCCTAGTCCCTTCCTAGGGCTCTCCTCTCGTTCTTTGCCCCCCCTCTTCTCCATGGATTGTAATCTCAAGTTGGTTTTTTGGAACGTGCGCGGCCTCAACTCCTGCGCAAGACGTACGGCTGTTCGGTCTCTGGTCTCATGTGTCTCCCCCTCGATCGCTGCCTTAGCGAAACGAAGCTTGTTGTGTTCACCGCCGCTCTTGTTACTGAGAACCTGGGTCCCTTGTATGGGGGCGACTTCTTCTTCCTCCCAGCGTCCGGGACCCGCGGTGGCATTCTGATTGCATGGCGCGACTCCGAGATATCCCTGTCCCGACCGGAGATTGGTGATTTCCATGTCTCTGCCCTCGTCACTTCCCTCACCGGTGGGCGGCACTGGTGGCTCTCCGCTGTCTATGGCCCCCAAGATGACGCGGCTAAGGTGGAGTTTCTTGCGAAGCTGCACAACTTTTGCCTCACCTGGGCGGGCCATTGGCTCATAGGGGGCGACTTCAACATGATCCTCTCCTTCGCGGATAAGAATAATAATCGCCTGCACCATCGCTCCATGAGCTGTTTTCACCGCTTCGTTGCCGACATGGAGCTCCGTGACATGTACCTCCACGGCTGGAGGTACACTTGGTCGAATGAGCAGGACTCCCCCACTCTCGTGCGCAATGATCGAGTTCTCTGCACTCCTAGCTGGGATGCCTGCCAACCTACCTGCTCGCTTCACTGTCATGCCTCGACGACCTCTGACCACGCCCCGCTCTTGCTGGATTGCTCCCAGCAGCCCGGAATGCGCATGTGCTTTCACTTTGAACGCTTATGGTTTAAGCTCGATGGTTTCCAGGAAGTGGTGGCGGAGGCATGGAACGCCGAGCCTCCGGCCGCCGACCCCTTCCGCCGGCTGTACCAACGCCTAAAATTCACTACCCGTCGCCTCCAAAGTTAGAGTGCATGACGTGTTGGCTCGGTCTCCCTCCAGCTCTAGGTTGCGCACGAGCTCATTGCCCGGCTAGATGCAGCTATGGATCAGTGGCCTCTCTCCCTGCTCGAGACTTGGTTGCACAGGAACCTCAAGCTCAAATACCTCGGCCTCGCGTCCCTTGAGCGCACGATCGACCGGCAACGTGTGCGCCTATCTTGGCTTCGCGAGGGGGACGCCAACTCGACCTTCATCAAGATTCGCGCCTCTCACGTCTCCACAAGAAGAGGATCCGGCACCTGAGCGTGGGCGACGTGCTTGTTTCTGACGACGCCGGTATGGCAGAAGCTGCCTTCAACAACTTCGCTGGCATCCTAGGTGCAACTGACTCGCGTGTTTCCACCCTCAACCTTGAGGCTTTTGATGGCCGTTCCTTCGACCTTTCGTCCCTCGAGGTTCCTTTCTCCGAGGCTGAAATATGGGCGGCGGTTAAGCAGCTCCCGTCTGGCAAGGCGCCGGGCCCCGGCGGCTTCACGTTCAAATTTCTTCGCGCTTGCTGGGATGTCATTAAGAAGGATATTTGCGACGCTTTTGATAAGCTTTTTCACATGAACGGCATGGGCTTCCAGAAGCTTAATGAGGCCTTCATCACCCTTCTCCCGAAAAAGTCCGACGCTACCTCTCTTTCGGATTATCGACCGATCAGCCTCATTCAGCTCTTCGCCAAGCTCTTCGCCAAGGTTTTGTCGCTTCGGCTTGCTCCTCATCTTGGCGCCATGGTTTCCTCTAATCAGAGCGCCTTCATCTCGGGCCGCAGCATCCACGACAATTTCATCCTTGTCCAGCAGACAGCCCGTCAGCTCCACAACATGCGTGCCTCGTGTGTGCTCCTCAAGCTTGACATTGCGCACGCCTTCGACTCCGACTCCTGGCCGTTTCATCTTCAGGTCCTTCGCCACCTTGGCTTTGGTCCTCGTTGGTGAGAGTGGATATCCATCCTTCTCTCCACTGCCAAGACCCGTGTATTGATCAATGGCAACCCGGGCCCGCCAATCTTTCATGAGAAGGGCTTGCGTCAGGGACGATCCTGTCTCCCCGATGCTATTCGTGCTGGTCATCGACATCCTCAACTATCTACTTTAATTCGCCACCAGTTCTGGCGTGCTGCGTCGCCTCACCGAGCGCCGGATGACCTCGAGCATTTCCTTCTATGCGGACGACGTGGTCATCTTCTGTCACCCTGACCCGCAGGAGCTTTTTGTCATTCGTGAGCTGCTTCACATTTTTGGTGCTGCCTCCGGCCTTCACACTAACTTCCAGAAGTGTTCAGCCACACCCATCCAATGCTCAGACGCGCAGCTGGTGCATACCGCCGGCATGCTCGCCTGCCCAATCGTGCACTTCCCGATCACCTACTTGGGCATTCCTCTCTCGGTTCGAAAAGTCTCTGCGGCTGCTCTTATGCCTCTGGTGGAGCGCCTGGCCCGCAAGCTTCCTACTTGGTGCGCTTCTCTTCTCTCCTGCGGCGAGAGGTTGGCCTTCGTTCGTCATGTCCTTGCTGCTATGCCCACCCACCTCCTCTTGGCCATGGCTCTGCGGCCTTCCATCCTCAAGAAGATCAACCGTATCATGCGCGAGTTCCTTTGGCACGGTGGCAGCGATTCCTCGGGTGGTGGTAATATCGTCAGCTGGCGCAAGGTGTGTTGTCCGCTGGAGTTCGGGGGCCTGGGCATTCGGGACCTACAGCTCACGGGCATTGCTCTTCGTGCCCGCTGGCTTTGGCTCAAGGCCACTGACCCCTCTAGGCCGTGGAGACATCTTCATTTCCCGTCTGGCGCTGATGTCCAGGAGATCTTCAATGCTTCCACGAGGTGGATCTTGGGGGACGGAAATTCTTGCCTCTTCTGGACGGACAGGCGGATCAAGGGGCAATCCGTCAACAATCTTGCCCCGGCCATTCTCGACTTGGTCCCCAAGAGGCTCCGTCGGACGCGTTCCGTCGCGCAAGGTCTGCTGGGCAGGGCTTGGATCTCCGACATCTGTGGCGCCTTGGGGCCCGAGGCCATGGTGTAGTACGTGGAACTCTGGAGACGTCTACAACATTTACCCCTTTCTACCGCCTAGACGAGCTGCGTTGGCGTTGGACGAGCAGCGGCTCCTACTCCGCTAAGTCCTGCTATCTGGCGATGTTCTCCGGTTCCACCATTGCCCCGCACTGGAAGCTTATTTGGCTTTCTTGGGCCCCTCTTCGCATCCAGTTCTTCGCCTGGTTGGCTGTCTTGGATCGCTGCTGGACTACTGCCAAGCTTGCTCAACATGGGCTCCCGCATGATGATCTCTGCCCGCTTTGTGCCCAGGAGCTCGAGACGATCGACCACCTGCTTCTCCGCTGCTTTTCTCTAGGACCGTCTGGCACGAGATCTTTGCTTGGTGCCGCGCCCCGATCCCCCTACCCCATGACTACCAGGCCTCCTTCCTGGACTGGTGGTCGGCCTCGGTCGCGGTTGCGCCTACCGCCATGCGCAAGGGGCTCTCCTCCCTGGTGCTTCTTTCCGCATGGTCCATCCTGCGTCACCGCAACGCATGCCTCTTCGACAATGCAAGCCCCTCCACCGTGCTGCTCCTCCAAGCCATCAAGGACGATGCTAGGGTTTGGGCCTCAGCCGGCACCAAAGACATAGCTAATCTCATGCCACCTTGAGCCTCTTCAGGCTGAGCATCCCGTGTTCTGCTCGTGTAACCTCTCCCTATGCTTCTCTGCGTACGTAGTGAGCGGTTACCCCCCCTCCTCCTGTGAAACTCTTGTTCTCTTCTACCTATCAATGGAATGATACGCAATCGTTGCGTATTCGCGAAAAAAAATCATGCAACGGCGTTGATGAGGGTGTGTGCCCTCTCCTTGGAGAGAACATCGTGACGAGATTATCTTTGTAGACAAAGATATCATCAGTAAGATAAGGGTTTTATGTCACTCGGCATGAGACACCCTCGAGGACAATTCCGTCACTTGGCTCACATTGTGAAAAATATATCTTTCATTCGGATGAACCTCACTCGGTTTATTAGGAGACCAGCGGTATGCAGCATTGATGAAGACGTTACCAAGATTTGAAGCTTGACATTTCTACTAACAATTAGAACGTCCATAACCTCCAGTAGCGGACATGTATTATTACTCTTTAACACACCTGTAACGTAG
This sequence comes from Triticum urartu, assembly GCF_056163025.1. Classification (NCBI taxonomy): domain Eukaryota; kingdom Viridiplantae; phylum Streptophyta; class Magnoliopsida; order Poales; family Poaceae; genus Triticum; species Triticum urartu. The sequence continues at coordinate 720,229,471 of NC_141875.1, read as the reverse complement.
CAGCAGTCGAGGGGTAGCAAACCCTATATAAGCATACCACTGGCGTCCAATTACGGGTTCAAAACCTCTGTAACAACAAATCCATACGCAAGAAACACCTCTCCAAAGAGGGGTCTGAACCTGTATAATCACCCACCAACGCGTCGTTAGATCATGCCTTGTTCTCCTACCTCTCTCATTATCAGATTTACCCAACGACATATTCCCTCTAGCGACCCCAGCAAGCGAATGAAACAAAAATAGACCATAAGAATCACAACTTAAGAACCTTGATTAAACCAAAATTCAACAACATCGAATTTGTTAGCTATCTTACAATATCCATGCAGAGAAGAATAGAAACCACATAAATATTCTAAAATCGAGTGTCGCACCCTGCTCATCAAAGAACTAACAATCTCGAATGGTGAAAATGCTAATAATGAACTCTGGCCACCATGCAACAAAACCATGAACTAAAAAAACCAACCGCAATGGCAGGAGTAGGATAGTTCATGTGCTCTAGTAGTCATAGGTTCCTCACAACCATGGAACTGTTGATAAAGAACAATGGATGCAATGCATGTTGGAAATATGCCCTAGAGGCAATAATAAAAGCATTATTATTATATTTCCTTATTCATGATAATTGTCTTTATTCATGCTACAATTGTGTTATCTGGAAATCGTAATACATGTGTGAATAACAGACACCAACATGTCCCTAGTAAGCCTCTAGTTGACTAGCTCGTTGATCAACAGATAGTCATGGTTTCCTGACTATGGACATTGGATTTCATTGATAACGAGATCACATCATTAGGAGAATGATGTGATGGACAAGACCCAATCCTAAACATAGCACAAGATCGTATAGTTCATTTGCTAGAGTTTTTCCAATATCAAGTATCTTTTCCTTAGACCATGAGATCGTGTAACTCCCGGATACCGTAGGAGTGCTTTGGGTATACCAAACGTCACAACGTAACTGGGTGACTATAAAGGTAGACTACGGGCATCTCCGAAAGTGTCTGTTGGGTTGACATGGATCAAGACTGGGATTTGTCACTCCGTATGACGGAGAGGTATCACTGGGCCCACTCGGTAATGCATCATCATAATGAGCTCAAAGTGACCAAGTGTCTGGTCACGGGATCATGCATTACGGTACGAGTAAAGTGACTTGCCGGTAACGAGATTGAATGAGGTATTGGGATACCGACGATCGAATCTCAGGCAAGTAACATATCGATTGACAAAGGGAATTGCATACGGGGTTGATTGAATCCTCGACATCGTGGTTCATCCGATGAGATCATCGTGGAGCATGTGGGAGCCAACATGGGTATCCAGATCCCGCTGTTGGTTATTGACCGGAGAGTCGTCTCGGTCATGTCTGCTTGTCTCCCGAACCCGTAGGGTCTACACACTTAAGGTTCGGTGACGCTAGGGTTGTGAAGATATGTATATGCAGTAACCCGAATGTTGTTCGGAGTCCCGGATGAGATCCCGGACGTCACGAGGAGTTCCGGAATGGTCCAGAGGTAAAGAATTATATATAGGAAGTGCTGTTTCGGCCATCGGGACAAGTTTCGGGGTTATCGGTATTGTACCGGGACCACCGGAGGGGTCCCGGGGGCCCACCGGGTGGGGCCACCTGTCCCGGGGGGCCACATGGGCTGTAGGGGGTGCGCCTTGGCCTAGATGGGCCAAGGGCACCAGCCCCAAAAGCCCATGCGCCTAGGGTTCCACTTAAGGGAAGAGTCCAAATGGTGGAAGGCACCTCTAGGTGCCTTGGGGGGGAGGGAAACCTCCCCTTGGCTGCCGCACCTAGGAGATTGGATCTCCTAGGCTGGCGCACCACCCCCCTTGGCCCTCCTATATATAGTGGGGGAGAGGAGGGACTTCATACACCAGCCCCTGGCGCCTCCCTCTCTCCCCGTTACGTCTCTCTCTCGTAGTATAGGCGAAGCCCTGCTACTGTGACGCCCTACATCCACCACCACGCCGTCGTGCTGCTGGATCTTCATCAACCTCTCCTTCCCCCTTGCTGGATCAAGAAGGAGGAGACGTCTCCCGTCCCGTACGTGTGTTGAACGCGGAGGTGCCGTCCGTTCGGCGCTTGGTCATCGGTGATTTGGATCACGTCGTGTTCGACTACATCATCACCGTTCTTTGAACGCTTCCGCACACGATCTACAAAGGTATGTAGATGCATCCGATGACTCGTTGCTAGATGAACTCCTAGATGGATCTTGGTGTAACGAGTAGGAAATTTTTTGTTTTCTGCAGCGTTCCCCAACAGTGGCATCATGAGCTAGGTCTATGCGTAGTTCTTCTTGCGCGAGTAGAACACAATTTGTTGTGGGCGTAGATTTTTCAACTTTCTTGCCGCTACTAGTCTTTTCTTGCTTCAGCGGCATTGTGGGATGAAGCGGCCCGGACCAACCTTACACGTACGCTTACGTGAGACCGGTTCCACCGACTAACATGCACTAGTTGCATAAGGTGGCTGGCGGGTGTCTGTCTCTCCCACTTTAGTTGGAGCGGATTCGATGAACAGGGTCCTTATGATGGGTAAATAGAAGTTGACAAATCACGTTGTGGCTTTAACGTAGGTAAGAAGTCGTTCTTGCGAGAACCCTAAATTCAGCCACGTAAAACTTGCAACATCAATTAGAGGACGTCTAACTTGTTTTTTGCAGCAAGTGGTTTGTGATATGATATGGCCAAAGTTGTGATGAATGATGAATGATCTATATGTGATGTATGAGATGTTCATGCTATTGTAATAGAAATCACGACTTGCATGTCAATGAGTATGACAACCGGCAGGAGCCATAGGAGTTGTCTTTATTCTTTTATATGACCTGCGTGTCATTGAGAAACGCCATGTAAATTACTTTACTTCATTGCTAAACGCGTTAGCCATAGTAGTAGAAGTAATAGTTGGCAAGCAACTTCATGGAGACACGATGATGGAGATCATGGTGTCAAGCCGGTGACAAGATGATCATGGAGCCCCAAGATGGAGATCAAAGGAGCTATGTGATATTGGCCATATCATGTCACGTTTATTATTTGATTGCATGTGATGTTTATCATGTTTTGCATCTTGTTTACTTAGAACGACGGTACTAAATAAGATGATCCCTCATAATAATTTCAAGAAGTGTTCCCCCTAACTGTGCACCGTTGCGACAGTTCGCTGTTTCAAAACACCACGTGATGATCGGGTGTTTTATTCAGACGTTCACATACAACGGGTGTAAGACAGATTTACACATGCAAACACTTAGGTTGACTTGACGAGCCTAGCATGTACAAACATGGCCTCGGAACACAGAAGACCGAAAGGTCAAGCATGAGTCGTATAGAAGATACGATCAACATGAAGATGTTCACCGATGTTGACTAGTCCGTCTCACGTGATGATCGGACACGGCCTAGTTAACTCGGATCATGTAATACTTAGATGACTAGAGGGATGTCTAATCTAAGTGGGAGTTCATTAATAATTTGATTAGATGAACTTAATTATCATGAACTTAGTCTAAAATATTTTACAATATGTCTTATAGATCAAATGGCCCACGTAGTCCTCAACTTCAACGCGTTCCTAGAGAAAACCAAGCTGAAAGACGATGGCAGCAACTATACGGACTGGGTCCGGAACCTGAGGATCATCCTCATAGCTGCCAAGAAAGATTATGTCCTACAAGCACCGCTAGGTGAAGCTCCCGTCCCACAGAACCAAGACGTTATGAACGCTTGGCAGACACGTGTTGACGACTACTCCCTCGTTCAGTGCGGCATGCTTTACAGCTTAGAGCCGGGGCTCCAAAAGAGTTTTGAGAGACATGGAGCATATGAGATGTTCAAAGAGCTGAAAATGGTCTTTCAAGCTCATGCCCGGATCGAGAGATATGAAGTCTCCGATAAGTTCTTCAGCTGTAAGATGGAGGAAAATAGTTCTGTCAGTGAGCACATACTCACTATGTCTGGGTTACATAACCGCTTGTCTCAGCTGGGAGTTAATCTCCCGGATGATGCGGTCATTGACAGAATCCTCCAGTCGCTTCCACCAAGCTACAAGAGCTTTGTGATGAACTTCAACATGCAGGGGATGCAAAAGACCATTCCTGAGTTGTTCTCAATGCTGAAATCAGCGGAGGTAGAAGTCAAGAAGGAACATCAAGTGTTGATGGTCAATAAAGCCACTAAGTTCAAGAAAGGCAAGGGTAAAAAGAACTTCAAGAAGGACGGCAAGGAGGTTGCCGCGCCCGGCAAGCAAGCTGCCGGGAAGAAGCCAAAGAATGGACCCAAGCCCGAGACTGAGTGCTTTTATTGCAAGGGAAGCGGTCACTGGAAGCGGAACTGCCCTAAATACTTAGCAGACAAGAAGGCCGGCAAAACAAAAGGTATATATGATATACATGTAATTGATGTGTACCTTACTAGTGTCCGTAGTAGCTCCTGGGTATTTGATACCGGTGCAGTTGCTCACATTTGTAACTCAAAGCAGGGGCTGCGGAATAAGCGGAAACTGGCAAAGGACGAGGTGACGATGCGCGTCGGGAATGGTTCCAAGGTCAATGTGATCGCCGTCGGCACGCTACCTCTATATCTACCTTCAGGATTAGTTTTAAACCTTAATAATTGTTATTTAGTGCCAGCTTTGAGCATGAACATTGTATCGGGATCTCGTTTAATTCGAGATGGCTACTCATTTAAATTCGAGAATAATGGTTGTTCTATTTATATGAGAGATATGTTTTATGGTCATGCTCCTATGGTGAATGGTTTATTCTTTATGAATCTCGAACGTAATACTACACATGTTCATAATGTGAGTACCAAAAGATGTAAGGTTGATAATGATAGTCCCACATACTTGTGGCACTGCCGCCTTGGTCACATAGGTGTCAAATGCATGAAGAAGCTCCATGAAGATGGACTTTTAGAGTCTCTTGATTATGAATCATTTGACACGTGCGAACCATGCCTCATGGGTAAGATGACCAAGACTCCGTTCTCAGGAACAATGGAGCGAGCAACCAACTTACTGGAAATCATACATACTGATGTGTGCGGTCCAATGAGTGTTGAGGCTCGCGGTGGCTATCGTTATGTTCTCACGCTCACTGATGATTTAAGTAGATATGGGTATATCTACTTAATGAAACACAAGTCTGAAACCTTTGAAAAGTTCAACGAATTTCAGAGTGAGGTTGAAAATCAACGTGACAGGAAAATCAAGTTTCTACGATCAGATCGTGGAGGAGAATACTTGAGTCACAAATTTGGCACACACTTAAAAAAATGTGGAATAGTTTCACAACTCACGCCGCCTGGAACACCTCAGCGTAATGGTGTGTCCGAACGTCGTAACCGCACTCTATTAGATATGGTGCGATCTATGATGTCTCTTACCGATTTACCGCTATCTTTTTGGGGCTATGCTTTAGAGACTGCCGCATTCACTTTAAATAGGGCTCCGTCGAAATCCGTTGAGACGACACCGTATGAATTATGGTTTGGGAAGAAACCTAAGCTGTCGTTTCTAAAAGTTTGGGGATGCGATGCTTATGTCAAGAAACTTCAACCTGAAAAGCTCGAACCCAAGTCGGAAAAATGCGTCTTCATAGGATACCCAAAAGAAACTATTGGGTACACCTTCTACCTCAGATCCGAAGGCAAGATCTTTGTTGCCAAGAATGGGTCCTTTCTAGAAAAAGAGTTTCTCTCGAAAGAAGTAAGTGGGACGAAAGTAGAGCTTGATGAAGTATTACCTCTTGAACCGGAAAATGGCGCAACTCAAGAAAATGTTCCTGAGGTGCCTGCACCGACTAGAGAGGAAGTTAATGATAATGATTAAGATACTTCTGATCAAGCTCCTACTGAAATTCGAAGGTCCACAAGGACACATTCCGCACCAGAGTGGTACGGCAACCCTGTCTTGGAAATCATGTTGTTAGACAACGGTGAACCTTCGAACTATGAAGAAGCGATGGCGGGCCCGGATTCCGACAAATGGCTAGAAGCCATGAAATCCGAGATAGGATCCATGTATGAAAATGAAGTATGGACTTTGACTGACTTGCCCGTTGAACGGCGAGCCATAGAAAATAAATGGATCTTTAAGAAGAAGACAGACGCGGATGGTAATGTGACCATCTATAAAGCTCGACTTGTCGCTAAGGGTTATCGACAAGTTCAAGGGGTTGACTACGATGAGACTTTCTCACCGGTAGCGAAGCTAAAGTCCGTCCGAATCATGTTAGCAATTGCCGCATTCTACGATTATGAGATATGGCAAATGGGCGTCAAAACGGCATTCCTTAATGGTTTCCTTAAGGAAGAATTGTATATGATGCGGCTGGAAGGTTTTGTCGATCCTAAGAATGCTGACAAGGTGTGCAAGCTCCAACGCTCGATTTATGGGCTGGTGCAAGCATCTCGGAGTTGGAACATTCGCTTTGATGAGATGATCAAAGCGTTTGGGTTTACGTAGACTTATGGAGAAGCCTGCGTTTACAAGAAAGTGAGTGGGAGCTCTGTAGCATTTCTCATATTATATGTAGATGACATACTATTGATGGGAAATGATATAGAACTCTTGGACAGCATCAAGGCCTACTTGAATAAGAGTTTTTCAATGAAGGACCTTGGAGAAGCTGCTTATATATTAGGCATCAAAATCTATAGAGATAGATCGAGACGCCTCATAGGTCTTTCACAAAGCACATACCTTGATAAGATATTGAAGAAGTTCAATATGGATCAATCTAAGAAGGGGTTCTTGCCTGTGTTATAAGGTATGAAATTGAGCTCAGCTCAATGTCCGACCACGGCAGAAGATATAGAAGAGATGAGCGTCATCCCCTATGCATCAGCCATAGGTTCTATTATGTATGCCATGCTGTGTACCAGACCTGATGTAAACCTTGCCGTAAGTTTGGTAGGAAGGTACCAAAGTAATCCTGGCAAGGAACACTGGACAACGGTCAAGAATATCCTGAAGTGCCTGAAAAGGACTAAGGAAATGTTTCTCGTTTATGGAGGTGACGAAGAGCTCGTCGTAAAGGGTTACGTCGACGCTAGCTTCGACACAGATCTGGATGACTCTAAGTCACAAACCGGATACGTGTATATTTTGAATGGTGGGGCAGTAAGCTGGTGCAGTTGCAAGCAAAGCGTCGTGGCGGGATCTACATGTGAAGCGGAGTACATGGCAGCCTCGGAGGCAGCACATGAAGCAATATGGGTGAAGGAGTTCATCACCGACCTAGGAGTCATACCCAATGCGTCGGGGCCAATCAAACTTTTCTGTGACAACACTGGAGCTATTGCACTTGCCAAGGAGCCCAGGTTTCACAAGAAGACAAGGCACATCAAGCGTCGCTTCAACTCTATTCGTGAAAATGTTCAAGATGGAGACATAGATATTTGTAAAGTACATACGGACCTGAATGTAGCAGATCCGTTGACTAAACCTCTCCCTAGAGCAAAACATGATCAACACCAGAATTCCATGGGTGTTCGATTCATGACAATGTAACTAGATTATTGACTCTAGTGCAAGTGGGAGACTGTTGGAAATATGCCGTAGAGGCAATAATAAAAGCATTATTATTATATTTCCTTATTCATGATAATTGTCTTTATTCATGCTATAATTGTGTTATCCGGAAATCGTGATACATGTGTGAATAACAGACACCAACATGTCCCTAGTAAGCCTCTAGTTGACTAGCTCATTGATCAACAGATAGTCATGGTTTCCTGACTATGGACATTGGATGTCATTGATAACGAGATCACATCATTAGGAGAATGATGTGATGGACAAGACCCAATCCTAAACATAGCACAAGATCGTATAGTTCGTTTGCTAGAGTTTTTCCAATGTCAAGTATCTTTTCCTTAGACCATGAGATCGTGTAACTCCCAGATACCGTAGGAGTGCTTTGGGTATACCAAACGTCACAACGTAACTGGGTGACTATAAAGGTAGACTACGGGCATCTCCGAAAGTGTCTGTTGGGTTGACATGGATCAAGACTGGGATTTGTCACTCCGTATGACGGAGAGGTATCACTGGGCCCACTCGGTAATGCATCATCATAATGAGCTCAAAGTGACCAAGTGTCTGGTCACGGGATCATGCATTACGATATGAGTAAAGTGACTTGCCGGTAACGAGATTGAACGAGGTATTGGGATACCGACGATCGAATCTCGGGCAAGTAACATATCGATTGACAAAGGGAATTGCATACGGGGTTGATTGAATCCTCGACATCGTGGTTCATCCGATGAGATCATCGTGGAGCATGTGGGAGCCAACATGGGTATCCAGATCCCGCTGTTGGTTATTGACCGGAGAGTCGTCTCGGTCATGTCTGCTTGTCTCCCGAACCCGTAGGGTCTACACACTTAAGGTTCGGTGACGCTAGGGTTGTGAAGATATGTATATGCAGTAACCCGAATGTTGTTCGGAGTCCCGGATGAGATCCCGGACGTCACGAGGAGTTCCGGAATGGTCCGGAGGTAAAGAATTATATATAGGAAGTGCTGTTTCGGCCATCGGGACAAGTTTCGGGGTTATCGGTATTGTACCGGGACCACCGAAGGGGTCCCGGGGGCCCACCGGGTGGGACCACCTGTCCCGGGGGGGCACATGGGCTGTAGGGGGTGCGCCTTGGCCTAGATGGGCCAAGGGCACCAGCCCCAAAAGCCCATGTGCCTAGGGTTCCACTTAAGGGAAGAGTCCAAATGGTGGAAGGCACCTCTAGGTGCCTTGGGGGGGAAGGAAACCTTCCCTTGGCTGCCGCACCTAGGAGATTGGATCTCCTAGGCTGGCGCACCACCCCCCTTGGCCCTCCTATATATAGTGGGGGAGAGGAGGGACTTCATACACCAGCCCCTGGCGCCTCCCTCTCTCCCCGTTACGTCTCTCTTTCGTAGTATAGGCGAAGCCCTGCTACTGTGACGCCCTGCATCCACCACCACGCCGTCGTGCTGCTGGATCTTCATCAACCTCTCCTTCCCCCTTGCTGGATCAAGAAGGAGGAGACGTCTCCCGTCCCGTACGTGTGTTGAACGCGGAGGTGCCGTCCGTTCGGCGCTTGGTCATCGGTGATTTGGATCACGTCGTGTTCGACTACATCATCACCGTTCTTTGAACGCTTCCGCACGCGATCTACAAAGGTATGTAGATGCATCCGATGACTCGTTTCTAGATGAACTCCTAGATGGATCTTGGTGTAACGAGTAGGAATTTTTTTTTTCTGCAACGTTCCCCAACAATGCAGTACTTTTAACAAGATATATAGCCAATCACGTACCTGGCAATCGCAAGTGTGGAAGTTTCATGTGCTCTTATTGTCATATGATCTGGCATTGGTGGAAATGGAGAGGTGTAGTAGGGAGCTCACTCATAGCTCGTCGGTGTAGATGAACATATACATCAAATTAAGCTCCCTAGGGGACCTCTCATGTTATCAGCCTTCAGAGTTGTCCGAATTTTTACTTAGGACGGGTCTAGCCGTCCAATCAGAGTTAACATTCCCGCCTAGGCCATTATAATTGCATTCAATGTTGACATATTATACAAGGCATGAATTTTGTGGTAATAATTACAAATCTCTCATCCTCTCTAACTAGATTTATTTCATAAGCTTTGGAACTGGTCGGTTAAAATATCGATCTCTCCCTCAAGCATGGGTCCCATGTGCACTTCCTTTAGCCCAATACAAGAAACTTGCTCCCAGACATAGATTTTCTTGTAAGTTTTGTAACTTGCCTCTCCCCCAATATGTCGGTCCCATATATATGCACGTGCTTGCCAGAAGTCATGTTTTATATCTAGCTGTTAGAAGGGAGCATTTTTTAAGTACATTCAAGTAGCCCGATATCCCACCAATGACACAAGTTTTTTTTCCATTTTCAATCTAAAGCTCCCTTATGTTGTAGTTGCTATCTCTTGATCTAAATGTGCTCATGATGAGTATACTAAACATAATGGCTGCCTAGTCTAGTGTACACAAGCCCCGCCCACTGGGTTATACAGGCGATTATGTCCTAATCCTATATCATGACCATCATGTTGTACTCAATTTTCACTTCATGTTGAAAGCATATTTGCAACATGATTGCCCAACTCCTTTTTTAGGGCTAAACTCATTTTGTTAACATGGTCACATATTGTATAGTTGCAGATGTGACCTAATGGAGTAGCCCACTGGATCGTGCCAACCTTATACATGGGGCCCGCCATGGGTCTCCTAGTTGTGTTCTTTGTGCACTACTCCTCTAGAACAATCTTGGATACATTTGTTTTTTCTTATTGTCATGTTGTTTATGTTTAAGAATAAACGATACATTAGATAGGAAATAATATAAGTAATACTTGTAAGAAGTCTGAATTAATTAGCGCACATGTAATACTTGTAAGAAGTCTTAATTAAACTACAGAGAGAATGATAAATTTTTGGATGAGTAACCCAATCACTTGATCACACACACACCCGTGCAACTCAAATGTGCCTTTGCATATGGCCAACCCGGCCCAGTTAGTTCTTTTGCTTTTGGCAACCAAATATGATCTCCAGCACCTGCCAGGATTATTCCGTGCAAGTAGCCAAATAAGGGAAAGACAGTAAAACGGCTAAATTCTTCTAGTATATAGCACTCACCTGTCAATACCAAGTATAAAATTGGTGTCACAAAACTATTTTGTTGAATCATAGCCGGCACCAAAGACATAGCTAATCTCATGCCACCTTGAGCCTCTTCAGGCTGAGCATCCCGTGTTCTGCTCGTGTAACCTCTCCCTATGCCTCTCTGCGTACGTAGTGAGCGGTTACCCCCCCTCCTCCTGTGAAACTCTTGTTCTCTTCTACCTATCAATGGAATGATACGCAATCGTTGCATATTTGTGAAAAAAAATCATGCAACGGCGTTGATGAGGGTGTGTGCCCTCTCCTTGGAGAGAACATCGTGACGAGATTATCTTTGTAGACAAAGATATCATCAGTAACATAAGGGTTTTATGTCACTTGGCATGAGACACCCTCGAGGACAATTCCATCACTTGGCTCACATTGTGAAAAATATATCTTTCATTCGGATGAACCTCACTCGGCTTATTAGGAGACCAGCGGTATGCAGCATTGATGAAGACGTTACCAAGATTTGAAGCTTGACATTTCTACTAACAATTAGAACGTCCATAACCTCCAGTAGCGGACATGTATTATTACTCTTTAACACACCTGTAACGTAGCAGCAGTCGAGGGGTAGCAAACCCTATATAAGCATACCACTGGCGTCCAATTACGGGTTCAAAACCTCTGTAACAACAAATCCATACGCAAGAAACACCTCTCCAAAGAGGGGTCTGAACCTGTATAATCACCCACCAACGCGTCGTTAGATCATGCCTTTTTCTCCTACCTCTCTCATTATCAGATTTACCCAACGACATATTCCCTCTAGCGACCCCAGCAAGCGAATGAAACAAAAATAGACCGTAAGAATCACAACTTAAGAACCTTGATTAAACCAAAATTCAACAACATCGAATTTGTTAGCTATCTTACAATATCCATGCAGAGAAGAATAGAAACCTCATAAATATTCTAAAATCGAGTGTCGCACCCTGCTCATCAAAGAACTAACAATCTGAATGGTGGAAATGCTAATAATGAACTCTGGCCACCATGCAACAAAACCATGAACTAAAAAAACCAACCGCAATGGCAGGAGCAGGATAGTTCATGTGCTCTAGTAGTCATAGGTTCCTCACAACCATGGAACTGTTGATAAAGAACAATGGACGCAATGCAGTACTTTTAACAAGATATATAGCCAATCACGTACCTGGCAATCGCAAGTGTGGAAGTTTCATGTGCTCTTATTGTCATATGATCTGGCATTGGTGGAAATGGAGAGGTGTAGTAGGGAGCTCACTCATAGCTCGTCGGTGTAGATGAACATATACATCAAATTAAGCTCCCTAGGGGACCTCTCATGTTATCAGCCTTCAGAGTTGTCCGAATTTTTACTTAGGACGGGTCTAGCCGTCCAATCAGAGTTAACATTCCCGCCTAGGCCATTATAATTGCATTCAATGTTGACATATTATACAAAGCATGAATTTTGTGGTAATAATTACAAATCTCTCATCCTCTCTAACTAGATTTATTTCGTAAGCTTTGGAACTGGTCGGTTAAATTATCGATCTCTCCCTCAAGCATGGGTCCCATGTGCACTTCCTTCAGCCCAATACAAGAAACTTGCTCCCAGACATAGATTTTCTTGTAACTTTTGTAACTTGCCTCTCCCCCAATATGTCGGTCCCATATATATGCACGTGCTTGCCAGAAGTCATGTTTTATATCTAGCTGTTAGAAGGGAGCATTTTTTAAGTACATTCAAGTAGCCCGATATCCCACCGATGACACAAGTTTTTTTTTCCATTTTCAATCTAAAGCTCCCTTATGTTGTAGTTGCTATCTCTTGATCTAAATGTGCTCATGATGAGTATACTAAACATAATGGCTGCCTACTCTAGTGTACACAAGCCCCGCCCACCGGGTTATACAGGCGATTATGTCCTAATCCTATATCATGACCATCATGTTGTACTCAATTTTCACTTCATGTTGAAAGCATATTTGCAACATGATTGCCCAACTCCTTTTTTAGGGCTAAACTCATTTTGTTAACATGGTCACATATTGTATAGTTGCAGATGTGACCTAATGGAGTAGCCCACTGGATCGTGCCAACCTTATACATGGGGCCCGCCATGGGTCTCCTAGTTGTGTTCTTTGTGCGCTACTCCTCTAGAACAATCTTGGATACATTTGGTTTTTCTTATTGTCATGTTGTTTATGTTTAAGAATAAACGATACATTAGATAGGAAATAATATAAGTAATACTTGTAAGAAGTCTGAATTAATTAGCGCACATGTAATACTTGTAAGAAGTCTTAATTAAACTACAGAGAGAATGATAAAATTTTGGATGAGTAACCCAATCACTTGATCACACACACACCTGTGCAACTCAAATGTGCCTTTGCATATGGCCAACCCGGCCCAGTTAGTTCTTTTGCTTTTGGCAACCAAATATGATCTCCAGCACCTGCCAGGATTATTCCGTGCAAGCAGCCAAATAAGGGAAAGACAGTAAAACGGCTAAATTCTTCTAGTATATAGCACTCACCTGTCAATACCAAGTATAAAATTGGTGTCACAAAACTATTTTGTTGAATCATCCCCCCCCCCCCCTGCGCACGGTCTAAAATGGCTTATTAGACTAAGAAATGAGTAGCCTCAGTGAAGGATAAGAGCAAGAGGGTTAGAGGAGAAATCATATTCTTATTGTCACCTTATATATAACGTACAAAAATAAACATAGCTATCCAACAATATATAGTCAAGTTGTAAGGCAGCAAGTGTGTATCTGTCACGCCACCCTGATCAAATTGATGGAGGAGCACATTGAATATTCTGGTCAGCGCAATTACCATATATGCATAGACCAAAAGATATAAGTTGAGTGTGCTTTTCTGAACACTCAATATAGCGATGACGAGAAAGCCCCCCTCCCCCTCCCCGCGCTTTAGATTATAAACCAACGGCCAACAACAAAGTTCATCCAACAAGATAGTTCAAGGTGCAAAAAAAAATAAAGTCGAACAGTTTGTTATTTCACAACCAACGCACCACGAGCTGTTCCGAATAGATTACATGGCACATCAGGTAATTAATGAAACAAATCTAAAAAAACAAGGTACTTTGATACAACTTAGAGAAACCAATTAAATGACCTAGTTTTGGAAGCCTCGCCTTAGAGAGATGTAGTATAAGAAATTCATGAATTTTTACAATCCTAAGTGGTATGATTACTGAATCAAGTAACAAAAATTGTGACGCTTTATGTACAATTTTCTTACAACAAACTAGTGCATTATTATCTTTGATTACAAGCTAGTAGATCAAACATTTCAGAAATCACACGTACCGTGAACAATATACAGAAACAACACACAAAGAATCCGGTAATTAATTCTCAGTGAACAAAATTAGTTGGACTACGAGCAATATCCGCAAATTGATAATACATCACATGCATAACCAGCGATTAATAAAAACCCGAACGATAAAACATGGACATTAGCAAGGAAGAAGATCCACCTATATTGGATGCACTCTATTGCTGTATCCAGATTTCAGAGTAACTAATTCTTGTCTGTTCTCTCTCGATTCTGCTTCTGATATCTCATATCTGCTATATGTATTCTATAAACTACTGGAGGATTATAGGCTTAGTTACCATTTACACTTAATTACATAATAGTGAATCATGAATCCTCAAAACAAAAATGAGCTAGCAAGCAAAGAAAGAAACACAAATGGACCCCTGAGTCATCACAAAAGTGGGCACCTGACAAAGATCCAATTAATCACCACCATATTGCTCTCAAATGCATGCGAGAGTGATCAATTACTATGTCGATATCATGATGAACACATATATTGCTTAATATACAGTGCACGTGTGTGTATGTAGCTAATCAAGCACTGAATTTCATTATTACTCACAAAATAAAGAAAACACGATTGATTAGACATCGAATCCAGAGGGGTGTAGCTCACCGGTGACTAGTGCCTGTCGAGCCTGGACATGCCAACCATGGAGGCCGCCACGGGGGCGTAGTAGTAATAGTGAGTCGACCCCGAGACCACCTGAGTCGGGGCTCTCGTGCGGCGGAAGGCCATGCCGGAGAACCGCACGGCCACGAGCAGCGCCGTGCCGAGCTCCACGGCCATGGCGACGACTTCGTGCAGCCGGCAGATGCTCCTCCGCATGACCACCCCCAGCACCACATGGATCGCGCAGTCCATGGACGACATCGGTCGGCCGGCCAGCCAGCCGGCGTCAAATGTGAGATCGACCCTCGCCGGTGCCGACGACCTAGCTTCTCTCTAGCTAGTTAGTTTTCTTTGGAAGCCTGGCGTTGTGTGTTCGATCGAACTAGCTAGCTTGCGGCGTGTGTTTTAGACGGCAGGTAGAGGTTGCTTTTGTCATCTACCTTCCAATAAAGATTTGGTAGCTAGCGTATGTGATGCCGATGGCCGTCTGATGGATCGATGCAGGTTATGTAGATCCATGAATTTTTACCAACTTACTATTTGTAAACCTTAAACAATGAAATTAGTTAATGTTTTCATTGTCCAAAAAATAGTTAATCACACAGTAAGCGTGTTGGGGCAAGGAGAGGAATGCATGAAAACAGGACAAAGTTTTGTTTTCAATTTCTCTCTTTCTTTCCAGAACATTTAGGTAGTACGACTTGTAGTTGTGGCTACTCCGTCATCTAAAAATGCAAGGCGTACACGGCAACAGAAAATTATGTTTTACCAACAATTTAACTAGAAAAGTAGTCAAGTGACACAAAAATGATATGATCTTTGGATTAATATTCATAAGTATTTTTCACTGATGCCATTTGTGTTTCACATATATTTTTCACATTTGCATGTCTAATTGTTAGGTAAATTTAGATATTGGAATATGTGCATGTCTTGGAAAAGGAGGGAGTAGTTTCGATTACAGAGAAAGGACTGGCTGATTATTAATTTTTGACAGAATGGATTTCTTTATTATTTTTTGGCTGAATTGCTTAATTAATTAACACCAATTTGTGGCATCTCATCAAATGTGGACATCCGTAAGCTTGCGCAGTTGCACTCGATTATTATAACTAGGCATAGTACCATGATCTATTGACAAAAGAGCTAGGTACTGTATATCAGATCCTACCATGTGTGCATGTCGTCATTTCAGTTACTCAATGGCCACATCATGGTTGTATGTTTAGAGAATCTCTATATGCACGCCGTGGTGCATCCATGGCCTACTTGCACATTACTATTCCTCTCTCAACAAATGGGCACATTTGTTGTCATTTTTTTTGCGAGAAGATCTTGTCATTGTTAGTATAGACAAAAAATACTATTCACAAAACAAATCATGACTGTGCATAGTATCGACTGAACGATTCAACTGTATGTAACACAACAAAAACTAAAAATTTAATCTCCAATGGAATGATTTGTAATGCATGTTTTTTCAGAAGACGGTGGCAGGAAGAACCATAGACTTCCTAAATTCATGTGCACTAGAAGCTTACTAGACTGAATTTGCACCCAATTATAAGGGTTTGTCGGTTTACATCATTTAACCTCGGTCAATGGCCTTTGACAAGACGGTATTTGTGCCAAGTGGCATTTTCTAGCACACACTTAACGGAAGGATGATTTTGAGTACTAGAAACTTCTAATGGAAAAACCGAGTAGTGTGACATAATTAGTGGCAAAATGATAAAAAACGTGAAATTAAAAGTTCAATTATCGAATTCCAAGTGTTTTAGTCCTCCAAAATTCGCACAAATATCCTTTGAATTAAATATAATATAGCATCAAAAATGGAAAATCTTATATCTATTTTATCAAGGAATCCAATTTTTTTTATTAATTTCATTACTACCTCCCAGGTTCTTAACATCTTGTCCTCAAAATTAATTTAAAAATTTATAAAAATATTAATTAAAAAGTCTTAATGAGGACGGCAAGGTCAGTCACTCACATGGGGCATAGCTTTTATCACCTTTGCCAACCTGCCGAGGTGACTGTAACACGATGTGCTCATTCCCATGTGCTTTGCACCGTCTTTGACACTTGATGTTCTCAATCAATCATGTTCAATGACCATGCATGACAAAAGTTTATGGCTTTCTTATTCAAATGACTTTTATAGAATTTAGAGCGTATGAATTCTTAGTAATTCTCCATGTGTAGGTCATTTTAATCGCTTATAATTTTTTCTAAGGATTTATTTGACACTATTTCAGAAAATTTCCATTCACTCAAACATTTTGCAAATATAGTATCTTTGTTTCCTTGTGGTGTGTCAAATACTCTGTATACTAATTCCTGTAACTTGCAGATCATATTTTTTATGTAACCTGCAGAAATTAGCATAAAAGAGTATTTGTCATACCATAGTCCTGGACTTTTTCTTGCCATTGTGTTTAACAAATCATGTGAATCAAAAGAGGATCTTAATAGGCTGGTGAATAATTTTTTCGCTTCGACACAGCCATACTAATTCTAGAGTAACACAAAATGCTTGTACATGTTTAAGGTGAAATTAAGCATAAGGGTTGGATGGGGTATTGCAAGCCTATATATGTCGTTGAAAATAAATACATTTTTAATAATTAAATAAATAAATAAATGTGTGTGAATATTTCTATAGTTGGACCACCCTGATCCATCGAGCTGGATACGCCATTGTATAGCCATGCTAGTATACAATATTGTGGGAATGGGTTTATATATACAAGAAAAGAGAGAAGCGGTCTATACGTGGGTGAAGTCAAAGAAACGGTAAGAAGCCCATTGTTGGACAGCGAACTCATCGTGTTCTCTGAACGTTTTAGTTGTGTAAAATTAAGTACAGTACCAGTCTGTTTAGAAATTGTTTGACCAGCCCCTTATGTAATACTTCTATTACTAGGAGTACATGGTACTGAACGGACGGTTGGCTGTGTGTGTGTGGAGGGCCCGGATGAGGACATGATGTGGTCATCGGCCGGTGGCACACATACCAAGGGTGGGTGTCGACATCTTGTCTTGGGTTAATTTGGCGTTTGCTTGATGGCCGTTGTCCCTGAGTCATCTCCATGCTGATTGATGCAAGGATACAATGCTTGTTTAATTTTGTTCTCCGTGAGTTGGTATGTGTGGGTGCATCCCACCTGGCATACATACATACTGTTCAAGCATAGGACCCAGCATAGTTTCGCGTCGGCCGGCAACGTGCGAGCAAGATTTTGGTCCCCTGAAAAAATGTCTTATGGGGCATCGAGATTTTAGTTATCATGGTAGCGAAAAATACCGAACAATTTTTCTTTTGAATGAATTTTGAATCTGATTAAAATTCATCTAAAATTCAGTCTGAATTCTTTCAAATTCAAAACTTTTGGAATTTTTTTCTATGTAAGGTGATTTCTTGTGGGGTACTGGGATTTGTGGTTGCCGCCCGTTAACTAATTTTTTTTTCCACCAGAACCCAAAACCTTGTGTGCGGGTACGGAGGTACACGCTGCAACTACTACCTCTGTTCGGGTTTGTTAGTCCCTCTCGTATTTTAGGTTTGTGCACTGGTTTCTTTATCCGGTGGACCCAAAGAATGAGGTTGTCGATGATTCGCTTAAGGGTGAAGATGTTGTGATGGTTCTGTTGCTTGAAAGTCGTAGCGTTTCTGGAGTCCTATATCTTCCACAAGATGATGAGGAGGATGGAGTGCCAGATTAGCGCATCCACCCGGCTAGGGAGACGACAGTCCCAAAGGTCATCGATGGAGCTGGGGGGTGAGAGTCCGATCCGTTGCCCTATCCGCTGTGCATGCGGGCAGTCAATGAAGATGTGCGAACTGGTTTTGCCGTCAAACCCACATCGTGGGCTGAGTGAGTCCGAGATGATGCGCTTGCGGAATTGCTTTTGGAGTTGAGACGTCCATGAAACACGAGCCATGCAAAGATCTTCACGTGGTTTGGAACGCATGCAAACTAGATGGCAATAACATGCACGTCATATCGTTGTCGCCAGGACCGGACGAGCGCTACCTCTATAGTGGACTAGCAAAATGTTAATACTCCCTCCGGTCCTTATTACTCCATGTATTATATATTTTTCTCTAGTCAAACATTGTATAGTATGACCAAATTTATATTAAAAAATATCAACATCTACAATACCAAATATGTATACTATGAAACTACAGTTCATAACGAATCTAACAATATTGATTTGGCATTGTGATTTTTTATTATTTTTTCTATATGTTTGTTCAAAGTAGAGATAATTTGATTTTGGACAAAAAAAGGACCGGACGGAGTACATGTTATCCAAAATTATATTGTTGGGTTCCTATTTGAATGTAGTTTGCAGTGATATTATTTTTGCTACATATAATTTATAATTTATTAGTTAATGTTATGGTCAAAATATGATGCAAAATACAAGGAGGATTAGTAAACCTGGGCTGGGAGGTGGTATGTTCCGACTTCCGAGGTGAAAACTTTCTCCTTTCGTAGTGTTACCATTTTATACTTGGCTTTTCCTTTTGCAAGTGAAAAGAAAAATCTCACCCACATCTCCAATGAAAATCTCTCACCCAACCTCCATTTGTCAGGGTGGGATTAAATTACAAGTAAATTGGTTTTGTACCTCTAAAGTTGTCGGTGGAGAATAATACTGATATTTCATCTTAGCTTGTCTACTTGGCATGATCCAAATGAAGGCCATGCGTTTGGCAGCTCTGATCCCGGCGTTTACAGTATCAGTAGGGACTTGGGTTTCTGTAATGTAATATATGGATGTCACCCTTTTTAGGGTCTGTATGAACTTTTCTTTCTATCATCACATTGAAATGCAAGGCTTTTTACCTGTTGTTTTAAAAAAAATGGCTTTTCCGTTCTGACAGGATTGGTCCACCTATCAGTCTTACATGCCCCGAGACGTATATGAATTTGTTTGGACATCTCCTCCGTGGCTACTTCACCCTTTGCTCGCGGGCCACCACTCACCACAAAGCATGGCAAGAAAGATGGTATACAAAATTTATTTTTTGAGGGCAGAAAAATGATACAAATTGAGAGGGGAAATCAACACAAAATGGATCTGGCTGGAAGAACTCCATCTAGCGGCGAAATGACTATTGGGGCGATGGTGCGCCGGAGTTTCAACAGCTGACAGCCGAGCGCGCGGAGTCCGCTACGGCGGCGATGTCAGGAAGGTCCATCTTCATCGCCGTAGCGACGATGCCATGCCATGATGGACCGTCCCAACACCGTCTCCATTCCCATTGTTCGATCCATTTTGCTGCTCATCAACCGACAGCGGAGGTGGATGGCCCATACTGACACTGAGAAGCTCCGGCGAAGGTCATCGTAGGCGGCGGCCGCCGCGCGTGGAACCGGCTTCCGGCACCGCAGGCGGCAGCCGTCCATTTATCTCATTAAGCCATCATACAATCCGCTACTGCATCCATTATTCAGGTTGGTTGCGTCCGTCGACACAACATATTCAGAAACTTTCCCCTGCATGCTCTGCTACTGCTCCCTGTAGGAAACATCCGTGCTCTGTCTAGTGTCTACACAGCATCCATGTCCATGTCCAAACGAAATTGTTGAAATTATTTAGTATGCCTTCCGTATATAGAAACCAATCAGTGATCCAACACGATATTCCATAAGAATCATTGCCACGAAATACAACATATAAACTGTCCTTTTCAGAAATGCAAACAGTGCAAGGAATAAATGTTCAGTTGAATACGTTTGATGCAAGAAGCAAACTTACACATACAACAATAACAAGAACATATGATCGAGATAATATTGCATAATTAGAGGAGAACCCAAGCAAAGTGTAATCGTGCATAATCTTGGAGACGAAGGAGAAACAGTTTGTCGAGATATCTAGCAGAACAAAGCAAAGTGATAGCTCGATATTCCCGACTGGGAGAAAATGCAGTAATCCATCTCCGTCCGCTGCAATACGACATAAATGTTGGAGACACCTCAATGTTCCTTGCCGTGCCTCATCTTGTTGCTCCATAGAAAAGAATCGACTTCCCTGAAAATCGGTGTCTCTACGAGAATGGTTGAACTCTCAAAATTACTCATGTGTTGCCGAGTTAATCAAACAGTGCTAACATATAGGACTGCTTTACTTCAAGCTATATGCAACTCAAATTTTATTGTGCACACTCAGACCTAGACATTTGCAAAGACTTGCCTACCGCTCGTTAATAAGAGAAACTATAACTAATCAAATGTTGGAAAAAATGTTGGTAGAGATGTGCATTGTCGATTTAAATGAAGCATCTCCAATTTTTGAATCTGCATAGATCTACGGAAGTCTTGCTACAACAAAAAGAAAGGTGCAGTATTATGGTGAGCTACAGACCAAACTAGAAGTTTGGAAACTAACAGACAGACTAGAGACAGGAGATTTGAGGTGGAAATTTGAACGTACCATGAATTACCACCAAAACCTCCATGCTGTTTGTTAGTAACATTGGATATCGATTTTAATGTGAGCATGGCCAGGATGCATGTTGATAGCGCTCCTAATGGCTGACTCTGCGCTTCTCTGTTCAGATTCAGTCTCACTCCCAATCCCCACAGAGATTCTTTCAAGTGCTAACAAGTGCTCGATGCCTGTAGGTGTGGTGCTCTCGTCCTGCTTCCACCCCCTGGCGTTCAAAGGTAGAGAGAGGCTCTGGAGCTTAGGCATTGCTCCGGCTTGGAAGGTCAGTTGTGGCATGACAGTCCAGTAGACAACAAACCGCTTCAGGATTGCGAATGATGTCCCATAGATGACAATTATTTCTTCCAGGGCTCTATTGAACGTTAATTCTAGGTCCATGAGGGCGGGTAACTCCGCGAGAATACCAACATCATCCTTGTCTAGCTTATCAACAGTGATATGCAAGCTCTGGAGGTTATGGAGTTCCCCAATCCAGTTTGGGACCCGGGATATTCGCATCATGGAGAGTCCCATGAGGTTGGGGGGAGGAGGCGACAAGGTTAGTGCCTCAGGTATCCAAGAATCAGGTGAAAATACATTCAGGGAGTCGAGGTTACAAAGTTTCCCCAAAGAAGAGTTTAGAACATCCATGTCCACATCTTCAGAAAAACCGGTTCTGAGGTACAGAAGTCTCAGATTGGTGAGCTCTCCTAGGCCCTTGATACTGTCGATTGAGGTGTGCAGCGTGTCAAACCATCTCAGACGCTGTAGATATTTCATTTTACCGATGCCCTCAGGCAACAAACACGGCAGGTGAAAAATATCCATTGGGATACAGGACCCATCTATATCAAATGTTTCCAACTTTTGTAGCCCTCTAATCTGCGTTGGTAGCTGGCAGTTATCACAGCCTTCAATCTGTATATGTCGCAGCTGATATAACTTACACAATCCTGTCAGGTCGATTTTCCGGTTGTCATCAACAGAACTAGAACTGAAGTCAGCTATAAACACTCGAAGATACTTGAATTCTGCCAATGAAGGTATATTCGTGGAGCCTCTCCAGTTTGCAAATGATCGCACTTGTGACATATTAATGTCCCTTGGCAATGTTGCACCATCCAAGTTGAAGAGCATCCGACGGGGCTTTTGAAGCTGTCCTGTAATGGCCTCTGGGTTGTCTACTACAGTGATAAAATTCTCTTCCGCAGATTTGTACAGGATAAGATCCAACAACATATCGTGTACTTTGCAAGTTAACACTGACCCATGCATGTCAATCTGTACAGGTTGAATAAGACTCATGTTGACAAGCTCATTAAAATAACTTATCGCAATCTGTTTTGGATTTTGTCCATGTGCTTTACTAACAAAGCCTTCAGAAACCCATAGGCTTACCAACTCGTGCCTATATATTTCAGAGTCCTCCAGAAACATACCAAGATACAAGAAGTATGTCTTGAGGTGGTGAGGAAGATTTTTGTAGCTAAGGTTCAAGATCTGTCTCATTGCTTCCAAGGTAAGATTTGTGCCTGACACTGACCCCAACGAATTCAGTACATGTTTCCACCTCTCCTTTTGGTTGGAACGATCACTTGCCAATAGGCTGGATATGCTAATGATTGCAAGTGGCAAACCACCACACTTCTTGAGAATCTCAACTGAAACATCTCTGAGTTGACCTGGACAAGCTTTTTCAGAGCAAAATGTCCTACCAAAAAACAATTTCCTTGAGTCTTCTTCGCTAAGAGGTTTCATTTCAAGAATGTGCTCATGGTGACCGAAACAACATGCCCCAGCCACAGTCTTGATTCTTGTAGTTACTATTAATCTACTACCAAGATTATTTTCTGGGAAAGCACATTTAATAATATTCCATGCTGATACATCCCATAGATCATCGATAATAACCAAGTACCTGCAAGAATATCAGTACAACGGTAAGTAAATTAACACAAGATATCAAATATTTCAACAGGTTAAAGGTAGACGAAAAATATTTGTTATCAAGTTAACATTGATTCTCGTATAGAAGAACATAATATTAAATCATTTAAGGAAATCCAACTATCAGAGGCACATGTAAACAACAACAATATACAAAGTAAAAATAAGTACCTCTTGTTTTTTAGATTTTCTCTGACTTGGTCGAGAAGAACATTTAACTCACAGTCATGACAATATTGTCCACACCCAAGTTGGGTTAATAAACTATGCAGAAGTTTTGGCATATTTGACTTTTGAGACACCGGCAAAAATGCACCACACTGAAATTTCCCCTCCAGCTTATGGTATACCTGATTGGCATGTGTTGTTTTTCCCAAACCTCCAAAACCAATAACTGATACAATCTTCAACTTCTTCTCCTCATCTTTTAGCCAATTGACAAGCATATTGGTTGGGCCATCCATACCAACAACTTTAGATGATTCTTCATAGAGTGCCACAACGCGTTGGTCAACTGCCACATTGCCCGATTTGGGGATATCAATCTTATATCTTTCACGCCGCTCACTTGTTTCACGCACAAGTTTCTTGATGTCCCCAATCTGCCCAGCGATCTGATGGCGGCCCCTTGAAGTTTTGAGGCGTTGAATGGTGTCTTGGATAAAACCAGTTTTTTTGCTTTTCTCCCCAATTTTGCACATGAAGTCATCGATAACATCCTCGATGTCATACGACATCTCCCTGACCGTGTCCCTCCAGCTAGCGGTGTGTTTATCCAGCGTATCCACATCCGCAAGGCTCTCTAGAGCATCCTTCATGCTGCTCAGTTCATCGCTGATGTGCTTCACCTCCTTCCTCAGGTTCTTTAGCTTGGCAAACTCCTCTCCCATCAAAGTGGCCAGCTTACCCAGGAGAGAGTTCATCACCCCGGTTGAAGCGCTCACCATTATTCCATTCATCTCTGGCTGGACAACTATTTATCTTTGCTCTTTAGTTATACATGTGATGTACCTGAAAATTTGAAACAGCCTGCTGAATGAAGGAAATTTCTAGCAAAAAGGCCAAGAAACAAATGGGGCAGAGACTTCAACAGTCCATCCATATATAACATCAGGTTTTATTTCTTATGATTTCAGAGCATTGACCAGGAGGCAGGAGGACCATGTTTTTTGGATGGTTGGATAGGGCATCATTCTCTTTGCCAGGTTTCCCCCAGACTTTGTAACTGAACCTTCAGCCAAAATATTACAGTATACGCAGTCTTTACAAGAGGCGAAGATAGACAGAGTTTTAGACGTTTTTCTTCGATAGGAGACCTTGACTATATGGCAGAACCCGGAAGCAATTACGCAGCCAGGTGAGCCTGTTAAGTGAACCTGATAGGTCAGGTGCTTTTAACAAAATCGGGAGAACTCTCTTTTTTGAAATAAAGAAGGGTTCCCCCTTCCGATTTCCAACAGCGAGCTACATAGGTTCAGTACTACTAATCTAAAAGGACCAACATCACCATAAAACTACTGCCAGCAGGGGAAATAAAAGGAGGTGCACTCCAGACATATCCAGGAAATGTCACCAGACATCCGAACAAAAACGAAACCAAACTGGCTTAAACAGCCCACGACATCTCAGTCTGGCCACTTACAGGAACAGCAAAATATAAACCCAACCACACGCCCAGCTTGCAGGAACAGAAATACTGCAGAAGACTACTATAGGGTCACTCCTAACAGCAAAAGCCAAAGTCTTCAGAGCTTCAGGGAGACGCCCAGCTCGGGGCTGTCAGGTCCTTGAATCATTCTTTGATTACGACTCAGCTGGATTTTCGTTACAAGTTGATTTCACTTGAGGATCAAACTGTTTTGTTGGTTGGTGGTCGGAATACGAATTTTGGCAAGGGATTAGCACTAAGCCTTCTTGCATGTCTGATTTATATGATAACCTGTTTCCTTCTTATACGGGTAAAAAGATAGAATGTTCGTTATGATTGGAGTCTATGGATGAGACGAAATAATTGGTACTAATTCCAAGGGATTAGACCTTCAGAGTACAGATCCTACCAATGAATAGTAGCTTTTTTTTCCTCTGTCACATCTTAAACACATGGGCAAAACTTCAGAAAGGCGCACGACGAACGCTGATGCAACAGGGGGGCTGCAAAATGGCTAAGATGACACATGAATTTATGGGTGGCGACACGGCTAGGACACGAAGAGACTGGCAACGTAATCTCGTACGGCATGATCAGCAGCAGTTTTCCGATGGAGAGGTACAAGAACAGACGACGTAGAGAGGGGGGGGGACTGCTAACCTCAGTCAGGTATCCTCCTCGTCTAGTTGCATTTTCTCTCGTCTGTTTACCTCCTCCCATTCTTTCATATTTCTGAACTAAACCTGTTTTCGCTAATCTCTTCAACCTAGCCGTGGGATATTTTTTCTGTTTTCTCATGTTAAGGTCTTACAAGCATCTACGGCCGGACTCCCTATCTCATTGGGCAGATGGACCGGTCAATGACCGGTCACTTTTCCCCGACCCAATCAGACTCCTCAAACAGCACGACCGGCACCGCTCATATTCAGCCCATATATGAGCACTAGTAGAAAAAGGGCCATTTGTCCCGGTTCATAAGGCCCATTTGTCCCGGTTGGGGTACCGGGACTAAAGGGTCGGTACTAAAGCCCTACACCTTTAGTCCCGGTTCTTATACCAACCGGGACAGATGGCGCTCCACGTGGCCGCTGCGGCTTGCCCTGGCAAGGGGGCCTTTTGTCCCGGTTGGTAGCAGCAACCGGGACCAATAGGCGTCCACGCGTCAGCATTTTAGAGGCTGGAGTTTTTTTTTGAAAGGGGGGAGGGGGGGTTAGGGGGTTTTGAGGGGTTAATTTAGGTGTTTCATATATTGTGTTAGCTAGCTAATTAAAAGTAATTATCAACCCAACAAATTAAATTAGAGTGATGGGATACATATGATAATTCAAATACACGATACTCAAGATGTCCATAACCGGGGATACGGCTAACCATGGTTAGATTGTACACTCTGCAGAGGTTTGCGCACTTTTCCCCACAAGACTCGATCTCCTCTGTTGGATTTCTCGCACTACATGGTGTTTGAGAAAGGAATGACCGAGACACAGTCTTTCAGAAGCATTAACTCTAACCCCGGGTAGACAGTACCAACCTACATCCCCTACATCTGGTAGCCTACCACTGGAAGAGGTCATGCAACATACTCAACTATGCTAGAGCCCATAATAGCTTGTGGCTGCACACGGAAGTTTCTAGCATGAAAAATCTCACGATCCCTTTAAGCCTGGGTGGCGGACCATAGGATGATCACACGGGTACTCCGGGATATCCTAGGACAACACTGGTTTCTCCAGGTGCCCAAAACAAACAATCCACCCAGATGTATATTAAAGTTGTCACCTTAAGTTGAACCATTAAATAAACATCTCACATCTGTCATGGATTCACTCACCCAAACCACGTCTACGAGCATAGCATGTCAAAATAGCATAACATAGAAGTAACTCCCAAGGGTTTGATATAAAAAGGACAATAGGTTCTACCTCATCAACTACTTCCCATTACCCACAAGTTAATCACATCCTAATCATGCAGTGTTTGAGGATTGAAACTAATGCATAAAAATTGGATAATGAAGGGGTATGATCAATGTGT
The DNA here is from genome assembly GCF_056163025.1 of Triticum urartu. Lineage (NCBI taxonomy): Eukaryota > Viridiplantae > Streptophyta > Magnoliopsida > Poales > Poaceae > Triticum > Triticum urartu. The sequence goes on along the minus strand of NC_141875.1, from coordinate 720,202,743 downwards.
TACTTGCCTTGCTAACGATCCGCAAAACCTAGAGACTCGTAATAGCACTCTTCGCACTCCGGGAACACTATCATAAACAAACAATAGCATACATAAGCACTCAAGAAAAGATGCACAGATAGATGCGCCTGAACAACTCGGTGCTCATCCTAAACCGGCGACGAAAATACGACTCGGGGTATGTGGGATTCTCCGCAAAATAATGCCTGATCAATCTGTTGTGGGCATCGATCCTATCCCTCCAAATTTTTTGCCAACCCATAACCGAACCACCGTGCTTCGGTTTTTTATTAATATGCATAGCTAGGATCATTGCAAGATCATCCTCCTCTTCCATATCAAATTTTTCTTCGAAAGAATCATACGACGAACTCATCTACAATGTTGAATACTATGCTATAAATAAAAAACTACAATCAACATGCACGAAATTCATGGCTTTTGAGCAATACATACCTTCTAAGCGTTTTGTCGAACACCTTGCGGGCGTTGAGCGGCAGCGAGCGCGTGGGCGCTGTTCGTCGGCGGACCAGCATGCGCACGGGGCGGCGGGCCTAGAGGGGGCCGGAGAAAGCGCGCGCGGGGCGGGGATAGGCCGGGGAAGCGCCGGAACGGTCGCCGGGTGGCACAGTCGGCGGCGGCGGCGCGGCTGGAGGGGGGGTGGGAGGTGCGAGCGAGCGCGCGAGAGTCCAGCGCGCGGGAGTGGGCGCAGCAAATAAGCGGCGCGCGATTGCGTTTCGGCCTGCGCGCTGGACTACGTATGCCGCGCGCGCGGTTTTCGCGCGCCCGCTAGAGCAGCTATTCCGGTTGCGCGTGCGCAAAAAGGGGGGATTTTGCGGCGCAGCGCTAGTTTGGCGCGCTTGTTGGAGATGCTCTGACGCGGCAGCACGACGTCCGAGGCTGTGGTGTCCTGTGCGCGGCCACGACATGTCGGCTCTATTGTGCAGATTGTGTCTTTGAATTCGCAATCTGAGCACGACTACATGTCTGTGGCGCGGCGAGGACATGTCAGTTTTTGTTTGTTTGTTTGTTTAGGTTTTGGTTTTTTTAACACATTACAGACGCAAACGCTCATATACACGCGCATATACTCACCTCTATGAACGCACATACGCACACCCTATCCATATGAGCACCTTCGAAAGACTGAGCCGGCATATCATCTTGAAATTTACGAAGTCGCCATAGGCATCTCGTCGTCGACGGAAACGTCTCCTCCCACTGAATGCGCATCGTTGGAAATCCTGAAATAAATCCAGGAATAAATGCGAGCTTCAGGACTTGAACCCTGGTGGGCTGGGATACCACGGTCCCTCTAACCATCCAATCACAGGTTGGTTCGCGGTTTTGTTTTTTTTTTCTATTATTTCTTCCTCCGTGTCGAAATATCATAACTTTTTTTAGATTCGCATAGTTTTAAAAAGAATCAATTACACTGGTGGTGCTACAACTTGGCATAAATGGTCACTTTGGTGCTAGAAATTATGGTGTACATTGGAGTGGTGCAAAAACTTGACATTAACGTACAAATACGGTGTTTATCTTGTTTATGTATGGAGTAGGTGCTGACTAGGCGCATGGAGCCCACTCTCAGCCACTCGACCAAAGAGATGGAGCATGTGACCTGATTTTTTCAAAAACACCCTCGATGTTGACTGGGAAGATTTTGTCATCACCTCTATGAGAAGTGGGTCCCGCATGTCACCTGAGACAGAAAACTGAATAACAGATGTGGCCGGTGGGGATCGAACACACAACATCATCAAGGCAAACGAGCACACAAACCACTGCACCCATTAAGTTTTCTTCGGCCAGTACAGGAAAAAATGTAATATGTATTTTTAATCACAGCGCGGGCGGATGTTAAATGGGCTGCAGATCTTGCGGCTTCTTCTGCACCTGTTAGTTTTTATGTTTTTCCTGTAGAAAGTATCAAAATTATAAGTGTTTTGAAAAATCTAAATTATAATCTCAGTAATAAACATAACAAACAAATATTTGTGTTTATAAATATTGTACATGCAAACAGAATAAATTATTTTATAAATTTGTTCACATATTATTTAAAAAATATGAATTATAACAGTATTTACATAATTAGGAATTAGAAAAAGTTAAATTACAATTCATAAAATTATTTTAGGTATACAGCATTTCAATAATTATATGCACGTTTGTATAGTTCAATGTTTTGATAAGTAAAAGTAATCATAATTTATAATTTAAACTGGTCATATGAATATTCATTTTCTATAATTTAAATATAATCCGTGACTGTATAATATTTATGTATTCATTAAATATTTTAATTTTATTAAATGTCCGTATTAACTAAATATTTTTTATATCATGCACAGATGTATATTTAAATGCTGTTATATTTACTAATAATCATTTTCATGTATAATATTTGTATCACACAAATATTTGAACATATTTCTATTAATTATGTTTTACAAATAGATTTTAAAAAGGAACAGGTGTACAATGGGCCGCACTATCTGCAGCCCATAAAAGCTCCTCATGCTTCCAGTTTAGTACATATAGCTTTCTTATCCGAATTAAACAATATATATCTTGTTGGCGTACTGGTTATCCGTGTTGTGGCTTGTTGTCGGACATGGCTTCGAGTCCAGGAGGACTCAGTTTTGATTTAATTTTCACTCTTGTCTGACAGGTGGGACCCGCTCCTCATAGTGGTGAAAAAATGCCACTCTCTCACGTCAACAGGGGCTTTTTGTGAAAATATATATTTTGAGGATGTTTTTGAAAAAAATCAGGTCACATGCCCCATCTCTCTGGTCGAGTGGCTGACAGCGGGCTCCATACGCCTAGTCAGCATATACTCCGTACATAAACGAGATAAGCACCGTATTTGCACGTTAATGCCAAGTTTTTGCACCACTTCAATATACACCACAATTTTTAGCACCAAAGTGACCGTTTACGCCAAGTTATAGCACCACCAGTTTAATTTCTTTTAAAAAATGTCTTATATTTTGATATAGAGGGAATACTTTTGATGCTCTTTGTTCTGCTATGAAGGGGAAGGAGACGTACCAACTGCCTACAGAGCAATACCGAGCAACAAGAGCAATCAGAAAGCCCATATTGGCCCAATTAACCATATATGGCAGAATTTGTCACGGGAGTAGCTGCCCTAGAGACATCCATCCAGGAGTCAGATTGGACGGCCAGAAAATGTTCATCCGCCAGATTCGATGGCCAAAAACCTTGATAGCCTGAGAGGGCGGGAAAAGTGCTCGGTTATAATGTCTTTAAATGACATATTCGAAGTTTTCACAGAAAAAAACAAATATGTAGGCTTTGAACCGAGCTCCAATGTATTTTAATAACAAAAGTAATAATTAGATAATAATGAACTATTTTAACTGAATACTTCATGTCTTAGTTAGATGGCTAATTGTTTTCACACAAACATACTCTTTTTATAAAAAAATCCTGATGTGGAGTCATGAATATAGTAATGTTTTATAAATTACACAAGTGAGAAGACTTTTCCTAATTTGTGACATGTATATATATGTCAATTATTTTCTGACTCATGTCACTGATTTGTTAATTTGTTTCAGATTAAACACTAGATAAAATAGTGGTGGTGAAGGAAAGGAGTAGTGGAGAAAAAATATTATAAAAAAGACTCGTGCCATTTCTGTTTTGCCTGTGTAAGCTAGAGTTCGAGTGAAGAATAAGGTAACGGCTGAGGCAAAGAACCGAGTTGAAAATCTACCCCTTATCTAACAATTTCAATGATCTCCTCACGGCAGGCAAGATGGAGGTGGTTGTGGATGCCACAAAAGATTTAAGGTATATACAATGTGCAAGACCATGTACCGGCCCCGGCGTCCACCCACCTCGGTGGCGGTCGCTCCGGCCCCATCGACCACCCCATGGCCACCCCTCCTCCTGCGGCGGCTGGCTACTCGCGCGCTCGAATCCAGCCCCTCGTCGGGCAGCTCTGCCGGCTCCCCACCCGCCTCCTACAGGCAGATCCTTTGCAGGCCCACGACCCCCGCATCCCCCGTCGCCTCGTCGCCTGCTGCCTCCTCGTCGCCGTCGTCTGCACGTCCCCGTGTCCGCTCCGAGATCTGCCGGCCTCCGCCCGAGGACCATCCGCGGGATGGCTGGCAGGTGGCCAGGAGCCGGAAGCGGCCACGCCAGGCGCTGGCACGTCTCCAACGTATCTATAATTTTTGATTGCCCCATGCTATATTATCTACTGTTTTGGACATTACTGGGCTTTATTATCCACCTTTATATTATTTTTGGGACTAACCTATTAATCGGAGGCCCAGCCCAGAATTGCTGTCTTTTACCTGTTATAGGGTTTTGAAGAAAAGGAATATCAAACGGAGTCCAAACGGAATGAAACCTTCGGGAACGTGATTTTCTCAACAAACAAGACCCGGGAGACTTAGACCCTACGTCAAGAAAGAAAAGAGGAGGCCACGAGGTAGGGGGCGCGCCTACCCCCCCCCCCCCCCCCCCCAGGCGCGCCCTCCACCCTCGTGGGCCCCCTGTTGCTCCACCGACATACTCCTTCCTCCTATATATACCTACGTACCCCCAAACGATCAGATACGGAGCCAAAAACCTAATTCCACCGCCGCAACTTTCTGTATCCACGAGATCCCATCTTGGGGCCTGTTTTGGAGCTTCGCCGGAGGGGGCATCAATCACGGAGGGCTTCTACATCAACACCATAGCCCCTCCGATGAAGTGTGAGTAGTTTACCTCAGACCTACGGGTCCATAGTTAGTAGCTAGATGGCTTCTTCCACTACAAGAAATATGTCAACTTATGACCTTCTATCAGTGACCCTCGAAGAATTGGTCATAAATTTATGACCATTTTAGACCAATTGGTCAAAAGCTGTTCAGGGGGCTCCAAACCCTAAATCATTGCGACCATTTTGGTCAGAAAGGTCGTAATTTCCTTACACGAAATGGTCACAAAGCAAACAGTGCTAGTCCGCTGCCTTATTTATAGTTGTTAATGACCAATATAGATGGTCATAGCCTTGTAGATTGTGGTGGGTTGTGATGACTAGGCGCCATCTCATCAGTTTTGCCTATGTGTCATGTCCATGTGGCAGTTTTTGCCCTAGGTTGTGAAGCAACCTATATTTCTATCATTCCCAAAATTCCCAAAAAAATCTCATAAATTCTTTGGGGCATATCTTCATCAAATATGTAAAAATCCTTCCTTTCCTAGTTCAAAACTAATTCAACAATATTCATTTTCCTATTCTGTTCACAACAACACTTTATGAAGGAAGTGCTATTTATATATTCTTGATTGCCCTCGGAATTTTTGGGCACTCTTTCCTATCCAAATTATTACCGCATGACAAAATTCAGCTCCATTTGCCTAGCAAATCTTCCTCGGCAAATTTCCAAAGTTTTTGTCCACCTAGAAGCATTGTGAAGGAAGTACCTTTTTTATATCTCTAAATGACATGAAATTTATACAGTTCCTTCATGTGCCCAAATTATCACCCTCCTCCAAATTGCAGCTCAGTCAAATCATTTATGTGAGCCCAGGTTCAATTTATATTTTATGGCCAAATTGGCACATTGCAAAGCAAGTGTTATATAGACCCCTCCTATTACCCTCAAACTTTTCGGGCACTCTTCCATACCCAAATCATTGCCACATGCTAATATGCAGCTCAATTTTCCTAGTAAATCTTTCTCGGGAAATTTCCAAAGTTTCTACCTCGAGAGAAGCTTTGTGAAGTAAGTACTAGCTAGGCTTACCCAAATGATCTGAAAATTTACCAGCGCATGACCATACCTAAGTAACTTACCTACACCAATTTTGAGCTCATTTCATTCATCCAATCTCTCTCACTAGTTTTCCCAAGTTTCTGTCCATAGAAGAGCATTGTGAAGGAAGTACTACTTTGGCATGTCCAAATGGTATCAATTTTCTACAATGCTTTCCTATGTCCAAATAACCATCCTCCACAAAATTTCAGCTCACTCCATTCATTATTTTGAGCCCAGCTTCAACATTCATATTTTTGTCCAGCGTGGTACTTTGCAAAGCAAGTACCACCTAGGATCCTCCTTTTGAGCTAAAAATTTGTGAAGACATTCTTCTTAGTAGATGATCATCGTCATCCAAAACTCACGCCCATTGGCCATGTGCATTTCCCGTACCGCTAATCAAACACTTGGCTGCTAATTCATGTTTGAGCATCGATCGGTCTCCTCGTGAGAATCTTATGTTGTAATTTTCTTTCTAGCACCAACCTGGGGAGTGCCCAACCCACTAGACATGCCTAGGCCGCCCAGAACACATGGCAACATTACGGTCACCCGGTGACCACGCGACGGGCATGCGAGTTTACGCGCTCTAGAGTTGGGGCCCTCGGTCACCGCCCAAACCTCGACGTATCGCCACCAAACCATGTATTTATGATTAAATAGGTCCTTATGTACCTATAAATGATTTTTGGAAAAAATAAATAGCAAACTATGAGGCAGCTGCAGTTCAAATTTGACCCGCTTCCAACTGAATCGGCGGAAATTTGTCTTTTTCACGAGAGGTGGATCAAAAACTTTTACACCCAACCATTTTGTCAATTGTGCATTAAATATGGCCTAGTATTTTATAAAAATGATTTAGTCCAATTTTGCAACAATTATTTGGTAGTTCCTTCACAAAAAAACCTCCTTTCGGGCACTCGAAAAATGGAAAATGGTTTTTTCATCCAACGAAAATGAAAACTTCCTTAGAAAACATTGTTTTCCATTCCAATATGCACTCTTGTGCACAATATGAGATCATTTGAACAAACTATGCCATGAATGTGGCCATAAGATTGATCATTTGGCTTGAAAGCCATGAATCTTCACGCATGATAGCTCATTTCTGAGAACACTTTTTTAAAATAATTACCGTATTACAAGTTTATTATTTTTCCTGGAAACTTGGTCACATATAATTACACAATGCGAAGGTTTTCCAATTTTTTGATTTTTTTTGAATTTTTTATGCCCGTTTCAAAATATAGTCAAAACGGCGGGCTTGACCATTCCTAGCTAGTGGTTGAATCTTGGAATTTTTTTGGTGTTTCTATGATTAAATAGATACTTATTTACCTATAAATGATTTTTGGAAAAAATAAAGAGCAAACTATGAGGCAACTGCAGTTCAAATTTGACCCGTTTCCAACTGAATCGACGGCAATTTGTCTTTTTCACCAGAGGTGGATCAAAACCTTTTTCACCCAAACATTTTGTCAATTGTGCATTATATATGGCCTATTATTTTATAAAATTGATTTGGTCCATTTTTGCAACAATTATTTGGTAGTTCCTTCACAAAAAACCTCCTTTTGGGCACTCGGAAAATGAAAAATGAAATTTCCATGCAAAGAAAATGAAAACTTCCTTAGGAAACATTGTTTGGATTTCCAAGATGTACCCTTGTGCACAATATGAGATCATTTGAACAAACTATGCCATGAATGTGGCCATAAGATTGATCATTTGGCTTGAAAGCCATGAATTTTCATGCATGATAGCTCATTTCTAAGAACACTTTTTCAAAATAATTACCGTATTACAAGTTTATTATTTTTCCTGGAAACTTGGTCACATATAATGACACAATGCAAAGGTTTTCCAATTTTTTGATTTTTTTTGAATTTTTTATGCCCGTTTCAAAATGCGGTCAAAACGGCGGGCTTGACCGTTCCTAGCTAGTGGTTGAATCTTGGAATTTTTTTGGTGTTTCTATGATTAAATAGATACTTATTTACCTAGAAATGATTTTTGGAAAACATAAAGAGCAAACTATGAGGCAGGTTTAGTTCAAATTTGACCTGCTTCCTACTGAATCGACGAAAATTTGTCTTTTTTACCAGAGGTGGATCAAAACTTTCGACACCCAACCATTTGGTCAATTGTATATTAAATATGGACTAGTATTTTATAAAATTGATGTAATCCAATTTTGTAACAAATATTTGGTAGGTTCTTCACAAAAAAATGATTTAAAATATCTAGAAAGATCAGAAATGCATACAAATTGGTCCTTATCCATAAAATGTGGTCTAAGTCTAGTGAAAATTTGTGTTGTGCCCTTTTGCAAAATATTTTTGATAGCTGCTTCACAAAATCCCTCTATTTTTAATACTTGAAGACTATTTTAAAACACTGATTTTTCGAACCAATGAGAACTCTTCCCACGGATCGATGACATGGTGCCCATCCATCCACCCATCCATCTCTCCACCCCACATCCATCCATCCATCTATCTACAGAAAAAATAAAAGAAAAAGATCCCCACCCGCAGCCCAAACCCTAGCTCAGATCCCCCATCGCACCCCTCCTCCCTCGTCCCCATCTCCTCGCCGCCGCCACTCCTCCCTGTCCCCTGCACCACTCCTCGTCGCCAACCTCGGCGCCGCCACCTCCTCCCCGTCCCCTGCACCACTTCCTGATCCCTCCTCCGGCCCCATCCCCGGCCATCCCCACTTCCACCACCCCTCCGTCCCAGTCGCTGCTCTCTCTCGGTTCAGTGAGATGGGATCCACTCCCGCAGTCGCCGCTCCACCCACACCGTCGATGACCCATGCCGCTGCCGCACACCACCACGCCCTCCCCTCACCTTGGCCCCAAGTCGGGCAGTGCGAGGTAGCGCTTCCAGACCGCGACGGCCGCAGCCTTGCCCACTCCGATCTGGATCCATGGTGTTCTCCTTCCTCCCTCTGGATCGATGGCTGCAGCCTCGCCAATGGATCCAGCACGTGTCGGCGACGAGGGCTGCCAGATCCGCGACCTGGGAGGCTCCTCCTATAGGATACGGGAGCAGCGCGCCACACCCTGCAATCGTCGGTCTGGGACGAGTGCAGCGGCTCGAGGACGCCGTTCGAGTCCGTGTGGGAGGCTGTCGACCGCTTCCGCGGCAGCGCCGCCTGGAGCTCCCACCTCGTCAACCGCATCTTCGCGCACCACAAGGTCAGTCCGACCTCCTCCTCCTCCCGTCTCCCTTCTCGTCGCGACTCGTCTTGGCCTGATTTACATTCTTGCTGGAGAAACGGTGCCATTTCCTATTCCGCGGAGTACTTTTTGTTCTTGCATAGTACTACATGGCCGTACCCCTGTACTACTTTGGGTCACATAGTTCTTCATTCAATTAGGAGAAGAGCGGAGTGGTTCTTGTCCGTGATTCGGAGGCAAATGTGGCCAGTAAAATCAGCCAGCACTGATGTTTCTCTTCGTTCTCTCGATTAATTTTGTTCTTGCCACATTTTCCGCCTGCAGAAACAGAACCAGACTGTGTGTGGGGGGACTGAAGATGAACAACACGTCAATCTAGCGGAGCAGACCACGCAGATAGAGAAGGAGCTCGGCGCCAAAGAAAGAGAGACGCTCGGTGTGCTCAAGCAACTCGAGTCCGCCAAGAAGATCATCACAGATTTAAAGCTCAAGATTCATAAGAAAACAGCTGAAGATACATTGCACCCTAAAGAAGAGAAGCAGCAGCAACAGCAAGAGTGCAACTGCTCTCTCACTAAAGTGTCCACAGCAGAACCTGAAGTGAAGAAACAGCAAGAGGGCACGCCATGGAGAAGAGGACGCGATGGAGGGGATGACGCCATGCACGTGAGGACGCCATGGAGGACACAGCTCCACCACCACCGTGACGCCATCTCCAAGCCCCCTCCCGATACATCTCCTGCGAGGTATGACCTCATCACGAGCCCATGGAAGTGAAACTTGATTGTGCAGTCATCAGTTGCTATCATTGATTATGTGATTGACTGATTCTATAATAAGCCTTCTTGTCGTAGTCTTGCGGTTGATGTTGATAATTCAAAGGCCAATTTCTGCTTACGCTGCCACTTGCTTATGTTGTTGGCCTGATCAGTCACTTAGTCATATCTGAATATTTGGCTACTGCAAATGGAGTAGTCTAACCATGAAATGGTTGCTGCTGTAGTACTCCAACCAGCCTGAAGCTATATGAAGTCTAACCAACAACTGTAGTGCTCCAGCCTGAAGCTATAAGATTTTGTTTCCTTGGCAAAAAATTCAGTTTACAGATTTTTGCAAATTCTGTATTTTGTAGTACTATTTTGGTTCCAGTAGTTTTTCAGTAGCTTGTTAACTTGCTGATGCTTTCTTAATTATGTGCAGCTGCTCCACTGAAAATTCTTAGTCTATCTTATGCTTAGTGTTAATTCTTTGCAGCTACTCCACTGAACTACAGTACTGATAAACTTGCACAGGCTCTGCGTTTTGCTTATTCTGTTTTTATAAATCCAGTTTATAGTGCTTACCTCTTTGTCACATTGGGTTTGGCAGCAGTTGCTAATCTCTAGCATTTACCTCTTGTTGCAGACTAGGAAATGAAAGATCGCTCGACAAATGGCCGCTTCTAGTCGGTTGGGTCTGATCTTATACCCGCACACGAGAGCTACTGGAGCAGCAGCAGATTAGCAAGGACCCAAGCTGGACTCCCAAGTTCTTCGGTGAGCTGGCTCCATCTCCTACCCCTAGCTCCCTCTTTTATGCTCCTATAGCATGTTTTGTTGGACTCATGCTCTGCTCCTGCACCAGCAGCTTGATTGGTTCTATATACACTAGCAGTAGTACCTCATGTACCTTAGGGTTTTGTTATTCTCCTGCGGGAAAAGCTTGTGTACATAGCTGTCTCCGGCTTGTATGGGTGCTCTCCCATGTTTTGATGCTCAGTTAGCTCGATGAGCTTCGTATGCTAGTAGTGACTGAATGCTGAAATTGTTTGTGATAGCTGTGCGGGCAGTTGTGGTGGGCAAGCTTTGTCTTGAGCACAAGAGGAAATAGTTACATTTAGTTATTTTGTTGTTTGCTCTCTTGACATTCTGTAAAAGGAAGTGTTGAAGGCAAGTTTTTGAGTCGTGTCTCTCATCTGTAATGGATCTATTGCATATGAATTCTTGTCTGGGTGGTATAAGTTTGCAATGCATTCAATGGTATTAACTAGGTTTTGTGTAGACTTGTCCATACACAGAATGTAGTGTCAGATGTTTTTGTTTCTCTTGACCATCTTGTTGATGTTATCTTCATCACTATAATGTACTTTCTGGTTAACTAAGCTTCATCTCATGTTTTTGTTTCCAGAGATTGTTGTATTATTTATGTTCTTTTTACTCCCAGAATTATTGTGCGCTCATACTGCCATCACATTGCCTGTTTTTCTTGCTGCATACATGTATCTCAAGCATTGTACTTCTGTGTTTGCTTAGGCGGATTCACTTGATTATGTTTCTAACTTTTCATAATTTATTATTTGTAGATGCTGGCCTTTATTCTTCAAAAATTGGGTGTACAGGAGCTACAGCAAGAAGAATCCTGAAGAAAAACCACACCCAGAATGCCATTTCGCTCACTGGAGCTAGTTATGTGTATATTTAGTTGCATTTTATAGCTAAATACAAGATTTGTACTAGGTACTTTGCTTGGCTGTTGTAATGTACTATCTTAGTTTTGGTACTTTGTTTGGCCGTTGTAATGTACTATCTCAGTTTTGGGTGTACATGATTGTAATGTACTGCTTGGTTGTTGTATGAAATATTATGCCTTATTGGCCCTTTTTGAATCAAATTTTCTAATTGCAAAAATATAGAACTGGCCTGTGGTAATTGGTTCCCATATGACTAGTGGGACCTACTTTAAAATGGAAAAGAAACAAAAGAAAACTGACAAATGGGCTGGAAAAAGGTTGAGGCCCCAAAAAATGTGGACTGTAGAAGAAAAAATAAAAGTCTGTTCGGCTTGGCCCATGTAGCTAACCAAACTTGAAAGAAAAAACAATAAATGGGCTGAATTAATGGGCTAGGCCCATGTAGAAAACCGAATTGGACCGGGCTGGTTCTGGTGCCACATCAGCTTGCCACGCTGGATGCCTACGTGGCCTGGGGAGGTTGCTAGTGACCAAAACGCCACAGTAGATGTATTTTGGTCATAAACATCTACGACCATTCCAGAAGAAAGGTCGCTATAGTCGGTTTACGACGGCCAGCTTTTGACCTTATGTTTTTGGTCACAAAAAGGTCACAAATGGAAATTTGTGACCATTCAGTGACCAATAGTGGTGGTCACAAGTTGACATATTTCTTGTAGTGTTCTCTCTTTTTGGATCTCAATACAATGTTCTTCCCCTCTCTTGTGGAGATCTATTCGATGTAATCTTCTTTTTGCGGTGTGTTTGTTGAGACCGATGAATTGTGGGTTTATGATCAAGTCTATCTATGAACAATATTTGAATCTTCTCTGAATTCTTTTATGTATGATTGGTTATCTTTGCAAGTCTCTTTGAATTATCAGTTTGGTTTGGCCTACTAGATTGATCTTTCTTGCAATGGGAGAAGTGCTTAACTTTGGGTTCAATCTTGTGGTGTCCTTTCCCAGTGACAGTAGGGGCAGTAAGGCACGTATTGTGTTGTTGCAATTGAGGATAACAAGATGGGGTTTTCTTCATATTGCATGAGTCTATCCCTCTACATCATGTCATGTTGCTTAAGGTGTTACTCTGTTTTTAACTTAATACTCTAGATGCATGCTGGATAGCGGTCGATGAGTGGAGTAATAGTAGTAGATGCAGGCAGGAGTCGGTCTACTTGTCTCGGACGTGATGCCTATATACATGATCATAACTAGATATTCTCATAACTATGCTCAATTCTGTCAATTGCTCAACAGTAATTTGTTCACCCACCGTAGAATACTTATGCTCTCGAGAGAAGCCACTAGTGAAACCTATGGTCCCCGGGTCTATCTTCATCATATTAATCTCCTACTACTTAGTTATTTCCTTTGCCTTTATTTTACTTTGCATCTTTATCATAAAAATACCAAAAATATTATCTTATCATATCTATCAGATCTCACTCTCGTAAGTGGCATTATAGGGATTGACAACCCCTATCTGCGTTGGTTGCGAGGATTTATTTGTTTTGTGCAGGTACGAGGGACTCCCTCATAGCCTCCTGCTGGATTGATACCTTGGTTCTCAAAACTGAGGGAAATACTTACGCTACTTTGCTGCATCATCCCTTCCTCTTCGGGGAAAACCAACGCAGTGCTCAAGAGGTAGCAAGAAGGATTTCTGGCGCCGTTGCCGGGGAGGTCTACGCAAAAGTCAACATACCAAGTACCCATCACATACCCTTATCTCCCGCATTACATTGTTTGCCATTTGCCTCTCGTTTTCCTCTCCCCCACTTCACCCTTGCCGTTTTATTTGCCCTCACTCTCTCTATCCTCCCTCTCTTTCTCTATTTATCTCTTTTTGCCCGCTTGCTTTTTGTTTGCTTGTGTGTTAGTTTGCTTGCTTGTCACGATGGTTCAAGATAATACTAAATTTGGTGACCTTCACCTTAAAAAGATTAGAAGAGATCGAAAGCAATGTCAGGAGTTTCATGGTCTTGCAATTTGAACATAATAGTTTCTTCAGAAACGAACTTAAAGAACAGAAAAGTTTTATGAGTTTTATGAATAAAGAGCTTGATGATATGTCTAAAGAATTCGATGGTTTAAGATCCCAAATTGCTCATCTTGAGAAATTAACTACTGAAATTTCGGATAGGCATGCTACCTTAGTTAATAAGATGGCCGCTAAACCGGATTGCTATGAAAATAAAGATGAAGATCTAAAAGTTATTGATGTGTCCCCTATTAAATCTTTGTTTTGCAATATGAATCTTGATAATGATGGGACTGAATATGATCCACCTTTACCTAGAAGGAGTTCCAAGAATTCGGAATTTGTTGATCTTGATGCTAAAATTGATAAAAGTGGGATTGAAGAAATTAAAACCCTAGAGGTTGCTAAACCCACTATTATGGATTTCAAGGAATTTAACTATGAAAATTGCTCTTTGATTGATTGTATTTCCTTGTTGCAATCCGTGCTAAATTCTCCTCATGCTTATAGTCAAAATAAAGCGTTTAGTAAACATATCGTTGATGCCTTGATGCAATCTTATGAAGAAAAACTTGAATTGGAAGTTTCTATCCCTAGAAAACTTTGTGATGGGTGGGAACCAACTATTAAAATTAAAATTAAAGATCACGAATGTTATGCTTTATGTGATTTGGGTGCTAGTGTTTCCACGATTCCAAAGACTTTGTGTGATTTATTAGGTTTCCGTGATTTTGATGATTGCTCTCTAAACTTGCACCTTGCGGATTCCACTATTAAGAAGCCTATGGGAAGAATTAATGATGTTCTTATTGTTGAAAATAGGAATTATGTTCATGTAGATTTTATTGTTCTTGACATAGATTGCAATCCTTCATGTCCTATTATTCTTGGTAGACCTTTCCTTAGAACGATTGGTGCAATTATTGATATGAAGAAGGAAATATTAGATTCCAATTTCCGTTAAGGGAAGGCATGGAACACTTTCCTAGAAAGAAAATTAAATTACCTTATGAATCTATTATAAGATCCACTTATGGATTGCCTACCAAAGATGGAAATACCTAGATCTATTTTTGCTTGTTATGCCTAGCTAGGGGCGTTAAACGATAGCGCTTGTTGGGAGGCAACCCAATTTTATTTTTATTCCTTACTTTTTGCTCCTGTTTAGTAATAAATAATTTATCTAGCCTCTGTTTTGGTTGTGTTTTTTGTGTTTAATTAGTGTTTGTGCCAAGTAGAACCGTTGGGAAGACTTGGGGAAAGTCTTGTTGAACTTGCTGTAAAAAACAGAAACTTTAGTGCTCACGAGAACTGCTGTAATTTTTATTTGGAAAGTTCTATTTAGTTAATTCTTTTTGCAGATGATTAATAGATAAATTTCTCACGTCCAGCAATTTATTTTAGAATTTTTGGGGTTCCAGATATTGCACTAGCTACAGATTACTACATACCGTTCTGTTTTTGACAGATTCTGTTTTTCGTGTGTTGTTTGCTTATTTTGATGAATCTATGGCTAGTAAAATAGTTTATAAACCATAGAGAATTTGGAATACAGTAGGTATAACACCAATATAAATAAATAATGAGTTCATTACAGTACCTTGAAGTGGTCTTTTGTTTTCTTTCGCTAACGGAGCTCACGAGATTTTCTATTTTAAGTTTTGTGTTGTGAAGTTTTCAAGTTTTGGGTAAAGATTTGATGGATTATGGAACAAGGAGTGGCAAGAGCCTAAGCTCGGGGATTCCCATGGCACCCCCAAGATAATCTAAGGACACCTAAAAGCCAAAGCTTGGGGATGCCCCGGAAGGCATCCCCTCTTTCGTCTACTTCTATCGGTAACTTTACTTGGAGCTATATTTTTATTCGCCACATGATATGTGTTTTGCTTGGAGCGCCTTGTATTATTTGAGTCTTTTCTTGTTAGTTTACCACAATCATCCTTGCTGTACACACCTTTTGAGAGAGCCATACATGATTTAGAATTTGTTAGAATACTCTATGTGCTTCGCTTATATCTTTTGAGTTATATAATTTTGCTCTAGCACTTCACTTATATCTTTTAGAGCACGGTGGTGGATTTGTTTTATAGAAACTATTGATCTCTCATGCTTCACTTAGATTATTTTGAGAGTCTTAATAGCATGGTAATTTGCTTAAAATCCTAATATGCTCGGTATTAAAAAAATCTCTTATGAGTGTGTTGAATACTATGATAAGTTTGATACTTGATAATTGTTTTGAGATATGGAGATGGTGATATTAAAGTCATGCTAGTTGAGTAGTTGTGAATTTGAGAAATACTTGTGTTAAAGCTTGTGATTCCCATAGCATGCACGTATGGTGAACCGTTATGTGATGAAGTCAGAGCATGATTTATTTATTGATTGTCTTCCTTATAAGTGGCGGTCGGGGACGAGTGATGGTCCTTTCCTACCAATCTATCCCCCTAGGAGCATGCACGTAATACTTTGCTTTGATAACTTGTAGATTTTTGCAATAAGTATATGAGTTCTTTATGACTAATGTTGAGTCCATGGATTATACGCACTACTCTCACCCTTCCACCATTGCTAGCCACTCTAATACCGCGCACCTTTCGCCGGTATCATACACCCACCATATACCTTCTTCAAAACAGCCACCATACCTACCTATTGTGGCATTTTCATAGCCATTCCGAGATATATTGCCATGCAACTTTCCACCATTCCCTTTATTATGACACACTCCATCATTGTCATATTGCTTAGCATGATCATGTAGTTGACATCGTATTTCTGGCAAAGCCACCATTCATAATTCTTTCATACGTGTCACTCTTGATTCATTGCATATCCCGGTACACCGCCAGAGGCATTCATATAGAGTCATATTTTGTTCTAAGTATCGAGTTGTAATTCTTGAGTTGTAAGAAAAATAAAAGTGTGATGATCATCATTATTAGAGCATTGTCCCAGTGAGGAAAGGATGATGGAGACTATGATTCCCCCACAAGTCGGGATGAGACTCCGGACGAAAAAAAAGAAAGAAAAGAGGCCATAAAAAAGAGAAAAGGCCTAAATAAAAAAGAAAAGAAAAAAAGGAGAGAAAAAGAGAGAAGGGACAATGTTACTATCCTTTTACCACACTTGTGCTTCAAAGTAGCACCATGATCTTCATAGTAGAGAGTCTCTCATGTTATCACTTTCATATATTAGTGGGAATCTTTCATTATAGAACTTGGCTTGTATGTTCCAATGATGGGCTTCCTTAAAATGCTCTAGGTCTTCATGAGCAAGCAAGTTGGATGCACACCCACTTAGTTTCCTTTTGAGCTTTCATATACTTATAGCTCTAGTGCATCCGTTGCATGGCAATCCCTACTCACTCACATTGATATCTATTGATGGGCATCTCCATAGCCCGTTGATACGCCTAGTTGATGTGAGACTATCTTCTCCCTTTTTGTCTTCTCCAGAACCACCACTCTATTCCACCTATAGTGCAATATCCATGGCTCATGCTCATGTATTGTGTGAAGATTGAATTTTTTTTGAGAATGTCAAAAGTATGAAACAATTGCTTGGCTTGTCATCGAGTTGTGCATGATTTAAATATTTTGTGTGGTGAAGATGGAGCATAGCCATACTATATGATTTTGCAGGGATAATTTTCTTTGGCCATGTTATTTTGAGAAGACATAATTGCTTTGTTAGTATGCTTGAAATATTATTATTTTTATGTCAATATTAAACTCTTGTATTGAATCTTTCGTATCCGAATATTCATACCACAATTAAGAAGAATTACATTAAAATTATGCCAAGTAGCACTCCGCATCAAAAATTCTATTTTTATCATTTACCTACTCGAGGACGAGCATGAATTAAGCTTGGGGATGCTTGATAAGTCTCCAACGTATCTATAATTTTTGATTGCTCCATGCTATATTATCTACTGTTTTGAACATTATTGGGATTTATTATCCACTTTTACATTATTTTTGGGACTAACCTATTAACCGGAGGCCCAGCCCAGAATTGCTGTTTTTTTGCCTATTTTAGGGTTTCGAAGAAAAGGAATATCAAACGGAGTCCAAATGGAATGAAACCTTCGGGAACGTGATTTTCTCAACAAACAAGACCCGGGAGACTTGGACCCTACATCAAGAAAGAAAAGAGGAGGTCACGAGGTACGGGGCGTGCCTACCCCCCAGGCGCGCCCTCCACCCTCGTGGGCCCCCTGTTGCTCCACCGACATACTCCTTCCTCCTATATATACCTACGTACCCCCAAACGATCAGATACGGAGCCAAAAACCTAATTCCACCGCCGCAACTTTCTGTATCCACGATATCCCATCTTGGGGCCCGTTCCGGAGCTCCGCCGGAGGGGGCATCGATCATGGAGGGCTTCTACATCAACACCATAGCACCTCCGATGAAGTGTGAGTAGTTTACCTTAGACCTACGGGTCCATAGTTTGTAGCTAGATGGCTTCTTCTCTCTTTTTGGATCTCAATACAATGTTCTCCCCCTCTCTTGTGGAGATCTATTCGATGTAATCTTCTTTTTGCGGTGTGTTTGTTGAGACCGATGAATTGTGGGTTTATGATCAAGTCTATCTATGAAAAATATTTGAATCTTCTCTGAATTCTTTTATGTATGATTGGTTATCTTTGCAAGTCTCTTCGAATTATCAGTTTGGTTTGGCCTACTAGATTGATCTTTCTTGCAATGGAATAAGTGCTTAGCTTTGGGTTCAATCTTGCGGTGTCCTTTCCCAGTGACAGTAGGGGCAGCAAGGCACGTATTGTATTGTTGCCATCGAGGATAACAAGATGGGGTTTTTATCATATTGCATGACTTTATCCCTCTACATCATGTCATCTTGCTTAAGGCGTTACTCTGTTTTCATGAACTTAATACTCTAGATGCATGCTGGATAGCGGTCGATGAGTGGAGTAATCGTAGTAGATGCAGGCAGGAGTCGGTCTACTTGTCTCGGACGTGATGCCTATATACATGATCATACCTAGATATTCTCATAACTATGCTCAATTCTGTCAATTGCTGAACAGTAATTTGTTCACCCACCATAGAATACTTATGCTCTCAAGAGAAGCCACTAGTGAAACCTATGCCCCCGGGTCTATCTTCATCATATTAATCTCCTACTACTTAGTTATTTCCTTTGCCTTTATTTTACTTTGCATATTTATCATAAAAATACCAAAAATACTATCTTATCATATCTATCAGATCTCACTCTCGTAAGTGGCCTTATAAGGGTTGACAACCCCTATTTGCGTTGGTTGCGAGGATTTATTTGTTTTGTGCAGGTACGAGGGACTCGCGCGTAGCCTCCTACTGGATTGATACCTTGGTTCTCAAAACTGAGGGAAATACTGACGCTACTTTGCTGCATCATCCCTTCCTCTTCAGGGAAAACCAACGCAGTGCTCAAGAGGTAGCAGGCGCGTCCCCGTCGGCCGCGCCGCGGCCCCGGTGAACTCCCCCGCCAACGACCGTCCTGGCTCCGCGAGGGCGAGTGCCCGCGATGCTTCAGCACTGCCCATCTCCGCTCCGAGTGTCGCCGTGACATATGCTGTGCGCGGTGCCGTTTCTTCGGGCAAAAGGCCAAGAACTGCACCGCCCTGCTCCCCGGCGCCTCTTCTTCCGACGGCTCCCTCCCGCCGCCTCTCCGCCGCCGCACCTCCTCCCCAGCTGGCTCCCCTTGTTGGGGAACGTAGTAATTTCAAAAAATTTCCTACATACACGCAAGATCATGGTGATGCATAGCAACGAGAGGGGAGAGTGTGATCTACGTACCCTTGTAGACTGACAGCGGAAGCATTATGACAACGCGGTTGATGTAGTCGTACGTCTTCACGGCCCGACCGATCAAGCACCGAAACTACGGCACCTCCGAGTTTTAGCACACGTTCAGCTCGATGACGATCCCCGGACTCCGATCCAGCAAAGTGTCGGGGAAGAGTTCCGTCAGCACGACGGCGTGGTGACGATCTTGATGTTCTACCGTCGCAGGGCTTCGCCTAAGCACCGCTACAATATTATCGAGGATTATGGTGGAAGGGGGCACCGCACACGGCTAAGAAAACGATCACGTGGATCAACTTGTGTCTAGGGGTTCCCCCTGCCCCCGTATATAAAGGAGCAAGGGCAGGAGGCCGGCCGGCCCTATAGGCGCGCCAAGGAGGAGTCCTCCTCCTTGTAGGAGTAGGATTCCTACTAGGAGGGGGAACGAAGTGGGGAGGGAGAAGGAAAGGGGGGCGCCGCCCCCCCTCTCCTAGTCCAATTCGGACCAGGGGGGAGGAGGCGCGCGGCCCACCGTGGCTGCCCATTACTTCTCCCCGGGGGGGGGGGGGTTCCGGTAACCCTCCGGTACTCCGGTTTTCTCCGAAATCACCCGGAACACTTCTGGTGTCCGAATATAGCCATCCAATATATCAATCTTTATGTCTCGACCATTTCGAGACTCCTCGTTATGTCCGTGATCACATCCGGGACTCCGAACTAACTTCGGTACATCAAAACTCATAATATAACTGTCATCGAAACCTTAAGCGTGCGGACCCTACGGGTTCCAGAACAATGTAGACATGACCGAGACATGTCTCCGGTCAATAACCAATAGCGGAACCTGGATGCTCATATTGGCTCCTACACATTCTACGAAGATCTTTATCGGTCAGACCGCATAATAACATACGTTGTTCCCTTTGTCATCGGTATGTTACTTGTCCGAGATTCGATCGTCGGTATCTAAATACCTAGTTCAATCTCATTGCCGGCAAGTCTCTTTACTCGTTTCGTAATACATCATCTCGCAACTAACTCATTAGTTGCAATGCTTGCAAGGCTTATGTGATGTGCATTACCGAGAGGGCCCAGAGCTACCTCTCCGACAATCGGAGTGACAAATCCTAATCTCGAAATACGCCAACCCAACATTTACCTTTGGAGACACCTGTAGAGCTCCTTTATAATCACCCAGTTACGTTGTGACGTTTGGTAGCACACAAAGTGTTCCTCCGGCAAACGGGAGTTGCATAGCAACATACTAAACGATCGGGTGCTAAGCTAATGGAATGGGTCATGTCAATCACATCATTCTCCTAATAATGTGATCTCGTTAATCAAATGACAACACATGTCTATGGTTAGGAAAAATAACCATCTTTGATTAATGAGCTAGTCAAGTAGAGGCATACTAGTGACGTTTAGTTTGTCTATGTATTCACACAAGTATTATGTTTCCGGATAATACAATTCTAGCATGAATAATAAACATTTATCATGATATAAGGAAATAAAATAATAACATTATTATTGCCTCTAGGGGTTCCCCTGCCCCCGTATATAAAGGAGCAAGGGGAGGAGGCCGGCCGGCCCTATAGGCGAGCCAAGGAGGAGTCCTCCTCCTAGTAGGAGTAGGACTCCTACTAGGAGGGGGAAGGAAGTGGGGAAGGAGAAGGAAAGTGGGGCGCCGCCCCCCTCTCCTAGTCCAATTCAGACCAGGGGGAGGAGGTGCGCGGCCCACCCTGGCTGCCCTTCTCTTTCTCCACTAAGGCCCATATGGCCCATTACTTCTCCCGGGGGGGGGGGGGGGGGTGTTCTGGTAACCCTCCGGTACTCCGGTTTTCTTCGAAATCACCCGGAACACTTCTGGTGTCTGAATATAGCCGTCCAATATATCAATATTTATGTCTCAACCATTTCGAGACTCCTCGTTATGTCCGTGATCACATCCGGGACTCCGAACTAACTTCGGTACATCAAAACTCATAAACTCATAATATAACTGTCATCGAAACCTTAAGCGTGCGGACCCTACGGGTTTGAGAACAATGTAGACATGACCGAGACATATCTCCGGTCAATAACCAATAGCGGAACCTGGATGCTCATATTGGCTCCTACATATTCTACGAAGATCTTTATCGGTCAGACCGCATAACAACATACGTTGTTCCGTTTGTCATCGGTATGTTACTTGCCCGAGATTCGATCATCGGTATCTCAATACCTAGTTCAATCTCATTATCGACAAGTCTCTTTACTCGTTTCGTAATACATCATCTCGCAACTAACTCATTAGTTGCAATGCTTGCAAGGCTTATGTGATGTGCATTACCGAGAGGGCCCAGAGCTACCTCTCCGACAATTGGAGTGACAAATCCTAATCTCGAAATACGCCAACCCAACATTTACCTTTGGAGACACCTGTAGAGCTCCTTTATAATCACCCAGTTACGTTGTGACGTTTGGTAGAACACAAAGTGTTCCTCCGGCAAACGGGAGTTGCATAATCTCATAGTCATAGGAACATGTATAAGTCATGAAGAAAGCAATAGCAACATACTATACGATCGGGTGCTAAGCTAATGGAATGGGTCATGTCAATCACATCATTCTCCTAATAATGTGATCTCGTTAATCAAATGACAACACATGTCTATGGTTAGGAAACATAACCATCTTTGATTAATGAGCTAGTCAAGTAGAGGCATACTAGTGACGTTTAGTTTGTCTATGTATTCACACAAGTATTATGTTTCTGGATAATACAATTCTAGCATGAATAATAAACATTTATCATGATATAAGGAAATAAAATAATAACATTATTATTGCCTCTAGGGCATATTTCCTTCAGTCTCCCACTTGCACTAGAGTCAATAATCTAGATTACACAGTAATGATTCTAACACCCATGGAGCTTTGGTGTTGATCATGTTTTGCTCGTGGAAGAGGCTTAGTCAACGGGTCTGCAACATTCAGATCCGTATGTATCTTGCAAATCTCTATATCTCCCACCTGGACTAGATCCCGGATGGAATTGAAGCGTCTCTTGATGTGCTTGGTTCTCTTGTGAAATCTGGATTCCTTTGCCAAGGCAATTGCACCAGTATTGTCACAAAAGATTTTCGTTGGACCCGATGCACTAGGTATGACACCTAGATCGGATATGAACTCCTTCATCCAGACTCCTTCATTTGCTGCTTCCGAAGCAGCTATGTACTCTGCTTCACTTGTAGATCCCGCCACAACGCTTTGTTTAGAACTGCACCAACTGACAGCTCCACCATTTAATGTAAACACGTATCCGGTTTGCGATTTAGAATCGTCCGGATCAGTGTCAGAGCTTGCATCAACGTAACCATTTACTATGAGCTCTTTGTCACCTCCATATATGAGAAACATATCCTTAGTTCTTTTCAGGTATTTCAGGATGTTCTTGACCGCTGTCCAGTGATCCACTCCTGGATTACTTTGGTACCTCCCTGCTAGACTTATAGCAAGACACACATCAGGTCTGGTACATAGCATTGCATACATGATAGAGCCTATGGCTGAAGCATAGGGAACATCTTTCATTTTTCTCTCTATCTTCTGCATTGGTCGGGCATTGAGACTTACTCAATTTCACAACTTGTAACACAGGCAAGAATCCTTTCTTTGCTTGATCCATTTTGAACTTCTTTAAAATTTTGTCAAGGTATGTGCTTTGTGAAAGTCCAATTAAGCGTCTTGATCTATCTCTATAGATCTTAATGCCCAATATGTAAGCAGCTTCACTGAGGTCTTTCATTGAAAAACTCTTATTCAAGTATCCCTTTATGCTATTCAGAAATTCTATATCATTTCCGATTAGTAATATGTCATCTACATATAATATCAGAAATGCTACAGAGCTCCCACTCACTTTCTTGTAAATACAGGCTTCTCCAAAAGTCTGTACAAAACCAAATGCTTTGATCACACTATCAAAGCGTTTATTCCAACTCCGAGAAGCTTGCACCAGTCTATAAATGGATCGCTGGAGCTTGCATACTTTGTTAGCTCCCTTTGGATCGACAAAACCTTCCGGTTGCATCATATACAACTCTTCTTCCAGAAATCCATTCAGGAATGCAGTTTTGACATCCATCTGCCAAATTTCATAATTATAAAATGCGGCAATTGCTAACATGATTCGGACAGACTTAAGCATCGCTACGAGTCAGAAGGTCTCATCGTAGTCAATCCCTTGAACTTGTCGAAAACCTTTTGCGACAAGTCGAGCTTTGTAGACAGTAATATTACCGTCAGCGTCAGTCTTCTTCTTGAAGATCCATTTATTCTCAATTGCTTGCCGATCATTGGGCAAGTCAACCAAAGTCCATACTTTGTTCTCATACATGGATCCCATCTCAGATTTCATGGCTTCAAGCCATTTTGCGGAATCTGGGCTCACCATCGCTTCTTCATAGTTCGTAGGTTCATCATGATCTAGTATCATGACTTCCAGAATAGGATTACTGTACCACTCTGGTGCGGATATTACTCTGGTTGATCTACGAGGTTCAGTAGTATCTTGTTCTGAAGTTTCATGATCATCATCATTAGCTTCCTCACTAATTGGTGTAGGTGTCATAGAAACTGGTTTCTGTGATGTACTACTTTCCAATAAGGGAGCAGGTACAGTTACCTCGTCAGGTTCTACTATCCTCCCACTCATTTCTTTCGAGAGAAACTCCTTCTCTATAAAGTTTCCGAATTTAGCAACAAAAGTCTTGCCTTCGGATCTGTGATAGAAGGTGTATCCAATAGTTTCCTTTGGATATCCTATGAAGACACATTTCTCCGATTTGGGTTCGAGCTTATCAGGTTGAAGCTTTTTCACATAAGCATCGCAGCCCCAAACGTTCAGAAACGACAACTTTGGTTTCTTGCTAAACCACAGTTCATAAGGCGTCGTCTCAACGGATTTTGATGGTGCCCTATTTAACGTGAATGCGGCCGTCTCTATAGCATATCCCCAAAACGATAGCGGTAATCAGTAAGAGACATCATAGATCACACCATATCTAGTAAAGTATGATTACGACGTTCGGACACACGATTACGCTGTGGTGTTCCGGGTGGCGTGAGTTGCGAAACTATTCCGCATTGTTTCAAATGTACACCAAACTCGTAACTCAAATATTCTCCTCCACGATCAGATCGTAGTAATTTTATTTTCTTGTTACGATGATTTTCAACTTCACTCTGAAATTCTTTGAACTTTTCAAATGTTTCAGACTTATGTTTCATTAAGTAGATATACCCATATCTGCTTAAGTCATCTGTGAAGGTGAGAAAATAACGATATCCGCCACGAGCCTCAACATTCATCGGACCACATACATCTGTATGTATGATTTCCAACAAATCTGTTGCTCTCTCCATAGTACCGGAGAACGGTGTTTTTGTCATCTTACCCATAAGGCACGGTTCGCAAGTACCAAGTGATTCATAATCAAGTGGTTCCAAAAGTCCATCAGTATGGAGTTTCTTCATGCGCTTTACACCGATATGACCCAAACGACAGTGCCACAAATAAGTTGCACTATCATATCAACTCTGCATCTTTTGGCTTCAACATTATGAATATGTGTGTCACTACTATCGAGATTTAATAAGAATAGACCACTCTTTAAGGGTGCATGACCATAAAAGATATTACTCATATAAATAGAACAACCATTATTCTCTGATTTAAATGAATAACCGTCTCGCATCAAACAAGATCCAGATATAATGTTCATGCTTAACGCTGGCACCAAATAACAATTATTTAGGTCTAATACTAATCCCGAAGGTAGATGTAGAGGTAGCGTGCTGACTGCGATCACATCGACTTCGGAATTATTTCCCACGCGCATCGTCACCTCGTCCTTAGCCAATCTTCGCTTAATCCGTAGTCCCTGTTTCGAGTTGCAAATGTTAGCAACAGATCCAGTATCCAATACCCAGGTGCTACTACGAGCATTAGTAAGGTACGCATCAATAACATGTATATCACATATACCTTTGTTCACCTTGCCATCCTTCTTATCCGCCAAATACTTGGGGCAGTTCCGCTTCCAGTGACCAGCCTACTTGCAGTAGAAGCACTCAGTTTCAGGCTTAGGTCCAGGTTTGGGTTTCTTCTCTTGAGTAGCAACTTGCTTGCGGTTCTTTTTGAAGTTCCCGTTCTTCTTTCCTTTGCCCTTTTTCTTGAAACTAGTGGTCTTGTTGACCATCAACACTTGATGCTCCTTCTTGATTTCTACCTCCGCAGCTTTCAGCATTGCGAAGACCTCGGGAATAGTCTTATTCATCCCTTGCATATTATAGTTCATCACGAAGCTCTTGTAGCTTGGTGGCAGTGATTGGAGAATTCTGTCAATGACGCAATCATTTGGAAGATTAACTCCCAATTGAATCAAGTGATTATTATACCCAGACATTTTGAGTATATGCTCACTGACAGAACTGTTCTCCTCCATCTTGCAGCTATAGAACTTACTGGAGACTTCATATCTCTCAATCTAGGCATTTGCTTGAAATATTAACTTCAACTCCTGGAACATCTCATATGCTCCATAACGTTCAAAACATCGTTGAAGTCCCGATTCTAAGCCGTAAAGCATGGCACACTGAACTATCGAGTAGTCATCAGCTTTGCTCTGCCAGACGTTCATAACATCTTGTGTTGCTCCAGCAGCAGGCCTGGCACCCAGCGGTGCTTCAACTTTGCTTTCTCAAGGAACGCATTAAAATCAACGGAACAACAGCACGGGCCATCTATCTACAATCAAACATAAACAAGCAAGATACTATCAGGTACTAAGTTCATGATAAATTTGGTTCAATTAATCAGATTACTAAAGAACTCCCGCTTAGATAGACATCCCTCTAATCCTCTAAGTGATTACGTGATCCAAATCAACTAAACCATGTCCGATCATCACGTGAGATGGAGTAGTTTTCATTGGTGAACATCACTATGTTGATCATATCTACTATATGATTCACGCTCGACCTTTCGGTCTCCGTGTTCTGAGGCCATATCTGTATATGCTTGGCTCGTCAAGTATAACCTGAGTATTCCGCGTGTGCAACTGTTTTGCACCCGTTGTATTTGAACGTAGAGCCTATCACACCCGATCATCACGTGGTGTCTCAGCACGAAGAACTTTCGCAACGGTGCATACTCAGGGAGAACACTTCTTGATAATTAGTGAGAGATCATCTTAAAATGCTACTGTCAATCAAAGCAAGATAAGATGCATAAAAGATAAACATCACATGCAATCAATATAAGTGATATGATATGGCCATCATCATCTTGTGCTTGTGATCTTCATCTTCGAAGCACCGTCGTGATCACCATCGTCACCGGCGTGACACCTTGATCACCATCGTAGCATCGTTGTCGTCTCGCCAATCTTATGCTTCCACGACTATCGCTACCCCTTAGTGATAAAGTAAAGCATTACAGCGCAATTGCATTGCATACAATAAAGCGACAACCATATGGCTCCTGCCAGTTGCCGATAACTTGGTTACAAAACATGATCATCTCATACAATAAAATTTAGCATCATGTCTTGACCATATCACATCACAACATGCCCTGCAAAAACAAGTTAGACGTCCTCTACTTTGTTGTTGCAAGTTTTACGTGGCTGCTACAGGCTTAAGCAAGAACCAATCTTACCTACGCATCAAAACCACAACGATAGTTTGTCAAGTTGGTGCTGTTTTAACCTTCGCAAGGACCGGGCGTAGCCACACTTGGTTCAACTAAAGTTGGAGAAACTGACACCCGCTAGCCACCTTTGTGCAAAGCACGTCGGGAGAACCGGTCTCGCGTAAGCGTACGCGTAATGTCGGTCTGGGCCGCTTCGTCCAACAATACCGCCGAACCAAAGTATGACATGCTGGTAAGCAGTACGACTTATATCGCCCACAACTCACTTGTGTTCTACTCATGCATATAACATCAACACATAAAACCTAGGCTCGGATGCCACTGTTGGGGAACGTAGTAATTTCAAAAAAATTCCTATGCACACGCAAGATCATGGTGATGCATAGCAACGAGAGGGGAGAGTGTGATCTATGTACCCTTGTAGACCGACAGCGGAAGCGTTAGCACAACGCGGTTGATGTAGTCGTACGTCTTCACGGCCCGACCGATCAAGCACCGAAACTACGGCACCTCCGAGTTTTAGCACACGTTCAGCTCGATGACGATCCCCGGACTCCGATCCAGCAAAGTGTCGGGGAAGAGTTCCGTCAGCACGACTGCGTGGTGACGATCTTGATGTTCTACCATCACAGGGCTTCGCCTAAGCACTGCTACAATATTATTGAGGATTATGGTGGAAGGGGGCACCGCACACGGCTAAGAAAACGATCACGTGTATCAACTTGTGTCTAGGGGTGCCCCCTGTCCCCGTATATAAAGGAGCAAGGGGAGGAGGCCGGCCGGCCCTATAGGCGCGCCAAGGAGGAGTCCTCCTCCTAGTAGGAGTAGGACTCCTACTAGGAGGGGGAAGGAAGTGGGGAGGGAGAAGGAAAGGGGGGCGTCGCCCCCCTCTCCTAGTCCAATTCGGACCAGGGGGGAGGAGGCGCGTGGCCCACCCTGGCTGCCCTTCTCTTTCTCCACTAAGGCCCATATGGCCCGTTACTTCTCCTGGGGGGGGGGGTTCCGGTAACTCTCCGGTACTCCAGTTTTCTCTGAAATCACCCGGAACACTTCCGGTGTCCGAATATAGCCGTCCAATATATCAATCTTTATGTCTCGACCATTTCGAGACTCCTCGTTATGTCCGTGATCACATCCGGGACTCCGAACTAACTTCGGTACATCAAAACTCATAAACTCATAATATAACTGTCATCGAAACCTTAAGCGTGCGGACCCTACGGGTTCGAGAACAATGTAGACATGACCGAGACATGTCTCCGGTCAATAACCAATAGCGGAACCTGGATGCTCATATTGGCTCCTACACATTCTACGAAGATCTTTATCAGTCAGACCGCATAACAACATACGTTGTTCCCTTTGTCATCGGTATGTTACTTGCCTGAGATTCGATCGTCGGTATCTCAATACCTAGTTCAATCTCGTTACCGGCAAGTCTCTGTACTCGTTTCGTAATACATCATCTTGCAACTAACTCATTAGTTGCAATGCTTGCAAGGCTTATGTGAACATGTATAAGTCATGAAGAAAGCAATACCAACATACTAAACGATCGGGTGCTAAGCTAATGGAATGGGTCATGTCAATCACATCATTCTCCTAATAATATGATCTCGTTAATCAAATGACAACACATGTCTATGGTTAGGAAACATAACCATCTTTGATTAATGAGCTAGTCAAGTAGAGGCATACTAGTGACGTTTAGTTTGTTTATGTATTCACACAAGTATTATGTTTCTGGATAATACAATTCTAGCATGAATAATAAACATTTATCATGATATAAGGAAATAAAATAATAACATTATTATTGCCTCTAGGGCATATTTCCTTCACCCCTGCCCCTCCTGGTGACCACGACGTGCTCTCCGGCTCACCGACCACCACGCGTTCCTCGCTTGGGTTGTTGACGCCTGAGTCTGGTGACCGCACCGTGCTCTCCGGCTCTGCGACCACCACGCGTTCCACGTCCAGTCTGCCGACACCCGCGACCTCCGGGTCGACGCAGGCCCCGTCCCGCGCAAGCTCCAGCCTTGGCTTACCTGTGTCTTCCAGGTTGCCTTCAGGCTCGGCTTCGCGCTCGGGCTCCCCGGCTGCTTCGGCATCATCACGCGCCACCCCCCTGTCCGGCCATCCCACGCGCCGGCCCGCGGCTTCCGTCTGCTATCTCCCGCGCTCCACAGAGATTGTCGTCGCCGAGCAGTCCCTTGCGCGTGCTCTGCTTGCCATGGTCGCCGGCAACCTAACCGGTGTCTCCTGCAGCGAGGTTGCCGCCCTGCTATGCGCCAAGTTCGAGCTCAACGGCCGCGACTTCTCAGTTCATCCCCACGCTCCAGAAGACTTTCTCATCCGTTTCTCCGACCCCGTGCTCCTGGCTCGCGTGGCCATCGCTGGCAAGGCTCGTTGCCCACAGTTCCGGCTGTTGTTCCACCCCTAGAGCAACTCGGCGCGCTCCGAGCCGGTCACCGCCCTCTTCCTCGTTAACCTCGAGCTTTACGGCATACCGGATCACGCATGGCACCGCTCCTCTGCGGAGATCCTGCTCTCCCCCTTCTGCAAGGTTGAACACCTAGACCAGGAGACGCGTAGTGGGGCTAACATGGCCGTCTTCAAGCTCTCGGCCTAGACCACCAATCCGGACGGATCCCGCTCACCGTCGAGCTGCTGCTCCCCGTAGACGATGGGATTGGGGTTGATGCTGCTCCTGAGAGCGCGGAGCGGCTCGCGCTCCGCCTGGACCGCTTCCCAGTCCGCATCTACCTGGCCGAGTGTGTCGACTACCGCCGGCTAGTGCCGCCACCGCCCCCTCCGGCGGCTGACGACTCCGGTGATTCCAACCATAGCTCCCCGCCCGTCCCTCCATGCTGGCCGCAACACCACCAATTTCCGCCCGATAATCCTGATCCCCGGCAGCCTCCGGCGAATGGTGGTCACCGGCGCTACCGCCGCCGTGCGTTGTGCCGCCCGCTTGGCGTGGCTGGGAAGGCATCCTCGGGGCCCACCCTGGTGCCGTCGCTTTAGCCAACCGAGTCTCCGCCCTGCTTCGTCTGGGCTCCTCTACT
Source organism: Triticum urartu (assembly GCF_056163025.1). NCBI lineage: Eukaryota > Viridiplantae > Streptophyta > Magnoliopsida > Poales > Poaceae > Triticum > Triticum urartu. The sequence continues at coordinate 720,172,725 of NC_141875.1, read as the reverse complement.
TTGGATAAGGGCCACACCCTGTCCCCGCCTCAGCGCGTGATCCCGTGACCATGCAGATTGCTTTGGCGCCGTGCGATTCAAATAGGCTGGCTCTTGTCGTTAGCCCAACAACCGCGCCCTCGGCCCCACCACCTGCCTCGGAGCCGGTGATTCCAGAGCCTTCCAGCCCGATCGCGCAGCGCCAAGTGGCCGATGTGGATGCGCCAACCTTGACCGCGGTTGACCAAAACGAGACCCCGGGCGTGGGCCGCCCGACAGTTGTGGACCATGCGCCCGACTCCCCGCCAATCGCCGCCCCCTGCCCCGAATCTCCCTCGGGTGCCGCATCGCAGGACCTTCCCCCACCAGCACACGAACCGGTGGGCCCGCAAAGCGCTTTTGGCGCCAATCCCACCGAGTGGCCGAGAGCCCCATGCAACCCCAGCATGCATGTGGACGCCCCTCTGCCCAATCTTGGCCCCTCTTGATGCGTGGACTGTAACGCCGCCATGCAACCTTCACGCGCCTCTCCGGATGGCAGCTCGCTATCCTACCCAACTCTGCCTCCCCTGGCCTGCGTCGCGTTCAAACACGACCCTTGACCAGTCCGCATCGCCAGCTGTCGAGCCTGCCCGGTCGCCGGACAGTCTGGAAGCTGCAGATTCGATGGACCCCGCCCCCCCTCATTGCCTCCCCGGCCATTGGCCGTGCGTCGCTTGCCCACCCGCTCTCGACCCCACGGGGTGTTTTGTCGGGCTGCTCGGGCTATCCCTCCCAGGAAGATTTCCGGCACCCCCCCCCCACGCCTCCCCGATGGCTCGCCCCTCCCTGCATCGGATCCCTGCATGATCCTGTTCCCTCCTGCGGTTGGCCGCGTCCTGCCCGCCTCGGATTCCCATGTGATCATGTCCTCCCCTGCGTCGACTGATGCGTTGGTCCCTTCCCCCGGCCGGCCCCGCTCCCCGCCTGTGGTGGACCCTACCGTGCATGTCGTTGATCCCGAGGCCATGCAGCGGCCCACGGCCATGTTTCTCTCCCTGCTTGATTCGGCTCAACAGGTGACCGATCAGGTTTTGCCTCAACCCATACCCGCTCCACGGCGCCGTCGCAATGCCGTCCCGCCCAACTTTACCCCGTGCAGAAGCAGCCGCATTGCCAAGACTGACTGTGGGCTGGATTCCGAGCTGAAAGCTAAGCGCGTTCTTCTCCAGCACCTTGGGCTCCTTGAGGATGATGGCCGGGTGGACGACGCCATGCTTGCGAAGTATGCCCAGCTATTCGCGCGTCCGCTCACGGAGGACGTCATTCAGGCCTTCGCGGATTACTATGGCTGGCAAATCCCTCGTGGCGTAACACAGCTCCTCGATCGTGCGCCGGTTCAACCGTTCCTAGTCCCTTCCTAGGGCTCTCCTCTCGTTCTTTGCCCCCCCTCTTCTCCATGGATTGTAATCTCAAGTTGGTTTTTTGGAACGTGCGCGGCCTCAACTCCTGCGCAAGACGTACGGCTGTTCGGTCTCTGGTCTCATGTGTCTCCCCCTCGATCGCTGCCTTAGCGAAACGAAGCTTGTTGTGTTCACCGCCGCTCTTGTTACTGAGAACCTGGGTCCCTTGTATGGGGGCGACTTCTTCTTCCTCCCAGCGTCCGGGACCCGCGGTGGCATTCTGATTGCATGGCGCGACTCCGAGATATCCCTGTCCCGACCGGAGATTGGTGATTTCCATGTCTCTGCCCTCGTCACTTCCCTCACCGGTGGGCGGCACTGGTGGCTCTCCGCTGTCTATGGCCCCCAAGATGACGCGGCTAAGGTGGAGTTTCTTGCGAAGCTGCACAACTTTTGCCTCACCTGGGCGGGCCATTGGCTCATAGGGGGCGACTTCAACATGATCCTCTCCTTCGCGGATAAGAATAATAATCGCCTGCACCATCGCTCCATGAGCTGTTTTCACCGCTTCGTTGCCGACATGGAGCTCCGTGACATGTACCTCCACGGCTGGAGGTACACTTGGTCGAATGAGCAGGACTCCCCCACTCTCGTGCGCAATGATCGAGTTCTCTGCACTCCTAGCTGGGATGCCTGCCAACCTACCTGCTCGCTTCACTGTCATGCCTCGACGACCTCTGACCACGCCCCGCTCTTGCTGGATTGCTCCCAGCAGCCCGGAATGCGCATGTGCTTTCACTTTGAACGCTTATGGTTTAAGCTCGATGGTTTCCAGGAAGTGGTGGCGGAGGCATGGAACGCCGAGCCTCCGGCCGCCGACCCCTTCCGCCGGCTGTACCAACGCCTAAAATTCACTACCCGTCGCCTCCAAAGTTAGAGTGCATGACGTGTTGGCTCGGTCTCCCTCCAGCTCTAGGTTGCGCACGAGCTCATTGCCCGGCTAGATGCAGCTATGGATCAGTGGCCTCTCTCCCTGCTCGAGACTTGGTTGCACAGGAACCTCAAGCTCAAATACCTCGGCCTCGCGTCCCTTGAGCGCACGATCGACCGGCAACGTGTGCGCCTATCTTGGCTTCGCGAGGGGGACGCCAACTCGACCTTCATCAAGATTCGCGCCTCTCACGTCTCCACAAGAAGAGGATCCGGCACCTGAGCGTGGGCGACGTGCTTGTTTCTGACGACGCCGGTATGGCAGAAGCTGCCTTCAACAACTTCGCTGGCATCCTAGGTGCAACTGACTCGCGTGTTTCCACCCTCAACCTTGAGGCTTTTGATGGCCGTTCCTTCGACCTTTCGTCCCTCGAGGTTCCTTTCTCCGAGGCTGAAATATGGGCGGCGGTTAAGCAGCTCCCGTCTGGCAAGGCGCCGGGCCCCGGCGGCTTCACGTTCAAATTTCTTCGCGCTTGCTGGGATGTCATTAAGAAGGATATTTGCGACGCTTTTGATAAGCTTTTTCACATGAACGGCATGGGCTTCCAGAAGCTTAATGAGGCCTTCATCACCCTTCTCCCGAAAAAGTCCGACGCTACCTCTCTTTCGGATTATCGACCGATCAGCCTCATTCAGCTCTTCGCCAAGCTCTTCGCCAAGGTTTTGTCGCTTCGGCTTGCTCCTCATCTTGGCGCCATGGTTTCCTCTAATCAGAGCGCCTTCATCTTGGGCCGCAGCATCCACGACAATTTCATCCTTGTCCAGCAGACAGCCCGTCAGCTCCACAACATGCGTGCCTCGTGTGTGCTCCTCAAGCTTGACATTGCGCACGCCTTCGACTCCGACTCCTGGCCGTTTCATCTTCAGGTCCTTCGCCACCTTGGCTTTGGTCCTCGTTGGTGAGAGTGGATATCCATCCTTCTCTCCACTGCCAAGACCCGTGTATTGATCAATGGCAACCCGGGCCCGCCAATCTTTCATGAGAAGGGCTTGCGTCAGGGACGATCCTGTCTCCCCGATGCTATTCGTGCTGGTCATCGACATCCTCAACTATCTACTTTAATTCGCCACCAGTTCTGGCGTGCTGCGTCGCCTCACCGAGCGCCGGATGACCTCGAGCATTTCCTTCTATGCGGACGACGTGGTCATCTTCTGTCACCCTGACCCGCAGGAGCTTTTTGTCATTCGTGAGCTGCTTCACATTTTTGGTGCTGCCTCCGGCCTTCACACTAACTTCCAGAAGTGTTCAGCCACACCCATCCAATGCTCAGACGCGCAGCTGGTGCATACCGCCGGCATGCTCGCCTGCCCAATCGTGCACTTCCCGATCACCTACTTGGGCATTCCTCTCTCGGTTCGAAAAGTCTCTGCGGCTGCTCTTATGCCTCTGGTGGAGCGCCTGGCCCGCAAGCTTCCTACTTGGTGCGCTTCTCTTCTCTCCTGCGGCGAGAGGTTGGCCTTCGTTCGTCATGTCCTTGCTGCTATGCCCACCCACCTCCTCTTGGCCATGGCTCTGCGGCCTTCCATCCTCAAGAAGATCAACCGTATCATGCGCGAGTTCCTTTGGCACGGTGGCAGCGATTCCTCGGGTGGTGGTAATATCGTCAGCTGGCGCAAGGTGTGTTGTCCGCTGGAGTTCGGGGGCCTGGGCATTCGGGACCTACAGCTCACGGGCATTGCTCTTCGTGCCCGCTGGCTTTGGCTCAAGGCCACTGACCCCTCTAGGCCGTGGAGACATCTTCATTTCCCGTCTGGCGCTGATGTCCAGGAGATCTTCAATGCTTCCACGAGGTGGATCTTGGGGGACGGAAATTCTTGCCTCTTCTGGACGGACAGGCGGATCAAGGGGCAATCCGTCAACAATCTTGCCCCGGCCATTCTCGACTTGGTCCCCAAGAGGCTCCGTCGGACGCGTTCCGTCGCGCAAGGTCTGCCGGGCAGGGCTTGGATCTCCGACATCTGTGGCGCCTTGGGGCCCGAGGCCATGGTGTAGTACGTGGAACTCTGGAGACGTCTACAACATTTACCCCTTTCTACCGCCTAGACGAGCTGCGTTGGCGTTGGACGAGCAGCGGCTCCTACTCCGCTAAGTCCTGCTATCTGGCGATGTTCTCCGGTTCCACCATTGCCCCGCACTGGAAGCTTATTTGGCTTTCTTGGGCCCCTCTTCGCATCCAGTTCTTCGCCTGGTTGGCTGTCTTGGATCGCTGCTGGACTACTGCCAAGCTTGCTCAACATGGGCTCCCGCATGATGATCTCTGCCCGCTTTGTGCCCAGGAGCTCGAGACGATCGACCACCTGCTTCTCCGCTGCTTTTCTCTAGGACCGTCTGGCACGAGATCTTTGCTTGGTGCCGCGCCCCGATCCCCCTACCCCATGACTACCAGGCCTCCTTCCTGGACTGGTGGTCGGCCTCGGTCGCGGTTGCGCCTACCGCCATGCGCAAGGGGCTCTCCTCCCTGGTGCTTCTTTCCGCATGGTCCATCCTGCGTCACCGCAACGCATGCCTCTTCGACAATGCAAGCCCCTCCACCGTGCTGCTCCTCCAAGCCATCAAGGACGATGCTAGGGTTTGGGCCTCAGCCGGCACCAAAGACATAGCTAATCTCATGCCACCTTGAGCCTCTTCAGGCTGAGCATCCCGTGTTCTGCTCGTGTAACCTCTCCCTATGCTTCTCTGCGTACGTAGTGAGCGGTTACCCCCCCTCCTCCTGTGAAACTCTTGTTCTCTTCTACCTATCAATGGAATGATACGCAATCGTTGCGTATTCGCGAAAAAAAATCATGCAACGGCGTTGATGAGGGTGTGTGCCCTCTCCTTGGAGAGAACATCGTGACGAGATTATCTTTGTAGACAAAGATATCATCAGTAAGATAAGGGTTTTATGTCACTCGGCATGAGACACCCTCGAGGACAATTCCGTCACTTGGCTCACATTGTGAAAAATATATCTTTCATTCGGATGAACCTCACTCGGTTTATTAGGAGACCAGCGGTATGCAGCATTGATGAAGACGTTACCAAGATTTGAAGCTTGACATTTCTACTAACAATTAGAACGTCCATAACCTCCAGTAGCGGACATGTATTATTACTCTTTAACACACCTGTAACGTAGCAGCAGTCGAGGGGTAGCAAACCCTATATAAGCATACCACTGGCGTCCAATTACGGGTTCAAAACCTCTGTAACAACAAATCCATACGCAAGAAACACCTCTCCAAAGAGGGGTCTGAACCTGTATAATCACCCACCAACGCGTCGTTAGATCATGCCTTGTTCTCCTACCTCTCTCATTATCAGATTTACCCAACGACATATTCCCTCTAGCGACCCCAGCAAGCGAATGAAACAAAAATAGACCATAAGAATCACAACTTAAGAACCTTGATTAAACCAAAATTCAACAACATCGAATTTGTTAGCTATCTTACAATATCCATGCAGAGAAGAATAGAAACCACATAAATATTCTAAAATCGAGTGTCGCACCCTGCTCATCAAAGAACTAACAATCTCGAATGGTGAAAATGCTAATAATGAACTCTGGCCACCATGCAACAAAACCATGAACTAAAAAAACCAACCGCAATGGCAGGAGTAGGATAGTTCATGTGCTCTAGTAGTCATAGGTTCCTCACAACCATGGAACTGTTGATAAAGAACAATGGATGCAATGCATGTTGGAAATATGCCCTAGAGGCAATAATAAAAGCATTATTATTATATTTCCTTATTCATGATAATTGTCTTTATTCATGCTACAATTGTGTTATCTGGAAATCGTAATACATGTGTGAATAACAGACACCAACATGTCCCTAGTAAGCCTCTAGTTGACTAGCTCGTTGATCAACAGATAGTCATGGTTTCCTGACTATGGACATTGGATTTCATTGATAACGAGATCACATCATTAGGAGAATGATGTGATGGACAAGACCCAATCCTAAACATAGCACAAGATCGTATAGTTCATTTGCTAGAGTTTTTCCAATATCAAGTATCTTTTCCTTAGACCATGAGATCGTGTAACTCCCGGATACCGTAGGAGTGCTTTGGGTATACCAAACGTCACAACGTAACTGGGTGACTATAAAGGTAGACTACGGGCATCTCCGAAAGTGTCTGTTGGGTTGACATGGATCAAGACTGGGATTTGTCACTCCGTATGACGGAGAGGTATCACTGGGCCCACTCGGTAATGCATCATCATAATGAGCTCAAAGTGACCAAGTGTCTGGTCACGGGATCATGCATTACGGTACGAGTAAAGTGACTTGCCGGTAACGAGATTGAATGAGGTATTGGGATACCGACGATCGAATCTCAGGCAAGTAACATATCGATTGACAAAGGGAATTGCATACGGGGTTGATTGAATCCTCGACATCGTGGTTCATCCGATGAGATCATCGTGGAGCATGTGGGAGCCAACATGGGTATCCAGATCCCGCTGTTGGTTATTGACCGGAGAGTCGTCTCGGTCATGTCTGCTTGTCTCCCGAACCCGTAGGGTCTACACACTTAAGGTTCGGTGACGCTAGGGTTGTGAAGATATGTATATGCAGTAACCCGAATGTTGTTCGGAGTCCCGGATGAGATCCCGGACGTCACGAGGAGTTCCGGAATGGTCCAGAGGTAAAGAATTATATATAGGAAGTGCTGTTTCGGCCATCGGGACAAGTTTCGGGGTTATCGGTATTGTACCGGGACCACCGGAGGGGTCCCGGGGGCCCACCGGGTGGGGCCACCTGTCCCGGGGGGCCACATGGGCTGTAGGGGGTGCGCCTTGGCCTAGATGGGCCAAGGGCACCAGCCCCAAAAGCCCATGCGCCTAGGGTTCCACTTAAGGGAAGAGTCCAAATGGTGGAAGGCACCTCTAGGTGCCTTGGGGGGGAGGGAAACCTCCCCTTGGCTGCCGCACCTAGGAGATTGGATCTCCTAGGCTGGCGCACCACCCCCCTTGGCCCTCCTATATATAGTGGGGGAGAGGAGGGACTTCATACACCAGCCCCTGGCGCCTCCCTCTCTCCCCGTTACGTCTCTCTCTCGTAGTATAGGCGAAGCCCTGCTACTGTGACGCCCTACATCCACCACCACGCCGTCGTGCTGCTGGATCTTCATCAACCTCTCCTTCCCCCTTGCTGGATCAAGAAGGAGGAGACGTCTCCCGTCCCGTACGTGTGTTGAACGCGGAGGTGCCGTCCGTTCGGCGCTTGGTCATCGGTGATTTGGATCACGTCGTGTTCGACTACATCATCACCGTTCTTTGAACGCTTCCGCACACGATCTACAAAGGTATGTAGATGCATCCGATGACTCGTTGCTAGATGAACTCCTAGATGGATCTTGGTGTAACGAGTAGGAAATTTTTTGTTTTCTGCAGCGTTCCCCAACAGTGGCATCATGAGCTAGGTCTATGCGTAGTTCTTCTTGCGCGAGTAGAACACAATTTGTTGTGGGCGTAGATTTTTCAACTTTCTTGCCGCTACTAGTCTTTTCTTGCTTCAGCGGCATTGTGGGATGAAGCGGCCCGGACCAACCTTACACGTACGCTTACGTGAGACCGGTTCCACCGACTAACATGCACTAGTTGCATAAGGTGGCTGGCGGGTGTCTGTCTCTCCCACTTTAGTTGGAGCGGATTCGATGAACAGGGTCCTTATGATGGGTAAATAGAAGTTGACAAATCACGTTGTGGCTTTAACGTAGGTAAGAAGTCGTTCTTGCGAGAACCCTAAATTCAGCCACGTAAAACTTGCAACATCAATTAGAGGACGTCTAACTTGTTTTTTGCAGCAAGTGGTTTGTGATATGATATGGCCAAAGTTGTGATGAATGATGAATGATCTATATGTGATGTATGAGATGTTCATGCTATTGTAATAGAAATCACGACTTGCATGTCAATGAGTATGACAACCGGCAGGAGCCATAGGAGTTGTCTTTATTCTTTTATATGACCTGCGTGTCATTGAGAAACGCCATGTAAATTACTTTACTTCATTGCTAAACGCGTTAGCCATAGTAGTAGAAGTAATAGTTGGCAAGCAACTTCATGGAGACACGATGATGGAGATCATGGTGTCAAGCCGGTGACAAGATGATCATGGAGCCCCAAGATGGAGATCAAAGGAGCTATGTGATATTGGCCATATCATGTCACGTTTATTATTTGATTGCATGTGATGTTTATCATGTTTTGCATCTTGTTTACTTAGAACGACGGTACTAAATAAGATGATCCCTCATAATAATTTCAAGAAGTGTTCCCCCTAACTGTGCACCGTTGCGACAGTTCGCTGTTTCAAAACACCACGTGATGATCGGGTGTTTTATTCAGACGTTCACATACAACGGGTGTAAGACAGATTTACACATGCAAACACTTAGGTTGACTTGACGAGCCTAGCATGTACAAACATGGCCTCGGAACACAGAAGACCGAAAGGTCAAGCATGAGTCGTATAGAAGATACGATCAACATGAAGATGTTCACCGATGTTGACTAGTCCGTCTCACGTGATGATCGGACACGGCCTAGTTAACTCGGATCATGTAATACTTAGATGACTAGAGGGATGTCTAATCTAAGTGGGAGTTCATTAATAATTTGATTAGATGAACTTAATTATCATGAACTTAGTCTAAAATATTTTACAATATGTCTTATAGATCAAATGGCCCACGTAGTCCTCAACTTCAACGCGTTCCTAGAGAAAACCAAGCTGAAAGACGATGGCAGCAACTATACGGACTGGGTCCGGAACCTGAGGATCATCCTCATAGCTGCCAAGAAAGATTATGTCCTACAAGCACCGCTAGGTGAAGCTCCCGTCCCACAGAACCAAGACGTTATGAACGCTTGGCAGACACGTGTTGACGACTACTCCCTCGTTCAGTGCGGCATGCTTTACAGCTTAGAGCCGGGGCTCCAAAAGAGTTTTGAGAGACATGGAGCATATGAGATGTTCAAAGAGCTGAAAATGGTCTTTCAAGCTCATGCCCGGATCGAGAGATATGAAGTCTCCGATAAGTTCTTCAGCTGTAAGATGGAGGAAAATAGTTCTGTCAGTGAGCACATACTCACTATGTCTGGGTTACATAACCGCTTGTCTCAGCTGGGAGTTAATCTCCCGGATGATGCGGTCATTGACAGAATCCTCCAGTCGCTTCCACCAAGCTACAAGAGCTTTGTGATGAACTTCAACATGCAGGGGATGCAAAAGACCATTCCTGAGTTGTTCTCAATGCTGAAATCAGCGGAGGTAGAAGTCAAGAAGGAACATCAAGTGTTGATGGTCAATAAAGCCACTAAGTTCAAGAAAGGCAAGGGTAAAAAGAACTTCAAGAAGGACGGCAAGGAGGTTGCCGCGCCCGGCAAGCAAGCTGCCGGGAAGAAGCCAAAGAATGGACCCAAGCCCGAGACTGAGTGCTTTTATTGCAAGGGAAGCGGTCACTGGAAGCGGAACTGCCCTAAATACTTAGCAGACAAGAAGGCCGGCAAAACAAAAGGTATATATGATATACATGTAATTGATGTGTACCTTACTAGTGTCCGTAGTAGCTCCTGGGTATTTGATACCGGTGCAGTTGCTCACATTTGTAACTCAAAGCAGGGGCTGCGGAATAAGCGGAAACTGGCAAAGGACGAGGTGACGATGCGCGTCGGGAATGGTTCCAAGGTCAATGTGATCGCCGTCGGCACGCTACCTCTATATCTACCTTCAGGATTAGTTTTAAACCTTAATAATTGTTATTTAGTGCCAGCTTTGAGCATGAACATTGTATCGGGATCTCGTTTAATTCGAGATGGCTACTCATTTAAATTCGAGAATAATGGTTGTTCTATTTATATGAGAGATATGTTTTATGGTCATGCTCCTATGGTGAATGGTTTATTCTTTATGAATCTCGAACGTAATACTACACATGTTCATAATGTGAGTACCAAAAGATGTAAGGTTGATAATGATAGTCCCACATACTTGTGGCACTGCCGCCTTGGTCACATAGGTGTCAAATGCATGAAGAAGCTCCATGAAGATGGACTTTTAGAGTCTCTTGATTATGAATCATTTGACACGTGCGAACCATGCCTCATGGGTAAGATGACCAAGACTCCGTTCTCAGGAACAATGGAGCGAGCAACCAACTTACTGGAAATCATACATACTGATGTGTGCGGTCCAATGAGTGTTGAGGCTCGCGGTGGCTATCGTTATGTTCTCACGCTCACTGATGATTTAAGTAGATATGGGTATATCTACTTAATGAAACACAAGTCTGAAACCTTTGAAAAGTTCAACGAATTTCAGAGTGAGGTTGAAAATCAACGTGACAGGAAAATCAAGTTTCTACGATCAGATCGTGGAGGAGAATACTTGAGTCACAAATTTGGCACACACTTAAAAAAATGTGGAATAGTTTCACAACTCACGCCGCCTGGAACACCTCAGCGTAATGGTGTGTCCGAACGTCGTAACCGCACTCTATTAGATATGGTGCGATCTATGATGTCTCTTACCGATTTACCGCTATCTTTTTGGGGCTATGCTTTAGAGACTGCCGCATTCACTTTAAATAGGGCTCCGTCGAAATCCGTTGAGACGACACCGTATGAATTATGGTTTGGGAAGAAACCTAAGCTGTCGTTTCTAAAAGTTTGGGGATGCGATGCTTATGTCAAGAAACTTCAACCTGAAAAGCTCGAACCCAAGTCGGAAAAATGCGTCTTCATAGGATACCCAAAAGAAACTATTGGGTACACCTTCTACCTCAGATCCGAAGGCAAGATCTTTGTTGCCAAGAATGGGTCCTTTCTAGAAAAAGAGTTTCTCTCGAAAGAAGTAAGTGGGACGAAAGTAGAGCTTGATGAAGTATTACCTCTTGAACCGGAAAATGGCGCAACTCAAGAAAATGTTCCTGAGGTGCCTGCACCGACTAGAGAGGAAGTTAATGATAATGATTAAGATACTTCTGATCAAGCTCCTACTGAAATTCGAAGGTCCACAAGGACACATTCCGCACCAGAGTGGTACGGCAACCCTGTCTTGGAAATCATGTTGTTAGACAACGGTGAACCTTCGAACTATGAAGAAGCGATGGCGGGCCCGGATTCCGACAAATGGCTAGAAGCCATGAAATCCGAGATAGGATCCATGTATGAAAATGAAGTATGGACTTTGACTGACTTGCCCGTTGAACGGCGAGCCATAGAAAATAAATGGATCTTTAAGAAGAAGACAGACGCGGATGGTAATGTGACCATCTATAAAGCTCGACTTGTCGCTAAGGGTTATCGACAAGTTCAAGGGGTTGACTACGATGAGACTTTCTCACCGGTAGCGAAGCTAAAGTCCGTCCGAATCATGTTAGCAATTGCCGCATTCTACGATTATGAGATATGGCAAATGGACGTCAAAACGGCATTCCTTAATGGTTTCCTTAAGGAAGAATTGTATATGATGCGGCTGGAAGGTTTTGTCGATCCTAAGAATGCTGACAAGGTGTGCAAGCTCCAACGCTCGATTTATGGGCTGGTGCAAGCATCTCGGAGTTGGAACATTCGCTTTGATGAGATGATCAAAGCGTTTGGGTTTACGTAGACTTATGGAGAAGCCTGCGTTTACAAGAAAGTGAGTGGGAGCTCTGTAGCATTTCTCATATTATATGTAGATGACATACTATTGATGGGAAATGATATAGAACTCTTGGACAGCATCAAGGCCTACTTGAATAAGAGTTTTTCAATGAAGGACCTTGGAGAAGCTGCTTATATATTAGGCATCAAAATCTATAGAGATAGATCGAGACGCCTCATAGGTCTTTCACAAAGCACATACCTTGATAAGATATTGAAGAAGTTCAATATGGATCAATCTAAGAAGGGGTTCTTGCCTGTGTTATAAGGTATGAAATTGAGCTCAGCTCAATGTCCGACCACGGCAGAAGATATAGAAGAGATGAGCGTCATCCCCTATGCATCAGCCATAGGTTCTATTATGTATGCCATGCTGTGTACCAGACCTGATGTAAACCTTGCCGTAAGTTTGGTAGGAAGGTACCAAAGTAATCCTGGCAAGGAACACTGGACAACGGTCAAGAATATCCTGAAGTGCCTGAAAAGGACTAAGGAAATGTTTCTCGTTTATGGAGGTGACGAAGAGCTCGTCGTAAAGGGTTACGTCGACGCTAGCTTCGACACAGATCTGGATGACTCTAAGTCACAAACCGGATACGTGTATATTTTGAATGGTGGGGCAGTAAGCTGGTGCAGTTGCAAGCAAAGCGTCGTGGCGGGATCTACATGTGAAGCGGAGTACATGGCAGCCTCGGAGGCAGCACATGAAGCAATATGGGTGAAGGAGTTCATCACCGACCTAGGAGTCATACCCAATGCGTCGGGGCCAATCAAACTTTTCTGTGACAACACTGGAGCTATTGCACTTGCCAAGGAGCCCAGGTTTCACAAGAAGACAAGGCACATCAAGCGTCGCTTCAACTCTATTCGTGAAAATGTTCAAGATGGAGACATAGATATTTGTAAAGTACATACGGACCTGAATGTAGCAGATCCGTTGACTAAACCTCTCCCTAGAGCAAAACATGATCAACACCAGAATTCCATGGGTGTTCGATTCATGACAATGTAACTAGATTATTGACTCTAGTGCAAGTGGGAGACTGTTGGAAATATGCCGTAGAGGCAATAATAAAAGCATTATTATTATATTTCCTTATTCATGATAATTGTCTTTATTCATGCTATAATTGTGTTATCCGGAAATCGTGATACATGTGTGAATAACAGACACCAACATGTCCCTAGTAAGCCTCTAGTTGACTAGCTCATTGATCAACAGATAGTCATGGTTTCCTGACTATGGACATTGGATGTCATTGATAACGAGATCACATCATTAGGAGAATGATGTGATGGACAAGACCCAATCCTAAACATAGCACAAGATCGTATAGTTCGTTTGCTAGAGTTTTTCCAATGTCAAGTATCTTTTCCTTAGACCATGAGATCGTGTAACTCCCAGATACCGTAGGAGTGCTTTGGGTATACCAAACGTCACAACGTAACTGGGTGACTATAAAGGTAGACTACGGGCATCTCCGAAAGTGTCTGTTGGGTTGACATGGATCAAGACTGGGATTTGTCACTCCGTATGACGGAGAGGTATCACTGGGCCCACTCGGTAATGCATCATCATAATGAGCTCAAAGTGACCAAGTGTCTGGTCACGGGATCATGCATTACGATATGAGTAAAGTGACTTGCCGGTAACGAGATTGAACGAGGTATTGGGATACCGACGATCGAATCTCGGGCAAGTAACATATCGATTGACAAAGGGAATTGCATACGGGGTTGATTGAATCCTCGACATCGTGGTTCATCCGATGAGATCATCGTGGAGCATGTGGGAGCCAACATGGGTATCCAGATCCCGCTGTTGGTTATTGACCGGAGAGTCGTCTCGGTCATGTCTGCTTGTCTCCCGAACCCGTAGGGTCTACACACTTAAGGTTCGGTGACGCTAGGGTTGTGAAGATATGTATATGCAGTAACCCGAATGTTGTTCGGAGTCCCGGATGAGATCCCGGACGTCACGAGGAGTTCCGGAATGGTCCGGAGGTAAAGAATTATATATAGGAAGTGCTGTTTCGGCCATCGGGACAAGTTTCGGGGTTATCGGTATTGTACCGGGACCACCGAAGGGGTCCCGGGGGCCCACCGGGTGGGGCCACCTGTCCCGGGGGGGCACATGGGCTGTAGGGGGTGCGCCTTGGCCTAGATGGGCCAAGGGCACCAGCCCCAAAAGCCCATGTGCCTAGGGTTCCACTTAAGGGAAGAGTCCAAATGGTGGAAGGCACCTCTAGGTGCCTTGGGGGGGAAGGAAACCTTCCCTTGGCTGCCGCACCTAGGAGATTGGATCTCCTAGGCTGGCGCACCACCCCCCTTGGCCCTCCTATATATAGTGGGGGAGAGGAGGGACTTCATACACCAGCCCCTGGCGCCTCCCTCTCTCCCCGTTACGTCTCTCTTTCGTAGTATAGGCGAAGCCCTGCTACTGTGACGCCCTGCATCCACCACCACGCCGTCGTGCTGCTGGATCTTCATCAACCTCTCCTTCCCCCTTGCTGGATCAAGAAGGAGGAGACGTCTCCCGTCCCGTACGTGTGTTGAACGCGGAGGTGCCGTCCGTTCGGCGCTTGGTCATCGGTGATTTGGATCACGTCGTGTTCGACTACATCATCACCGTTCTTTGAACGCTTCCGCACGCGATCTACAAAGGTATGTAGATGCATCCGATGACTCGTTTCTAGATGAACTCCTAGATGGATCTTGGTGTAACGAGTAGGAATTTTTTTTTTCTGCAACGTTCCCCAACAATGCAGTACTTTTAATAAGATATATAGCCAATCACGTACCTGGCAATCGCAAGTGTGGAAGTTTCATGTGCTCTTATTGTCATATGATCTGGCATTGGTGGAAATGGAGAGGTGTAGTAGGGAGCTCACTCATAGCTCGTCGGTGTAGATGAACATATACATCAAATTAAGCTCCCTAGGGGACCTCTCATGTTATCAGCCTTCAGAGTTGTCCGAATTTTTACTTAGGACGGGTCTAGCCGTCCAATCAGAGTTAACATTCCCGCCTAGGCCATTATAATTGCATTCAATGTTGACATATTATACAAGGCATGAATTTTGTGGTAATAATTACAAATCTCTCATCCTCTCTAACTAGATTTATTTCATAAGCTTTGGAACTGGTCGGTTAAAATATCGATCTCTCCCTCAAGCATGGGTCCCATGTGCACTTCCTTTAGCCCAATACAAGAAACTTGCTCCCAGACATAGATTTTCTTGTAAGTTTTGTAACTTGCCTCTCCCCCAATATGTCGGTCCCATATATATGCACGTGCTTGCCAGAAGTCATGTTTTATATCTAGCTGTTAGAAGGGAGCATTTTTTAAGTACATTCAAGTAGCCCGATATCCCACCAATGACACAAGTTTTTTTTCCATTTTCAATCTAAAGCTCCCTTATGTTGTAGTTGCTATCTCTTGATCTAAATGTGCTCATGATGAGTATACTAAACATAATGGCTGCCTAGTCTAGTGTACACAAGCCCCGCCCACTGGGTTATACAGGCGATTATGTCCTAATCCTATATCATGACCATCATGTTGTACTCAATTTTCACTTCATGTTGAAAGCATATTTGCAACATGATTGCCCAACTCCTTTTTTAGGGCTAAACTCATTTTGTTAACATGGTCACATATTGTATAGTTGCAGATGTGACCTAATGGAGTAGCCCACTGGATCGTGCCAACCTTATACATGGGGCCCGCCATGGGTCTCCTAGTTGTGTTCTTTGTGCACTACTCCTCTAGAACAATCTTGGATACATTTGTTTTTTCTTATTGTCATGTTGTTTATGTTTAAGAATAAACGATACATTAGATAGGAAATAATATAAGTAATACTTGTAAGAAGTCTGAATTAATTAGCGCACATGTAATACTTGTAAGAAGTCTTAATTAAACTACAGAGAGAATGATAAAATTTTGGATGAGTAACCCAATCACTTGATCACACACACACCCGTGCAACTCAAATGTGCCTTTGCATATGGCCAACCCGGCCCAGTTAGTTCTTTTGCTTTTGGCAACCAAATATGATCTCCAGCACCTGCCAGGATTATTCCGTGCAAGTAGCCAAATAAGGGAAAGACAGTAAAACGGCTAAATTCTTCTAGTATATAGCACTCACCTGTCAATACCAAGTATAAAATTGGTGTCACAAAACTATTTTGTTGAATCATAGCCGGCACCAAAGACATAGCTAATCTCATGCCACCTTGAGCCTCTTCAGGCTGAGCATCCCGTGTTCTGCTCGTGTAACCTCTCCCTATGCCTCTCTGCGTACGTAGTGAGCGGTTACCCCCCCTCCTCCTGTGAAACTCTTGTTCTCTTCTACCTATCAATGGAATGATACGCAATCGTTGCATATTTGTGAAAAAAAATCATGCAACGGCGTTGATGAGGGTGTGTGCCCTCTCCTTGGAGAGAACATCGTGACGAGATTATCTTTGTAGACAAAGATATCATCAGTAACATAAGGGTTTTATGTCACTTGGCATGAGACACCCTCGAGGACAATTCCATCACTTGGCTCACATTGTGAAAAATATATCTTTCATTCGGATGAACCTCACTCGGCTTATTAGGAGACCAGCGGTATGCAGCATTGATGAAGACGTTACCAAGATTTGAAGCTTGACATTTCTACTAACAATTAGAACGTCCATAACCTCCAGTAGCGGACATGTATTATTACTCTTTAACACACCTGTAACGTAGCAGCAGTCGAGGGGTAGCAAACCCTATATAAGCATACCACTGGCGTCCAATTACGGGTTCAAAACCTCTGTAACAACAAATCCATACGCAAGAAACACCTCTCCAAAGAGGGGTCTGAACCTGTATAATCACCCACCAACGCGTCGTTAGATCATGCCTTTTTCTCCTACCTCTCTCATTATCAGATTTACCCAACGACATATTCCCTCTAGCGACCCCAGCAAGCGAATGAAACAAAAATAGACCGTAAGAATCACAACTTAAGAACCTTGATTAAACCAAAATTCAACAACATCGAATTTGTTAGCTATCTTACAATATCCATGCAGAGAAGAATAGAAACCTCATAAATATTCTAAAATCGAGTGTCGCACCCTGCTCATCAAAGAACTAACAATCTGAATGGTGGAAATGCTAATAATGAACTCTGGCCACCATGCAACAAAACCATGAACTAAAAAAACCAACCGCAATGGCAGGAGCAGGATAGTTCATGTGCTCTAGTAGTCATAGGTTCCTCACAACCATGGAACTGTTGATAAAGAACAATGGACGCAATGCAGTACTTTTAACAAGATATATAGCCAATCACGTACCTGGCAATCGCAAGTGTGGAAGTTTCATGTGCTCTTATTGTCATATGATCTGGCATTGGTGGAAATGGAGAGGTGTAGTAGGGAGCTCACTCATAGCTCGTCGGTGTAGATGAACATATACATCAAATTAAGCTCCCTAGGGGACCTCTCATGTTATCAGCCTTCAGAGTTGTCCGAATTTTTACTTAGGACGGGTCTAGCCGTCCAATCAGAGTTAACATTCCCGCCTAGGCCATTATAATTGCATTCAATGTTGACATATTATACAAAGCATGAATTTTGTGGTAATAATTACAAATCTCTCATCCTCTCTAACTAGATTTATTTCGTAAGCTTTGGAACTGGTCGGTTAAATTATCGATCTCTCCCTCAAGCATGGGTCCCATGTGCACTTCCTTCAGCCCAATACAAGAAACTTGCTCCCAGACATAGATTTTCTTGTAACTTTTGTAACTTGCCTCTCCCCCAATATGTCGGTCCCATATATATGCACGTGCTTGCCAGAAGTCATGTTTTATATCTAGCTGTTAGAAGGGAGCATTTTTTAAGTACATTCAAGTAGCCCGATATCCCACCGATGACACAAGTTTTTTTTTCCATTTTCAATCTAAAGCTCCCTTATGTTGTAGTTGCTATCTCTTGATCTAAATGTGCTCATGATGAGTATACTAAACATAATGGCTGCCTACTCTAGTGTACACAAGCCCCGCCCACCGGGTTATACAGGCGATTATGTCCTAATCCTATATCATGACCATCATGTTGTACTCAATTTTCACTTCATGTTGAAAGCATATTTGCAACATGATTGCCCAACTCCTTTTTTAGGGCTAAACTCATTTTGTTAACATGGTCACATATTGTATAGTTGCAGATGTGACCTAATGGAGTAGCCCACTGGATCGTGCCAACCTTATACATGGGGCCCGCCATGGGTCTCCTAGTTGTGTTCTTTGTGCGCTACTCCTCTAGAACAATCTTGGATACATTTGGTTTTTCTTATTGTCATGTTGTTTATGTTTAAGAATAAACGATACATTAGATAGGAAATAATATAAGTAATACTTGTAAGAAGTCTGAATTAATTAGCGCACATGTAATACTTGTAAGAAGTCTTAATTAAACTACAGAGAGAATGATAAAATTTTGGATGAGTAACCCAATCACTTGATCACACACACACCTGTGCAACTCAAATGTGCCTTTGCATATGGCCAACCCGGCCCAGTTAGTTCTTTTGCTTTTGGCAACCAAATATGATCTCCAGCACCTGCCAGGATTATTCCGTGCAAGCAGCCAAATAAGGGAAAGACAGTAAAACGGCTAAATTCTTCTAGTATATAGCACTCACCTGTCAATACCAAGTATAAAATTGGTGTCACAAAACTATTTTGTTGAATCATCCCCCCCCCCCCCCCTGCGCACGGTCTAAAATGGCTTATTAGACTAAGAAATGAGTAGCCTCAGTGAAGGATAAGAGCAAGAGGGTTAGAGGAGAAATCATATTCTTATTGTCACCTTATATATAACGTACAAAAATAAACATAGCTATCCAACAATATATAGTCAAGTTGTAAGGCAGCAAGTGTGTATCTGTCACGCCACCCTGATCAAATTGATGGAGGAGCACATTGAATATTCTGGTCAGCGCAATTACCATATATGCATAGACCAAAAGATATAAGTTGAGTGTGCTTTTCTGAACACTCAATATAGCGATGACGAGAAAGCCCCCCTCCCCCTCCCCGCGCTTTAGATTATAAACCAACGGCCAACAACAAAGTTCATCCAACAAGATAGTTCAAGGTGCAAAAAAAAATAAAGTCGAACAGTTTGTTATTTCACAACCAACGCACCACGAGCTGTTCCGAATAGATTACATGGCACATCAGGTAATTAATGAAACAAATCTAAAAAAACAAGGTACTTTGATACAACTTAGAGAAACCAATTAAATGACCTAGTTTTGGAAGCCTCGCCTTAGAGAGATGTAGTATAAGAAATTCATGAATTTTTACAATCCTAAGTGGTATGATTACTGAATCAAGTAACAAAAATTGTGACGCTTTATGTACAATTTTCTTACAACAAACTAGTGCATTATTATCTTTGATTACAAGCTAGTAGATCAAACATTTCAGAAATCACACGTACCGTGAACAATATACAGAAACAACACACAAAGAATCCGGTAATTAATTCTCAGTGAACAAAATTAGTTGGACTACGAGCAATATCCGCAAATTGATAATACATCACATGCATAACCAGCGATTAATAAAAACCCGAACGATAAAACATGGACATTAGCAAGGAAGAAGATCCACCTATATTGGATGCACTCTATTGCTGTATCCAGATTTCAGAGTAACTAATTCTTGTCTGTTCTCTCTCGATTCTGCTTCTGATATCTCATATCTGCTATATGTATTCTATAAACTACTGGAGGATTATAGGCTTAGTTACCATTTACACTTAATTACATAATAGTGAATCATGAATCCTCAAAACAAAAATGAGCTAGCAAGCAAAGAAAGAAACACAAATGGACCCCTGAGTCATCACAAAAGTGGGCACCTGACAAAGATCCAATTAATCACCACCATATTGCTCTCAAATGCATGCGAGAGTGATCAATTACTATGTCGATATCATGATGAACACATATATTGCTTAATATACAGTGCACGTGTGTGTATGTAGCTAATCAAGCACTGAATTTCATTATTACTCACAAAATAAAGAAAACACGATTGATTAGACATCGAATCCAGAGGGGTGTAGCTCACCGGTGACTAGTGCCTGTCGAGCCTGGACATGCCAACCATGGAGGCCGCCACGGGGGCGTAGTAGTAATAGTGAGTCGACCCCGAGACCACCTGAGTCGGGGCTCTCGTGCGGCGGAAGGCCATGCCGGAGAACCGCACGGCCACGAGCAGCGCCGTGCCGAGCTCCACGGCCATGGCGACGACTTCGTGCAGCCGGCAGATGCTCCTCCGCATGACCACCCCCAGCACCACATGGATCGCGCAGTCCATGGACGACATCGGTCGGCCGGCCAGCCAGCCGGCGTCAAATGTGAGATCGACCCTCGCCGGTGCCGACGACCTAGCTTCTCTCTAGCTAGTTAGTTTTCTTTGGAAGCCTGGCGTTGTGTGTTCGATCGAACTAGCTAGCTTGCGGCGTGTGTTTTAGACGGCAGGTAGAGGTTGCTTTTGTCATCTACCTTCCAATAAAGATTTGGTAGCTAGCGTATGTGATGCCGATGGCCGTCTGATGGATCGATGCAGGTTATGTAGATCCATGAATTTTTACCAACTTACTATTTGTAAACCTTAAACAATGAAATTAGTTAATGTTTTCATTGTCCAAAAAATAGTTAATCACACAGTAAGCGTGTTGGGGCAAGGAGAGGAATGCATGAAAACAGGACAAAGTTTTGTTTTCAATTTCTCTCTTTCTTTCCAGAACATTTAGGTAGTACGACTTGTAGTTGTGGCTACTCCGTCATCTAAAAATGCAAGGCGTACACGGCAACAGAAAATTATGTTTTACCAACAATTTAACTAGAAAAGTAGTCAAGTGACACAAAAATGATATGATCTTTGGATTAATATTCATAAGTATTTTTCACTGATGCCATTTGTGTTTCACATATATTTTTCACATTTGCATGTCTAATTGTTAGGTAAATTTAGATATTGGAATATGTGCATGTCTTGGAAAAGGAGGGAGTAGTTTCGATTACAGAGAAAGGACTGGCTGATTATTAATTTTTGACAGAATGGATTTCTTTATTATTTTTTGGCTGAATTGCTTAATTAATTAACACCAATTTGTGGCATCTCATCAAATGTGGACATCCGTAAGCTTGCGCAGTTGCACTCGATTATTATAACTAGGCATAGTACCATGATCTATTGACAAAAGAGCTAGGTACTGTATATCAGATCCTACCATGTGTGCATGTCGTCATTTCAGTTACTCAATGGCCACATCATGGTTGTATGTTTAGAGAATCTCTATATGCACGCCGTGGTGCATCCATGGCCTACTTGCACATTACTATTCCTCTCTCAACAAATGGGCACATTTGTTGTCATTTTTTTTGCGAGAAGATCTTGTCATTGTTAGTATAGACAAAAAATACTATTCACAAAACAAATCATGACTGTGCATAGTATCGACTGAACGATTCAACTGTATGTAACACAACAAAAACTAAAAATTTAATCTCCAATGGAATGATTTGTAATGCATGTTTTTTCAGAAGACGGTGGCAGGAAGAACCATAGACTTCCTAAATTCATGTGCACTAGAAGCTTACTAGACTGAATTTGCACCCAATTATAAGGGTTTGTCGGTTTACATCATTTAACCTCGGTCAATGGCCTTTGACAAGACGGTATTTGTGCCAAGTGGCATTTTCTAGCACACACTTAACGGAAGGATGATTTTGAGTACTAGAAACTTCTAATGGAAAAACCGAGTAGTGTGACATAATTAGTGGCAAAATGATAAAAAACGTGAAATTAAAAGTTCAATTATCGAATTCCAAGTGTTTTAGTCCTCCAAAATTCGCACAAATATCCTTTGAATTAAATATAATATAGCATCAAAAATGGAAAATCTTATATCTATTTTATCAAGGAATCCAATTTTTTTTATTAATTTCATTACTACCTCCCAGGTTCTTAACATCTTGTCCTCAAAATTAATTTAAAAATTTATAAAAATATTAATTAAAAAGTCTTAATGAGGACGGCAAGGTCAGTCACTCACATGGGGCATAGCTTTTATCACCTTTGCCAACCTGCCGAGGTGACTGTAACACGATGTGCTCATTCCCATGTGCTTTGCACCGTCTTTGACACTTGATGTTCTCAATCAATCATGTTCAATGACCATGCATGACAAAAGTTTATGGCTTTCTTATTCAAATGACTTTTATAGAATTTAGAGCGTATGAATTCTTAGTAATTCTCCATGTGTAGGTCATTTTAATCGCTTATAATTTTTTCTAAGGATTTATTTGACACTATTTCAGAAAATTTCCATTCACTCAAACATTTTGCAAATATAGTATCTTTGTTTCCTTGTGGTGTGTCAAATACTCTGTATACTAATTCCTGTAACTTGCAGATCATATTTTTTATGTAACCTGCAGAAATTAGCATAAAAGAGTATTTGTCATACCATAGTCCTGGACTTTTTCTTGCCATTGTGTTTAACAAATCATGTGAATCAAAAGAGGATCTTAATAGGCTGGTGAATAATTTTTTCGCTTCGACACAGCCATACTAATTCTAGAGTAACACAAAATGCTTGTACATGTTTAAGGTGAAATTAAGCATAAGGGTTGGATGGGGTATTGCAAGCCTATATATGTCGTTGAAAATAAATACATTTTTAATAATTAAATAAATAAATAAATGTGTGTGAATATTTCTATAGTTGGACCACCCTGATCCATCGAGCTGGATACGCCATTGTATAGCCATGCTAGTATACAATATTGTGGGAATGGGTTTATATATACAAGAAAAGAGAGAAGCGGTCTATACGTGGGTGAAGTCAAAGAAACGGTAAGAAGCCCATTGTTGGACAGCGAACTCATCGTGTTCTCTGAACGTTTTAGTTGTGTAAAATTAAGTACAGTACCAGTCTGTTTAGAAATTGTTTGACCAGCCCCTTATGTAATACTTCTATTACTAGGAGTACATGGTACTGAACGGACGGTTGGCTGTGTGTGTGTGGAGGGCCCGGATGAGGACATGATGTGGTCATCGGCCGGTGGCACACATACCAAGGGTGGGTGTCGACATCTTGTCTTGGGTTAATTTGGCGTTTGCTTGATGGCCGTTGTCCCTGAGTCATCTCCATGCTGATTGATGCAAGGATACAATGCTTGTTTAATTTTGTTCTCCGTGAGTTGGTATGTGTGGGTGCATCCCACCTGGCATACATACATACTGTTCAAGCATAGGACCCAGCATAGTTTCGCGTCGGCCGGCAACGTGCGAGCAAGATTTTGGTCCCCTGAAAAAATGTCTTATGGGGCATCGAGATTTTAGTTATCATGGTAGCGAAAAATACCGAACAATTTTTCTTTTGAATGAATTTTGAATCTGATTAAAATTCATCTAAAATTCAGTCTGAATTCTTTCAAATTCAAAACTTTTGGAATTTTTTTCTATGTAAGGTGATTTCTTGTGGGGTACTGGGATTTGTGGTTGCCGCCCGTTAACTAATTTTTTTTTCCACCAGAACCCAAAACCTTGTGTGCGGGTACGGAGGTACACGCTGCAACTACTACCTCTGTTCGGGTTTGTTAGTCCCTCTCGTATTTTAGGTTTGTGCACTGGTTTCTTTATCCGGTGGACCCAAAGAATGAGGTTGTCGATGATTCGCTTAAGGGTGAAGATGTTGTGATGGTTCTGTTGCTTGAAAGTCGTAGCGTTTCTGGAGTCCTATATCTTCCACAAGATGATGAGGAGGATGGAGTGCCAGATTAGCGCATCCACCCGGCTAGGGAGACGACAGTCCCAAAGGTCATCGATGGAGCTGGGGGGTGAGAGTCCGATCCGTTGCCCTATCCGCTGTGCATGCGGGCAGTCAATGAAGATGTGCGAACTGGTTTTGCCGTCAAACCCACATCGTGGGCTGAGTGAGTCCGAGATGATGCGCTTGCGGAATTGCTTTTGGAGTTGAGACGTCCATGAAACACGAGCCATGCAAAGATCTTCACGTGGTTTGGAACGCATGCAAACTAGATGGCAATAACATGCACGTCATATCGTTGTCGCCAGGACCGGACGAGCGCTACCTCTATAGTGGACTAGCAAAATGTTAATACTCCCTCCGGTCCTTATTACTCCATGTATTATATATTTTTCTCTAGTCAAACATTGTATAGTATGACCAAATTTATATTAAAAAATATCAACATCTACAATACCAAATATGTATACTATGAAACTACAGTTCATAACGAATCTAACAATATTGATTTGGCATTGTGATTTTTTATTATTTTTTCTATATGTTTGTTCAAAGTAGAGATAATTTGATTTTGGACAAAAAAAGGACCGGACAGAGTACATGTTATCCAAAATTATATTGTTGGGTTCCTATTTGAATGTAGTTTGCAGTGATATTATTTTTGCTACATATAATTTATAATTTATTAGTTAATGTTATGGTCAAAATATGATGCAAAATACAAGGAGGATTAGTAAACCTGGGCTGGGAGGTGGTATGTTCCGACTTCCGAGGTGAAAACTTTCTCCTTTCGTAGTGTTACCATTTTATACTTGGCTTTTCCTTTTGCAAGTGAAAAGAAAAATCTCACCCACATCTCCAATAAAAATCTCTCACCCAACCTCCATTTGTCAGGGTGGGATTAAATTACAAGTAAATTGGTTTTGTACCTCTAAAGTTGTCGGTGGAGAATAATACTGATATTTCATCTTAGCTTGTCTACTTGGCATGATCCAAATGAAGGCCATGCGTTTGGCAGCTCTGATCCCGGCGTTTACAGTATCAGTAGGGACTTGGGTTTCTGTAATGTAATATATGGATGTCACCCTTTTTAGGGTCTGTATGAACTTTTCTTTCTATCATCACATTGAAATGCAAGGCTTTTTACCTGTTGTTTTAAAAAAAATGGCTTTTCCGTTCTGACAGGATTGGTCCACCTATCAGTCTTACATGCCCCGAGACGTATATGAATTTGTTTGGACATCTCCTCCGTGGCTACTTCACCCTTTGCTCGCGGGCCACCACTCACCACAAAGCATGGCAAGAAAGATGGTATACAAAATTTATTTTTTGAGGGCAGAAAAATGATACAAATTGAGAGGGGAAATCAACACAAAATGGATCTGGCTGGAAGAACTCCATCTAGCGGCGAAATGACTATTGGGGCGATGGTGCGCCGGAGTTTCAACAGCTGACAGCCGAGCGCGCGGAGTCCGCTACGGCGGCGATGTCAGGAAGGTCCATCTTCATCGCCGTAGCGACGATGCCATGCCATGATGGACCGTCCCAACACCGTCTCCATTCCCATTGTTCGATCCATTTTGCTGCTCATCAACCGACAGCGGAGGTGGATGGCCCATACTGACACTGAGAAGCTCCGGCGAAGGTCATCGTAGGCGGCGGCCGCCGCGCGTGGAACCGGCTTCCGGCACCGCAGGCGGCAGCCGTCCATTTATCTCATTAAGCCATCATACAATCCGCTACTGCATCCATTATTCAGGTTGGTTGCGTCCGTCGACACAACATATTCAGAAACTTTCCCCTGCATGCTCTGCTACTGCTCCCTGTAGGAAACATCCGTGCTCTGTCTAGTGTCTACACAGCATCCATGTCCATGTCCAAACGAAATTGTTGAAATTATTTAGTATGCCTTCCGTATATAGAAACCAATCAGTGATCCAACACGATATTCCATAAGAATCATTGCCACGAAATACAACATATAAACTGTCCTTTTCAGAAATGCAAACAGTGCAAGGAATAAATGTTCAGTTGAATACGTTTGATGCAAGAAGCAAACTTACACATACAACAATAACAAGAACATATGATCGAGATAATATTGCATAATTAGAGGAGAACCCAAGCAAAGTGTAATCGTGCATAATCTTGGAGACGAAGGAGAAACAGTTTGTCGAGATATCTAGCAGAACAAAGCAAAGTGATAGCTCGATATTCCCGACTGGGAGAAAATGCAGTAATCCATCTCCGTCCGCTGCAATACGACATAAATGTTGGAGACACCTCAATGTTCCTTGCCGTGCCTCATCTTGTTGCTCCATAGAAAAGAATCGACTTCCCTGAAAATCGGTGTCTCTACGAGAATGGTTGAACTCTCAAAATTACTCATGTGTTGCCGAGTTAATCAAACAGTGCTAACATATAGGACTGCTTTACTTCAAGCTATATGCAACTCAAATTTTATTGTGCACACTCAGACCTAGACATTTGCAAAGACTTGCCTACCGCTCGTTAATAAGAGAAACTATAACTAATCAAATGTTGGAAAAAATGTTGGTAGAGATGTGCATTGTCGATTTAAATGAAGCATCTCCAATTTTTGAATCTGCATAGATCTACGGAAGTCTTGCTACAACAAAAAGAAAGGTGCAGTATTATGGTGAGCTACAGACCAAACTAGAAGTTTGGAAACTAACAGACAGACTAGAGACAGGAGATTTGAGGTGGAAATTTGAACGTACCATGAATTACCACCAAAACCTCCATGCTGTTTGTTAGTAACATTGGATATCGATTTTAATGTGAGCATGGCCAGGATGCATGTTGATAGCGCTCCTAATGGCTGACTCTGCGCTTCTCTGTTCAGATTCAGTCTCACTCCCAATCCCCACAGAGATTCTTTCAAGTGCTAACAAGTGCTCGATGCCTGTAGGTGTGGTGCTCTCGTCCTGCTTCCACCCCCTGGCGTTCAAAGGTAGAGAGAGGCTCTGGAGCTTAGGCATTGCTCCGGCTTGGAAGGTCAGTTGTGGCATGACAGTCCAGTAGACAACAAACCGCTTCAGGATTGCGAATGATGTCCCATAGATGACAATTATTTCTTCCAGGGCTCTATTGAACGTTAATTCTAGGTCCATGAGGGCGGGTAACTCCGCGAGAATACCAACATCATCCTTGTCTAGCTTATCAACAGTGATATGCAAGCTCTGGAGGTTATGGAGTTCCCCAATCCAGTTTGGGACCCGGGATATTCGCATCATGGAGAGTCCCATGAGGTTGGGGGGAGGAGGCGACAAGGTTAGTGCCTCAGGTATCCAAGAATCAGGTGAAAATACATTCAGGGAGTCGAGGTTACAAAGTTTCCCCAAAGAAGAGTTTAGAACATCCATGTCCACATCTTCAGAAAAACCGGTTCTGAGGTACAGAAGTCTCAGATTGGTGAGCTCTCCTAGGCCCTTGATACTGTCGATTGAGGTGTGCAGCGTGTCAAACCATCTCAGACGCTGTAGATATTTCATTTTACCGATGCCCTCAGGCAACAAACACGGCAGGTGAAAAATATCCATTGGGATACAGGACCCATCTATATCAAATGTTTCCAACTTTTGTAGCCCTCTAATCTGCGTTGGTAGCTGGCAGTTATCACAGCCTTCAATCTGTATATGTCGCAGCTGATATAACTTACACAATCCTGTCAGGTCGATTTTCCGGTTGTCATCAACAGAACTAGAACTGAAGTCAGCTATAAACACTCGAAGATACTTGAATTCTGCCAATGAAGGTATATTCGTGGAGCCTCTCCAGTTTGCAAATGATCGCACTTGTGACATATTAACGTCCCTTGGCAATGTTGCACCATCCAAGTTGAAGAGCATCCGACGGGGCTTTTGAAGCTGTCCTGTAATGGCCTCTGGGTTGTCTACTACAGTGATAAAATTCTCTTCCGCAGATTTGTACAGGATAAGATCCAACAACATATCGTGTACTTTGCAAGTTAACACTGACCCATGCATGTCAATCTGTACAGGTTGAATAAGACTCATGTTGACAAGCTCATTAAAATAACTTATCGCAATCTGTTTTGGATTTTGTCCATGTGCTTTACTAACAAAGCCTTCAGAAACCCATAGGCTTACCAACTCGTGCCTATATATTTCAGAGTCCTCCAGAAACATACCAAGATACAAGAAGTATGTCTTGAGGTGGTGAGGAAGATTTTTGTAGCTAAGGTTCAAGATCTGTCTCATTGCTTCCAAGGTAAGATTTGTGCCTGACACTGACCCCAACGAATTCAGTACATGTTTCCACCTCTCCTTTTGGTTGGAACGATCACTTGCCAATAGGCTGGATATGCTAATGATTGCAAGTGGCAAACCACCACACTTCTTGAGAATCTCAACTGAAACATCTCTGAGTTGACCTGGACAAGCTTTTTCAGAGCAAAATGTCCTACCAAAAAACAATTTCCTTGAGTCTTCTTCGCTAAGAGGTTTCATTTCAAGAATGTGCTCATGGTGACCGAAACAACATGCCCCAGCCACAGTCTTGATTCTTGTAGTTACTATTAATCTACTACCAAGATTATTTTCTGGGAAAGCACATTTAATAATATTCCATGCTGATACATCCCATAGATCATCGATAATAACCAAGTACCTGCAAGAATATCAGTACAACGGTAAGTAAATTAACACAAGATATCAAATATTTCAACAGGTTAAAGGTAGACGAAAAATATTTGTTATCAAGTTAACATTGATTCTCGTATAGAAGAACATAATATTAAATCATTTAAGGAAATCCAACTATCAGAGGCACATGTAAACAACAACAATATACAAAGTAAAAATAAGTACCTCTTGTTTTTTAGATTTTCTCTGACTTGGTCGAGAAGAACATTTAACTCACAGTCATGACAATATTGTCCACACCCAAGTTGGGTTAATAAACTATGCAGAAGTTTTGGCATATTTGACTTTTGAGACACCGGCAAAAATGCACCACACTGAAATTTCCCCTCCAGCTTATGGTATACCTGATTGGCATGTGTTGTTTTTCCCAAACCTCCAAAACCAATAACTGATACAATCTTCAACTTCTTCTCCTCATCTTTTAGCCAATTGACAAGCATATTGGTTGGGCCATCCATACCAACAACTTTAGATGATTCTTCATAGAGTGCCACAACGCGTTGGTCAACTGCCACATTGCCCGATTTGGGGATATCAATCTTATATCTTTCACGCCGCTCACTTGTTTCACGCACAAGTTTCTTGATGTCCCCAATCTGCCCAGCGATCTGATGGCGGCCCCTTGAAGTTTTGAGGCGTTGAATGGTGTCTTGGATAAAACCAGTTTTTTTGCTTTTCTCCCCAATTTTGCACATGAAGTCATCGATAACATCCTCGATGTCATACGACATCTCCCTGACCGTGTCCCTCCAGCTAGCGGTGTGTTTATCCAGCGTATCCACATCCGCAAGGCTCTCTAGAGCATCCTTCATGCTGCTCAGTTCATCGCTGATGTGCTTCACCTCCTTCCTCAGGTTCTTTAGCTTGGCAAACTCCTCTCCCATCAAAGTGGCCAGCTTACCCAGGAGAGAGTTCATCACCCCGGTTGAAGCGCTCACCATTATTCCATTCATCTCTGGCTGGACAACTATTTATCTTTGCTCTTTAGTTATACATGTGATGTACCTGAAAATTTGAAACAGCCTGCTGAATGAAGGAAATTTCTAGCAAAAAGGCCAAGAAACAAATGGGGCAGAGACTTCAACAGTCCATCCATATATAACATCAGGTTTTATTTCTTATGATTTCAGAGCATTGACCAGGAGGCAGGAGGACCATGTTTTTTGGATGGTTGGATAGGGCATCATTCTCTTTGCCAGGTTTCCCCCAGACTTTGTAACTGAACCTTCAGCCAAAATATTACAGTATACGCAGTCTTTACAAGAGGCGAAGATAGACAGAGTTTTAGACGTTTTTCTTCGATAGGAGACCTTGACTATATGGCAGAACCCGGAAGCAATTACGCAGCCAGGTGAGCCTGTTAAGTGAACCTGATAGGTCAGGTGCTTTTAACAAAATCGGGAGAACTCTCTTTTTTGAAATAAAGAAGGGTTCCCCCTTCCGATTTCCAACAGCGAGCTACATAGGTTCAGTACTACTAATCTAAAAGGACCAACATCACCATAAAACTACTGCCAGCAGGGGAAATAAAAGGAGGTGCACTCCAGACATATCCAGGAAATGTCACCAGACATCCGAACAAAAACGAAACCAAACTGGCTTAAACAGCCCACGACATCTCAGTCTGGCCACTTACAGGAACAGCAAAATATAAACCCAACCACACGCCCAGCTTGCAGGAACAGAAATACTGCAGAAGACTACTATAGGGTCACTCCTAACAGCAAAAGCCAAAGTCTTCAGAGCTTCAGGGAGACGCCCAGCTCGGGGCTGTCAGGTCCTTGAATCATTCTTTGATTACGACTCAGCTGGATTTTCGTTACAAGTTGATTTCACTTGAGGATCAAACTGTTTTGTTGGTTGGTGGTCGGAATACGAATTTTGGCAAGGGATTAGCACTAAGCCTTCTTGCATGTCTGATTTATATGATAACCTGTTTCCTTCTTATACGGGTAAAAAGATAGAATGTTCGTTATGATTGGAGTCTATGGATGAGACGAAATAATTGGTACTAATTCCAAGGGATTAGACCTTCAGAGTACAGATCCTACCAATGAATAGTAGCTTTTTTTTCCTCTGTCACATCTTAAACACATGGGCAAAACTTCAGAAAGGCGCACGACGAACGCTGATGCAACAGGGGGGCTGCAAAATGGCTAAGATGACACATGAATTTATGGGTGGCGACACGGCTAGGACACGAAGAGACTGGCAACGTAATCTCGTACGGCATGATCAGCAGCAGTTTTCCGATGGAGAGGTACAAGAACAGACGACGTAGAGAGGGGGGGGGGACTGCTAACCTCAGTCAGGTATCCTCCTCGTCTAGTTGCATTTTCTCTCGTCTGTTTACCTCCTCCCATTCTTTCATATTTCTGAACTAAACCTGTTTTCGCTAATCTCTTCAACCTAGCCGTGGGATATTTTTTCTGTTTTCTCATGTTAAGGTCTTACAAGCATCTACGGCCGGACTCCCTATCTCATTGGGCAGATGGACCGGTCAATGACCGGTCACTTTTCCCCGACCCAATCAGACTCCTCAAACAGCACGACCGGCACCGCTCATATTCAGCCCATATATGAGCACTAGTAGAAAAAGGGCCATTTGTCCCGGTTCATAAGGCCCATTTGTCCCGGTTGGGGTACCGGGACTAAAGGGTCGGTACTAAAGCCCTACACCTTTAGTCCCGGTTCTTATACCAACCGGGACAGATGGCGCTCCACGTGGCCGCTGCGGCTTGCCCTGGCAAGGGGGCCTTTTGTCCCGGTTGGTAGCAGCAACCGGGACCAATAGGCGTCCACGCGTCAGCATTTTAGAGGCTGGAGTTTTTTTTTGAAAGGGGGGAGGGGGGGTTAGGGGGTTTTGAGGGGTTAATTTAGGTGTTTCATATATTGTGTTAGCTAGCTAATTAAAAGTAATTATCAACCCAACAAATTAAATTAGAGTGATGGGATACATATGATAATTCAAATACACGATACTCAAGATGTCCATAACCGGGGATACGGCTAACCATGGTTAGATTGTACACTCTGCAGAGGTTTGCGCACTTTTCCCCACAAGACTCGATCTCCTCTGTTGGATTTCTCGCACTACATGGTGTTTGAGAAAGGAATGACCGAGACACAGTCTTTCAGAAGCATTAACTCTAACCCCGGGTAGACAGTACCAACCTACATCCCCTACATCTGGTAGCCTACCACTGGAAGAGGTCATGCAACATACTCAACTATGCTAGAGCCCATAATAGCTTGTGGCTGCACACGGAAGTTTCTAGCATGAAAAATCTCACGATCCCTTTAAGCCTGGGTGGCGGACCATAGGATGATCACACGGGTACTCCGGGATATCCTAGGACAACACTGGTTTCTCCAGGTGCCCAAAACAAATAATCCACCCAGATGTATATTAAAGTTGTCACCTTAAGTTGAACCATTAAATAAACATCTCACATCTGTCATGGATTCACTCACCCAAACCACGTCTACGAGCATAGCATGTCAAAATAGCATAACATAGAAGTAACTCCCAGGGTTTGATATAAAAAGGACAATAGGTTCTACCTCATCAACTACTTCCCATTACCCACAAGTTAATCACATCCTAATCATGCAGTGTTTGAGGATTGAAACTAATGCATAAAAATTGGATAATGAAGGGGTATGATCAATGTGTTACTTGCCTTGCTAACGATCCGCAAAACCTAGAGACTCGTAATAGCACTCTTCGCACTCCGGGAACACTATCATAAACAAACAATAGCATACATAAGCACTCAAGAAAAGATGCACAGATAAATATCAAATAAGAAGATCTAACCAGAAAGTTCAACTGAAGAACTCCGGTTGCAAAAAGAATCAAATCAAACGGAGCAACGAAACTCAAACTATGAAAGAAACAAGATCCGTTTAATAATCTGGACTAAAGTCAAATTTTACAGTATCAAAATCTTGTTCAAGTTGGTTAAACGGAAAGAGGGCTTCGAGAAGAAAAACTAGGCGCTTGTTTCACCCGATTTAGATAAACGAGCGAAAAGTTATACTAGAACGAAGATTAGGGCAGAAATCGCGATCGAAAATAATCACGGAAAAACCCTGGAAAAAGAAAAACTGACGAACAGGCTAACGGACGAATGTTTCGCTGTCTGTGACTAACGGATGAACGGCGTTCGTTAAAATGAACGTACGGACAAACGTCCGCAAAATAACTAAATCGAAAAAAACCGAACCGATCTATTAAAAAAACAGATATAGGTTTTCTAAAAAAACCGAACGAACCAAAAAAACAAACGGTTTTCTCGCAGAAACCGGCGGTGGCGGCGGCGCTACCTCCGGCGAGGTCGGGCGGGGCGGGGCAGCAGCGCGGGGCGACGACAGCGCTAGGCGGCGGCGGCGCTAGGGTTTCGAGGGCGGGGGCGCTGGGCTGCGGGGGCGGCCTCCCGGCTTATAAAGGCCGGCCGGGCTGGAGTCCTAGCCGGACACGGCCCGGTAGGTCAATTACTTTTCTTTCTTCTTTTTTTTAAATAAATCCTGACACAGAAAAACAATTAAAAAAATACTAAATGGACTCCAAAAATCCTGAAATAAATTTTTACGGTTCTCTAAAAATATCCCAGACAAAGTGAACATTTATTTGGACCTCTCATGTAATTTTGAAAAATGCATATTTTTCTTTCCTAATTCATATAAAATAGCAATAAAAACCAAATAAAAATTATTTATTTGATTTTAATATTTTTCCTCCAATATTTCATTTATTTTGGAGAAGTCATATTATCTCCTCTCATATGTTTTTATAGGAAATATTTTCGGAGAGAAAAATTAATTAAAACCAAAATGATCCTCGTTTCGATATTTGATAAAATTCAAATATGAAAACGGTGAAATCCCCAACTCTCTCCGTGAATCCTTGAGTTGCTTAGAATTTCGAGGGTCGCGAAACGAAATGCAATAAAATATGATATGCATGCATGACCTATGTATAACATTCCAAATTGAAAATTTGGGATGTTACAGCGTAGGTGATCTCCGGGCATGTCAGTATGAGGTATTGAAGGGCTCCAGTGATGCTATGATAGAGAGTGGGGTCAGAGAGTGGCTTGCCGTCAGAAGATAGCTTCGGTCCTGTTTTAGCTGGTGTGCGACAAGGGTGGCAGTCAAGCATGCCAGCCTTGGACAGGAGTTCAAGGATGTACTAACGCTGAGAGAGAAGGAGCCCAGAAGAAGAGCGAGAGACGGCAATCCCCAGGAAGTGATGAAGAGGACCGAGATCCATCATACATAACTCTTGACGGAGTGAGGAGATTATGTGGGCGAGAAAAGAATCTGAGGATGCAGTGAGAACGATGTCGTCAACGTAAAGAAGGAGATAGGCGACGTGCTCAGATGAGTGGAAAAGAAATAAGGACGAATCTGAGCGCGACGGAGTAAAACCAATGCTCTGAATGAAGGAGGCAAAACGTTGAAACCAGGCCCGGGGCGCTTGTTTGAGACCGTACAGGGACTTCTGCAAGTGACAGACATGATCAGGGAAAGAGGGGTGAGAGAACCCGAGAGGTTGGCGACAATACACAGTTTCAGAAAGAGAACCGTGAATAAAAGCGTTTTTGACGTCTAGGTGCTGAATGGGCCATGAAGAGGAGACACCGAGGCTCAAAATGACGCGAATGGTATTGGGCTTGACGACGGGAGAAAAGGTTTCGTCGAAATCGACCCCAGGCTACTGAGAGTCGCCACGGCACACCCAGCGGGCCTTGTAGCGAGACAGAGTGTCGTCAGAGTTAAACTTATGGCGAAAAACCCACTTTCCAGAGACAACGTTGACACTGGGAGGGTGAGGGACAAGCGACCAAGTGTTGTTAAGGAGAAGAGCGTCGTATTCTTATTTCATGGCGTGAAACCAATGCGGATCGAGGAGAGCAGCTTTGTAAGAACGCGGGATGGGAGAGAGAGGCTTTGGTGAGGCGGTGAGGTTGAGACGATCGACGGGAAGGCGGAACCCGGATTTGCTACGAGTGCGCATGTGGTGATCATTATGTGGGATCGAAACGGGAACAGCAGTGCGAGGCAAATGGTGTGAGGGAGGTGGTGGAGGTGGTGCAGAGGAAGAAGGAGCCGCGGGAGGGGGAGACGAGAGGTCGGATGGTGGTGCATGGGGAATGGAAGAAGGCGAGTGGATTGGTGTAGAAGAGGGCCCCAGCGAATCTGGTGAAAAGGTGGCGCCAGGAGCAGTGGTGGGACCGGGAGAATCAACACACGAGCTGGTCGGCGGGCGATCCAAGAGAGCAACAACGACGTTTTTGTCTAGCGTGGGTGGGTGGGGTGCGGCTGGAGTAGTGGCATGCAACGGGGCAGTGGGATTGGGTGGAGAGGAGTTGGTTGGTGGGGGAGTGGGGTCCGAGTGAACAGGACCATGCATCTCATGCACGTCGATCGCGGTGAGACGCGGAGGTGCAGCGCGGGCGCCGGAAATGGGAGCGCTGTGGTCTGGCTGGTTATGGCTGGCGAAGGGGAAGGATGTTTCATCGAATGTAACATGACGAGAGAGGATGATACAACGGGTGGGAAGGTGTAGGCAGCGATATCCCTTGTGAGAATCAGAATACCCAAGAAAAACACATGGCAATGAGCGTGGTGACAGTTTGTTTTCGGACATAGCAGCCATGTTGGGAAAACAAAGACAGCCAAAAACTCTGAGATCATGATATGCGGGCGGAGCCAGGTAGAGGGATTCGTAGGGGGAGAAGCACGGGCATAGCTTGGTAGGACGTATGTTGAGGAGGAAAGTGGTGTGACGTAGGTGTCGGTGTCAAAACCGGCGGATCTCGGGTAGGGGGTCCCGAACTGTGCGTATAGGTGGATGGTAACAGGAGACGGGGGACACGATGTTTTTGAAGGAAATATGCCCTAGAGGCAATAATAAAATTATTATTTATTTCCTTATATCATGATAAATGTTTATTATTCATGCTAGAATTGTATTAACCAGAAACATAATACATGTGTGAATACATAGACAAACAGAGTGTCACTAGTATGCCTCTACTTGACTAGCTCGTTAATCAAAGATGGTTATGTTTCCTAACCATGGACAAAGAGTTGTTATTTGATTAACGGGATCACATCATTAGGTGAATGATCTGATTGACATGACCCATTCCATTAGCTTAGCACCCGATCGTTTAGTATGTTGCTATTGCTTTCTTCATGACTTATACATGTTCCTATGACTATGAGATTATGCAACTCCCGTTTGCCGGAGGAACACTTTGTGTGCTACCAAACGTCACAACGTAACTGGGTGATTATAAAGGAGCTCTATAGGTGTCTCCAAAGGTACATGTTGGGTTGGCGTATTTCGAGATTAGGATTTGTCACTCCGATTGTCGGAGAGGTATCTCTGGGCCCTCTCGGTAATGCACATCACTTAAGCCTTGCAAACATTGCAACTAATGAGTTAGTTGCGGGATGATGTATTACAAAACGAGTAAAGAGACTTGCCGGTAACGAGATTGAACTAGGTATTGGATACCGACGATCGAATCTCGGGCAAGTAACATACCGATGACAAAGGGAACAACATATGTTGTTATGCGGTCTGACCGATAAAGATCTTCGTAGAATATGTAGGACCCAATATGGGCATCCAGGTCCCGCTATTGGTTATTGACCGGAGACGTGTCTCGGTCATGTCTACATTGTTCTCGAACCCGTAGGGTCCGCACGCTTAAGGTTTCGATAACAGTTATATTATGAGTTTATGGGTTTTGATGTACCGAAGGAGTTCGGAGTCCCGGATGAGATCGGGGACATGACGAGGAGTCTCGAAATGGTCGAGACGTAAAGATTGATATATTGGACGACTATATTCGGACATCGGAAAGGTTCCGAGTGATTCGGGTATTTTTCGGAGTACCGGGTAGTTACGGGAGAAGCAATGGGCCTTGATGGGCTTTAGTGGGAAGAGGAGAAAGGGCCAAGGGGCTGCTGCGCCCCCCCCCCCTCTGGTCCGAATTGGACTAGGGAAAAGGGGGCCGGCCACCTCTCCTTCTCCTCCACTTCCTTCTCCCTTCCTCCCCTCTTGGTGGACTCCTACTAGGACTTGGAGTCCTATTAGGACTCCACATCCTGGCCGCACCAATTGCCTTGGCCGGCCTCCTCCTCCTCCATCCTTTATATACTGAGGCAAGGGACACCCCATAGACACAAGTTGATCCACGTGATCTTATTCTTAGCCGTGTGCGGCGCCCCCTGCCACCATAGTCCTCGATAATATTGTAGCGGTGCTTAGGCGAAGCCCTGCGATAGTAGTACATCAAGATCGTCACCACGCCGTCGTGCTGACGGAACTCTTCCCCGACACTTTGCTGGATCGGAGTCCGGGGATCGTCATCGAGCTGAACGTGTGCTAAAACTCGGAGGTGCCGTAGTTTCGGTGCTTGTTCGGTCGGGCCGTGAAGACGTACGACTACATCAACCAAACACTTCCGTTGTCGATCTACAAGGGTACGTAGATCACACTCTCCTCTCGTTGCTATGCAGCACCATGATCTTGCGTGTGCGTAGGAAATTTTTTGAAATTGCTACGTTCCCCAACAGTGGCATCCGAGCCTAGGTTTTATGTGTTGATGTTATATGCACGAGTAGAACACAAGTGAGTTGTGGGCGATATAAGTCATACTGCTTACCAGCATGTCATACTTTGGTTCGGCGGTATTGTTGGATGAAGCGGCCCGGACCGACATTACGCGTACGCTTACGCGAGACCGGTTCTCCCGACGTGCTTTGCACATAGGTGGCTTGCGGGTGACAGTTTCTCCAACTTTAGTTGAACCGAGTGTGGCTACGCCCGGTCCTTGCGAAGGTTAAAACAGCACCAACTTGACAAACTATCGTTATAGTTTTTGATGCGTAGGTAAGAACGGTTCTTGCTAAGCCCGTAGCAGCCACGTAAAACTTGCAACAACAAAGTAGAGGACGTCTAACTTGTTTTTGCAGGGCATGTTGTGATGTGATATGGTCAAGACGTGATGAGATATAAGTTGTTGTATGAGATGATCATGTTTTGTTGAAGTTATCGGCAACTGGCAAAATCCTTATGGTTGTCTCTCTATTGCATAAGATGCAAGCGTCTAATAATTGCTTTACTTTATCGCTATGCGATAGCAATAGTTGCAAGAGCAATTGTTGGCGAGACGACCACGTGACGACACATTGATATAGATCAAGATGATGGATATCATGGTGTCATGCCGGTGACGATATAGATCATGACAGTACTTTGGAGATGGAGATCAAAGAAGCAAGATGATGATGGCCATATCATGTCACATATTTTGATTGCATATGATGTTTATCTTTTATACATCTTATTTTTGCTTAGTTTGACGGTAGCATTTTAAGATGATCTCTCACTAATTATCAAGAAGTGTTCTCCTTGAGTATGCACCATTGCGAAAGTTCTTCGTGCTGAGACACCACATGATGATCGGGTGTGATAGGCTCTACGTTCAAATACAACGGGTGCAAAACAGTTGCACACGCGGAATACTCAGGTTATACTTGACGAGCCAAGCATATATAGATATGGCCTCGGAACACGGAGACCGAAAGGTCGAGCGTGAATCATATAGTAGATATGATCAACATAGTGATGTTCACCAATGAAACTGCTCCATCTCACGTGATGATCGGACATGGTTTAGTTGATTTGGATCACGTGATCACTTAGAGGATTAGAGGGATGTCTATCTAAGTGGGAGTTCTTAAGTAATATGATTAATTGAACTTAAATTTATCATGAACTTAGTCCTGGTAGTATTTTGCAAATTATGTTGTAGATCAATAGCTCGCGTTATTGCTTTCATATGTTTATTTTGATATGTTCCTAGAGAAAAATTGTGTTGAAAGATATTAGTAGCAATGAAGCGGATTGGATCCGTGATCTGAGGTTTATCCTCATTGCTGCACAGAGGAATTATGTCCTTGATGCACCGCTAGGTGATAGACCTATTGCAGGAGCAGATGCTGACGTTATGAACGTTTGGCTAGCTAACTATGATGACTACTTGATAGTTTAGTGCACCATGCTTAACGGCTTAGAATCGGGACTTCAAAGATGTTTTGAACGTCATGGAGCATATGAGATGTTCCAGGAGTTGAAGTTAATATTTCAAGAAAATACCCGAGTTGAGAGATATGAAGTCTCCAACAAGTTCTATAGCTAAAAGATGGAGGAGAATCGCTCAACTAGTGAGCATGTGCCCAGATTGTCTGAGTACTACAATCGCTTGAATCAAGTGGGAGTTAATCTTCCAGATAAGATAGTGATTGACAGAATTCTCTAGTCACCATCACCAAGTTAGTAGAACTTCGTGATGAACTATGATATGCAAGGGATAACGGAAACGATTCCCAAGCTCTTCGTAATGCGGAAATTGACGAAGGTAGAAATCGAGAAAAACATCAAGTGTTGATGGTAGACAAGACCACTAGTTTCAAGAAAAGGACAGAGGGAAGAAGGGGAACTTCAAGAAGAACAGCAAGCAAGTTGCTGCTCAAGTGAAGAAGCCCAAGTCTGGTCCTAAGCCTGAGACTAAGTGCTTCTACTGCAAAAGGACTGGTCACTGGAAGCGGAACTACCCCGAGTGATTGGCGGATAAGAAGGATGGCAAAGTGAACATAAGTATATTTGATATACATGTTATTGATGTGTACTTTACTAGTTTTTATAGCAACCCCTCAGTATTTGATACTAGTTCAGTTGCTAAGATTAGTAACTCGAAACGGGAGTTGCAGAATAAACAGAGACTAGTTAAGGGTGAAGTGACGATGTGTGTTGAAAGTGGTTCCAAGATTGATATGATCATCATCGCACACTCCCTATACTTTCGGGATTAGTGTTGAACCTGAATAAGTGTTATTTGGTGTTTGCGTTGAGCATGAATATGATTTGATCATGTTTATTGTAATACGGTTATTCATTTAAGTAAGAGAATAAATTGTTGTTCTGTTTACATGAATAAAACCTTATATGGTTACACACCCAATGAAAATAGTTCGTTGGATCTCGATCATAGTGATACACATAATCATAATATTGAAACCGAAAGATGCAAAGTTAATAATGATAGTGCAACTTATTTGTAGCACTGCCGTTTAGGTCATATTGGTGTAAAGCGCATGAAGAAACTCCATGCTGATGGGATTTTGGAATCACTTGATTATGAATCACTTGATGCTTGCGAACCATGCCTCATGGGCAAGATGACTAAGACTCCGTTCTCCGGAGCGAGCAACTGACTTATTGGAAATAATACATACTGATGTATGCGGTCTGATGAGTGTTAAGGCTCACGGCAAGTATCGTTATTTTCTGAACTTCACAGATGATTTGAGCAGATATGGGTATATCTAATTGATGAAACATAAGTCTGAAATATTTGAAAAGAATTTCAGAGTGAAGTGGAAAATCATCGTGACAAGAAAATAAAGTTTCTACGATCTGATCGCGGAGACAAATATTTGAGTTACGAGTTTGGTCTTCAGTTAAAACAATGTGAAATAGTTTCACTATTCACGCCACTTGGAACACCACAGCATAATGGTGTGTCCGAACATCATAACCGTACTTTATTAGATATGGTGCGATCTATGATGTCTCTTACCGATCTACCACTATCGTTTTGGGGTTATGCATTAAAGACAGCTGCATTCACGTTTAAAAGGGCACCATCTAAGTCCGTTGAGACGACACAATTTGAACTGTCGTTTGGCAAGAAACCAAAGTTGTCGTTTCTTAAAGTTTGGGATTGTGGTGCTTATATGAAAAGGTTTCATCCTGATAAGCTCAAACCCAAATCGGAGAAATATGTCTTCATAGGATACCCAAAGGAAACTATTGGGTACACCTTCTATCACAGATCCGAAGGCAAGACATTCGTTGGATCCTTTCCAGAGAAGGAGTTTCTCTCGAAAGAAGTGAGTGGGAGGAAAGTAGAACTTGATAAGGTAATTGTACCATCTCCCT
The DNA here is from genome assembly GCF_056163025.1 of Triticum urartu. NCBI lineage: Eukaryota > Viridiplantae > Streptophyta > Magnoliopsida > Poales > Poaceae > Triticum > Triticum urartu. The sequence continues at coordinate 720,132,173 of NC_141875.1, read as the reverse complement.
TATTGGAAAGTAATTCATCACAGAAATCTGTTCTTGTGACTACTACACCAATTAGTGAGGAAGCTAATGATGATGATCATGTAACTTCAGATCAAGTTACTACCGAATCTCGTAGGTAAATCAGAATGAGATCCGCACCAGAGTGGTACGGTAATCCTCTTCTGGAAGTCATGTTACTAGACCATGACGAACTTGCGAACTATGAAGAAGCGATGGTGAGCCCAGATTCCGCAAAATGGCTTAAGGCCATGAAATCTGAGATGAGATCCATGTATAAGAACAAAGTATGGACTTTGGTTGACTTGCCAGATGATCGGCAAGCCATAGAAAATAAATGGATTTTCAAGAGGAAGACGGACGCTGATAGTAGTGTTACTATCTACAAAGCTAGAATTGTCGCAAAAGGTTTTCGACAAGTTCAAGGTGTTGACTACGATGAGAGTTTCTCACTCGTATCTATGCTTAAGTCTGTCCGAATCATGTTAGCAATTGCCGCATTTTATGAAATCTGGCAAATGGATAAACAAAACTGCATTCCTTAACAGATTTATTAAAGAAGAGTTGTATATGATACAACCAGAAGGTTTTGTCAATCCTAAAGGTGCTAACAAACTATGCAAGCTCCAGCGATCCATCTATGGACTGGTGCAAGCATCTCGGAGTTGGAATATACGCTTTGATAAGTTGATCAAAGAATATAGTTTTATACAGACTTGCGATGAAGCCTATATTTACAAGAAAGTGAGTGGGAGCACTACAACATTTCTGATAAGTATATATGTATGACATATTGTTGATCGGAAATAATGTAGAATTAATCTGCAAAGCATAAAGGAGTGTTTTTAAAGAAGTTTTTCAAAGAAAGACCTCGATGAAGCTGCTTACATATTAAGCATCAAAATCTATAGAGATAGATCAAGACGCTTGATAAGTTTTTTCAATGAGTACATACCTTGACAATATTTTGAAGTAGTTCAAAAATGGAACAGTCAAAGGAAGAGTTCTTGGCTGTGTTACAAGGTATGAAATTAAGTAAAGACTCAAAGCCCGACCACGGCAGAAGATAGAAAGAGAATGAAAGTCATTCCCTATGCCTCAGCCATAGGTTCTGTAAAGTATGCCATGATGTGTGCCAGATCTATTGTATACCCTACACTGTGTTGAGCAAGGGAGTACAATAATGATCTAAGAGTAGATCACTGAACATTGGTCAAAATTATCCTTAGTGGAATAAGGAAATATTTCTCGATTATGGAGGTGACAAAAGGTTCATCGTAAAAAGTTACGTCGATGCATGTTTTGACACAGATCTGGATGACTCTAAGTCTCAATCTAGATACATATTGAAAGTGGGAGCAATTAGCTAGAGTAGCTCCGTGCAGAGCATTGTAGACATAGAATTCGCAAAATACTTACGGATCTGTATGTGACAGACCCGTTGATTAAAATTATCTCACAAGCAAAACATGATCACACCTTAGTACTCTTTGGGTGTTAATCACATAAATAATGTGAACTAGATTATAGACTCTAGTAAACCCTTTGGATATAGGTCACATGACGATGTGAACTATGGGTGTTAATCACATGGTGATGTGAACTCTTAGTGTTGAATCACATGGCGATGTGAACTAGATTATTGACTCTAGTGCAAGTGGGAGACTGAAGGAAATATGCCCTAGAGGCAATAATAAAGTTATTATTTATTTCCTTATATCATGATAAATGTTTATTATTCATGCTAGAATTGTATTAACCGGAAACATAATACATGTGTGAATACATAAACAAACAGAGTGTCACTAGTATGCGTCTACTTGACTAGCTCGTTAATCAAAGATGGTTATGTTTCCTAACCATGGACAAAGAGTTGTTATTTGATTAACGGGATCACATCATTAGGTGAATGATCTGATTGACATGACCCATTCCATTAGCTTAGCACCCGATCGTTTAGTATGTTGCTATTGCTTTCTTCATGACTTATACATGTTCCTATGACTATGAGATTATGCAACTCCCGTTTGCCGGAGGAACACTTTGTGTGCTACCAAACGTCACAACGTAACTGGGTGATTATAAAGGAGCTCTATAGGTGTCTCCAAAGGTACATGTTGGGTTGGCGTATTTCGAGATTAGGATTTGTCACTCCGATTGTCGGAGAGGTATCTCTGGGCCCTCTCGGTAATGCACATCACTTAAGCCTTGCAAACATTGCAACTAATGAGTTAGTTGCGGGATGATGTATTACAAAACGAGTAAAGAGACTTGCCAGTGACGAGATTGAACTAGGTATTGGATACCGACGATCGAATCTCGGGCAAGTAACATACCGATGACAAAGGGAACAACATATGTTGTTATGCGGTCCGACCGATAAAGATCTTCGTAGAATATGTAGGAGCCAATATGGACATCCAGGTCCCGCTATTGGTTATTGACCGGAGACGTGTCTCGGTCATGTCTACATTGTTCTCGAACCCGTAGGGTCCGCACGCTTAAGGTTTTGATGACAGTTATATTATGAGTTTATGATTTTTAATGTACCGAAGGAGTTCAGAGTCCCGGATGAGATCGGGGACATGACGAGGAGTCTCGAAATGGTCGAGACGTAAAGATTGATATATTGGACGACTATATTCGGACATCGGAAAGGTTCCGAGTGATTCGGGTATTTTTCGGAGTACCGGGTAGTTACCGGAGAAGCAATGGGCCTTGATGGGATTTAGTGGGAAGAGGAGAAAGGGCCAAGGGGCTGCTGCACCCCCCCCCTCCCCTCTGGTCCGAATTGGACTAGGGAAAAGGGGGCCGGCCACCTCTCCTCCTCCACTTCCTTCTCCCTTCCTCCCCTCTTGGTGGACTCCTACTAGGACTTGGAGTCCTAGTAGGACTCCACATCCTGGCCGCACCAATTGCCTTGGCCGGCCTCCTCCTCCTCCATCCTTTATATACTAAGGCAAGGGACACCCCATAGACACAAGTTGATCCACGTGATCTTATTCTTAGCCGTGTGCGGCGCCCCCTGCCACCATAGTCCTCGATAATATTGTAGCGGTGCTTAGGCGAAGCCCTGCGAGAGTAGTACATCAAGATCGTCACCACGCCGTCGTGCTGACGGAACTCTTCCCCGACACTTTGCTGGATCGGAGTCCGGGATCGTCATCGAGCTGAACGTGTGCTAAAACTCGGAGGTGCCGTAGTTTCGGTGCTTGTTCGGTCGGGCCGTGAAGACGTACGACTACATCAACCAAACGCTTCCATTGTCGATCTACAAGGGTACGTAGATCACACTCTCCCCTCGTTGTTATGCATCACCATGATCTTGCGTGTGCGTAGGAAATTTTTTGAAATTGCTACGTTCCCCAACAGTTTTTACCCAGGTTCGGGCCCTCTTGATGGAGGTAAAACCCTACTCCTGCTTGATTGATCTTGATGATATGAGTATTACAAGAGTTGATCTACCACGAGATTGTAGAGGCTAAACCCTAGAAGCTAGCCTATGGTATGATTGTTGTTCTTGGTCCTACGGACTAAACCCTCCGGTTTATATAGACACCGGAGGGGGCTAGGGTTACACAGAGTCGGTTACAAGGAAGGAGATCTACATATCCGTATTGCCAAGCTTGCCTTCCACGCCAAGGAGAGTCCCATCCGAACACGGGACGAAGTCTTCAATCTTGTATCTTCATAGTCCAACAGTCCGGCCAAAGAATATAGTCCGGCTGTCCGGATACCCCCTAATCCAGGACTCCCTCAGTAGGGCTTCGACCCAATAGGAAGAGGGCATGGAAGATTGTATGAGGAGGGTGCGTATGATATCGTTGATGGTACGAAGGGAGCGCTCGGCCTTGCCGTTCTGAGGTGAGGTGTAAGGACAAGAAAAGTGGAGAAAAATGCCATGGGCAAGAAAGAACGCGCGGTTGCGAGAGTTATCAAACGCCCGACCATTATCACACTATAAAAAGCGAATAGGAAGGGAGAAATGAGTAAATACATAGCGTTGAAAGTTGACAAACAGCGCATGAACATCAGATTTTGCACGAATGGGAAAGGTCCATATAAAGTGAGAATAATCATTTAAGAGTACAAGATAGTACTTAAAACCAAACACACTAGGGGTAGGTGATGTCCACAAATCACAATGTAACAACTCAAAGGGAAAAGAGCTACGAGTAGAAGACGTGCCAAAAGGCAGGTGCACATGTTTGCCCATTTGACACGCATGACACAGAGAGGGATCATGGCTATCACAATCATATGGAAGCTGGAACTCGCGAAGAAGAGTGGTCGTCGTGCCGCTGTGAGGGTGACCGAGCCGACGGTGCCATAAGCTGACAGAAGCAAGCATGGCATGAGATGACGAGGATGACGCGTTGTCAACCGTGTACAAGTCACCAGAACTATTAAACCGAGCGATCTCCATCTTGGTTTGAAGGTCCTTCACAGATAACCCAAACGGATCAAATTCAATAGAAACTTGATTATCGATGGTAAAACGACGAACAGAGATGAGGTTTTTAGAGCAGGTGCAACAAGAATTTCACTAAGCAAGAGAGGCTGACGGGAAGACGGAAGAGTGGTGGCGCCTACACAAGTAACTGGAACAGAAGAACCATCGCCTATAGTTATGGATGGAAATAAGATGGAGGGATGGAGAGAGGTGAGCGTACTAGCAGATGCAAACATATGCGAGGAAGCACCAGAATCGAAAATCCATTCGTTACCTGTGTCCTGAGTGGTAAGTGAGTTTATGGCGGCGATGAAGGCAGCCTGGTCCCAAGCCGGAGTGGTGGCAGTCGTTGTAGGTGTAACAAACGAAGGCGGCGAGGCAGAAGAGGACGCCGACGACGCAGCGTGATCCCAGCCCGGTGGTGGAGCGCCGTAGGGGTACATGGAGTAGGCCGTGGGAGCAGCGGCGACTTGATACAGAGGCGCGTAGGCAGTGTAGGCAGCCGGTGGAGGACGGGAACCCAGGAGACCGAGTGCACCAACTGCAGGGCGAAGACCGGGCGCCCATGCGCCGCTGTAAGCCGGCGGGACACCGTATGGTGAGCGCGCGGACCAAGGCATGGGCCAGGCCTGCACTAAGGGGTGCCATGCAGAAGGATCCGGGTTGGAGGGCGCCACCGAATGTGCAGGAGCCGGCGATGGTGAGGCCGGCGCTGGAGCAGATGGGGAAGACGTGCCGCCGTGCTTGGGCGGCCGGTAGATCGGGTTCTTGCCCTTGTAGTTCGGGCTGGGACGCCAGCCCGGTGGTGGCTGAGACGGGGGCGGTGGAGCAGCAGCCGGAGCGGGCGGAGTGTGAGCGGGACGAGGCGCCGCGTGGAACAGGCGCGGTGTGTTGGCCTTGTTCTGCTCCGCCATCTGCAGCATAGGTTGAATAAGGCTCATGTTGACAAGCTCATTGAAATAACTTATCGCAGTCTGTTCTAGGCTTTGTCCACGTGCTTTGCTAACGAAACCTTCAGACACCCATAGTCTTAACAAATCAAACCTAAATATTTCATAGTCCTCCGGAAACATACCAAGATACAAGAAGCACGTCTTGAGGTGGTGAGGAAGATTTTTGTAACTAAGGTTCAAGATCTGTCTCATTGCTTCCAAGGTGAGATTTGTGCCTGACACTGACCCCAACGAATTCAGTACATATTTCCACTTCTCCTTTTGGTCGGAACTTTCACTTGCTAATAGGCCGGATATGCTAATGATTGCAAGCGGCAAACCACCACACTTCTTGAGAATCTGAACTGAAACATCTCTGAGTTGACCTGAACAAGCTTCTTCAGAGCCAGATATCCTACCAAAAAACAATTTTCTTGATTCTTCTTCACTAAGAGGTTTCATTTCAAGAATGTGCTCATGGTGACCGAAACAACATGCCTCAGCCAAAGTCTTGATTCTTGTAGTTACTATTAATCTACTACCAAGATTATTTTCTGGGAAAACACATTTAATAATATTCCATGCTGATACATCCCATAGATCATCGATGATAACCAAGTACCTGCAAGAAATTAGTACAGTGGTAAGTAAATTTAAAAATAAATTTCAAAAGGTTCAAGGTAGATGAAAATATTTATTATCAAATTAAATATTAATTCTTTTATAGAAGAACATAATATTAAATGTTTTAAGGAAATCTAAGTATCAGGGGCACATGTGAACAACAACAATATAGAAAGTTAGAATCAGTACCTCTTGTTTTTCAGGTTTTCTCTGAGTTGGTCGAGAAGAACATTTAATTCACAATCATGAAAAGGTTGTCCACACCCAAGTTGGGTTAATAAACTATTCAGAAGTTTTGGAATGTTGGGCTTTTGAGACACCGGCACAAATGCACTACAATGAAATTCCGCCTTCAGCTTATGGTATACCTCATTGGCGAGTGTTGTTTTACCCAAACCTCCAAAACCTACAATTGATACAACCTTCAACTGCTTATCCTCATCTTTTAGCCAACTAACAACCTCATTGGTTGGGCCCTCCATGCCAACAAGTTTAGCTGCATTCTCATAGAGTGCGACAACCCGTTGGTCAACAGCCACATTATGTGATGTGGGGACATCGACCTTGTATCTGTCACGCCATTCACTTGTTTCACGCACAAGTTTCTTGATGTCCTCAATCTGGCCAGCAATCTGATGGCGGGCCCTTGAAGTTCTAAGGCGTTGAATGGTGTCATGGACAAACCCAGATTTTTTCCTCTTCTCACCAATTTTGGACATGAAGTCATCGATAATATCCTCAATGTCATAAGACATCTCCCTGACCGCGTCCCTCCACCTTGCAGGCTCTCTAGAGCATCCTTCATGCTGCTCAGCTCATCGCTGATGTACTTAACCTCCTTCCTCAGGTTCTTTAGCTTGGCGAACTCGTCCCCCATCAGGGTGGCCAGCTTACCAAGGAGAGAATTCATCACCCCGGTAGAAGCGCTCACCATTATTCCAACCATCTGTGGCTGAGATGGCTGGACAAGGATCTATCTTGGCTCTCTAGTTATGTTTGTGCTGTGCCTGAAACATGTAAACAATCTGCTGAGCGAATGAAGTTTCAACCATCCATCCATACCATAACATCGGGGTTTTTTTCCCAACGTACTCCCTATTTCTGAGTAAAAGCATAATACAGTAAGAATCTGCACCTGAGCTGAAAGCAGAGCAGAGTAGCGCCGTGGGTGCTTCTCTTGGAGGCCTGCTTTAGATCCACCTGAAGTGATGGAAAATCCAGAGTTAATTAACTTGAGATGTCGTTCTCTAGATCCAGATCCCTTTTTTGCCAAAGAAAATATAAACTCCAGATCCACCCCCAAGATCAAAGCCGGTGAAATCCAGATCCACCCCCGAGATCCAAAGCCAGTGAAATGATATACTACTCCGTACTAACCAGTGAGAATAAAGTATAAATATCTGAAGCCGGTCAAATTATAAAACTAGATGCCATGGCGGTGACTGAACTGGAGACAGGGAGACAAACCTTTATTTAGCAGGCAGGTGAAGCCATGAAGCAGCAACAGGCTTTCAACGGGGAGATGGAAGAAGAGCAGCCGACGTTGGTGCAGCAGCAGCAGCAGCAGGGGCGTGGATGGAGCGGAGCCGCTGGTTGAGAAGGGGCGAGCACGACCAACGCGGAGAGGAAGGAGGGCAGTGCATGCTCAGTCAGTGGGAGTGGGTCTCCGTCTTGCTGCAGCATTTTCTCTCTTCTGTTTAGGTTCTCCAACTCACTCATATTTCCGAACAAAGCCTGTCTACTCTGCTAGTTTCTTCAGTCCAAGATCCCAAAGCGTCCAGCTTGCATGCACCAACATTGTGCAAACTAGAGGGTTCGCCGCGCGTTGCAGCGGGAAATTTAACAATGATTTGGAGAGATATAAACAAAAAAATTGTAATATATGATATTTATTCTTGGTGACACAATCCAAAGCAGGAGTTAACATTAATGCATCTTCTCGATTCCATTCTCATGAAAGTGAAACTGCAACGTACATCTATATCCCATTCAGAGGATTTAAGAATATTACATTCTGACCATGTTTCAAAGAGCATATATGCAAAATAGCAACAGTCCTTTAAAACATTGATTGTGACATCGAGTGAGGGCAGCTGTTTTGAAGTAGGATAAAACATGACTCACAATAAGTTAGAAAACAACGCAATATTTAACCAAGGATAATGAAAGAAAGCTAACTTGTGATTTCCTTTAGGCGTTTTGTAAGATTCATGTAAAAACAATCAATAGATACAAAATGAGTAATCTAAATCAGGCAAAACAAAATGAATGTCAGTTATTAGAAAATCAGGGCATAGAAAATATAACTCTGATGACAAAGGCAACAGTAAAATCTGAATGTATAACACATGTGACCAACACCTCGAGAGAATAACTGCACACAAAAAGGAGCTTTAAATCTCATGAGCCCAAAACTTTGGACTTTGACACCCTTATCTCCTAATATCATGTCCTGCATGAAATAAGTAAGGCAGATAAAGGTTAGAGGAAACAATACAATTATGAGCCAGCAAATACAGTAAACTGAATTTCTATAAGGACCTGATGACTTGTTGCATATCCAAAATTAGAAACTTGAGTAATAGAAATGGGTTACTATATTTGGAGAGATATCTCGGTCTATCTTGGTTTTTTGTATGGCAACCGATAGCAAGATCCTACAATCAGAAAATGGAGAAATAAACATAGGTTAGTGATTATAAATTTAGCTTTCCTAGTGGGCTGAGGATGAGCTTACCAAATAAGTACAAAAAAATAATAATAATGCAGGATAACAGAAAGCATAATACAACATGAGAAGACTAAACTAAAAGTAATTTAAAAAAAATCAAAAGCAGAAAACCAATAAGCCACAAAATAATTAAGAAGGGCATGATAAAAAAACACTTGAGAATGGAGTTGAAAAATAAACTGAGATTGCAGAAAGACAAACAAAAACTTCTGTGGAAGAATAATAATTTGCCTTGTGTAGATGAAACATTGACTGTTGCCTGCAATGAAACAACCGATAAATGTTACGCTTCCTTTAAGCTTGTCTCAAAAGAACAGAACATATCTCTAAGCTAGGTATTGTACCTTCTTCTTCAGTGTAGTAACTTTTCAGAGTTCGAAGGCACATCATGTGGCAGAATCCCCTGAAATATTCAAAACAGACAGCTCAACAATGGGCACCAAAAATCTCCAACTCAATAAAATGCACGTGCATGATGCATGTTTTCTATAGCTTCTGCAGCTGCGATAGAAACCTCAAATCAGCCTGCTGCAATGCCTCCAACATATGCCTACCATCAGGCACAAAAAAAATTGTTACTGACAAATCGGAGAATTGAACAAATCGAAGCAGCCAAATTTGACGAAATGCATCTATTTATCCACGTCAACTTTGTGAGCGGATGGGAGCTGGAGAACCCTTCGAGATCGAAGGCACCAGAGGTGAACGTGATGAGGTTCTTGTAAGGACCAGTGTCTCTCGCGATAGTGTCCGGGACGCTGAAGATGCCGTAGTGGTCCAGTGGTCCTGATGCCCCCCTCTGATCCTTCTCCTTGGCTGCCTCCACGTTCAGCGCCGCATCGATCCTGAAGCTCCGCTGTAGGTTCCCTAACAGGGCGAGGATCCTGGCCTTCTGCATCTCCGCCACCTACGATGACCGGAGCAGCCTAATGAAGATCACCTCTAGGCACTTAACAATCCTCTTCGGTAGCTTGCTCTGCTAGGCCATGCACTGCCGTCCACTCTTCGAAGGCAACAGTGCCGGAGGCGATAATTGTTGGGAGCCTACGAAATCATCCTGAAAAGTATCATAATGGAGTTGACAAATAAACTGAGATTGCAGGAAGACAAACAAACAAACCTATAGTAGAAATAATATTTGGCCTTGTTCATTGACAATGCATAGGGAATGGGTTGTTTCATTTACAATCAGATATACACTACTTTGGAATAATTAGGGGAAAAGAGTTGAATTCGAATAGAGAAAAGATGGGGGTAGAGAGAAGACCTGAGGCACAGATCCATCGAAGTCGAAGAGATAAAAGCCATGATCTCCGATTCTGTAGGTACTGTGATCCATCTTGCGGTTGACGGCGCACATCAGGAGGTCGACAAACTCTAATTCTGTAGGTGCAGTGATCCATCTTGCGGCTGATGGCGTCGATCCTGTATAAGTAAAGGGAGCGGCGTGAGGAAGTGCACATGGAAGAACTGGAAGGTCAAAAGAGTGATAACGTTTATAAACGGAGGTGACGTGCAGGTGGTAAAAGGGCAGCTGGCCGGTGACCGCTCAGATACCTTCTTGTTTTAATGCCAACATCTATTTGTTCCCACTCCTGCCAGGGATAAGTGCGATTTGATGGAAGGCTGCGTAATCGCTGACTTGTGATTGGCTGGTATCTGATGACATGGCATGCTGAGTTGAACCATTTGCAGGTTAAGACTAGCCATAATGGGTAGTAACATACACTAGTAATATGGCATGTTACTAGTCTATGTTACTACCTCTATAGTGGGGAGTAACATATGTGTGGTAACATGCAACACTTCATTTATTAGGCTATAGACACATCTTGTCTTGATATGTGTGATGTTACTCATACTAGTAGTAACTAGCTACGTTACCACTTTCATCTCTTTCTTCATTTATTGCATGCCACATCATCTATTTAACCTAGATATGTGTGAAGTTACTATCTATGTTACTCCCATTATGGGTAGTCTAAGAGAATACTTTGTAGTAGGGAGCAACTTCTTAAGAATGTAAGATGACGTACGTCTAAGTTTTTTTTTCGAAAAGGGGTTTACCCCAGCCTCTGCATCAGAACGATGCATACGGCTCATATTATTAAAAGCATAATCCAGTAGCAAAGTCGCCAAGTATCGAGGTGCGAAAATAAACAAAAAGCTCGAAAGAGCTAAAACCCAAAGCCACAACCGGCTGGCAAACACAATAGGAGCACTACATGCCTATCCTATTACATGACCGCCATCCAAACCGGTTGAAAATATTCCGCGCTACCATCTCCCATCGGGTAGACGCAGTAACCAAACGCACCCTGGCCTCCGTCGGAGTGAGTAGCGACCACATACGGATGAACGCCATGGCCCTGAAGATAACCAGTGGAGGTCTCGACGTCGTGCAGCTTGGCAGCTCTCAAAGCACACCTCAGCTGCATATCATCAATGTCCGGCTATTCCTGCAGCCTCCCGCTGACCCGCCTCCCCTGGGAGACAGGATCCGGGATACCGCCAAAGGCGATGACCTCCTCACGTGAAGCTCTACTAGGGGAAAGGCCTCCTGCCTGTCCCCCAACAGCGGCACCCCGGGCCGTAGCCACCGGGGCAGGATAGCAGCACGGCGACGACTCCCGTGGCCTGTCCACAGGCGACCCGCCGGCAACAGGGCCCGGGGATACCCTCGCACGGTGCTTCGGAGAAGAAGCCGGTGAGGCGGGCGCATCACCTGACCCGCCCACCGCAATGGGGCATAGAGTGACGGCGGCCTCCTGCCGAGCCATCCCTCGGCGACCTGGGGGAGAACGCCGAGTCCTCCGTGTGTGCGCCGTCGATGTCGTCATCACAGGAGACCGGGCCTCCTGCCCGTCACCTCTAGCCATAGCCGCAAGCACATCACCATCCACGGTAGTCAACAGCGAGGTAGGAGATGTGGGAGGGGCCACCTGCCCCTCGGTATCTCCCAACTCAAGAACTGCCGGCGCACAAAGGGGAGCCACGGAATCCCCGGAACCCGGATAGACGCCCCGAAGCCGAGGCGGAGCAGAGAACGGTCCCAAGGACCCAAGCTGCAAGGTGGACGTCGGAGCCACACCAGATGATCGAGCAGGAGCAGTATCACTAGAATCAGACGGACCGACCGGCTCCTTGGCCCCGTCATCATCACCCATAGCCGAATCATCCTGGTTCCCTGGGGCACCTCCTCCCTCAGTCGTGTCCATAGGAATATCATCCTCAAACTCATCGAACAAATTAGGATCCTCATACAGAACACCATCGTACGTCCAAGGCACCACGTTCGGCAAGAACTTAATATTAGCCACACTGACAAGTAAACGCGCCACCCCGTTGGCCCGAGTGAATGGCATATCCACCTGTTCAGTCTTACAGATCAAAGACCCCAAACTCCACGTCACCAAGAAGCTATCCAGGGGATCAGATGGCGCCCCGGAGAAACGAACCCAAATCTGCCTCAACGGCGTGCCCTGCGGCTCTTTCTTTTTCCATTCATCAAACTGCAACACAAAACTAGTGCCTGGGACCCTGCTCATACCGAACTTGAGGATTCGCAACTGATCCTCCTTAGACGAAAAATCAACTTTGTAAGACGTATCATTTAGCTTGAGCAACGACCACTGAAAATTACCCGGAGCGAGTTCCCGCAGCTGCTGAATAATTTGCGCCTCGGTCAATGGTCCATGAACTACCTTCACCCCCCCTGGGAAAGAGGTCTCTACCGCTGGTGCCAGAGGTGCCACAGTGGGAGACTCGAAGAACATCAACTCCGAGCAGCAGACCCCGTAAATCTGAACAGTAGGCTTGGGCCCAAGCATAAGAGGGCACTCGGCAGCGGTATGCTTAGGTTTCCGGCACAGGTCACATAATTCCGCAGTGCACTCAGCCATAAAGTGTCCCGTATCACCACATCGAAAATAAGTAAGTTTCTTCTTCTTTGCCGCCCACTTGGACAACTTGTCAGCCTCAGATTTGTCCGTACCATGCTCAGAAGCAGAATCACCAGTCTGCATGGGTTCCGGCACTGTGACTTTGGCCAGGGCCTGAACCGTTTCCGCCGCCACCTGCGGTAGAACCGATCCTCCGTCAGCCCCCACCGCAGTCTCAACCGTAGGCTTCGGATGCCTAGGCGGGTAGTTACGTCTGTGCCCGCCCCGACCTCCACGGAATCGGCCCCGGAAGGAGCGGTTATTAGGAGCGACCGCCCCCTCCACAAAGTTACCGGGCGGACCCTGAAAGCCCTGGTTGGCATTGCCGTCGTCCGTCCAAGCATGACCCCGGCCACCGCCGAAGGATGAAGAACCCCGATGCAGTCCAGCACCATAGGCGTCGTAAACGTCATCGCCCCACCTGCCTCGCGGGGGATTCCGGTCCTCTCCCGGCGACGCCGCAACCCCACGGCCGAGCGGGCCTTGTCCAGGGCCACTGCGGCCGGCCGCCATTTGCCGCGGCCACGGCCTTTGGGTCGGTTGCGGCTCAGCTCTAGGCGGTAGCTCAGCCCTAGGCTGGTTCGGCTGCGGCTCCGCCCTAGACGGAGGCGGCGGAGCAGCCCTAGGCTGCTGTGGCGGCGGAGGCAAAGCCCAGGTCGGCGGTGGAGGAGGCGCCGCCCAATGCGACGGCGGACCCGCCCGGGGCGGATGCCGCATGCGCGGGACCTGGCGCAACAGCGCCCGCCGCCGGAGTGGCCGATCCACTCGTGGCCCCGGACTGGCCTCTCGCCATTGGAGGTACCCGCGGCGGCGGCGGCTTGGGCGGCATGGCTGCCCGTCGAGAGACAGGAGGCAGGCGCCGGTCGACTCCGGCCAAGCTTAGCGAAGAACGTACGTCTAAGTGGAATGAAATTAGAAGAAAAGGCAGAGTTGATAGAGAAAATATGTGCAGATCGAGAGCATCTCAATCATGCAGTCTTGTAAGGAAAAAGCAAAGCACACACCTCAATCATTCCACGGCCACTCAGTGCAAAACACAGTGAAAGAATTTTTTTACCGCTACCCAAAGCTAGCTCAGACTTTTGGAGGATAGACTGCATACCACTGTTTACTTATTTTCTTGCTAATTTTGCTCGTTTAGAGGAACGGCACTTTGTCCGCGGCGATTACATTGGCACTTCGTCTGCGCAATATATGCCCGTTTTACACGGGTAGAAAAAAAAATGTACTACTACGTAGTTCAGATCACACTTGATACCACAGCTATTGCACTGTTGCATCAAAACATGAAGACCAGTTATTAGGCATCGGCTCGTTTGTGCACAAGCTCTAAATGTGTTTCGTTTAAACGGACACATGTGAGTTTTTCGAATTCCGGGCACCAACATCATTTTTTGGGTGGATACATATCTGAACATGGTACTCCATTAGTTTGTTCTTTGCTACTGAAAGCCCACGAGCCAGGTTAACGTTGAATAGTTCACTTGCTAACCATTGTGCCCTAGAGCAATTGCAAACAGAACCGCTGGGCTTTGCTTAATTAGGCTCCTCGTCAGTTCATCAGGCATTCAATTAGGCACCTGGGAAGCCGAGGAGGGCCCTCTTGAATTCTTGATGCACCCTGAGTTTCAAAGCTTAACTGTTATGTGCTTTACTCCGGAGTCCATAGTGTATTGTACAGTGAATCATGGCATGTGTCTGTTGAGTTCAGTGAAGTGTGTTCTGTTACTCTTTCCAAATCAACAGGTGCTGAGTTTGATCGTGATTTCGTTATGCAGGGAGCTCGACATCATCAAGCTCGCCCAATCTGCTTGCTCTCGTCTGATGGAGAGACTAGTATCTTCCTCATCTGATCAATTAGATGGGTGGAGAGCGATATCTTGTCAGGAGCAGAGGAGAGGACCTTCCCGTCAGAAATTCAGAATCGGACATGAGCCCCGCCACCACGAACGAGATGAATAAAATCTGGAACGAACATGAATTCTAAGGTCTTGATTATGTGAACAAACTTAAGACTCTTTTTTTGCAATGTTCATAGTTCATATGTGCGGTACATCTGAATTTTCTTGTGGCCAAAAAACTCTCGGGACAAAGTGATGTCTTTGCACTTCAGGTAACTAGATGATGATGTTGCGGTGGGAATTTGTCGTGAATTTTCAGAGTAACATCCACATATCTGGCATATCAAATAAGATAACAATCTGAATAGATAATATAATAGATTTCATATATAAGTAATCATCCAAAGATGTTACTACACCGCAGATTGCTAATGTAGAGCCTGCATGAAACGGCAGCATTAATTCTTCTGGGGTATATGACTTCAACATGTTAGTGTCGTATGTATAGCATTCAGACTGCATGAGAGACATATATTGTGTAGCAGAAATTAAAATCCATATATACGATAGAAAAATAGTGGCAATTATTCTTAGAAATATATCACAAAAATTACTGGATTTAATAACCCGACTTGTAGGCTGTCTTCTCTTTCCGCCTTGATAAAAACGTATATGGGCAGGGGCAGAATCAACGCTTCGAGAAGGAGGCTGCGGGGAGATCCTGGTACTAAGAGGTGAGGCGACGTCGAGGG
The DNA here is from genome assembly GCF_056163025.1 of Triticum urartu. NCBI lineage: Eukaryota > Viridiplantae > Streptophyta > Magnoliopsida > Poales > Poaceae > Triticum > Triticum urartu. Next base: position 720,116,902 of record NC_141875.1, on the reverse strand, counting down.
CTATGGAAATGGCCAACACCCACGGCACCAGCAGACGATAAATGTCAAATACCAAGGTCTTTGACGATGGTAGATCACAACAATTAGCTCAGTTGTTGTACATAGATTTCTTCAGGTATGTTGATCAAAATTCGAAATATCACCAAGAGGGGGTCGTCACTGTTTTGAACTGAGTGAGGTGCAAGGTACAAAAAATTCAAATAAGAACTCTGGTGTACATTTGCATGGTTCATATGATTATATCTGGTTCATGCAAAAATCTCAAGGATCTTTGCTTTGGGTTAACACCACATAACTTCTGTTTACATGATATCAGCAGTATTAATAGCTGTTAAAGATCTGTGGCAAGCCAAAATACGTTTTAAGACCGAGCCAAGCAAACAAAAAATTGAAACAAGAAGATAACAGAGGAGTTGCTCTGTTCTGGTTACAAGGCGCCGCACGGGAGGGCATACATGTGGCATGGTATGCTCACTCAAGTGAAGGATATCTGGCCGACGGAGGCAAGGTACGCCGCCATATCCATCTCATACCCGAGCAGGTTCTTCCAGAAGCGCCCCTCGCCTGCCACCTTGTCAACCACTTCCTCCGGAAGGTTCAACATGTAGGTGCCGTTGTGCCCGCTACGTTCTCCCATGGTGAACAACAAGATCCCACTCTTCTCGCCAAACCATCGCAGCTTGATCGCAGGGGGGTAGTATGCCACGTCCATCAGCTTCCCCATCTGCTTCATCGGTACGATTTCACGAAAGGTACATATCTTACCGGTGTGGATGTCATCTTCATGTGCAAACTCGAGATAGGTTAGCTTCAGCACGAGCTTTTTCCACAATTTTATGTTTGGGATTGCCCTGAAACAACAATACATCAAGAAAAGCCGATTGTCCGATGAGACGCCCATCAGGCGGTTGTTTGGGCTAAATTTGGAGGTGTCACACGGCACCAGGTGCATGTCCATTCTATGGTCCTCATCAGTCTGATCCAGGCGCACCCCGAACACGCCTTGCTCGAGAGCCCAGTATGCCACCCCGCGGTGTACCACGGAGGGGCTGATGTTGCAGATCTTGGAACTGGGGATGTTGACAATGGATTCAGTCTCCGGTCCCCAGCGACCCGTGTCCGAGGAGTAGCACCGGAGCACCGTGGACAGCCCACCGCCGCGGTGGTGGTTGTAGATGAGCAGAATACGGAAGAAGTTGCGGCAGCCCGGTGGACAGAGATCGTGGCTGGTGAGCAACGCGCAGCCGTAGTTTAGTATCTTCGTTTTGTTCTTGCCTGCTAAGACCAAAGGCGGGATGAGAACGATGTTGTCAGACGTCATTGGGTTACACATGGCGAGCCGGAGGCCGTCGATGGCTCGATCCTGACGCCGGTGGCGCCGGAGCTCCAAAACGAGGCGGCCGTTCCGGGATGCGACCGGACGGGAGTGGTCGAGTAGCCCGTGGCCATCATCTGGTCCAGCGACACCTAAAGGCTCCCGGCCCTCACTGAGGAGGAAGCGAGCGCCGGAGGGCATCGGGACAAAACACGGCCGTGGCGACGCCGCCGCGTCCCTGCCACGCGTGGTGGGCCAGTCTTTCTCCTGGTGGAAGAGGCCGACGGCAAGGTCCGGGAAGGAGCAGCCGAGGGGCGGCAGGCAGCGGGAGATGACGGCTGCCCTCGTGGCCACGACGCGGTCCCAGCGCCGGCACGTGGCGGCGCAGCGGACCACCGCGGCCGCGCCGGGCAGCCGGGTGAAGATGTCGGCGAGGGCGTCGTCACAGAGAGACGCCGTTGGGCCGCCGCTGGCGACTTCGTGGTGATGATGATGGCGATTTTTCTTTTTCTTCTTTGAGAAACAATGGCGGCGATCTTTCTTGATCCGGCAGTAAGACGCGGAGGCGGCGGCCCCGGAACGACGGAGCTTCCGTTGTCCCATGGTATCGATGGTCTTTTGATGCGTTGATCTGCTATATCGACGGTGTCCGACCGCGAAAACGACTTCCAGCCAGCGTGCTGACCTTTTAAACTCTTCCGTCATCTTATCTTTAGTCAGCACAGCAGCTGTTGATCGTGAATTCCAGATGGATAGACCTTGCTCCCGAAAATACGCCTTTCCTCCACATGTTGTCTGAGTAATAGTTGAAGATTAGCGATAGAACTAGAAAATGATTTTTTTAGCCGATTTATAGGAAAACCAGTTTTACGATAGTTTTTGTGAATAATAAGTTTACAAAATAATGTGTTTGGTTAGAAACTAGTAATCGTAATCGTGCACGCGCAATACTGAAAAAAGAGACTAAATTGGAAGAATTCACATCTTGTTGATACACCAGTACAAATGTTGGATGCGGTGGACTCCTATAGATGGGCTTGGGACAAGATTGGATGGTTCACCACACGGACGGCTTATGCGGCGCGGTTCTGGGGCAGAGTGACCGCGCCGGCCGCCGAGTTCACACGAGTCGCATCTCTCGCAGCTCGGGAGGTTCCCCAGCCCTAGCCGCCACTGGGGCCGAATCCACCTACCTTCCGCGTCTCGCGGGTGGGTGTGGAGCCCTTATGCGTGTGGAGGCGCGTCAGATCCGGCGAGGCAGCGGTGATGGCTATGGCGATGGCTGGCCTTGCTACGGACGACGGCGACTACAACGCGTCAGTAGGGGTGGACTAACGAGCAGCTCGGCTCGTTAAGCTCGTACTCGTTAAGCTCGTGCTCGTTAAGGCTCGGCTCGTTAAGCTCGTTAAGATTAACGAGCAGAAAACCCTGCTCGGCTCGGCTCGTTTGAAACTCGTTAAGCTCGTGAGCGCTCGTTAACAGATTATAATGTTTTATGATATACAGGATAAATGTGTAGGTGTGGTTTTCAAGACGAAATATGATGACTATAAAAAGAAATGCAGTAGTTTGTTGTCTCATAGGTCGATTAGATTGAATAGATGGGCTAAGGTGCTATAAAAGTTTGTCACGTAAAATGAAAATATGTGTTGTGTTGTTACTAACGAGCTTAACGAGCTACTCGTGAAACTCGTTAGCTCGCTCATTAAGCTCGTTAAGCTTAACGAGTTAAAATCAATGATTGGCTTTGTTCATTAAGAAGCGAGCTACGAGCTTAACGAGCCGAACTATCGAGCGCTCATTAAGCTCGCGAGTTATGAGCTTTTGGTCGCGTCAGGCAGCCAGGTCACAGGAGGCGGCTTGCCTAGTTCGGGCGGCGGCGACTTAGGCTGCAGTAGTGAGTCATCTGGTTTCGGATTGGCAGCGGTGTGGAGGGCCTGGTGGACTGCTCGATGGCACCTCCGGTCAGATCTGTTCTGGCCGGTGCAGCCGGTGGTGGTGGTGATCATCTCCTTCGTCGGAGGTGGTCGGCCAGAGACTGGGTGGTCGGATCTCGAGATCCTTCATATAGTCCCGGCTGTGAGTCGGGAAGACATAGTTGCTGGTGAAAACCGAGCTGATGGCAGGTGATGGCGGCGTTCTGTGTCATTACCTTGATGAAGGTATTCTCGAGTAACTACCGTCGACCCACACGCGCTGCTCCGAGAAAACCCTAGGATCTGGTGTTCCAGATCGGACGATGGCGGCACTATGGTGTCGTCTCTCTCTTGGGAGTATCGTTTGTGGAGCAGCGCTGGAAGGCAGAGGCAGGAGGCGGAGCGGCTTCGTCTTTAACGTAGCTTCGGTGGAGATGTTAAGTCATGCATGGCCGACAGGTGCTGCGCTTTGCCATGCCTAGTCGACAGGTGCTACACACGACAGATTTTCCAAAGTCTCCGCGTCGAGATGGACGAGCGCAGGGCGGTGGCATCGTTAGGCGCCGTGGTGGCGTCGACGGTTCGTCGGATTGGCAAGGATGATGCGGATCTCTCCCCTGAAGACAGGACAATGGTTGATGCTGGCGGCTTCTAAAACGTGCGCATGTGGTTTACATTTTAGGTCCGCCGCACGTTATATGGATGGATTGACGACGATATCAGTTATAGATATGGGGAGTGAGAGCACTCCGCATTATCAAGTTTGTAGATGTGAGTGGTGGCTTCGGGTGGCTTGATGTATGTTTTTGTTACACCTTCGTCGTGGAATAATTAATAAAGATGGCCGTATGCATCGACTGGTGCAGAGGCCGGGGATTTAACCTCCTTCTCAAAAAAAAAGCCCCTCTAAGATGCAAGTTCTTCACTCTGCTCGCACTTAGGAACAGGTGTTGGATCTCAAATAGACTCGCGAGAAGGGGATTAAATAACTATGAAAAATGCCTTTTCTGACCAAAAGGACGCGACAATCGATCACATTCTTCTACAATGCGTTTTTGCGCGTGAGGTGTGGACCCGCGTGCGCGTCGCTTTGGAGAAGCAATCCTGGATACCCATGGATCGACACCAAGGGCAGGACAAGCCTAGGTAAGAAGGTCTCTCGAGCAGTCCTGATTCTTGTACCATGGGAACTATGAAAACATTGCCACAGAATTGTCTTCGACGGGCTACCCCCTCGATCTGATATGTAATTAACCAATTAGAGGTGGAGGGGAGGATGTGGAAGGATGCGGGTCTACTTAAAGGAAATGTAGACGCCTTTCTCGGGGGATTATCGGTGGGCTTGAGTGGGAGTAGCTAGCATTCTGGCTTAGTGGAGTTGGAGTTGTGTTCTCATAATATAACTGCCAATGTGGAGGGGTTCTTCACCCCACTTCTTTTTTAATATATAATACACACACTCTACATATTTAAGAAAAAAAAATACAAATGTAAAATAAGGAGGTGAGTTCGTAAAACATCGATCGGGATTACATTAAGCTTCTCTGTATGGATGAGATCAAGGATGCAAGGAGGACCGCAGGACGATGACCGATGGCAGTCTGGCCCTGTGCCGTGTGGATATGTTAGACCATAAGCCTGAAACAACTAAAAAGACGAATGAGAACATGAACCTCACTGTGCCATGTGAGTTTTCAAGTCTGCTAATGTTTGAGTCCAGAACAGAGCCTTGCTATTCACCTCAAACAAGAATGATGCTAGTAGTTGGAGTCAAGAATTCAACTCACCTTAACATTTTTCATTTGCAGAAAAACTCTCAATAGAACCCAATAGAATCAATAAACGGATTTGAATGTAATTTTTATTTCTGGTTTTTGTTGTACTGCCATGATTAAAGATGAATAGATTGAAATTTTTTCACAAAAATAAAAATAAAAATTAGCTTCAAACTATCGGACAAGACATGTTCTAGCTGTATATTCTTTTTACCACCACGGACGATTTTACCGTCCCGGTTCGCTCCATAAAACTGGAGCCACTCCATACACTGTGCTGCGCAGCACTCCATTTACCGCGTCCCGTGAGAAGAGGGACCCGACTTCCAAGCCTCCCATTGATCTCGCTCTCCCTATAACCCCAGGCGCTAAGTGCAACTAGTGCAACGCCTAGGCGGTAGGCGCCGCACTGTATAGTGTAGCGCCTATCTCTTAGACGTTGCACACTGACTTAGCATTTTTTAATTAGCTCGGGGTGTGATGATGGTCAGGCGTGTAGCGCCTGAGAGCCCGGCGTTGCACAGTTTAGCGTGACGCCTAGCTGTCGGACGCTACACAAAAAGGTTAGTCCGGTGAAATTTTTTTGTCAACAGTTTATTTTGTGATTTTGTTTTGTCCACAGGTCAAAACAGTGATTTTTGCCCCATCCGTCCTACTCCTACCTGCCGTCTGAGGTCTGGCTGTCAGGCGTGACATTCTCCCCTCGTTGGAGACCGGCTTTCACCCAAGTCGGTGTTGTTGTGAAATGCTTGTTCAGCTCCACATACGGGATCCCCCCACGTCGCCGGGGACTGGTATGTCGCGCCACTGGATGACGACGCCGCACGCCGGTGCGCCTTGAACAAGAGACAGACACACCTCGGTAAGAGCATCTTCAACCGTCCGGTTCCCCAAGCGCCGAAAAAGAACCATCTAGGGGTGAGCCGACGCTACATTGGCGCATGGAAGCGACTTTGTTCCTAGTCGTCGGCCTACAGGACGCTCCGAGTTCAGCGATATACCGTACAAATATATACATACTCGGCGATTTTGGCACAAAACTCGGTGAAACTTTATTGAAATTTGTAAAAAAACATGAAAACATGCAAATTACGTCCAAACTACGCCTAACCGCTGCCGCCGTCGTCGTCGTCGTCTACATGCCGAGAAGCCTGTAGAAACGGGTGTAGTCGCCGCCGTCGTCGTCGTCTTCGTCGCGTGCCTCGCCAGTGCCGCCGCCGTCCCTGCTGCAGCCCTGGCCAGGGTCGCCGACGCGCGGTGGGACGCTGGACGGCCCGGCCTCGTCCTCCCCATCGCTGTGGAGGACGGTGACGCCGCCCTCCTCGCGCCCGCGGCGCCGGGCCTGGAGCTCCGCGTACGCCCGGCGCTAGCGGCATACCTCACTAGTGAAAAAAGGGCTTTCGTTCGGGCCTGGCCAGCACATTAGTCCCGGTTCTTCCACGAACGGGGACCAATGGATGCATTTGTCCCGGTTCATGAGCTCAGGGGGCCGGTCGGGGCCGTGTGGGCATGGTCCCGGTTCGTATGGACCCATTTGTCCCGATTCTAGGCACGAAGCGGGATTAATGGGCCTCGCTCCTGGCCCACAAACATTTGTCCCGGTTCGTGGCTAGTCCCGGTTCCAGCCACAAACCGGGACAAATGAGTTGCCTATATATACCCCGTCGCCGCAGCAGAGCACTCCACAGTGCTTTGTTTTTTCTGGCCGGCGAGGGGAGGGCATTTGGGTGCTCTAGCTCACCTCCTATGCACACGAGGTGTTCGATGAAATGCCCGAGTCACGCTAGTTAAGCTTTCTCCTCTCGAAGCTCGACCTCCAAGCTCCATTTCCCCCGAGATTTGTCTAGGTTTAGCGGTCCGTCACGTCCCGTCCCCGTCTCACCGTCATCGATCGCCCGCGCCGATCTCGTCGCTTGCACCACCGTGGTGAGCCTCTTATATTCTTCCGAAAGAAAAAAATTCTTACTTTAGATAGATACTTGTCTAATTTTCTTACTTTTATTATTGCTTGTTATTATATAGTGCGATGATTTTCGCATCTGCCCCCGTCGGCCCTCGTCCTGGCTATGATTCGGATGTGATATATATTATCTTTTATAACTACTTGGTTCATTTATTGTTTATGACAAATATGCCCATCAAGTTGACATAGATTTTATTTATGTAGGAGGTAGTTGAACCGGAAATTCCAACCGACCCTATTGTCGAGAGGTTAAATTTAGTTGAAAAAGAAAAAAATTACCTGAAGGAAAAAATAAAAAAAAATTGAGGAGGAGAAGATGGTATTGGAGTTGCATGTTGCAGATGTCGTTGATGATCACACGATCAAGATGGATGCAATGCGGTTGAAGATTAGAAAGATTAGAAAATATGCCATTCATACCGAGGCTTGGTATCATTATGCCGTTGGATCATTTTTTACCTTGGTTGTGATTATGATCGCATTTGTTGTTGCATTGAAAGGTTTTACATAGTTTCAATGTATGGTTTAACTAGATGCTCTTGAGAGCTATATGTTGTTCAATGAGAACTATGTATGTACTTTGTTTTTAATGTGATGATGAACCTTATATTAATTTGGTCACTTATCTATTCATGAGAGCTATATGTACTAAATTGATGATGTGGCTTTGAATGGTGCATTTTGAACACAGAAAAAGTATGGTGTTCAAATAAGTTCAAAAAAATGAAATCCCTTTATAACAGACGAGTTTCCGTATGAAACCCTGATACTTCGAAAGAGATTGTCCGTTTTGTACACGAAGTGCATCCAGTTTTTGCCGTAAGCCTCTCTACTTTCTTGCACATGCTATGTGGGCCTGCTCCTGGACGTAGTCCTCCTTCACCCACTTGAGGGCGGACTCGTCATCGGGGGCCGCCATCTCGACATGCTCCAGCTTCACCGGGAGCAGCCCCGGCTCAGGCTTCGGTCGTACCAGGCGGAGGGAGCGCCTCGCCGGTGCTGGACCAGGCGGGGAGGGTCGGGTACCCTGCGAGTGTGGTGCCCGAGCGGCGTCTCCTCCGGCTCGGGCTTGACGGGGTGGAGTCCGACAACGAGGACGACCCTGGCTCCATGTTGGGGATCGTAGCAGAAATTTAAAATTTTCTACGCATCACCAAGATCAATCTATGGAGTAATCTAGCAACGAGGGGAAGGAGAGTGCATCTACATACCCTTGTAGATCGCTAAGCGGAAGCGTTCAAGTGAACGGGGTTGATGGAGTCGTACTCGTCGTGATCCAAATCACCGATGATCCTAGCGCCGAACGGACGGCACCTCCGCGTTCAACACACGTACGGAACGGAGACGTCTCCCACGCCTTGATCCAGCAAGGAGGAGGGAGAGGTTGAGGAAGAGAGTCCAACAGCAGCACGACGGCGTGGTGGTGATGGAGTGCCAGTTCTCCGGCAGGGCTTCGCCAAGCTCATGCGGAGGAGGAGAGGTATTGGAGGGGAGGGGCTGCGCCGGGTTCAAGGGTGTGGCCGCCCTCCCACCCCTACACTATTTATAGGTGGGGAGAGAGGGGGCTGGCCCCCCTAGATCCCATCTAGGGTTGGGGGCGGCAGCCAAGGGGGGGAGGAGTGCCTCCCAAGTCAAGTGGAGGCCCTCCCCCTTAGGGTTTCCCCTCTCCCATGCGCATGGGCCTTGGGGGGGCTGGTGCCCTTGGCCCATTAAGGTTAGGGCGCCCCCCTACAGCCCATGCTGCTGTATTTGACGTGGTGGAACATTTTCCGGACCTCCGGACCCTCCGGAATCCTCCGGAACCTTCCGGAAGCTTCCCGGTATAATACTGGAAAAAACCGAACTTTTCCCGGAACCCGAGCAACAACTTTCCATATATAAATTTTTACCTTCTGACCATTCCGGAACTTCTTGTGACATCCGGGATCTCATCCGGGACTCCGAACAACATTCGGTAATCACACACAAGTCTTCCTAATAACCCTAGCGTCATCGAACCTTAAGTGTGTAGACCCTACGGGTTCGGGAACCATGCAGACATGACCAAGACAACTCTCCAGCCAATAATCAACAGCGGGATCTGGATACCCATGTTGGCTCCCACATGTTCCACGATGATCTCATCGGATGAACCACGATGTCGAGGATTCAATCAATCCCGTATTCAATTCCCTTTGTCCAGCGGTATTGTACTTGCCCGAGATTCGATCGTCGGTATCCGATACCTTGTTCAATCTCGTTACCGGCAAGTCTCTTTACTCATTTCGTAACACATCATCCCGTGATCAACTCCTTGGTCACATTGTGCACATTATGATGATGTCCTACCGAGTGGGCCCAGAGATACCTCTCCGTTACACGGAGTGACACATTATGATGATGTCCTACCGAGTGGGCCCAGAGAAACGACAGCTTAGGTTTCTTCCCAAACCATAATTCATACGATGCCGTCTCAACGGATTTCGACGGAGCCCTATTTAAAGTGAATGCGGCAGTCTCTAAAGCATAGCCCCAAAATGACAGCGGTAGATCGGTAAGAGACATCATAGTGAAGGAAATATGCCCTAGAGGCAATAATAAAGTTATTATTTATTTCCTTATATCATGATAAAAGTTTATTATTCATGCTAGAATTGTATTAACCGGAAACATAATACATGTGTGAATACATAGACAAACAGAGTGTCACTAGTATGCCTCTACTTGACTAGCTCGTTAATCAAAGATGGTTATGTTTCCTAACCATGAACAAAGAGTTGTCATTTGATTAACGGGATCACATCATTAGTTGAATGATCTGATTGACATGACCCATTCCATTAGCTTAGCACCCGATCGTTTAGTATGTTGCTATTGCTTTCTTCATGACTTATACATGTTCCTATGACTATGAGATTATGCAACTCCCGGTTGTCGGAGGAACACTTTGTGTGCTACCAAACGTCACAACGTAACTGGGTGATTATAAAGGAGCTCTACAGGTGTCTCCGAAGGTACATGTTGGGTTGGCGTATTTCGAGATTAGGATTTGTCACTCCGATTGTCGGAGAGGTATCTCTGGGCCCCCGTCGGTAATGCACATCACTGAAGCCTTGCAAGCATTGCAACTAATGAGTTAGTTGCGGGATGATGTATTACGGAACGAGTAAAGAGACTTGCCGGTAACGAGATTGAACTAGGTATTGGATACCGACGATCGAATCTCGGGCAAGTAACATACCGATGACAAAGGGAACAACGTATGTTGTTATGCGGTCTGACCGATAAAGATCTTCGTAGAATATGTAGGAGCCAATATGGGCATCCAGGTCCCGCTATTGGTTATTGACCGGAGACGTGTCTCGGTCATGTCTACATTGTTCTCGAACCGATAAAGATCTTCGTAGAATATGTAGGAGCCAATATGAAGGAGTTCGGAGTCCCGGATGAGATCGGGGACATGACGAGGAGTCTCAAAATGGTCGAGACGTAAAGATCGATATATTGGACGACTATATTCGGACATCGGAAAGGTTCCGAGTGATTCGGGTATTTTTCGGAGTACCGGGTAGTTACGGGAGAAGCAATGGGCCTTGATGGGCTTTAGTGGGAAGAGGAGAAAGGGCCAAGGGGCTGCTGCGCCCCCCCTCCCCTCTGGTCCGAATTGGACTAGGGAAAAGGAGGCCGACCACCTTTCCTTCTCCTCCACTTCCTTCTCCCTTCCTCCCCTCTTGGTGGACTCCTACTAGGACTTGGAGTCCTAGTAGGACTCCACATCCTGGCTGCACCAATTGCCTTGGCCGGCCTCCTCCTCCTCCATCCTTTATATACTGAGGCAAGGGGCACCCCATGAACACAAGTTGATCTTCATGATCGTTCTCTTAGCTGTGTGCGGTGCCCCCTCCACCATAATCCTCGATCATATTGTAGCGGTGCTTAGGCGAAGCCCTGCGACGGTAGAACATTAAAATCGTCACCACGCCGTCGTGCTGATGGAACTCCTCCCCGACGCTTTGCTGGATCGGAGCCCGGGGATCGTCATCGAGCTGAACGTGTGCCAAGAACTCGGAGGTGCCAGAGTAACGGTGCTTGGAATGGTCGGATCATGAAGACGTACGACTACATCAACCGCGTTGTCACAACGCTTCCGCTGTCGGTCTACAAGGGTATGTAGATCACACTCTCCCCTCTCGTTGCTATGCATCACCATGATCTTGCGTGTGCGTAGGAATTTTTTTTGAAATTACTACGTTCCTCAACAGTGGCATCCGAGCCTAGGTTTTATGTGTTGATGTTATATGCATGAGTAGAACACAAGTGAGTTGTGGGCGATATAAGTCATACTGCTTACCAGCATGTCATACTTTGGTTCGGCGGTATTGTTGGACGAAGCGGCCCGGACCGACATTACGCGTACGCTTACGCGAGACCGGTTCTCCCGACGTGCTTTGCACAAAGGTGGCTAGCGGGTGACAGTTTCTCCAACTTTAGTTGAACCGAGTGTGGCTACGCCCGGTCCTTGCGAAGGTTAAAACAACACCAACTTGACAAACTATCGTTGTGGTTTTGATGCGTAGGTAAGATTGGTTCTTGCTTAAGCCCGTAGCAGCCACGTAAAACTTGCAACAACAAAGTAGAGGACGTCTAACTTGTTTTTGCAGGGCATGTTGTGATGTGATATGGTCAAGACATGATGCTAAATTTTATTGTATGAGATGATCATGTTTTGTAACCGAGTTATCGGCAGCTGGCAGGAGCCATATGGTTGTCGCTCTATTGTATGCAATGCAATCGCGCTGTAATGCTTTACTTTATCACTAAGCGGTAGCGATAGTCATGGAAGCATAAGATTGGCGAGACAACAACGATGCTACGATGGAGATCAAGGTGTCGCGCCGGTGACGATGGTGATCATGACGGTGCTTCGAAGATGGAGATCACAAGCACAAGATGATGATGGCCATATCATATCACTTATATTGATTGCATGTGATGTTTATCTTTTATGCATCTTATCTTGCTTTGATTGCCTGTAGCATTTTAAGATGATCTCTCACTAATTATCAAGAAGTGTTCTCCCTTAGTATGCACCGTTGCGAAAGTTCTTCGTGCTGAGACACCACGTGATGATCGGGTGTGATAGGCTCTACGTTCAAATACAACGGGTGCAAAACAGTTGCACACGCGGAATACTCAGGTTATACTTGATGAGCCAAGCATATACAGATATGGCCTCGGAACACGGAGACCGAAAGGTCGAGCGTGAATCATATAGTAGATATGATCAACATAGTGATGTTCACCAATGAAACTACTCCATCTCACGTGATGATCGGACATGGTTTAGTTGATTTGGATCACGTAATCACTTAGAGGATTAAAGGGATGTCTATCTAAGTGGGAGTTCTTAAGTAATATGATTAATTGAACTTAAATTTATCATGAACTTAGTCCTGGTAGTATTTTGCAAATTATGTTGTAGATCAATAGCTCGCGTTGTTGCTTCCCTGTGTTTATATGTTCCTAGAGAAAATTGTGTTGAAAGATGTTAGTGGCGATGATGCGGATTGGATTCGTGATCTGAGGTTTATCCTCATTGCTGCACAGAAGAATTATGTCCTTGATGCACCGCTAGGTGACGGACCTATTGCAGGAGCAGATGCAGACGTTATGAATGTTTGGCTAGCTCAATATGATGACTACTTGATAGTTTAGTGCACCATGCTTAATGGCTTAGAATCGGGCCTTCAAAGACGTTTTGAACGTCATGGAGCATATGAGATGTTTCAGGAGTTGAAGTTAATATTTCAAGCAAATACCCGGGTTGAGAGATATGAAGTCTCCAACAAGTTCTATAGCTAAAAGATGAAGGAGAATCGCTCAACTAGTGAGCATGTGCCCAGATTGTCTGAGTACTACAATCGCTTGAATCAAGTGGGAGTTAATCTTCCAGATAAGATAGTGATTGATAGAATTCTCTAGTCACCATCACCAAGTTAGTAGAACTTCGTGATGAACTATGATATGCAAGGGATAACGGAAACGATTCCCAAGCTCTTCGTAATGCGGAAATTGACGAAGGTAGAAATCGAGAAAAACATCAAGTGTTGATGGTAGACAAGACCACTAGTTTCAAGAAAAGGGCGGAGGGAAGAAGGGGAACTTCAAGAAGAACAGCAAGCAAGTTGCTGCTCAAGTGAAGAAGCCCAAGTCTGGTCCTAAGCCTGAGACTAAGTGTTTCTACTGCAAAGGGACTGGTCACTGGAAGCGGAACTACCCCAAGTGATTGGCAGATAAGAAGGATGGCAAAGTGAACATAAGTATATTTGATATACATGTTATTTATGTGTACTTTACTAGTGTTTATAGCAACCCCTCAGTATTTTGATACTAGTTCAGTTGCTAAGATTAGTAAGTCGAAACGGGAGTTGCAGAATAAACAGAGACTAGTTAAGGGTGAAGTGACGATGTGTGTTGGAAGTGGTTCCAAGATTGATATGATCATCATCGCACACTCCCTATACTTTCGGGATTAGTGTTGAACCTGAATAAGTGTTATTTGGTGTTTGCGTTAAGCATGAATATGATTTGATCATGTTTATTGTAATACGGTTATTCATTTAAGTAAGAGAATAAATTGTTGTTCTGTTTACATGAATAAAACCTTATATGGTTACACACCCAATGAAAATAGTTCGTTGGATCTCGATCGTAGTGATACACATAATCATAAATATTGAAACCAAAAGATGCAAAGTTAATAATGATAGTGCAACTTATTTGTAGCACTGCCGTTTAGTTCATATTTGTGTAAAGCGCATGAAGAAACTCCATGCTGATGGGATTTTGGAATCACTTGATGCTTGCGAACCATGCCTCATGGGCAAGATGACTAAGACTCCGTTCTCCGGAGCGAGCAACTGACTTATTGGAAATAATACATACGGATGTATGCGGTCCGATGAGTGTTAAGGCTCACGGCAAGTATCGTTATTTTCTGAACTTCACAGATGATTTGAGCAGATATGGGTATATCTACTTGATGAAACATAAGTCTGAAACATTTGAAAAGTTCAAAGAATTTCAGAGTGAAGTGGAAAATCATCGTGACAAGAAAATAAAGTTTCTACGATCTGATCGCGGAGACAAATATTTGAGTTACGAGTTTGGTCTTCAATTAAAACAATGTGGAATAGTTTCACAAACTCATGCCACATGGAACACCACAGCATAATGGTGTGTCCGAACGTCATAACCGTACTTTATTGGATATAGTGCAATCTATGATGTCTCTTACCGATCTACCACTATCATTTTGGGGTTATGCATTAGAGACAGCTGCATTCACGTTAAAAGGGCACCATCTAAATCTGTTGAGACGACACCGTATGAACTGTGGTTTGGCAAGAAACCAAAGTTGTCGTTTCTTAAAGTTTGGGGTTGCAATGCTTATGTGAAAAAGTTTCATCCTGATAAGCTCAAACCCAAATCGGAAAAGTGTGTCTTCATAGGATACCCAAAAAGTTACTGTTGGGTACACCTTCTATCACAGATCCAAAGGCAATACATTCGTTGCTAAGAATGGATCCTTTCTAGAGAAGGAGGTTCTCTCGAAAGAAGTGAGTGGGAGGAAAGTAGAAACTTGATAAGGTAATTGTACCTTCTCCCTTATTGGAAAGTAGTTCATCACAGAAATCTGTTCCTGTGACTACTACACCAATTAGTGAGGAAGCTAATGATGATGATCATGTAACTTCAGATCAAGTTACTACCGAATCTCGTAGGTAAACCAGAGTGAGATCCGCACTAGGGTGGTACGGTAATCCTGTTCTGGAGGTCATGCTACTTGACCATGATGAACCTACGAACTATGAAGAAGCGATGGTGAGCCCAGATTCCGCAAAATGGCTTGAGGCCATGAAATCTGAGATGGGATCCATGTATGAGAACAAAGTATGGACTTTGGTTGACTTGCCCGATGATCGGCAAGCAATTGAGAATAAATGGATCTTCAAGAGGAAGACGGACGCTGATAGTAGTGTTACTATCTACAAAGCTAGAATTGTCGCAAAAGGTTTTCGACAAGTTCAAGGTGTTGACTACGATGAGAGTTTCTCACTCGTATCTATGCTTAAGTCTGTCCAAATCATGTTAGCAATTGCCGCGTTTTATGAAATCTGGCAAATGGATAAACAAAACTGCATTCCTTAATAGATTTATTAAAGAAGAGTTGTATATGATACAACCAGAAGGTTTTGTCAATCCTAAAGGTGCTAACAAAATATGCAAGCTCCAGCGATCCATCTATGGACTGGTGCAAGCATCTCGGAGTTGGAATATACGCTTTGATAAGTTGATCAAAGCATATAGTTTTATACAGACTTGCGGTGAAGCCTGTATTTACAAGAAAGTGAGTGGGAGCACCACAACATTTCTGATAAGTATATGTGTATGAAATATTGTTAATCGGAAATAATGTAGAATTATTCTGCAAAGCATAAAGGAGTGTTTGAAAGGAATTTTCCAAAGAAATACCTCGGTGAAGTTGCTTACATATTGAGCATCAAGATCTATAGAGATAGATCAAGACGCTTGATAAGGTTTTTCAATAAATACATACCTTGACAAGATTTTGAAGTAGTTCAAAATGGAACAGTCAAAGAAAGAGTTTCTTGCCTATGTTACAAGGTGTGAAATTGAGTAAGACTCAAAGCCCGACCACGGCAGAAGATAGAAAGAGAATGAATGTCATTCCCTATGCCTTGGTCATAGGTTCTATAAAGTATGCCATGCTATGTACCAGATCTATTGTATACCCTACCACTGAGTTTGGCAAGGGAGTACAATAGTGATCTAGGAGTAGATCACTGGACAACGGTCAAAATTATCCTTAGTGGAATAAGGATACGTTTCTCGATTATGGAAGTGAAAAAAGGTTCGTCGTAAAGGGTTACGCCGATGCAAGTTTTGACACTAATCTAGATGAATCTGAGTCTCAATCTAGATACATATTGAAAGTGGGAGCAATTAGGTAGAGTAGCTCCATGCAGAGCATTGTTGACATAAAGATTTGCAAAATACATACGGATCTGAATATAACAGACCCGGTGACTAAAATTATCTCACAAGCAAAACATGATCACACCTTAGTGCTCTTTGGGTGTTAATCACATAGCGATGTGAACTAGATTACTGACTCTAGTAAACCCTTTGGGTGTTGGTCACATATCGATGTGGACTATGGGTGTTAATCACATGGTGATGTGAACTATTGCTAAAAAATCACATGGCGATGTGAACTAGATTATTGACTCTAGTGCAAGTGGGAGACTGAAGGAAATATGCCCTAGAGGCAATAATAAAGTTATTATTTATTTCCTAATATCATGATAAAATTTATTATTCATGCTAGAATTGTATTAACCGGAAACATAATACATGTGTGAATACATAGACAAACAGAGTGTCACTAGTATGCCTCTACTTGACTAGCTCGTTAATCAAAGATGGTTATGTTTCCTAACCATGAACAAAGAGTTGTCATTTGATTAACGGGATCACATCATTAGTTGAATGATCTGATTGACATGACCCATTCCATTAGCTTAGCACCCGATCGTTTAGTATGTTGCTATTGCTTTCTTCATGACTTATACATGTTCCTATGACTATGAGATTATGCAACTCCCGGTTGTCGGAGGAACACTTTGTGTGCTACCAAACGTCACAACGTAACTGGGTGATTATAAAGGAGCTCTACAGGTGTCTCCAAAGGTACATGTTGGGTTGGCGTATTTCGAGATTAGGATTTGTCACTCCGATTGTCGGAGAGGTATCTCTAGGCCCCCCTCGGTAATGCACATCACTGAAGCCTTGCAAGCATTGCAACTAAAGAGTTAGTTGCGGGATGATGTATTATGGAACGAGTAAAGAGACTTGCCGGTAACGAGATTGAACTAGGTATTGGATACCGACGATCGAATCTCGGGCAAGTAACATACCGATGACAAAGGGAACAACATATGTTGTTATGCGGTTTGACCGATAAAGATCTTCGTAGAATATGTAGGAGCCAATATGGGCATCCAGGTCCTGCTATTGGTTATTGACCGGAGACGTGTCTCGGTCATGTCTACATTGTTCTTGAACCGTAGGGTCCGCACGCTTAAGGTTTCGATGACAGTTATATTATGAGTTTATGAGTTTTGATGTACCAAAGGAGTTCGGAGTCCCGGATGAGATCGGGGACATGACGAGGAGTCTCGAAATGGTCGAGACGTAAAGATCGATATATTGGACGACTATATTCGGACATCGGAAAGGTTCCGAGTGATTCGGGTATTTTTCGGAGTACCGGGTAGTTACGGGAGAAGCAATGGGCCTTGATGGGCTTTAGTGGGAAGAGGAGAAAGGGCCAAGGGGCTGCTGCGCCCCCCTCCCCTCTGGTCCGATTTGGACTAGGGAAAAGGGGACCGGCCACCTTTCCTTCTCCTCCACTTCCTTCTCCCTTCCTCCCCTCTTGGTGGACTCCTACTTGGACTTGGAGTCCTAGTAGGACTCCACATCCTGGCCGCACCAATTGCCTTGGCCGGCCTCATCCTCCTCCATCCTTTATATACTGAGGCAAGGGGCACCCCATGAACACAAGTTGATCTTCATGATCGTTCTCTTAGCCGTGTGCGGTGCCCCCCTCCACCATGATCCTCGATCATATTGTAGCGGTGCTTAGACGAAGCCCTGCGACGGTAGAACATCAAAATCGTCACCACGCCGTCGTGCTGACGGAACTCCTCCCCGACGCTTTGCTGGATCGGAGCCCGGGGATCGTCATCGAGCTGAACGTGTGCCAAGAACTCGGAGGTGCCGGAGTAACGGTGCTTGGATCGGTCGGATCGTGAAGACGTACGACTACATCAACCGCGTTGTCACAACGCTTCCGCTGTCGGTCTACAAGGGTACGTAGATCACACTCTCCCCTCTTGTTGCTATGCATCACCATGATCTTGCGTGTGCGTAGGAATTTTTTTGAAATTACTACGTTCCCCAACTCATAGATCGCACCATATCCAATTGAGTGCGATTACGACGTTCGGACACACCATTACGCTGAGGTGTTCCAGGCGGCGTGAGTTGTGAAACTATTCCACATTTCCTTAAGTGCGTGCCAAATTCGTGACTCAAGTATTCTCCCCCACGATCTGATCGCAAGAACTTGATTTTTCTGTCACATTGATTCTCGACCTCACTCTGAAATTCCTTGAACTTTTCAACGGTCTCAGACTTGTGTTTCATTAAGTAGACATACCCATATCTACTCAAGTCATCAGTGAGGGTGAGAACATAACGATAGCCACCGCGGGCCTCAACACTCATTGGACCGCACACATCAGTATGTATGATTTCCAATAAGTTGGTTGCTCGCTCCATTGTTCCTGAGAATGGAGTCTTGGTCATTTTACCCATGAGGCATGTTTCGCACATGTCAAATGATTCGTAATCAAGAGACTAAAAGTCCATCTACATGGAGCTTCTTCATGCATTTGACACCTATGTGACCAAGGCGGCAGTGCCACAAGTATGTGGGACTATCATTATCAACCTTACATCTTTCGGTATTCAAACTATGTATATGTGTAACATTACGCTCGAGATTCATTAAGAATAAACCATTCACCAGTGGAGCATGACCGTAAATATATCTCTCATATAAATAGAACAACCATTATTCTCGGATTTAAATGAGTAGCCATCTCGAATTAAACGAGATCCTGATACAATGTTCATGCTCAAAGTTGGCACTAAATAACAATTATTGAGGGTTAAAACTAATCCCATAGGTAAATGTAGAGGTAGCGTGCCGACGGCGATCACATCGACCTTGGAACCATTCCCGACGCGCATCGTCACCTCGTCCTTCGCCAGTCTCCGCTTATTCAGCAGCTCCTGCTTTGAGTTACAAATGTGAGCAACCACACCGGTATCAAATACCCAGGAGCTACTACGAGTACTGGTAAGGTACACATCAATTACATGTATATCACATATACCTTTAGTGTTGCCGGCCTTCTTGTCCGCTAAATATTTGGGGCAGTTCCGTTTCCAGTGACCACTTCCCTTGCAATAAAAACACTCAGTCTCGGGCTTGGGTCCATTCTTTGGCTTCTTCCCGGCAGCTTGCTTACCGGGCGCGGCAACCCCCTTGCCGTCCTTCTTGAAGTTCTTCTTACCCTTGCCTTTCTTAAACTTAGTGGTTTTATTCACCATCAACACTTGATGTTCCTTTTTGATCTCTGCCTCCACTGATTTCAGCATTGAATATACCTCAGGAATGGTCTTTTCCATCCCCTGCATATTGAAGTTAATCACAAAACTCTTGTAGCTCGATGGAAGCGACTGAAGGATTCTGTCAATGACCGCGTCATCCGGGAGATTAACTCCCAGCTGAGTCGTGCAATTATGCAACCCAGACATTTTGAGTATGTGCTCACTGACAGAACTATTTTCCTCCATCTTACAACTGAAGAACTTGTCGGAGACTTCATATCTCTCGACCCGGGCATGAGCCTGGAAAACCATTTTCAGCTATTCGAACATCTCATATGCTCCGTGTTGCTTAAAACGCTTTTGGAGCCCCGGTTCTAAGCTCGTGACTGCGAAGCGTTCATAACGTCTTGGTTCTCTGGGATGGGTGCGTCACCTAGCGGTGCTTCTAGGACATAATCTTTCTTGGAAGCTATGAGGATGATCCTCAGGTTCCGGACCCAGTCCGTATAGTTGCTGCCATCATCTTTCAGCTTGGTTTTCTCTAGGAACGTGTTGAAGTTGAGGACAACATGGGCCATTTGATCTACAAGACATATTGTAAAGATTTTAGACTAAGTTCATGATAATTAAGTTCATCTAATAAAATTATTCAATGAACTCCCACTCACATAGACATCCCTCTAGTCATCTAAGTGAAACATGATCCAAGTCAACTAGGCCGTGTCCGATCATCACGTGAGACGGACTAGTCAACATCGGTGAACATCTTCATGTTGATCATATCTTCTATACGACTCATGCTCGACCTTTCGGTCTTCCGTGTCCCGAGGCCATGTCTGTACATGCTAGGCTCGTCAAGTCAACCTAAGTGTATTGCGTATGTAAATCTGGCTTACACCCGTTGTATTCGAACATTAGAATCTATCACACCCGATCATCACGTGGTGCTTCGAAACAAAGAACCTTCGCAACGGTGCACAGTTAGGGGGAACACTTTCTTGAAATTATTACGAGGGATCATCTTATTTAAGCTACCGTCGTTCTAAGCAAATAAGATGTAAAACATGATAAACATCACATGCAATCAAATAGTGACATGATATGGCCAATATCATTTGCTCCTTTTGATCTCCATCTTCGAGGCTCCATGATCATCGTTGTCACCGGCATGACACCATGATCTCCATCATCGTGTCTTGTTGAAGTTGTCTCGTCATCTATTACTTCTACTACTATGGCTAACGCTTTAGCAATAAAGTAAAGTAGTTACATGACGTTTATGTTGACACGCAGGTCATAAATAAATTAAGACAACTCCTATGGTTCCTGCCGGTTGTCATACTCATCGACATGCAAGTCGTGATTCCTATTACAAGAACATGATCAATCTCATACATCACATATATCATTCATCACATCCTTTTGGCCACATCACATCACACGACACATGCTGCAAAAACAAGTTAGACGTCCTCTAATTGTTGTTGCAAGTTTTTACGTGGCTGCTATAGGTTTCTAGCAAGAACGTTTCTTACCTATGCCAAAACCACAACGTGATATGCCAATTTCTATTTACCCTTCATAAGGACCCTTTTCATCGAATCCGATCCGACTAAAGTGGGAGAGACAGACACCCGCTAGCCACCTTATGCAACTAGTGCATGTCAGTCGGTGGAACCAGTCTCACGTAAGCGTACGACTAAGGTCGGTCCGGGCCGCTTCATCCCACGATGCCGCCGAATCAAGATAATACTAGTAACGGCAAGTAAATTGACAATATCGACGCCCACACCTGCTTTGTGTTCTACTCGTGCATAGAAACTACGCATAGACCTAGCTCATGATGCCACTCTTGGGAACGTAGCAGAATTTTAAAATTTTCTACGCATCACCAAGATCAATCTATGGAGTCATCTAGCAACGAGGGAGAGGGGAGTGCATCCTCATACCCTTGTAGATCGCGAGCGGAAGCGTTCAAGAGAACAGGGATGATGGAGTCGTACTCATCGTGATCCAAATCACCGATGACCTAGCGCCGAACGGACGGCACCTCCGCGTTCAACACACGTACGGTTGGGAAGACGTCTCCTCCAACTTGATCCAGCAAGGGGGAAGGAGAGGTTGATGGCGATCTCGGCAGGGCTTCGCCAAGCTTAGCGAGAGGGAGAGGTGTCACGGGAGGGAGAGGGAGGCGCCAGGGGCTAGGGTGCGGCTGCCCTCCCTCCCCCCACTATATATAGGACTCCTAGGGGGGCGCCGGCCATAGGAGATGGGATCTCCAAGGGGGGCGGCGGCCAAGGGGGGTGGCTTGCCCCCCAAGCCAAGTGGGGCGCCCCCCACCCATAGGGTTTCCAACCCTAGGCACAGGGGAAGGCCCAAGGGGGGCGCACCAGCCCACTAGGGGCTGGTTCCCCTCCCACTTCAGCCCATGGGGCCCTCCGGGATAGGTGGCCCCACCCGGTGGTCCCGGTACAATACCTGTGACCCCTGAAACTTTCCCGATGGCCGAAACTGGACTTCGTATATATAATTCTTCACCTCCGGACCATTCCGGAACTCCTCATGACATCTGGGATCTCATCCGGGACTCCGAACAACTTTTGGTTTACCGTATACTGATATCTCAACAACCCTAGCGTCACCGAACCTTAAGTGTGTAGACCCTACGGGTTCGGTAGACACGCAGACATGACCGAGACGACTCTCCGGTCAATAACCAACAGCAGGATCTGGATACCCATGTTGGCTCCCACATGCTCCTCGATGATCTCATCGAATGAACGACAATGTCGAGGATTCAATTAATCCCGTATACAATTTCCTTTGTCAATCGATATAAGGGTCGCTTTGAGATCCACCAAGCAATGATCACACTACCATGTTTTTTTCTTTTTGATCTTACGCAACTGTGCACGTGAAGTATTTACAGAAACCATCGAATCAAGAAGATGCTCGCGCTTCTCCGGCCGGACGGCAAACTTCGATCGTCAGAAGCAGCTCGGCGGTCAGACCTCTCCGGACGTGGACCGGCCAGCATTTCCGCACTTGGCCTGCGCCGGCCGCCTGTGCTTGTACGTCAGACTAATGTTCCTGAGCTTGATCCCGCTGCAGGGGTTGGTGCCGCTGCAGTTGAACTTCACTGCAACGGGCATCGCCGATGTGCCCTCGGATGTCCGTGTATGATATGTTGCTGATCTACACCCCGAGCTCTGCATGCACACACAACAACAGAGCTCATGATATAGCCGATGGACGGATTGACGTGCAGGGAACTTGAATGGGGGCATCTCTTACGTACATTGCCTGGGCAGTCGACCTTGCGGGGGCAGTAGTTCTCCGATGAGGATGGGGTTGGCCACGCGGTTCATGGTGACCCGTGAGAAGGAGACGTTGGTGACGGAGCCGGAGTTGGGCATCGCCCACGTCTTGATCCGCAGGCCATTGGTCGTGCCCGTCAACACCGCCTTGTCCACCGTCACGTTCCTCACCCCCTCCTCACCGTCCTACCATCCCAGGCTCCTGATGCTGCCACCGTCCATCCAATGCAAACACAAAACCAATGCTATTACGTTGCGCAAACCACAAGCAGACACAATAATGGATGATGAACCAGCAACTGAAGGTGACACCTGATGTCGTGGCCCGGACCGCACTTGATGTCCCTGATGAGCACGTCGGTGGTGCCGGGCCCTAAGGAGACGCAATCATCGCCGGTGCCGATGGTGGTGTTGAGGATGCTCACATGGCGGGAGTGGCTGATGTGGATGCCATTGGTGTTGGGGCTGTTGGCCGGTGCAATGATCCGTATGCCTTGGACCGTCATGCCGGTGCAGTCGAAGATGGCCATGTGGAATACCTTGCTGTCGAGCAGCGTCAGCTGCTTCACACTCACACCTTTAGACTGGCTAATATCAAGCATCTGCAATCGTACGTACGTATGTCCAACGCCCGTCACAAGGAAACTGAATCCAACCACATTGCAAAAAAAAACCCAAGAAGTTCATGTCATCACTCACCCTGGGTCCTTGCCCGGTGCAATTGCCGACCTTCTTGCACGCCAATACTCCTGTCCCTGCCTGTCTAGCGTCCCGCCGCGGATCGCCAGGCCATCGGCGTGGTGGAACATGATCCACGCCCTGCTGTCCACTGCCGGCGACGCAAAGACGGTGCCGTTGTTGTCAATGGCCACGACCACGCCGGCGCTTCGGCAGGGCCCCCTAAAATAGGCCGGGCTAAGCAGGAACCTGCCCGCCAGCATGTGAAGCACCGGTCGGGAGCCGTAGCGCCTCGTGTCGTTGCACGCTACACCCCACGCGGCCAGGAACGCCCCCACCGAGTCCGCCCTGCCATCAGGCCTCACGCCGTAGTCCACCACATTGTACTCCGCCGCCACCGTCAACGCCACTAGCAGCAGCGAGAGCCTATGGCTGCTCATCTTCCGCACGATCGATCACACACAAATATGTCTATGCCTAAGGTCTCCTTTAGTTTGGAGGAATTTCGTAGGCTGTCGGCAAAGATGACATAGGCCTCTCTCAAGTTCGGGAATAGAGAGTTAAAGATTTCTGCTCTTGGTCAGTTACAAATGGGGAGAGAAGTGAGGCCACTTGATCTAAAAGTTTATCAAGCCGCTTTCCGCCAAACGACATAACACGGATTAGTTAGACGGACACCCAGACTCCCGTAAGCCTATACGCTCAGGCTGGTTGTAATGGAGAGTATCATATATTAGTATCATGCATATGATACTAGTGTATGATATTACCTCCCTAATGCATAGTTGTTGGGAATAGCAGAATTTTAAAATTTTCTACGCATCACCAAGATCAATCTATGGAGTCATCTAGCAACGAGGGAGACGGGAGTGCATCTACATACCCTTGTAGATCGCGAGCGAAAGCGTTCAGGAGAACGGGGTTGATGGAGTCGTACTCGTCGTGATCCAAATCACCGATGATCCTAGCGCCGAACGGACGGCACCTCCGCGTTCAACACACGTACGGTTGGGAAGACGTCTCCTCCAACTTGATCCAGCAAGGGGGAAGGAGAGGTTGATGGAGATCCAGCAGCACGGCGGCGTGGTGGTGGAAGCAACGGCGATCTCGGCAGGGCTTCGCCAAGCTTAGCGAGAGGGAGAGGTGTCACGGGAGGGAGAGGGAGGCTAGTTCCCCTCCCACTTCAGCCCATGGGGCCCTCCGGGATAGGTGGCCCCACTCGGTGGACCCCCGGGACCCTTCCGGTGGTCCCGGTACAATACCGGTGACCCCCGAAACTTTCCCGATGGCCGAAACTGGACTTCCTATATATAATTCTTCACCTCCGGACCATTCCGGAACTCCTCGTGACGTCCGAGATCTCATCCGGGAATCCGAACAACTTTCGGGTTACCGTATACTAATATCTCAACAACCCTAGCGTCACCGAACCTTAAGTGTGTAGACCCTACGGGTTCGGGAGACACGCAGACATGACCGAGACGAATCTTCGGTCAATAACCAACAGCGGGATCTGGATACCCATGTTGGCTCCCACATGCTCCTCGATGATCTCATCGGATGAACCACGATGTGGAGGATTCAATCAATCCCGTATACAATTCCCTTTGTCAATCGGTACGTTACTTACCTGAGACTCGATCGTCGGTATCCCAATACCTCGTTCAATCTCGTTACCGGCAAGTCACTTTACTCGTACCGTAATGCATGATCCCGTGATCAACCACTTGGTCACATTGAGCTCATTATGATGATGCATTACCGAGTGGGCCCAGAGATACCTCTCCGTCATACAGAGTGACAAATCCCAGTCTCGATTCGTGCCAACCCAACAGACACTTTCGGAGATACCCGTAGTGCACCTTTATAGTCACCCAGTTACGTTGTGACGTTTGGCACACCCAAAGAACTCCTATGGTATCCGGGAGTTGCACAATCCCATGGTCTAAGAAAATGATACTTGACATTTGGAAAAGCTATAGCAAACGTACTACACGATCTTTGAGCTATGCTTAGGATTGGGTCTTGTCCGTCACATCATTCTCCTAATGATGTGATCCCGTTATCAATGACATCTAATGTCCATAGTCAGGAAACCATGACTATCTTTTGATCAACGAGCTAGTCAACTAGAGGCTCACTAGGGACGTGTTGTGGTCTATGTATTCACACATGTATTACGATTTCCGGATAACACAATTATAGCATGAACAATAGACAATTATCATGAACAATGAAATATAATAATAACCATTTTATTACTGCCTCTAGGGCATATTTCCAACAGTCTCCCACTTGCACTAGAGTCAATAGTCTAGTTACATTGTGATGAATCGAACACCCATAGAGTTCTGGTGTTGATCATGTTTTGCTCTAGGGAGAGGTTTAGTCAACGGATCTGCTACATTCAGGTCCGTATGTACTTTACAAATATCTATGTCTCCATTTTTAACACTTTCACGAATGGAGTTGAAGCGACGCTTGATATGCCTGGTCTTCCTATGAAACTTGTGCTCCTTGGCAAGGGCAATAGCTCTAGTGTTGTCACAGAAGAGAGTCATCGGGCCCGACGCATTGGGAATGACTCCTAGGTCGGTAATGAACTCCTTCACCCAGATTGCTTCTTGTGCTGCCTCCGAGGCTGCCATGTACTCCGCTTCACATGCAGATCCCGCCACAACGCTTTGCTTGCAACTGCACTAGCTTACTGTCCCACCATTCAAAATATACACGTATTCGGTTTGTGACTTAGAGTCATCCAGATCTGTGTCGAAGCTAGCATCGACGTAACCCTTTACGACAAGCTCTTCGTCACCTCCATAAACAAGAAACATATCCTTAGTCCTCTTCAGGTACTTCAGGATATTCTTCACCGCTGTCCAGTGTACCATGCCGGGATTACTGTGGTACCTTCCTACCAAACTTACGGCAAGGTTTACATCAGGTCTGGTACACAACATAGCATACATGATAGACCCTATGGCCGAGGCATAGGGGACGACACTCATCTTTTCTCTATCTTCTGCCGTGGTCGGGCATTGAGCCGTGCTCAATCTCGTACCTTGCAATACAGGCAAGAACCCCTTCTTTGACTGATTCATATTGAACTTCTTCAATATCTTGTCAAGGTACGTACTCTGTGAAAGACCAATGAGGCGTCTCGATCTATCTCTATAGATCTTGAAGCCTAATATGTAAGCAGCTTCTCCAAGATCCTTCATTGAAAAACACTTGTTCAAGTAGGCCTTTATGCTTTCCAAGAATTCTATATCATTTCCCATCAACAATATGTCATCCACATACAATATGAGAAATGCTACACAGCTCCCACTCACTTTCTTGTAAATGCAGGCTTCTCGATAAGTCTGCGTAAACCCAAACGCTTTGATCATCTGATCAAAACGAATGTTCCAACTCTGAGATGCTTGCACCAGCCCATAGATCGAGCGTTGGAGCTTGCACACCTTGTCAGCATTCTTAGGATCGACAAAACCTTCCGGCTGCATCATATACAATTCTTCCTTAAGGAAACCATTAAGGAATGCCGTTTTGACGTCCATTTGCCATATCTCATAATCATAGAATGCGGCAATTGCTAACATGATTCGGACGGACTTCACCTTCGCTACAGGTGAGAAAGTCTCATCGTAGTCAACCCCTTGAACTTGTCGATAACCCTTAGCGACAAGCCGAGCTTTATAGATGGTCACATTACCATCCGCGTCTGTCTTCTTCTTAAAGATCCATTTATTTTCTATGGCTCGCCGATCATCGGGCAAGTCAGTCAAAGTCCATACTTCATTTTCATACATGGATCCTATCTCGGATTTCATGGCTTCCAGCCATTTGTCGGAATCTGGGCCTGCCATCGCTTCCTCATAGTTCGAAGGTTCACCGTTGTCTAACAATATGATTTCAAAGACAGGGTTGCCGTACAACTCTAGTGCGGAATGTGTCCTTTTGGACCTACGAAGTTCAATAGCAACTTGATCTGAAGTTTCATGATCATCATCATTAACTTCCTCTTTAGTCGGTGCAGGCACCTCAGGAACATTTTCTTGAGTTGCGTCACTTTCCGGTTCAAGAGGTAATATTTCATCAAGTTCTACTTTCCTCCCACTTACTTCTTTCGAGAGAAACTCTTTCTCTAGAAAGGATCCATTCTTGGCAACAAAGATCTTGCCTTCGGATCTGAGGTAGAAGGTATACCCAATAGTTTCTTTAGGGTATCCTATGAAGACGCAATTTTCCGATTTGGGTTCGAGCTTTTCAGGTTGAAGTTTCTTGACATAAGCATCGCATCCCCAAACTTTTAGAAACGACAGCTTAGGTTTCTTCCCAAACCATAATTCATACGGTGTCGTCTCAATGGATTTCGACGGAGCCCTATTTAAAGTGAATGCGGCAGTCTCTAAAGCATAGCCCCAAAATGACAGCGGTAGATCGGTAAGAGACATCATAGATCGCACCATATCCAATAGAGTGCGATTACGACGTTCGGACACACCATTACGCTGAGGTGTTCCAGGCGGCATGAGTTGTGAAACTATTCCACATTTCCTTAAGTGCGTGCCAAATTCGTGACTCAAGTATTCTCCCCCACGATCTGATCGCAAGAACTTGATTTTTCTGTCACGTTGATTCTCAACCTCACTCTGAAATTCCTTGAACTTTTCAACGGTCTCAGACTTGTGTTTCATTAAGTAGACATACCCATATCTACTCAAGTCATCAGTGAGGGTGAGAACATAACGATAGCCACCGCGGGCCTCAACACTCATTGGACCGCACACATCAGTATGTATGATTTCCAATAAGTTGGTTGCTCGCTCCATTGTTCCTGAGAATGGAGTCTTGGTCATTTTACCCATGAGGCATGGTTCGCACGTGTCAAATGATTCGTAATAAAGAGACTAAAAGTCCATCTACATGGAGCTTCTTCATGCATTTGACACCTATGTGACCAAGGCGGCAGTGCCACAAGTATGTGGGACTATCATTATCAACCTTACCTCTTTCGGTATTCAAACTATGTATATGTGTAACATTACGCTCGAGATTCATTAAGAATAAACCATTCACCAGTGGAGCATGACCGTAAATATATCTCTCATATAAATAGAACAACCATTATTCTCGGATTTAAATGAGTAGCCATCTCGAATTAAACGAGATACTGATACAATGTTCATGCTCAAAGTTGGCACTAAATAACAATTATTGAGGGTTAAAACTAATCCCATAGGTAAATGTAGAGGTAGCATGCCGACGACGATCACATCGACCTTGGAACCATTCCCGACGCGCATCGTCACCTCGTCCTTCGCCAGTCTCCGCTTATTCAGCAGCTCCTGCTTTGAGTTACAAATGTGAGCAACCACACCGGTATCAAATACCCAGGAGCTACTACGAGTACTGGTAAGGTACACATCAATTACATGTATATCACATATACCTTTAGTGTTGCCGGCCTTCTTGTCCGCTAAATATTTGGGGCAGTTCCGTTTCCAGTGACCACTTCCCTTGCAATAAAAACACTCAGTCTTGGGCTTGGGTCCATTCTTTGGCTTCTTCCCGGCAGCTTGCTTACCGGGCGCGGCAACCCCCTTGCCGTCCTTCTTGAAGTTCTTCTTACCCTTGCCTTTCTTAAACTTAGTGGTTTTATTCACCATCAACACTTGATGTTCCTTTTTGATCTCCGCCTCCACTGATTTCAGCATTGGATATACCTCAGGAATGGACTTTTCCATCCCCTGCATATTGAAGTTAATCACAAAGCTCTTGTAGCTCGGTGGAAGCGACTGAAGGATTCTGTCAATGACCGCGTCATCCGGGAGATTAACTCCCAGCTGAGTCGTGCAGTTATGCAACCCAGACATTTTGAGTATGTGCTCACTGACAGAACTATTTTCCTCCATCTTACAACTGAAGAACTTGTCGTAGACTTCATATCTCTCGACCCAGGCATGAGCTTGGAAAACCATTTTCAGCTATTCGAACATCTCATATGCTCCGTGTTGCTTAAAGCGCTTTTGGAGCCCCGGTTCTAAGCTGTAAAGCATGCCGCACTGAACAAGGGAGTAATCATCAGCACGTGACTGCGAAGCGTTCATAACGTCTTGGTTCTCTGGGATGGGTGCGTCACCTAGCGGTGCTTCTAGGACATATTCTCTCTTGGCAGCTATGAGGATGATCCTCAGGTTCCGGACCCAGTCCGTATAGTTGCTGCCATCATCTTTCAGCTTGGTTTTCTCTAGGAACGTGTTGAAGTTGAGGACAACGTGGGCCATTTGATCTACAAGACATATTGTAAAGATTTTAGACTAAGTTCATGATAATTAAGTTCATCTAATAAAATTATTCAATGAACTCCCACTCAGATAGACATCCCTCTAGTCATCTAAGTGAAACATGATCCGAGTCAACTAGGCCGTGTCCGATCATCACGTGAGACGGACTAGTCAACATCGGTGAACATCTTCATGTTGATCATATCTTCTATACGACTCATGCTCGACCTTTCGGTCTTCCGTGTCCCGAGGCCATGTCTGTACATGCTAGGCTCGTCTAGTCAACCTAAGTGTATTGCGTATGTAAATCTGGCTTACACCTGTTGTATTCGAACGTTAGAATCTATCACACCCGATCATCACGTGGTGCTTCGAAACAACGAACCTTCGCAACGGTGCACAGTTAGGGGAACACTTTCTTGAAATTATTACGAGGGATCATCTTATTTAAGCTACCGTCGTTCTAAGCAAATAAGATGTAAAACATGATAAACATCACATGCAATCAAATAGTGACATGATATGGCCAATATCATTTGCTCCTTTTGATCTCCATCTTCGGGGCTCCATGATCATCGTTGTCACCGGCATGACACCATGATCTCCATCATCATGATCTCCATCATCGTGTCTTCTTGAAGTTGTCTCGTCATCTATTACTTCTACTACTATGGCTAACGCTTTAGCAATAAAGTAAAGTAGTTACATGACGTTTATGTTGACACGCAGGTCATAAATAAATTAAGACAACTCCTATGGTTCCTGCCGGTTGTCATACTCATCGACATGCAAGTCGTGATTCCTATTACAAGAACATGATCAATCTCATACATCACATATATCATTCATCACATCCTTTTGGCCACATCACATCACACGACACATGCTGCAAAAGCAAGTTAGACGTCCTCTAATTGTTGTTGCAAGTTTTTACGTGGCTGCTATAGGTTTCTAGCAAGAACGTTTCTTACCTATGCCAAAACCACAACGTGATATGCCAATTTCTATTTACCCTTCATAAGGACCCTTTTCATCGAATCCGATCCGACTAAAGTGGGAGAGACAGACACCCGCTAGCCACCTTATGCAACTAGTGCATGTCAGTCGGTGGAACCAGTCTCACGTAAGCGTACGAGTAAGGTCGGTCCGGGCCGCTTCATCCCACGATGCCGCTAAATCAAGATAATACTAGTAACGGCAACTAAATTGACAATATCGACGCCCATAACTGCTTTGTGTTCTACTCGTGCATAGAAACTACGCATAGACCTAGCTCATGATGCCACTCTTGGGAACGTAGCAGAATTTTAAAATTTTCTACGCATCACCAAGATCAATCTATGGAGTCATCTAGCAATGAGGGAGAGGGGAGTGCATCTACATACCCTTGTATATCACGAGCGGAAGCGTTCAAGAGAACAGGGTTGATGGAGTCGTACTCGTCGTGATCCAAATCACCGATGACCTAGCGCCGAACGGACGGCACCTCCGCGTTCAACACACGTACGGTTGGGAAGACGTCTCCTCCAACTTGATCCAGCAAGGGGGAAGGAGAGGTTGATGGAGATCCAGCAGCACGACGGCGTGGTGGTGGAAGCAACGGCGATCTTGGCAGGGCTTCGCCAAGCTTAGCGAGAGGGAGAGGTGTCACGGGAGGGAGAGGGAGGCGCCAGGGGCTAGGGTGCGGTTGCCCTCCCTCCCCCCCACTATATATAGAACTCCTAGGGGGGCGCTGGCCCTAGGAGATGGGATATCCAAGGGGGGCGGCGGCCAAGGGGGTGGCTTGCCCCCCAAGCCAAGTGGGGCGCCCGGCCCCCACCCATAGGGTTTCCAACCCTAGGCGTAGGGGAAGGCCTAATGGGGGCGCACCAGCCCTCTAGGGGCTGGTTCCCCTCCCACTTCAGCCCATGGGGCCCTCCGGGATAGGTGGCCACACCCGGTGGACCCCCGGGACCCTTTCGGTGGTCCCGGTACAATACCTGTGACCCGCGAAACTTTCCCGATGGCCGAAACTGGACTTCGTATATATAATTCTTCACCTCCGGACCATTCCGGAACTCCTCGTGACATCTGGGATCTCATCCGGGACTCTGAACAACTTTTGGTTTACCGTATACTAATATCTCAACAACCCTAGCGTCACCGAACCTTAAGTGTGAAGACCCTACGGGTTCGGGAGACACGCAGACATGACCGAGACGACTCTCCGGTCAATAACCAACAGCGGGATCTGGATACCCATGTTGGCTCCCACATGCTCCTCGATGATCTCATCGAACGAACCACGATGTCGAGGATTCAATTAATCCCGTATACAATTTCCTTTGTCAATCGATATAAGGGTCACTTTGAGATCCACCAAGCAATGATCACACTACCATGTTTTTTTCTTTTTGATC
Organism: Triticum urartu; assembly: GCF_056163025.1. Classification (NCBI taxonomy): domain Eukaryota; kingdom Viridiplantae; phylum Streptophyta; class Magnoliopsida; order Poales; family Poaceae; genus Triticum; species Triticum urartu. The sequence continues at coordinate 720,085,006 of NC_141875.1, read as the reverse complement.
TTACACAACTGTGCACGTGAAGTATTTACAGAAACCATCGAATCAAGAAGATGCTCGCGCTTCTCCGGCCGGACAGCAAACTTCGATCGTCAGAAGCAGCTCGGCGGTCTAACCTCTCCGGACGTGGACCGGCCAGCATTTCCGCACTTGGCCTGCGCCGGCCGCCTGTGCTTGTACGTCAGACTAATGTTCCTGAGCTTGATCCCGCTGCAGGGGTTGGTGCCGCTGCAGTTGAACTTGACTGCAACGGGCGTCGCCGATGTGCCCTCGGATGTCCGTGTATGATATGTTGCCGATCTGCACCCCGAGCTCTGCATGCACACACAACAAGAGAGCTCATGATACAGTCGATGGACGGATTCACGTGCAGGGAACTTGAATGGGGGCATCTCTTACGTACATTGCCTGGGCAGTCGACCTTGCGGGGGCAGTAGTTCTGGTCGATGAGGATGGGGTTGGCCACGCGGTTCATGGCGCCCCGTGAGACGGAGACGTTGGTGACGGAGCCGGAGTTGGGCATCGCCCACGTCTTGATCCGCAGGCCATTGGTCGTGCCCGTCAACACTGCCTTGTCCACCGTCACGTTCCTCACCCCCTCCTCACTGTCCTACCATCCCAGGCTCCCGATGCTGCCACCATCCATCCAATGCAAACACAAAACCAATGCTATTACGTTGCGCAAACCACAAGCAGACACAATAATGGATGATGAACCAGCAACTGAAGGTGACACCTGATGTCGTGTCCCGGACCGCACTTGATGTCCAGGATGAGCACGTCGGTGGTACCGGGCCCTAAGGAGACGCAATCATCGCCGGTGCCGATGGTGGTGTTGAGGATGCTCACATGGCGGGAGTGGCTGACGTGGATGCCATCGGTGTTGGTGTTGTTGGCCAGTGCAATGATTCGTATGCCTTGGACCGTCACGCCGGTGCAGTCGAAGATGGCCATGTGGAATACCTTGCTGTCGAGCAGCGTCAGCTGCTTCACACTCACGCCTTTGGACTGGCTAATATCAAGCATCTGCAATCGTACGTACGTATGTCCAACGCCCGTCACAAGGAAACTGAATCCAACCACATTGCAAAAAAAACCCAAGAAGTTCATGTCATCACTCACCTTGGGACCTTGCCCGGTGCAATTGCCGACCTTCTTGCACGCCAATACTCCTGTCCCTGCCTGTCTAGCGTCCCGCCGCGGATCGCCAGGCCATCGGCGTGGTGGAACATGATCCACGCCCTGCTGTCCACTGCCGGCGGCGCGAAGACGGTGCCGTTGTTGTCAATGGCCACGACCACGCCAGCGCTTCGGCAGGTCCCCCTGAAATAGGCCGGGCTAAGCAGGAACCTGCCCGCCAGCATGCGCAGCACCGGTCGGGAGCCGTAGCGCCTCGTGTCATTGCACGCTGCACCCCACGCGGCCAGGAACGCCCCCGCCGAGTCCGCCCCGCCATCAGGCCTCACGCCGTAGTCCACCACATTGTACTCCGCCGCCACCGTCAACGCCACCAGCAGCAGCGAGAGCCTATGGCTGCTCATCTTCCGCACGATCGATCACACACAAATATGTCTATGCCTAAGGTCTCCTTTAGTTTGGAGGAATTTCATAGGCTGTCGACAAAGATGACATAGGCCTCTCTCAAGTTCGGGAATAGAGAGTTAATGATTTCTGCTCTTGGTCAATTATAAATGGGGGGAGAAGTGAGGCCACTTGATTTAAAAGTTTATCAAGCCGCTTTCCGCCAAACGACATAACACGGATTAGTTAGACGGACATCCAGACTCCCGTAAGCCTATGCACTCAGGCTGGTTGTAATGGAGAGTATCATATATTAGTATGATGCATATGATACTAGTGTATGATATTAACTCCCTAAAGCATAGTTGTTGGGAACGTAGCAGAATTTTAAAATTTTCTACGCATCACCAAGATCAATCTATGGAGTCATCTAGCAACGAGGGAGAGGGGAGTGCATCTACATACCCTTGTAGATCGCGAGCGAAAGCGTTCAAGAGAACGGGGTTGATGGAGTCGTACTCGTCGTGATCCAAATCACCGATGACCTAGCGCCGAACGGACGACACCTCCGCGTTCAACACACGTACGGTTGGGAAGACGTCTCCTCCAACTTGATCTAGCAAGGGGGAAGGAGAGGTTGATGGAGATCCAGCAGCACGACGGCGTGGTGGTGGAAGCAACGGCGATCTCGGCAGGGCTTCGCCAAGCTTAGCGAGAGGGAGAGGTGTCACGGGAGGGAGAGGGGGGCTAGTTTCCCTCCCACTTCAGCCCATGGGGCACTCCGGGATAGGTGGCCCCACCCGGTGGACCCCCGGGACCCTTCCGGTGGTCCCGGTACAATACCGGTGACCCCGGAAACTTTCCCGATGGCCGAAACTGGACTTCCTATATATAATTCTTCACCTCCGGACCATTCCGGAACTCCTCGTGACGTCCGAGATCTCATCCAGGACTCCGAACAACTTTCGAGTTACCGTATACTAATATCTCAACAACCCTAGCGTAACCGAACCTTAAGTGTGTAGACCCTACGGGTTCGGGAGACACACAGACATGACCGAGACGAATCTTCGGTCAATAACCAACAGCGGGATCTGGATACCCATGTTGGCTCCCACATGCTCCTCGATGATCTCATCGGATGAACCACGATGTCGAGGATTCAATCAATCCCGTATACAATTCCCTTTGTCAATCGGTACGTTACTTACCCGAGACTCGATCGTCGGTATCCCAATACCTCGTTCAATCTCGTTACCGGCAAGTCACTTTACTCGTACTGTAATGCATGATCCCGTGATCAACCACTTGGTCACATTGAGCTCATTATGATGATGCATTACCGAGTGGGCCCAGAGATACCTCTCCGTCATACGGAGTGACAAATCCCAGTCTCGATTCGTGCCAACCCAACAGACACTTTTGGAGATACCCGTAGTGCACCTTTATAGTCACCCAGTTACGTTGTGACGTTTGGCACACCCAAAGCACTCCTATGGTATCCGGGAGTTGCACAATCTCATGGTCTAAGGAAATGATACTTGACATTTGGAAAAGCTATAGCAAACGTGCTACATGATCTTTGAGCTATGCTTAGGATTGGGTCTTGTCCATCACATCATTCTCCTAATGATGTGATCCCGTTATCAATGACATCTAATGTCCATAGTCAGGAAACCATGACTATCTTTTGATCAACGAGCTAGTCAACTAGAGGCTCACTAGGGACGTGTTGTGGTCTATGTATTCACACATGTATTACGATTTCCGGATAACACAATTATAGCATGAACAATAGACAATTATCATGAACAATGAAATATAATAATAACCATTTTATTACTGCCTCTAGGGCATATTTCCAACAGTCTCCCACTTGCACTAGAGTCAATATTCTAGTTACATTGTGATGAATCGAACACCCATAGAGTTCTGGTGTTGATCATGTTTTGCTCTAGGGAGAGGTTTAGTCAACGGATCTGCTACATTCAGGTCCGTATGTACTTTACAAATATCTATGTCTCCATTTTAACACTTCCACAAATGGAGTTGAAGCGACGCTTGATATGCCTGGTCTTCCTGTGAAACCTGTGCTCCTTGGCAAGGGCAATAGCTCCAGTGTTGTCATAGAAGAGAGTCATCGGGCCCGACGCATTGGGAATGACTCCTAGGCCGGTAATGAACTCCTTCACCCAGATTGCTTCTTGTGCTGCCTCCGAGGCTGCCATGTACTCCGCTTCACATGCAGATCCCGCCACAACGCTTTGCTTGCAACTGCACCAGCTTACTGTCCCACCATTCAAAATATACACGTATTCGGTTTGTGACTTAGAGTCATCCAGATCTGTGTCGAAGCTAGCATCGACGTAACCCTTTACGATGAGGTCTTCGTCACCTCCATAAACGAGAAACATATCCTTAGTCCTCTTCAGGTACTTCAGGATATTCTTGACCGCTATCCAGTGTTCCATGCCGGGATTACTGTGGTACCTTCCTACCAAACTTACGGCAAGGTTTACATCAGGTCTGGTACACAACATAGCATACATGATAGACCCTATGGCCGAGGCATAGGGGACGACACTCATCTTTTCTCTATCTTCTGCCGTGGTCGGGCATTGAGCCGTGCTCAATCTCGTACCTTGCAATACAGGCAAGAACCCCTTCTTTGACTGATTCATATTGAACTTCTTCAATATCTTGTCAAGGTACGTACTCTGTGAAAGACCAATGAGGCGTCTCGATCTATCTCTATAGATCTTGATGCCTAATATGTAAGCAGCTTCTCCAAGATCCTTCATTGAAAAACACTTTTTCAAGTAGGCCTTTATGCTTTCCAAGAATTCTATATCATTTCCCATCAACAATATGTCATCCACATACAATATGAGAAATGCTACAGAGCTCCCACTCACTTTCTTGTAAATGAAGGCTTCTCCATAAGTCTGCGTAAACCCAAACGCTTTGATCATCTGATCAAAACGAATGTTCCAGCTCCGAGATGCTTGCACCAGCCCATAGATCGAGCGTTGGAGCTTGCACACCTTGTCAGCATTCTTAGGATCGACAAAACCTTCCGGCTGCATCATATACAATTCTTCCTTAAGGAAACCATTAAGGAATGCCGTTTTGACGTCCATTTGCTATATCTCATAATCATAGAATGCGGCAATTGCTAACATGATTCGGACGGACATCAGCTTCGCTACGGGTGAGAAAGTCTCATCGTAGTCAACCCCTTGAACTTGTCGATAACCCTTAGCGACAAGCCGAGCTTTAAAGATGGTCACATTGCCATCCGCGTCTGTCTTCTTCTTAAAGATCCGTTTATTTTCTATGGCTCGCCGATCATCGGGCAAGTCAGTCAAAGTCCATACTTCGTTTTCATACATGGATCCTATCTCAGATTTCATGGCTTCCAGCCATTTGTCGGAATCTGGGCCCGCTATCGCTTCCTCATAGTTCGAAGATTCACCGTTGTCTAACAATATGATTTCCAAGACAGGGTTGCCATACAACTCTGGTGCGGAACGTGTCCTTGTGGACCTACGAAGTTCAGTAGCAACTTGATCTGAAGTTTCATGATCATCATCATTAACTTCCTCTTTAGTCGGTGCAGGCACCTCAGGAACATTTTCTTGAGTTGCGTCACTTTCCGGTTCAAGAGGTAATATTTCATCAAGTTCTACTTTCCTCCCACTTACTTCTTTCAAGAGAAACTCTTTCTCTAGAAAGGATCCATTCTTGGCAACAAAGATCTTACCTTCGGATCTGAGGTAGAAGGTATACCCAATAGTTTCTTTAGGGTATCCTATGAAGACGCATTTTTCCGATTTGGGTTCGAGCTTTTCAGGTTGAAGTTTCTTGACATAAGCATCGCATCCCCAAACTTTTAGAAACGACAGCTTAGGTTTCTTCCCAAACCATAATTCATACGGTGCTGTCTCAACGGATTTCGACGGAGCCCTATTTAAAGTGAATGCGGCAGTCTCTAAAGCATAGCCCCAAAATGACAGCGGTAGATCGGTAAGAGACATCATAGATCGCACCATATCCAATAGAGTGCGATTACGACGTTCGGACACACCATTACGCTGAGGTGTTCCAGGCGGCGTGAGTTGTGAAACTATTCCACATTTCCTTAAGTGCGTGCCAATTTCGTGACTCAAGTATTCTCCCCCACGATCTGATTGCAAGAACTTGATTTTTCTGTCACGTTGATTCTCAACCTCACTCTGAAATTCCTTGAACTTTTCAACGGTCTCAGACTTGTGTTTCATTAAGTAGACATACCCATATCTACTCAAGTCATCAGTGAGGGTGAGAACATAACGATAGCCACCGCGAGCCTCAACACTCATTGGACCGCACACATCAGTATGTATGATTTCCAATAAGTTGGTTGCTCGCTCCATTGTTCCTGAGAATGGAGTCTTGGTCATTTTACCCATGAGGCATGGTTCGCACGTGTCAAATGATTCATAATCAAGAGACTAAAAGTCCATCTACATGGAGCTTCTTCATGCATTTGACACCTATGTGACCAAGGCGGCAGTGCCACAAGTATGTGGGACTATCATTATCAACCTTACATCTTTTGGTATTCACACTATGTATATGTGTAACATTACGCTCGAGATTCATTAAGAATAAACCATTCACCAGTGGAGCATGGCCATAAATATATCTCTCATATAAATAGAACAACCATTATTCTCGGATTTAAATGAGTAGCCATCTCGAATTAAATGAGATCCTGATACAATGTTCATGCTCAAAGCTGGCACCAAATAACAATTATTGAGGGTTAAAACTAATCCCATAGGTAAATGTAGAGGTAGCGTGCCGACGGCGATCACATCGACCTTGGAACCATTCCCGACGCGCATCGTCACCTCGTCCTTCGCTAGGCTCCGCTTATTCAGCAGCTCCTGCTTTGAGTTACAAATGTGAGCAACCACACCGGTATCAAATACCCAGGAGCTACTACGAGTATTGGTAAGGTACACATCAATTACATGTATATCGCATATACCTTTAGTGTTGCCGGCCTTCTTGTCCGCTAAATATTTGGGGCAGTTCCGTTTCCAGTGACCACTTCCCTTGCAATAAAAACACTCAGTCTCGGGCTTGGGTCCATTCTTTGGCTTCTTCCCGGCAGCTTGCTTACCGGGCGCGGCAACCCCCTTGCCGTCCTTCTTGAAGTTCTTCTTACCCTTGCCTTTCTTAAACTTAGTGGTTTTATTCACCATCAACACTTGATGTTCCTTTTTGATCTCCGCCTCCACTGATTTCAGCATTGGATATACCTCAGGAATGGTCTTTTCCATCCCCTGCATATTGAAGTTAATCACAAAGCTCTTGTAGCTCGGTGGAAGCGACTGAAGGATTCTGTCAATGACCGCGTCATCCGGGAGATTAACTCCCAGCTGAGTCGTGCAGTTATGCAACCCAGACATTTTGAGTATGTGCTCACTGACAGAACTATTTTCCTCCATCTTACAACTGAAGAACTTGTCATAGACTTCATATCTCTCGACCCAGGCATGAGCTTGGAAAACCATTTTCAGCTATTCGAACATCTCATATGCTCCGTGTTGCTTAAAACGCTTTTGGAGCCCCGGTTCTAAGCTGTAAAGCATGCCACACTGAACAAGGGAGTAATCATCAGCACGTGACTGCCAAGCGTTCATAACGTCTTGGTTCTCTGGGATGGGTGCGTCACCTAGCGGTGCTTCTAGGACATATTCTCTCTTGGCAGCTATGAGGATGATCCTCAGGTTCCGGACCCAGTCCGTATAGTTGCTGCCATCATCTTTCAGCTTGGTTTTCTCTAGGAACGTGTTGCAGTTGAGGACAACGTGGGCCATTTGATCTACAAGACATATTGTAAAGATTTTAGACTAAGTTCATGATAATTAAGTTCATCTAATCAAATTATTCAATGAACTCCCACTCAGATAGACATCCCTCTAGTCATCTAAGTGAAACATGATCCGAGTCAACTAGGCCGTGTCCGATCATCACGTGAGACGGACTAGTCAACATCGGTGAACCTCTTCATGTTGATCATATCTTCTATACGACTCATGCTCGACCTTTCGGTCTTCCGTGTCCCGAGGCCATGTCTGTACATGCTAGGCTCGTCAAGTCAACCTAAGTGTATTGCGTATGTAAATCTGGCTTACACCCGTTGTATTCGAACGTTAGAATCTATCACACCCGATCATCACGTGGTGCTTCGAAACAACGAACCTTCGCAACGGTGCACAGTTAGGGGGAACACTTTCTTGAAATTATTACGAGGGATCATCTTATTTAAGCTACCGTCGTTCTAAGCAAATAAGATGTAAAACATGATAAACATCACATGCAATCAAATAGTGACATGATATGGCCAATATCATTTGCTCCGTTTGATCTCCATCTTCGGGGCTCCATGATCATCGTTGTCACCGGCATGACACCATGATCTCCATCATCGTGTCTTCTTGAAGTTGTCTCGTCATCTATTACTTCTACTACTATGGCTAACGCTTTAGCAATAAAGTAAAGTAGTTACATGACGTTTATGTTGACACGCAGGTCATAAATAAATTAAGACAACTCCTATGGTTCCTGCCGGTTGTCATACTCATCGACATGCAAGTCGTGATTCCTATTACAAGAACATGATCAATCTCATACATCACATATATCATTCATCACATCCTTTTGGCCATATCACATCACACGACACATGCTGCAAAAACAAGTTAGACGTCCTCTAATTGTTGTTGCAAGTTTTTACGTGGCTGCTATAGGTTTCTAGCAAGAACGTTTCTTACCTATGCCAAAACCACAACGTGATATGCCAATTTCTATTTACCCTTCATAAGGACCCTTTTCATCGAATCCGATCCAACTAAAGTGGGAGAGACAGACACCCGCTAGCCACCTTATGCAACTAGTGCATGTCAGTCGGTGGAACCAGTCTCACGTAAGCGTACGAGTAAGGTCGGTCCGGGCCGCTTCATCCCACGATGCCGCTAAATCAAGAAAATACTAGTAACGGCAAGTAAATTGACAATATCGACGCCCATAACTGCTTTGTGTTCTACTCGTGCATAGAAACTACGCATAGACCTAGCTCATGATGCCACTCTTGGGAACGTAGCAGAATTTTAAAATTTTCTATGCATCACCAAGATCAATCTATGGAGTCATCTAGCAATGAGGGAGAGGGGAGTGCATCTACATACCCTTGTAGATCGCGAGCGGAAGCGTTCAAGAGAACAGGGTTGATGGAGTCGTACTCGTCGTGATCCAAATCACCGATGACCTAGCGCCGAACGGACGGCACCTCCGCGTTCAACACACGTACGGTTGGGAAGACGTCTCCTCCAACTAGATCCAGCAAGGGGGAAGGAGAGGTTGATGGAGATCCAGCAGCACGACGGCGTGGTGGTGGAAGCAACGGCGATCTTGGCAGGGCTTCGCCAAGCTTAGCGAGAGGGAGAGGTGTCACGGGAGGGAGAGGGAGGCGCCAGGGGCTAGGGTGCGGCTGCCCTCCCTCCCCCCCACTATATATAGGACTCCTAGGGGGGCGCTGGCCCTAGGAGATGGGATCTCCAAGGGGGGCGGCGGCCAAGGGGGGTGGCTTGCCCCCCAAGCCAAGTGGGGCGCCCGGCCCCCACCCATAGGGTTTCCAACCCTAGGCGCAGGGGAAGGACCAAGGGGGGCGCACCAGCCCACTAGGGGCTGGTTCCCCTCCCACTTCAGCCCATGGGTCCCTCCGGCATAGGTGGCCCCACCCGGTGGACCCCCGGGACCCTTTCGGTGGTCCCGGTACAATACCTGTGACCCCCGAAACTTTCCCGATGGCCGAAACTGGACTTCGTATATATAATTCTTCACCTCCGGACCATTCCGGAACTCCTCGTGACGTTTGGGATCTCATCCGGGACTCTGAACAACTTTCGGTTTACCGTATACTAATATCTCAACAACCCTAGCATCACCTAACCTTAAGTGTGTAGACCCTACGGGTTCGGGAGACACGCAGACATGACCGAGACGACTCTCCGGTCAATAACCCATGTTGGCTCCCACATGCTCCTCGATGATCTCATTGAACGAACCACGATGTCGAGGATTCAATTAATCCCGTATACAATTTCCTTTGTCAATCAATATAAGGGTCGCTTTGAGATCCACCAAGCAATGATCACACTACCATGTTTTTTTCTTTTTGATCTTACACAACTGTGCACATGAAGTATTTACAGAAACCATCGAATCAAGAAGATGCTCGCGCTTCTCCGGCCGGACGGCAAACTTCGATCGTCAGAAGAAGCTCGGCAGTCTGACCTCTCCGGACGTGGACCGGCCAGCATTTCCGTACTTGGCCTGCGCCAGCCGCCTGTGCTTGTACGTCAGACTAATGTTCCTGAGCTTGATCCCGCTGCAGGGTTTGGTGCCGCTACAGTTGAACTTGACTGCAACGGGCGTCGCCGATGTGCCCTCGGATGTCCGTGTATGATATGTTGCTGATCTGCACCCCGAGCTCTGCATGCACACACAACAAGAGAGCTCATGATACAGTCGATGGACGGATTCACGTGCAGGGAACTTGAATGGGGGCATCTCTTACGTACATTGCCTGGGCAGTCGACCTTGCGGGGGCAGTAGTTCTGGTCGATGAGGATGGGGTTGGCCACGCGGTTCATGGCGACCCGTGAGAAGGAGATGTTGGTGACGGAGCCGGAGTTGGGAATCGCCCACGTCTTGATCCGCAGGCCATTGGTCGTGCCCGTCAACACTGCCTTGTCCACCGTCACGTTCCTCACCCCCTCCTCACCGTCCTACCATCCCAGGCTCCCGATGCTGCCACCATCCATCCAATGCAAACACAAAACCAATGCTATTACGTTGCGCAAACCACAAGCAGACACAATAATGGATGATGAACCAGCAACTGAAGGTGACACCTGATGTCGTGGCCCAGACCGCACTTGATGTCCCTGATGAGCACGTCGGTGGTACCGGGCCCTATGGAGACGCAATCATCGCCGGTGCCGATGGTGGTGTTGAGGATGCTCACATGGCGGGAGTGGCTGACGTGGATGCCGTCGGTGTTGGTGCTGTTGGCCGGTGCAATGATTCGTATGCCTTGGACCGTCACGCCGGTGCAGTCGAAGATGGCCATGTGGAATACCTTGCTGTCGAGCAGCGTCAGCTGCTTCACACTCACGCCTTTGGACTGGCTAATATCAAGCATCTGCAATCGTACATACGTATGTCCAACGCCCGTCACAAGGAAACTGAATCCAACCACATTGCAAAAAAAACCCCAAGAAGTTCATGTCATCACTCACCTTGGGACCTTACCCGGTGCAATTGCCGACCTTCTTGCACGCCAATACTCCTGTCCCTGCCTGTCTAGCGTCCCGCCACGGATCGCCAGGCCATCGGCGTGGTGGAACATGATCCACGCCCTGCAATCCACTGCCGGCGGCGCGAAGACGGTGCCGTTGTTGTCAATGGCCACGACCACGCCGACGCTTCGGCAGGTCCCCCTGAAATTGGCCGGGCTAAGCAGGAACCTGCCCGCCAGCATGCGCAGCACCGGTCGGGACCCGTAGCGCCTCGTGTCGTTGCACGCTGCACCCCACGTGGCCAGGAATGCCCCCGCTGAGTCCGCCCTGCCATCAGGCCTCACGCCGTAGTCCACCACATTGTACTCCGCCGCCACCGTCAACGCCACCAGCAGCAGCGAGAGCCTATGGCTGCTCATCTTCCGCACGATCGATCACACACAAATATGTCTATGCCTAAGGTCTCCTTTAGTTTGGAGGAATTTCATAGGCTATCGACAAAGATGACATAGGCCTCTCTCAAGTTCGGGAATAGAGAGTTAAAGATTTCTGCTCTTGGTCAATTATAAATGGGGGGAGAAGTGAGGCCACTTGATTTAAAAGTTTATCAAGCCGCTTTCCGCCAAACGACATAACACGGATTAGTTAGACGGACATCCAGACTCCCGTAAGCCTATGCACTCAGGCTGGTTGTAATGGAGAGTATCATATATTAGTATCATGCATATGATACTAGTGTATGATATTAACTCCCTAAAGCATAGTTGTTGGGAACGTAGCAGAATTTTAAAATTTTCTACGCATCACCAAGATCAATCTATGGAGTCATCTAGCAACGAGGGAGAGGGGAGTGCATCTACATACCCTTGTAGATCGCGAGCGAAAGCGTTCAAGAGAACGGGGTAGATGGAGTCGTACTCGTCGTGATCCAAATCACCGATGACCTAGCGCCGAACGGATGACACCTCCGCGTTCAACACACGTACGGTTGGGAAGACGTCTCCTCCAACTTGATCTAGCAAGGGGGAAGGAGAGGTTGATGGAGATCCAGCAGCACGACGGCGTGGTGGTCGAAGCAACGGCGATCTCGGCAGGGCTTCGCCAAGCTTAGCGAGAGGGAGAGGTGTCACGGGAGGGACAGGGGGGCTAGTTTCCCTCCTACTTCAGCCCATGGGGCCCTCCGGGATAGGTGGCCCCACCCGGTGGACCCCGGGACCCTTCCGGTGGTCCCGGTACAATACCGGTGACCCCGGAAACTTTCCCGATGGCCGAAACTGGACTTCCTATATATAATTCTTCACCTCCGGACCACTCCGGAACTCCTCGTGACGTCCGAGATCTCATCCAGGACTCCGAACAACTTTCGGGTTACCATATACTAATATCTCAACAACCCTAGCGTCACCGAACCTTAAGTGTGTAGACCCTACGGGTTTGGGAGACACACAGACATGACTGAGACGAATCGTCGGTCAATAACCAACAGCGGGATCTGGATACCCATGTTGGCTCCCACATGCTCCTCGATGATCTCATCGGATGAACCACGATGTCGAGGATTCAATCAATCCCGTATACAATTCCATTTGTCAATCGGTACGTTACTTACCCGAGACTCGATCGTCGGTATCCCAATACCTCGTTCAATCTCGTTACCGGCAAGTCACTTTACTCGTACCGTAATGCATGATCCCGTGATCAACCACTTGGTCACATTGAGCTCATTATGATGATGCATTACCGAGTGGGCCCAGAGATACCTCTCCGTCATACGGAGTGACAAATCCCAGTCTCGATTCGTGCCAACCCAACAGACACTTTCGGAGATACCCGTAGTGCACCTTTATAGTCACCCAGTTACGTTGTGACGTTTGGCACACCCAAAGCACTCCTATGGTATCCGGGAGTTGCACAATCTCATGGTCTAAGGAAATGATACTTGACATTTGGAAAAGCTATAGCAAACGTACTACACGATCTTTGAGCTATGCTTAGGATTGGGTCTTGTCCATCACATCATTCTCCTAATGATGTGATCCCGTTATCAATGACATCTAATGTCCATAGTCAGGAAACCATGACTATCTTTTGATCAACGAGCTAGTCAACTAGAGGCTCACTAGGGACGTGTTGTGGTCTATGTATTCACACATGTATTACGATTTCCGGATAACACAATTATAGCATGAACAATAGACAATTATCATGAACAATGAAATATAATAATAACCATTTTATTACTGCCTCTAGGGCATATTTCCAATAGTCTCCCACTTGCACTAGAGTCAATAGTCTAGTTACATTGTGATGAATCGAACACCCATAGAGTTCTGGTGTTGATCATGTTTTGCTCTAGGGAGAGGTTTAGTCAACGGATCTGCTACATTCAGGTCCGTATGTACTTTACAAATATCTATGTCTCCATTTTTAACACTTTCACGAATGGAGTTGAAGCGACGCTTGATATGCCTGGTCTTCCTGTGAAACCTGTGCTCCTTGGCAAGGGAAATAACTGCAGTGTTGTCACAGAAGAGAGTCATCGGGCCCGACGCATTGGGAATGACTCCTAGGTCGGTAATGAACTCCATCACCCACATTGCTTCTTGTGCTGCCTCCGAGGCTGCCATGTACTCCGCTTCACATGCAGATCCCGCCAAAACGCTTTGCTTGCAACTGCACCAGCTTACTGTCCCACCATTCAAAATATACACGTATTCGGTTTGTGACTTAGAGTCATCCAGATCTGTGTCGAAGCTAGCATCGACGTAACCCTTTACGACGAGCTCTTCGTGACCTCCATAAACGAGAAACATATCCTTAGTCCTCTTCAGGTACTTCAGGATATTCTTGACCGCTGTCCAGTGTTCCATGCCGGGATTACTGTGGTACCTTCCTACCAAACTTACGGCAAGGTTTACATCAGGTCTGGTACACAACATAGCATACATGATAGACCCTATGGCCGAGGCATAGGGGACGACACTCATCTTTTCTCTATCTTCTGTCGTGGTCGGGCATTGAACCGTGCTCAATCTCGTACCTTGCAATACAGGCAAGAACCCCTTCTTTGACTGATTCATATTGAACTTCTTCAATATCTTGTCAAGGTACGTACTCTGTGAAAGACCAATGAGGCGTCTCGATCTATCTCTATAGATCTTGATGCCTAATATGTAAGCATCTTCTCCAAGATCCTTCATTGAAAAACACTTGTTCAAGTAGGCCTTTATGCTTTCCAAGAATTCTATATCATTTCCCATCAACAATATGTCATCCACATACAATATGAGAAATGCTACAGAGCTCCCACTCACTTTCTTGTAAATGAAGGCTTCTCCATAAGTCTGCGTAAACCCAAACGCTTTGATCATCTGATCAAAACGAATGTTCCAACTCCGAGATGTTTGCACCAGCCCATAGATCGAGCGTTGGAGCTTCAACACCTTGTCAGCATTCTTAGGATCGACAAAACCTTCCGGCTGCATCATATACAATTCTTCCTTAAGGAAACCATTAAGGAATGCCGTTTTGACGTCCATTTGCCATATCTCATAATCATAGAATGCGGCAATTGCTAACATGATTTGGACGGACTTCAGCTTCGCTACGGGTGAGAAAGTCTCATCGTAGTCAACCCCTTGAACTTGTCGATAACCCTTAGTGACAAGCCGAGCTTTATAGATGGTCACATTACCATCCGCGTCTGTCTTCTTCTTAAAGATCCATTTATTTTCTATGGCTCGCCGATCATCGGGCAAGTCAGTCAAAGTCCATACTTCGTTTTCATACATGGATCCTATCTCGGATTTCATGGCTTCCAGCCATTTGTCAGAATCTGGGCCCGCCATCGCTTCCTCATAGTTCGAAGGTTCACCGTTGTCTAACAATATGATTTCCAAGACAGGGTTGCCGTACAACTCTGGTGCGGTACGTGTCCTTGTGAACCTACGAAGTTCAGTAGCAACTTGATCTGAAGTTTCATGATCATCATCATTAACTTCCTCTTTAGTCGGTGCAGGCACCTCAGGAACATTTTCTTGAGTTGCGTCACTTTCCGGTTCAAGAGGTAATATTTCATCAAGTTCTACTTTCCTCCCACTTACTTCTTTCGAGACAAACTCTTTCTCTAGAAAGGATCCATTCTTGGCAACAAAGATCTTGCCTTCAGATCTGAGGTAGAAGGTATACCCAATAGCTTCTTTAGGGTATCCTATGAAGACGCATTTTTCCGATTTGGGTTCGAGCTTTTCAGGTTGAAGTTTCTTGACATAAGCATCGCATCCCCAAACTTTTAGAAACGACAGCTTAGGTTTCTTCCCAAACCATAATTCATACGGTGTCGTCTCAATGGATTTCGACGGAGCCCTATTTAAAGTGAATGCGGCAGTCTCTAAAGCATAGCCCCAAAATGACAGCGGTAGATCGGTAAGAGACATCATAGATCGCACCATATCCAATAGAGTGCGATTACGACGTTCGGACACACCATTACGCTGAGGTGTTCCAGGCGGCATGAGTTGTGAAACTATTCCACATTTCCTTAAGTGCGTGCCAAATTCGTGACTCAAGTATTCTCCCCCACGATCTGATCGCAAGAACTTGATTTTTCTGTCACGTTGATTCTCAACCTCACTCTGAAATTCCTTGAACTTTTCAACGGTCTCAGACTTGTGTTTCATTAAGTAGACATACCCATATCTACTCAAGTCATCAGTGAGGGTGAGAACATAACGATAGCCACCGCGGGCCTCAACACTCATTGGACCGCACACATCAGTATGTATGATTTCCAATAAGTTGGTTGCTCGCTCCATTGTTCCTGAGAATGGAGTCTTGGTCATTTTACCCATGAGGCATGGTTCGCACGTGTCAAATGATTCGTAATAAAGAGACTAAAAGTCCATCTACATGGAGCTTCTTCATGCATTTGACACCTATGTGACCAAGGCGGCAGTGCCACAAGTATGTGGGACTATCATTATCAACCTTACCTCTTTCGGTATTCAAACTATGTATATGTGTAACATTACGCTCGAGATTCATTAAGAATAAACCATTCACCAGTGGAGCATGACCGTAAATATATCTCTCATATAAATAGAACAACCATTATTCTCGGATTTAAATGAGTAGCCATCTCGAATTAAACGAGATACTGATACAATGTTCATGCTCAAAGTTGGCACTAAATAACAATTATTGAGGGTTAAAACTAATCCCATAGGTAAATGTAGAGGTAGCATGCCGACGACGATCACATCGACCTTGGAACCATTCCCGACGCGCATCGTCACCTCGTCCTTCGCCAGTCTCCGCTTATTCAGCAGCTCCTGCTTTGAGTTACAAATGTGAGCAACCACA
Source organism: Triticum urartu (assembly GCF_056163025.1). Lineage (NCBI taxonomy): Eukaryota > Viridiplantae > Streptophyta > Magnoliopsida > Poales > Poaceae > Triticum > Triticum urartu. The sequence continues at coordinate 720,068,771 of NC_141875.1, read as the reverse complement.
CCGGTATCAAATACCCAGGAGCTACTATGAGTACTGGTAAGGTACACATCAATTACATGTATATCACATATACCTTTAGTGTTGCCGGCCTTCTTGTCCGCTAAATATTTGGGGCAGTTCCGTTTCCAGTGACCACTTCCCTTGCAATAAAAATACTCAGTCTCGGGCTTGGGTCCATTCTTTGGCTTCTTCCTGGCAGCTTGCTTACCGGGCGCGGCAACCCCCTTGCCGTCCTTCTTGAAGTTCTTCTTACCCTTGCCTTTCTTAAACTTAGTGGTTTTATTCACCATCAACACTTGATGTTCCTTTTTGATCTCCGCCTCCACTGATTTCAGCATTGAATATACCTCAGGAATGGTCTTTTCCATCCCCTGCATATTGAAGTTAATCACAAAGCTCTTGTAGCTCGGTGGAAGCGACTGAAGGATTCTGTCAATGACCGCGTCATCCGGGAGATTAACTCCCAGCTGAGTCGTGCAGTTATGCAACCCAGACATTTTGAGTATGTGCTCACTGACAGAACTATTTTCCTCCATCTTACAACTGAAGAACTTGTCGGAGACTTCATATCTCTCGACCCGGGCATGAGCTTGGAAAACCATTTTCAGCTATTCGAACATCTTATATGCTCCGTGTTGCTTAAAACGCTTTTGGAGCCCCGGTTCTAAGCTGTAAAGCATGCCGCACTGAACAAGGGAGTAATCATCAGCATGTGACTGCCAAGCGTTCATAACGTCTTGGTTCTCTGGGATGGGTGCGTCACCTAGCGGTACTTCTAGGACATAATCTTTCTTGGCAGCTATGAGGATGATCCTCAGGTTCCGGACCCAGTCCGTATAGTTGCTGCCATCATCTTTCAGCTTGGTTTTCTCTAGGAACGTGTTGCAGTTGAGGACAACGTGGGCCATTTGATCTACAAGACATATTGTAAAGATTTTAGACTAAGTTCATGATAATTAAGTTCATCTAATCAAATTATTCAATGAACTCCCACTCAAATAGACATCCCTCTAGTCATCTAAGTGAAACATGATCCGACTCAACTAGGCCGTGTCCGATCATCACGTGAGACGGACTAGTCAACATCGGTGAACATCTTCATGTTGATCACATCTTCTATACGACTCATGCTCGACCTTTCGGTCTTCCGTGTCCTGAGGCCATGTCTGTACATGCTAGGCTCGTCAAGTCAACCTAAGTGTATTGCATATCTAAATCTGGCTTACACCCGTTGTATTCGAACGTTAGAATCTATCACACCCGATCATCACGTGGTGCTTCGAAACAACGAACCTTCACAACGGTGCACAGTTAGGGGGAACACTTTCTTGAAATTATTACGAGGGATCATCTTATTTAAGCGAGAATCGTTCTAAGCAAATAAGATGTAAAACATGATAAACATCACATGCAATCAAATAGTGACATGATATGGCCAATATCATTTGCTCCTTTTGATCTCCATCTTCGGGGCTCCATGATCATCGTTGTCACCGGCATGACACCATGATCTCCATCATCATGATCTCCATCATCGTGTCTTCTTGAAGTTGTCTCGTCATGTATTACTTCTACTACTATGGCTAACGCTTTAGCAATAAAGTAAAGTAGTTACATGACGTTTATGTTGACACACAGGTCATAAATAAATTAAGACAACTCCTATGGTTCCTGCCGGTTGTCATACTCATCGACATGCAAGTCGTGATTCCTATTACAAGAACATGATCAATCTCATACATCACATATATCATTCATCACATCCTTTTGGCCATATCACATCACACGGCACATGCTGCAAAAACAAGTTAGACGTCCTCTAATTGTTGTTGCAAGTTTTTACGTGGCTGCTATAGGTTTCTAGCAAGAACGTTTCTTACCTATGCCAAAACCACAACGTGATATGCCAATTTCTATTTACCCTTCATAAGGACCCTTTTCATCGAATCCGATCCGACTAAAGTGGGAGAGACAGACACCCGCTAGCCACCTTATGCAACTAGTGCATGTCAGTCGGTGGAACCAGTCTCACGTAAGCGTATGAGTAAGGTCGTTCCGGGCCGCTTCATCCCACGATGCCACCGAATCAAGATAATACTAGTAACGGCAAGTAAATTGACAATATCGACGCCCACAACTGCTTTGTGTTCTACTCATGCATAGAAACTATGCATAGACCTAGCTCATGATGCCACTCTTGGGAACGTAGCAGAATTTTAAAATTTTCTACGCATCACCAAGATCAATCTATGGAGTCATATAGCAACGAGGGAGAGGGGAGTGCATCCTCATACCCTTGTAGATCGCGAGCGGAAGCGTTCAAGAGAACAGGGTTGATGGAGTCGAGCAGCATCAGCTGCTTCACACTCACGCCTTTGGACTGGTTAATATCAAGCATCTGCAATCGTACGTACGTATGTCCAACGCCCGTCACAAGGAAACTGAATCCAACCACATTGCAAAAAAAACCAAGAAGTTCATGTCATCACTCACCCTGGGACCTTGCCCGGTGCAATTGCATCTCGGCAGGGCTTCGCCAAGCTTAGCGAGAGGGAGAGGTGTCACGGGAGGGAGAGGGAGGCGCCAGGGGCTAGGGTGCGGCTGCCCTCCCTCCCCCCCACTATATATAGGACTCCTAGGGGGGCGCCGGCTCTAGGAGATGGGATCTCCAAGGGGGGCGGCGGCCAAGGGGGTGGCTTGCCCCCCAAGCCAAGTGGGGCGCTCCCCACCCATAGGGTTTCCAACCCTAGGCACAGGGGAAGGCCCAAGGGGGGCGCACCAGCCCACTAGGGGATGGTTCCCCTCCCACTTTAGCCCATGGGGCCCTCCGGGATACGTGGCCCCACCCGGTGGACCCCCGGGACCCTTCCGGTGGTCCCGGTACAATACCTGTGACCCCCAAAACTTTCCCGATGGCCGAAACTAGACTTCATATATATAATTCTTCACCTCCGGACCATTCTGGAACTCCTCGTGACGTCTGGGATCTCATCCGGGACTCCGAACAACTTTCGGTTTACCGTATACTAATATCTCAACAACCCTAGCGTCACCGAACCTTAAGTGTGTAGACCCTACGGGTTCGGGAGACACGCAGACATGACCGAGACGACTCTCCGATCAATAACCAACAGCGGGATCTAGATACCCATGTTGGCTCCCACATGCTCCTCGATGATCTCATCGAATGAACCATGATGTCGAGGATTCAATTAATCCCGTATACAATTTAATTTGTCAATCGATATAAGGGTTGCTTTGAGATCCACCAAGCAATGATCACACTACCATGTTTTTCTTTTTGATCTTACGCAACTGTGCACGTGAAGTATTTACAGAAACCATCGAAGCAAGAAGATGCTCGCGCTTCTCCGGCCGGACGGCAAACTTCGATCATCAGAAGCAGCTCGGCGGTCTGACCTCTCCGGACGTGGACCGGCCAGCATTTCCGCACTTGGCCTGCGCCGGCCGCCTGTGCTTCTACGTCAGACTAATGTTCCTGAGCTTGATCCCGCTGCAGGGGTTGGTACCGCTGCAGTTGAACTTGACTGCAACGGGCATCGCCGATGTGCCCTCGGATGTCCGCGTATGATATGTTGCTGATCTGCACCCCGAGCTCTGCATGCACACACAACAACAGAGCTCATGATACAGTCGATGGACGGCTTCACGGGCAGGGAACTTGAATGGGGGCATCTCTTACGCACATTGCCTGGGCAGTCGACCTTGCGGGGGCAGTAGTTCTGGTCGATGAGGATGGGGTTGGCCACGCGGTTCATGGTGACCCGTGAGAAGGAGACGTTGGTGACGGAGCCGGAGTTGGGCATCGCCCACGTCTTGATCCGCAGGCCGTTGGTCGTGCCCGTCAACACCGCCTTGTCCACCGTCATGTTCCTCACCCCCTCCTCACCGTCCTACCATCCCAGGCTCCCGATGCTGCCACCGTCCATCCAATGCAAACACAAAACCAATGCTATTACATTGCGCAAACCACAAGCAGACACAATAATGGATGATGAACCAGCAACTGAAGGTGACACCTGATGTCGTGGCCCGGACCGCACTTGATGTCCCTGATGAGCACGTCGGTGGTGCCGGGCCCTAAGGAGACGCAATCATCGCCGGTGCCGATGGTGGTGTTGAGGATGCTCACATGGCGGGAGTGGCTGACGTGGATGCCGTCGGTGTTGGGCTGTTGGCCGGTGCAATGATCCGTATGCCTTGGACCGTCACGCCGGTGCAGTCGAAGATGGCCATGTGGAATACCTTGCTGTCGAGCAGCATCAGCTGCTTCACACTCACGCCTTTGGACTGGTTAATATCAAGCATCTGCAATCGTACGTACGTATGTCCAACGCCCGTCACAAGGAAACTGAATCCAACCACATTGCAAAAAAAACCAAGAAGTTCATGTCATCACTCACCCTGGGACCTTGCCCGGTGCAATTGCATCTCGGCAGGGCTTCGCCAAGCTTAGCGAGAGGGAGAGGTGTCACGGGAGGGAGAGGGAGGCGCCAGGGGCTAGGGTGCGGCTGCCCTCCCTCCCCCCACTATATATAGGACTCCTAGGGGGGCGCCGGCTCTAGGAGATGGGATCTCCAAGGGGGGCGGCGGCCAAGGGGGTGGCTTGCCCCCCAAGCCAAGTGGGGCGCCCCCCACCCATAGGGTTTCCAGCCCTAGGCGCAGGGGAAGGCCCAAGGGGGGCGCACCAGCCCACTAGGGGATGGTTCCCCTCCCACTTTAGCCCATGGGGCCCTCCGGGATACGTGGCCCCACCCGGTGGACCCCCGGGACCCTTCCGGTGGTCCCGGTACAATACCTGTGACCCCCGAAACTTTCCCGATGGCCGAAACTGGACTTCCTATATATAATTCTTCACCTCCGGACCATTCCGGAACTCCTCGTGACATCTGGGATCTCATCCGAGACTCTGAACAACTTTCATTTTACCGTATACTAATATCTCAACAACCCTAGCGTCACCGAACCTTAAGTGTGTAGACCCTACGGGTTCGGGAAACACGCAGACATGACCGAGACGACTCTCCGGTCAATAACCAACAGCGGGATCTGGATACCCATGTTGGCTCCCACATGCTCCTCGATGATCTCATCGAACGAACCACGATGTCGAGGATTCAATTAATCCCGTATACAATTTCCTTTGTCAATCAATATAAGGGTCGCTTTGAGATCCACCAAGCAATGATCACACTACCATGTTTTTTTCTTTTTGATCTTACGCAACTGTGCACGTGAAGTATTTACAGAAACCATTGAATCAAGAAGACGCTCGCGCTTCTCCGGCCGGACGGCAAACTTCGATCGTCTGAAGCAGCTCGGCGGTCTGACCTCTCCGGACGTGGACCGGCCAGCATTTCCGCACTTGGCCTGCGCCGGCCGCCTGTGCTGGTACGTCAGACTAATGTTCCTGAGCTTGATCCCGCTGCAGGGGTTGGTGCCGCTGCAGTTGAACTTGACTGCAACGGGCGTCGCCGATGTGCCCTCGGATGTCCGTGTATGATATGTTGCTGATCTGCACCCCCGAGCTCTGCATGCACACACAACAACAGAGCTCATGATACAGTCGATGGACGGATTGACGTGCAGGGAACTTGAATGGGGGCATCTCTTACGTACATTGCCTGGGCAGTCGACCTTGCGGGGGCAGTAGTTCTGGTCGATGAGGATAGGGTTGGCCACGCGGTTCATGTTGACCCGTGAGAAGGAGACGTTGGTGACGGAGCCGGAGTTGGGCATCGCCCACGTCTTGATCCGCAGGCCGTTGGTCGTGCCCGTCAACAGCGCCTTGTCCACCGTCACGTTCCTCACCCCCTCCTCACCGTCCTACCATCCCAGGCTCCCGATGCTGCCACCGTCCATCCAATGCAAACACAAAACCAATGCTATTACGTTGCGCAAACCACAAGCAGACACAATAATGGATGATGAACCAGCAACTGAAGGTGACACCTGATGTCGTGGCCTGGACCGCACTTGATGTCCCTGATGAGCACGTCGGTGGTGCCGGGCCCTAAGGAGACGCAATCATCGCCGGTGCCGATGGTGGTGTTGAGGATGCTCACATGGCGGGAGTGGCTGACGTGGATGCCGTCGGTGTTGGGGTTGTTGGCCAGTGCAATGATCCGTATGCCTTGGACCGTCACGCCGGTGCAGTCGAAGATGGCCATGTGGAATACCTTGCTGTCGAGCAGTGTCAGCTGCTTCACACTCACGCCTTTGGACTGGCTAATATCAAGCATCTGCAATCGTACGTATGTATGTCCAACGCCCGTCACAAGGAAACTGAATCCAACCACATTGCAAAAAAAACCAAGAAGTTCATGTCATCAGTCACCCTGGGACCTTGCCCGGTGCAATTGCCGACCTTCTTGCACGCCAATACTCCTGTCCCTGCCTGTCTAGCGTCCCACCGTGGATCGCCAGGCCATCGGCGTGGTGGAACATGATCCACGCCCTGCTGTCCACTGCCGGCGGCGCGAAGACGGTGCCGTTGTTGTCAATGGCCATGACCACGCCGGCGCTTCGGCAGGGCCCCCTGAAATAGGCCGGGCTAAGCAGGAACCTGCCCGCCAGCATGCGCAGCACCGGTCGGGAGCCGTAGCGCCTCGTGTCGTTGCACGCTGCACCCCACGCGGCCAGGAACGCCCCCGCCGAGTCCGCCCCGCCATCAGGCCTCACGCCGTAGTCCACCACATTGTACTCCGCCGCCACCGTCAACGCCACCAGCAGCAGCGAGAGCCTATGGCTGCTCATCTTCCGCACGATCGATCACACACAAATATGTCTATGCCTAAGGTCTCCTTTGGTTTGGAGGAATTTCATAGGAATTCTAAAGGATAGGATTCTTGTAGAATTTTTTTTTCTTTAGAGCCCTTTGGTTCATAGGAATGGATTCCTATTCCTATATAGGATTGATTCCTATCCTTCACATTTCATAGGAAAATAAAAATGAGCCTAGGCTTAATGAAAAATTTTCTTTGATGTCAACCAAATGACATCTTGTTTTCTATTCCTACTCATAGGATTTAAGATACATGTCATCTAATTTCCTATAAAATTCTTATTCCGATGATAATCCTATCCTATGAACCAAAAGAGATCTAAGCATGCAACTCCTATGGCGTCCGTCGCTGCTTTATATTGATCCGAACGAACTGTCCCAGGTCGTCTCAGGGAAGGAATACAAGTCACATCCCACGTCGTAATCGAGACTAGCTACTTCATGTACGACAAACTAGGATCCGATTTCTATAGGAAAACTATTAAAAAACAGTCGGATTAAGTCTTGGCTTCGTCAGCCGCACCCGGCGCCGTGCGATCGCTCGCACGTGATCGTGTAGTGCGGAGCGTCTCGCTGTCACCACGTGAAGTTACGCTACCCATCGCGACTCCTGAAGCTGAGTGCTCCTTTTACTTATATGTACGTACTTCACTAGTAGTGCTTAGCACGTACCTACACATGCACGTGATGCTGGAATGCTGAGATAATCTCGACATAAGCACTAAACGGGATTAAAGAACATATTCTTGATTTTACGTGTTTGTTGAATTTGGTATTGGCAAGCTTATGGAGTCCTGATTTGCTTGGATATAGCAATGCTTAGAGTAGCATCCTTGACGCCTCTGCCATCTCTGTTGCCGCCGCGGCGGTCGAAGCCGTAAAAACAGCCGTATCATTGTCGCAGCACTACCACGACAGGAAAGAACGCCGTCGCGACATCATCGAAGCAGTTGGGCCTTCATCGGAGCATTGCCGTGATGATCCAAGCACATCGTGGTAGCATCACCGCGACCATTTGAAACACGCCGCCATTGCGGTTCGTCGTAACATCTTCGCGGCCGTCGGAGCACACAACATCCTCGAAGTAGCGGGGTTGTCGTCGTAGCATCGCCTCGCCTGTCGAAGCACCCGCCACAGCCATTGCAACATTATTGAAGCAAACATCTTGCGGTCGTAGCATTATTGAAGCATACCACGGGCGTTAAAGCATGTCATTGCAACATTGTCGAACCAGCCGGGTTGCCGTCGCAGCATCGCTGTGCATCGCCACGGCTGTCAAAGCATGCCGTTGCAACATAATTGATGTGGCCGGGCTTCGGCCGCAGCACGCCTTGTAGCATCGCCACCGGCGCCGTCGAAGAGGCCAGGCTTCCGTCACAACACGCCTCGTAGCTTTGTTGTCGTCGAATTGGCCGGGCTTCCGTCCAAGCATGCCTCGTAGCATCGCCACCGCCGCCGAAGCGACCGGGCTCATCACAGCACGCCTTGTAGCATCGTCGCCGTTGTCGAAGTAGCCGGGCTTCCGTCGCAGCACGCCTGGTAGCATTTGACACGTCTTCAACGTATCTATAATTTTTTATTATTCCATGCTGTTATATTATTCATCTTGAATGTTTTATATGCATTTATATGCTATTTTATATGATTTTTGGGACTAACCTATTAACCTAGAGCTTGGTGCCAGTTTCTGTTTTTTCCTTATTTTTGAGTTTTACAGAAAAGGAATACCAAACGGAATCCAATTGACATGCCAATTTTTGATGATTTTTTATGGACCAAAAGAAGCCCCCGAAGTAAAAGAGTTGGGCCAGAAGAGTCCCGAGCCATCCACGAGGGTGGAGGGCGCGCCCTACCCCCCTGGGCGCGTCCCCCTATATCGTGGACGACTCGGAGACCCCCCTGACGTTAGACCGACGCAAAAAATTCCTATAAATACAGAAAACTCCAGAAAATAACCTAAATCAGGAGTTCCGCCGCCGCAAGCCTCTGTAGCCATCAAAAACCAATCGGGGCCCTATTCCAGCACCTTGCCGGAGGGTGGAATCATCACCGGTGGCCATCTTCATCATCCCGGCGCTCTCCATGACGAAGAGGGAGTAGTTCATCCTCAGGGGTGAGGGTATGTACCAGTAGCTATTGGTTTGATCTCTCTCTCTCTCTCTCTCGTGTTCTTGGTATGACACGATTTTGATGTACTGCGAGCTTTGCTATTATAGTTGGATCTTATGATGTTTCTTCCCCTCTACTCTCTTGTAATGGATTGAGTTTTCTCTTTGAAGTTATCTTATCGAATTGAGTCTTTAAGGATTTGAGAACACTTGATGTATGTCTTGCAGTGCTTATTTGTGGTGACAATAGAATATTCACGTGATCCACTTGATGTATGTTTTGGTGATCAACTTGCGAGTTCTGTGACCTTGTGAACTTATGCATAAGGGTTGACATACGTTTTCGTCTTAACTCTCTGGTAGAAACTTTGGGGCACTCTTTGAAATTCTTTGTGTTGGTTGAATAGATGAATCTGAGATTGTGTGATGCATATCATATAATTATACCTGCGGATACTTGAGGTGACATTTGAGTATCTAGGTGACATTAGGGTTTTGATTGATTTGTGTCTTAAGGTGATATTTTACTTTGAACTCTAGGTCTGTTTGTGACACTTATAGGAATAGCCCAATGGATTGATCGAAAAAAATAACTTTGAGGTGGTTTCGTACCCTACAATAATCTCTTCATTTGTTCTCCGCTATTAGTGACTTTGCAGTGACTCTTTGTTGCATGTTGAGGGATTGTTATATGATCTAATTATGTTATGCTTGTTGAGAGAACTTGCACTAGTAAAAGTATATATGAACCCTATACCTTGTTTCGAAGCATTGCAATATCGTTTGTGCTTACTTTTATCATTAGTTACCTTACTGTTTTTATATTTTCAGATTACAAAAACCTATATCTACTTTCCATATTGCACTTGTATCACTATCTCTTCGTCGGACTAATGCACCTATACAACTTACCATTGTATTGGGTGTGTTGGGGACACAAGAGACTCTTTGTTATTTGATTGCAGGGTTGTTTGAGAGAGACCATCTTCATCCTACGCTTCCCACGGATTGATAAACCTTAGGTCATCCACTTATCCATGGATTTGTTATGTTAATCGAACATAGTTTTAGTTTGTTGTAACCGAAAACAAGCATAGGCCAAAGTGGTTTTGTAAAATCTCAATATACAAACAACCCCTTGGAGTATTCAGCTATGCTTCCTTCGCTTCCTTTACAATTGTTGTTACTCTAAATGCCTAAATTGTGTTCGGATGTAAGATTTTCATTTGATGAGTGACACCTACCAGGGACCTACGAGAGGCAGAGTAAGCAGCCCGCGCAAGTTGGAAGAGTCAGCCGGCCGACGAGGGAACTAGAGGCAGCGAGCGTGTGATACGAGTTGTTATTATGGAACCCGTGTATGAGTGTAGGAGTTTTCGAGATTTAAGAATAAAACGTGATTGTTATATCACACTTAATTAGCAATATAGAACGATCACATACATAAATAAATAGCTCATCGTGACACAAATTTTGAAATCATGATTTGTCGCACCATCAGAGCTTCAAGCTTGCTTCATCATTGTGCTTCTTCCGGTACTTCTTGGTCAAGTACTTCAGGTACCTGAGAACATCAACACATTCATTACTGCTAGCAGATTGTCACATTGTTTATCTTAGACCATATGGAATACATACGACAATAGCACACCATCCGTGCATAAATTATAAAAACTACCGTTTTTTTGGCTAAAGCAATGGCAGTTCCCCATTATATGTGACAAGGTGCCATGATTAGGGACTTGGAACAATTTACTTTCCAACCAGAAACAAGAAAAGGTACCATAAGGCAAGAGGTGCGCTTTGGGGTGTCAAAGGAAGAAGTGAAGCGTCCGTCTTGTGCCAAGCCACAAGGATGACTTCAAGGGCTAGGAGACTGATGGATTGGGTGGAGAAGGGGAGTCAACGGGCCGGAGGAGCTGACCCGGTGTCCCAATTGAGAGCTTGTGGATTTTAAGACCATAGAGGATACTGCCCTCTAAACCCTCCAAACTGGTACCAAACAAGGCTTAATGAGTCTCTAAGCGGAAGCAGGGATAAGAATAGTACAAGGCGTTCATCTATTATCAATGACGCAAGCTGTTTTTTCCGACATCATAACATGCTTAGAACTGATAATGATTAGAGGTAGCAGCACAACCATCGAACACACATCTACATACACTTCAACTTGATGCACGTTGCTGTAAGTCTAAATCTTGTGGAAGACAGCCATATGGAGAATATATGCATCCAAGCCACAGAGTACACCGATAAATGTATCTACCTCTTTGTTCAAGAGAAATCATGTATTGATGTGGGAGGACATGGAACGGTAGTCAAGTACAAGGAAAACAACATATGAAATGTAGAAAACAAGCATGCATATAGCTGAGTACTATTGACATCCGCAGTTAATTAAAAAGGGTGCATGCACAAAAGAGTGGAGGCCAAGGGGGTGACCCCATGGCATACATCTGTAATCTTGAAGCGATGTTCCAACTTCCTGGCGATTACAACCGCCGACTTCACAGCTAGCAGCGTTTCCTCGTGGGTCTCCAGGAGTGATCGTTCAATTTGATAGGTTCTCAAGCGTAGATACTCCTTGGTTGGATAGGGTTCATTGGAACCAGAATGAAGCATGACGCCCTTGCTGTCAAGCTCAAAGCTTAAAATACAGAAGTGCTCATCCTCCAAAGAAGAGAAGCGACACTGTGGCCCTGCTTCAACCTCATGTTTTCCTTCATAATCCACCGGCGGCGGGGTGATGGATAGCTTGAGAGCATCAGAAGTAGTGAGACGGATGCAGTAAGCTTTGATGGGCCCATCCTTCTTAGAGGAAGCAAGGAAGATGGGGCCATGCCGGGACGCGCGGCCGAAGAAAGGCAGCGGATTGTCGTCGACCTTGTGCCACTCGTGTGAGTCTGTGTCAAATGCATGTGTGCCCCACGACGGCTGATCGTATGACACCAGTATGTAGGGAGCAACCAGCACATAGGACATGAGCATTGTAAACGGCAGAGAGATGTAGTACTCCAAGGGTTTGAGCTTCCATGGGATGCACTGCGGAACCGGCAGGCTGCTCCAGGCGCACCCCTTGAGGCGCTGGATGATGCCGTCGCTGACTACTCTAGCATTGGAAACATCAAGGACCTCGAACCATGGCGGGACATTGGGATCTGATGTCCAGGATGGTCTCTTGCAGAACGCATAAATCCTGTCACCCATGGCCGTGAGGCTGGACAGGGCACGACTTGGCGGACATGAGGTTTGGCCCGTGGATGATCGGATCCGGCGACTTGGTATCAAAGATTATGACCCCACCTAAGTCGCCCCCGACGCCGAGGATCCACGAGTGGCGCCTCGACCGCAAGGAGATGAAGGACTTGCCGCCCGCGTGGCCGTGCAGGCTGCCGACTGCGTGCAGACACTTCGCCATTGCCGACGAGGAAGATGAAGCGATGTCCATCTTGTACAGGTTGTACGGCGTTGTACACATAGACCAGTCCCAGTGGCATGCTACAAGGTAGACCGTCGGACCCATGCATTCCTCATCTAGCCAATCACCGTCGCGGATCACCTTTGTTTTCTTCACGAGCTAATCGCTATTCGCTCGGGCCTCACCCGAATCAGCGCTGATGATCCCGATCTGATCCGAATCTCCCCTTGCTTCACGCTCCAGATCTCCATCGCAAGCCCTGGCCCTTCCACCGTCAAGCTTTGGTGTCCTCCTCTTCCTTTTCTGGTGACCCATCCCTCCTATGGCCTCTGCCGCCGCTGATTGGCCGGACAAGGTTAGCTAGGGTTTGGAACTTTTGATCGTTTTTTAGATTGTTTTGAGATGAAGTTTAGAACTTTTGAAGGAAGATAAAGGGAGACTTGTGCTAATTGAAGCATGCTTAGCAAGTATCCCTATCTACCTCCTGTCCTTCTTCAAGTTTCCAAAGTTGGCTATTGAGATGATCAACTCCCACATGGCACACTGCCTTTGGAATGATTTCAAAGGCCACAGGAAGCCGCATCTAGCTAACTGGAGACTAGTTTGCATGAAAAAAGAATTTGGGGGTCTGGGTATCCCTAACATTCAGGAGCTCACCATGTGTTTGTTGGGCTCCTGGGTGCAAAGGTATAGTAAAGGGGAAAGCAAATTGTGGAGGAAAGTGGTTGATCAGAAATATAACACCCACAGACCAAACATCTTCACTAGTAATTTCCTCCATGCCTCCAGGTTCTGGAAAGGGGTAATGAGTGTGGTTAGGGCTATTAAATTTGGTTACAGGTGGTTGGTGGGGGTGGCAAACAGATTAGGTTTTGGGAGGACACCTGGTTTGGCACCTTCCCCCTGGCCGTCCAATTTTGGCCTCTATATGCTATTTGCAATGAAGGCTCGAAAACCATCGGTGAAATATGGGATGTGAGCCAGGTTAAGCTATCCTTTAGAAGGATTTTCACTGATACCATGATGGAAACTTGGTATCAACTGGAGGAGATAGTAAAGAATATCTCTTTGGTGGATGAAACAGACTCTCTAGTTTGGCAGCTTGATAACAATGGTGTCTACTCTAGTAGTTCTTTATATCATGTAATTAATTTTAGGGGGGTAAAACCTGTCTACATTCCTGTTGTTTGGAAACTGCTAGTTTCACCCAAGATCCATATTTTCTTGTGGTTGGTCTCCTACAACAAGATTATGACCAGAGACAATCTCAGGAAAAGACACATCATTAAACCTCTAAGTTGTGTTTTCTGTTCTTCAGATGAGTCCATTCAACACTTGTTTTTTGAGTGTGTGGTAGCGAAAATTATGTTGGCTCTAGTCAGCGACCATTTCAACAAAGATATAGGACTACATTACCTTTCTGTTACTAGATTTTGGGTTGCTAATAAAGAGAATGCAACTCTCAATGTTGTTAGTTCGGCCACGTTGTGGTGTCTATAGAAACTTATAAATTCTATGATCTTTAACAATGTAGTCCGGTCCAACATTAAGCAGGTGATAGGAAAGATGCAATCTATGGTCCGAAACTGGATGATCCTTTGTGGGGACCAGGAAAGATCCCAGCTGGAAGCATTCGCCTCCTACCTCGCGAAGCATCTGGCGAAGCCGCTCTGTCTGACCGTGGGCTGAGCGGAAAGAAGACACTGAGGATGGCAGCGGAACCTGCAGGATACGGGAAAGGGGAACCAGAGAGGCAAATTGGGCGCCTCAGCCAACAACGGCACCCCCCATGAAGGCAAGAAAATCGATGCAAGAGATCGCAGTGGCTGCTTGAAAAGAGCCTTATTTTGCTTTCCCTGCGTGGAATATGTTGTTTTCCTCTGTTCTTGTATGAACCTAACTTTTTCATTCTCTTTTGCTTTGTCATTTGGCTTCCCCTCCCCCCAGTGGAGTTGGAAGCGCGAACGAGTTAGTTGCTCGTCGAACAGACTTGTATGTGGTTTGGGGGTTTCATTTGCATAATGGAACCGGGGAGACATCCTCTGTTTTTCTAAAAAAAGACTTCTGAAGGAAGCGGCGGTGGATGTATATGCGACAATGAACGCCTGGGCTGTAGGTTTTTTCATACAATTTTCATTATAGATAATTTTTTTTATAAGTGTAGTCTTTTTTACAAGTGTAGCCTGGGTTGTATAGCTTTTTTTAGGGTATATTTTTTAGACAATCTTTGGAAGTTTTAATAAATCATCACAACGTTTACAGGGGCGAAAAGAAATTGAGAGCAACTAATTTAACGAGCGCTCCTTCGGCAGCCTCGCAACGATCAGCTCTACTTGGCATGCTCCTAGCCGCCCGCCACGTGTCGCGCTCTGGGTGCTCCCTCCGGGGTTTTTTTTCGCACGCGTTTTCGGCTTTTTAAACGGGTTTTTTTGACGTTTCGGTTTTCCACCGGTCTTCCTGAACTTTTGGACTATTTTTTTTCGAAAAATTTCTTTCTTTTCGCGAAAAAACGTGTTTTTTCGCGAGAGTCGCGGTTTTGCTTTCGTGAGAGGCACGGTTCTGCTTCGTGAGAGTCGTGGCCGTTCCTCTTGAAAACGGAAAAAACGCGTTTTCTATTTTTTTTGCCTTCCGCAAAAGGCACGGTTTTTTTTCCGAGAGAGGCACGGGTGTGCTTTCGCGAGAGTCATGGCCGAGCCTCTCAGAAAAGGAAAAAATGTGTTTTCTATTTTTTTCTTCCGCGAGAGGCACGGTTGTGCTGTCACGAGAGGCATGGCCATGCCTCTCGGAAACAGAAAAAAAATGCATTTTCTGTTTTTTTTTTCTTTCACGAGATGTACGGTTTTGCTTCCGCGAGATGCATGGTGGTGTTTTTCCGAGAGGCACGGTCGTGCCTCCTCGGAAACGAAAAAAAATATGTTTTATCTTTTTTTTCCTTACGCGAGATGCATGGTTGTGGTTTCGCGAGAGGCACGGGTGTGCCTCTTTCGGAAAGGAAAAAAAACCCGTGCGCCCGGTTCGGTTTTTTCTATCCGGTTTTCTTTGTGAAAAAAAGTTCGTCAAAACCTATCAACATGTGATCTAGTTTTGAAAATCTCGACGCGAGGAGTCCAACGGTGCAAATGGTTCGAGATATGGACGCATGGTTAAAAGCGATAAAAATATTTTGAATAAACGAATCTATGAAAAAAGAGAAAACTCCCAGATTGCGACAAGTGGCGCACATACGACACACCACTCGTCGCAAACTGGGGAGGTGGAAGTAATCTTTGCAGCGAGTACTTCTTAACTAGTGATTTCGAAGGAAGTTCACCATGTATAGATGAAGAGCAGGAGAACAGCTTGGGCTATATTTCTGGCCTGGTCAAAAGAGGTACGCCCAGCACTATAATTCTTTGTCATTCTTATTTTATTCTCTGGTAAAAACTATGTGCACCCCTAGAAAAGGCTTTAAAAAAGAACTTGTTTGCCAAATCAATGTGAGGAAATAGTGTTGATGTAACCGGCTCCAAAAACAGTTCACTCGATAACTCCCACCGAAGCAGACGTACCGATAGAAGAAATGAGTGTTAGACGAGATATTAACGAGAACTCTTAGGGCTGCAGTCGGTACGATATATTTGTCCCATATTGAGTGTTTTGTAGCAAGATGGGTATGCACGATATATTTGCCCTTCTTGAGGGGGAGTGTTGGTGTATGAATACTGTAATTAGTTGACTTCTTAAAGAGTAAAATGCAAATTATACAAACAAATATAAATGAGTACAGAGAGAAGGGATCGGTGTGGAACGATCCAGAGTTTCTCCAAATCCTCTTCACGCTCCCTCAAATCCCTAGCTCAAATCACTCAAATCTCATATGATTTTCAACAGTAGGGAATAACCAGCATATAGGACAGGAGGATTGTAACGGCTAGAGAGACGCAGTACACCATGGGCCTGAGCTTCCATGGGATTCACGACGGAATCGGCAGGCTACTCCAGGAGCACCCCTTGAGGTGCTGGAGGCCCCCCTCGAGGAGGTTATCCAAGAAGAAGAATAATCGCATCATGAGATCTTGGACCATCTGGTTTTAGTTTGCAAGTTACTGGACTACACCGGTCCCACCATGCAAGTTTGTGTCCCCCTAGTGTAACCTCTTAAAAAGGATCAAAGTATGATGTCCGTTCTACAATAAGTTGATAGTCGAGCTCCTATCCTTTTAGGATAACATAAATGAACCAGGTCATTAAAATAGACCATACAAGATAGAGATATACGAGTTAGAGTGCTTGGCCCCCGTGTTGCCCAACCCATGCGATGTGGGCGGGAGCCCCCTCCCCCATCACGCCGCCATCGGCCACCCCTCCTCCAGCTACTCCCCTCGTCGCCGCCGAAGGCTACCACCGAGTGAAGCTCACATAGTGAAGGCGGCGGGTGAAGGGGGGTCTCCACTGCTGCGCGGCTCTCCTCGCGTGGACCCTGTGGCTGGCGGCCTGCCTCTCGGTGGTCCGTTGGCGCCTCTTCCAGTGGCCAGCGACGTGTCTCCTCAAGGCGGACCCGATGGCTCTGCTCCGTCTCACGCTCTTGGTGGCTGTCTTGGTGGTGCCGCTCCCCGTGTCTTCTTCTGGTTGCGGATTTGGCGTCGCCGCCATGGTTCCTTCCAGTCGTCGTCTCCGACAGTGCCAGGTGCGGCGCGTTGCCCCCATCCTCCCCTAAACTTCACCTCTCCCGGCCACTCACCCTGCTTGGACTGGCTGTCCAGCGTCGTCTTAGCGGTATGACCTCATCCCGGCCACGCATCCTCTCAGGATGGACGTGGTCGTGCTCATGGCCCCCTGGTCTTTGGTTGTCCAGCATCCTCCCAATGGCGGACCTCGTCACGACCATGCCTCTTCCTGTTGGGTTGGTTGTGGTGTGCTAATGGTGGTGCATTCAGACCTCCCCCTTGCTCGACCTGTCCCACAGTGGTTGTCCGTGGTAGAGCATCTGGCGGCACCCATTGTCACCTTCCTCGGTGATGGGTACGACTCCTCTTCTGACGGTTATGGTCTCGCCTACTATGATTTCCATGCCTTCGAATGTTGATCCTTTTTTTGCAGGGTGAATGTTGATCCTGCAGTCTTTGGGATTGTGCAAACTTTGGCTGGGCGAATGCCCTACTCGGTTTGCCGATGCTGGTGGCGGTTGATACCTGCAGATGCTGTCCCCTAGTTGGAGGTGTTTCCATGGCCTCTTATCGGTGACCCTAAGTATCGGGGGAAACCCCATATCCGGTTCACTAGATCAGGAAGCGAGGGCGTCTAAGCATCGTATCCTTTATGAAGCGTTGTTTGTTGCTCGTGGTGTGTTCGGTGTTGGATTGCGGACGCTTTGCTGGTCCGGGCTGCTCCTCATGGTGTGGTATACGGGGCACAACGTACGACCTCAACGACACTCTCTCCAAGGCTTCTCCTTCCACCACGAGCAGGTCTTGCATCCCACTTGCCGATTCTCTAGGCGCATAGGGGGGAGGTACGTTGATCTGGTCTGGCCTAGAGTCGTGTTGGTGCGATGATGGTGTCGGGCACTGGTCGTGACGTGGCCTAGATACCTTGTATCTCGCCTCTTTGTATTGCCGGCTGGAGTTCGAGCTAGGAGAGTTTTGTGCTATGTTGTATCCCTCTTTACTTTTTTCACACCTTGTGTGGTTATTTTTCTCCTACTTATCAATGAATGATACACAAGCTTTTTGTATTTTTCATGAAAAAAGATAGAGATGGAACGGCTCCGACCAGAGTAGCATTTTCCAGGACGGTACTTTTTAAAGGATATCTTCCTCAAGTGCCAATAATTAGTGACCCAACAAAAAGTTGTTTTAATTCATACATCTTGTGCATTCAAATGCATAACAGAATCCGTAACACCAGGGTGTGCACGAAGCAATAGAAAAGGGAGCACAAAAAGCGTATTTCAGATTAACAAAAGGGTGTGTCTAGAACAGCCGAGTGACGTTAGCATTTTTTTTTGCTACAAGCAACACGGCTGGATGCTACGAACAGTGACAAAAAATGTTGCACCGGTATTGCAAGCAACAACAATAAATGCGACCACCGTTCTAACTGAAATGCTACAGACGTCAATAAAGGATGTTGTAACCGGCGAGATGACGTGCTACAACCGATGAGGGACAATATTTTACAACCAGCAAGACGGATGTTGCAACCGGTAGGAAAAAATATTGCAAACGATGTCATAAAATGTTGCATGGTTGACTGAGACGTGGTTAAATTTCAGTTGACTGATTTTTAGCAGGCCCCTTAACAAAAACCAAACTCATGAGATATATAAACGATGCATTGCACATGGCAATATAGCTAGTTGCTATGACATACTAGCTAGCTGGTCTTGTTTGACTAGAGTTTCCTCGGATTGCTAGATTTTCGTTTCTTGTTGCCTTGATCTGTCGCTGTGAACTTGAAGACGGCGGCTGTTGCCGGCGCAGGAGGAGTAGTGTCAGAAGGAAGAGGAAGAGGAGGAGGAACGAGTTTGTCAATGTGGATGCCGAGGGGGACAGCGTCGCCAGATAAATACGCTTTCCGCACGTACAGAGACGTGACCTCGTCCGGCCATGGCGTGCCACCGGGCAGGGAGCTGCATGTCATCACGGGCAACTCGAACGTCACCCTCGCACCACTGCCGGCGTGCTCCACGGTGAGCTTGTACGAGAACTGCGGCACCGCCGGTGCGCCTTCGTCCGCCCTGACGCACACCATCGACACCGCGGCGCCCTTGTCGCGCTCGGCGAGGACCAGCAGGAACACGTTCCGCTGCCGGTCGGCCATATCCTCCTCGCCGACGAGGACGTGCCAGCGCCGGGTCAGGGGCAGGCTGAGCTTCCCCGGCTGGCCATAGCGGACGACGATGATGGGGCTGGAGTGTTCCGTGGAGATGTGGTCGAGGAGCATCTGCCGAGAGCCGGAGAAGTTGCAACCGCCTTCGCCACCTCCTGGCCCGGCGCGCTCTGGGCAGTAGCAGGGCGCGTACTGGCAAGCGCGGCGGTGGTCCGCGGCGTCGTGGTAGACGATGAGGCCCGCCTCGCAGCCGAACTTGACGTAGTCGCACGGCAGCTTGACGGCGCCGGCGTAGGCGTCTGCCAGGCGGCAGTGGGCGGCGACGCGGCCGCAGTCCTCGCCGTGCGCGCCGCGGCAGGACGAGCACATCAGATGCCCGTCGTCGCACTGCGAATTATTATAATATAAGGATCAAGACCAGCAGTCGTTTCCATGGCAAGGAGTAATAATCAGGATGACTCTAATCAATCTGCAAACAACCTACTCGAAGATTCAAGAAGTAATATACAGTACCGAGAAGATAGGCGGTTTGAGGGGGAGGTGGCAGGCATGGCACTCCAAGAGCTCCGGCGCCCTGCACTTTTCAAAGATGAGGAAGGGCGGCACGTCGAGGGCGGTCTGTCGCTGCATCTGCGGCTGCGGCTTGGCTTCCTCGGGCACCACGGCCAGAGCTCCGTCTCCTCCGCCGCCACCGTCGCCGCTGCTGCCATGACCCATTTCTCCTCTGACTTAACTTGCTTCAGGGTCAAAGATCGCACGCATAAAAGATGCTTGAGATTATATGGAGGCCAGGCCGAGTGAAGAACCCAACAGCCGTACGTCCGCTCCACATTACTCCGGTGGCATGCAAACTCCGACGGCGCGTTTCGATTCCCGGTGTGCTTTCCTACTGGCCCGTGAGGTGTGTCTACGAATTAATTGATGGATGAAGAGCTGGAGAGAGGGCGAGATGAGAGAAAGTCAGATCGGGAATGCATGCATGCACCAATGCATGAGACTTATTTTTCTACCATGAGAACGTGTATCGGCATCCATATCTTCTTGGGGAAAGGTGCATGCATGTGTTCCCAGATTTTACACAGAAATTGCACATTTTTATAATATGCAAGAATAAGAATACAATAGTATAGTTGAGTTTTCAGAAAAAGAGAAGTTTCCTTAGACTACCCACAATGGGAGTAACATAGATAGTAACATCACGCATATTTAGATAGAATGGATGATGTGGCGAGCAATAAATGAAGAAAGAGAGCAAAGTAGTAACATAGCTAGTTACTAGTAGTATGAGTAACATCACACATATCAATGCAAAATGAGTCTATGGCTTAATAAATGAAGTGTTGCATGTTACCACATATATGTTACTCCCCACTATAGAGGTAGTAACATAGACTAATAACATTGACATGTTACTACTATCCATTGTGGCTAGTCTTAGAGTAATTGAATTTGTTCGTTAATATTATCATTAAAGAAGAAAGGACATAAATAAAAAATAAAAATACCAAAAATTTTCAAGAAACAATGAATTACTTCCTCCGTCCAGGTTTATTAGCCCCTCAACCAAAACACAGGTTTAAGACACAGGTATTAATTCCCAAACGATTTACAGCATGCAGCCCACGCTCGATTTAATTGGCTGATGCTTCGGAACCCAGCGCGCTCGGGCTTGCATGGTTCATGCATGTCCAATCAAAAGAGGATTAGAAGCACATGTGGTGGCCTGAGTACTGCTGGCTGGAATTAATTGAGCTTTGAAAGATGAACCGGAACGGAGGAGATCGAGAAAGAAATGAAGCTTTTTTCTTTGGGCAGCGCAATCGATGGAAGGGCCCTATAAATACGGACGGGCTCCCTCCTGTCACGGGCCTAATAAACCCGGACGGAGGGAGTACTGGCTTTGTTGTTACTCTTCCAGAAAAAGGAAATTGAAATAAAATTTCATAAAAATTAAATAATGTGCTTTTGTAAGGAAGAATGAATTAGTGAAATTGACATTACCCTTTGAAAGAAAGAAAGAAAATCAACATGATGAGGTTTTCCAAGAAAGAATAAATTAGTGGAATTGGTGTTACCCTTTATTAAGAGAAAGAAAATAGAAAATAAAACAAACAACACAATATTTGCACACAACAGTCACAAGAAATGCGCTTTTCAATAATATGCAAGTATAAAAATATGATAGTGAAATTCTTACAAAAACAATTCCTAGGAAGGAATGAGCAACTCACATTGCTACCCATAATTATAAAAATCAAATAAGGAACAGTTAATTAGAAGCAATGGTATCACCTTTTAAAGAAGAAAGACAAAGGAACAAGTTTAAAAATTTGCACACAAATTCGCTCAAAAAATTGCACCTTTTATAGTATACAAACAATCTCTACTCCTAATGTCTCACTTGGTAGAATAGCATCCATGTTTTTTTTCATCTGGTTTATTTTCGTTTGATTTATTTCATCTGGTTTAATTTTGTCCCACCTTCCATCATCATATCCTCATGTCGATATTTTACCTTCCCAATAAAAACTTTCATAACATTTGCAAACTTTCCTAACCAGGCATGTCACAAACGGGCAGGTACTGATATCACGTTACCAAACAATAAAACCTCATTTTCATGGAAACCAATTCAAAATCCTAACTTTCCTAACGCATTGTTTCTTACCTTTCCTGATCTCTACTGCTAAAGGAGCAGTATTTAAGTCATTCGTTCGTTGGTGTCCAACACTCGGACGAGACTTGCCTGCTCCCTTCTCGTGTGCCCATCCGTGCTCCCGCATACGTGGCTTGATCTGATTGGAACAAAATAAGGCCCGGCCCCACCCCCTTAAAATCAAGGGGGATGATTAGATTAGAAAGAAAAAAGGAGAAAGACAACCGTTGGATTAGGTGGGAGCACGGATGGGAGCATGGGAAGGGAGCAGGCAAGCCGGATCCCCAACACTCCTCCCTTGACGCTAAAAATACGACGCACCTTCCATAGTTGGTTTTCTCCACTGGGTTTTTTCCAAACAAACTAAACGTCACCACGTTGCCTCACCTCAGCGTCGTGTCTCCCTCCGGACGATGCCTTCTCAATCCTTGCGCCTAATGGCTCATGACTATACATGGCCGCCTCCTTGGATGTCATTTGTACGCGGCTGCCGCATATGGATGTCGTCGCTTCATGCCTGGTTACTGGTTTTGTCCTTCATGCCGTCTTGTTCTGCCCTGCTCTGGAAGAAGAATGGGTTTGTGTGGGATGGACGAGATTGGTTTGATCCATACCTAGACAAAGGTAAGTTCTTAGGATGGAGATGATAGTGATTGATGGTGCCTGGAAGATGACAGGAAGCCACCCAGAAAATGGCCAGAAGCAATCATCATTGTGCGAGTTATTTACCCAAAACCACCACATTATGGGCTAGGGTAACAGATCAGTACCATATTTGAGGCAGGGCACAAAAAACCACCAACAATGGAACTAATCTGTAACGTGGAGCACTGACGGCGGAATTTGGTCGCGAAAACAGCGAAACTGACAAGTTGGGCCCGCATGTCGGGCTGACATGGCGTGCGTATCTGGACAATATGCTGACTTGGACAATAGGTCCCACCTGTCAATGACTCAAGTATTTGTTTTTTTCTACTTCTTCCTCTTTTTTTATAGGCATTTCAACAAACATTTTGTGGGCTCCCTGCAGGCCAGAGCGCCGCTGCCATGGAGAAGCGGACTCCTGTTCGTCGGCCTGGGCGTGTTTGACGAGATTTTGTCGCGCCGAAGTATCTATGAGCATGGGAAGTATTTCCATAATGTTTTTTCCTAACTATTTTCTTAGAATCACAGAAAGAACAAATGTGATAGTATTTTGCATGTGCACGTATATAAGGAAAATCTTCTCCACGCTACGTGTATTTTGCAAGGCTTCGGTGCACAAAGTGAGCTGCTATATATTTAACGTGGAACTGATCGAATGCATGCATCCCGTGCAAGATACATCATATATAAGTCATTTAAAAATTCCGGCCAACGCCCTAAACCTGACAGGATGTTTAAGTGTTTGGGCAACTAGGTTGCCAATCCCCTGGAGCCACACCCATGCGTCTCGCTTGGGACCATCTGCAGTCAGTAAAATACTAGTGTAATCAGGTACGGCTGGTTGTTTATAATTAGATAAACATGCACGAGCTCACGAGCTCTAGGGGCACGCACTATATGGCTGGCCGTCAGGCCGCTCACACACGCACGCGGCGGCCGCCGCTAAGCTGCACACAGAAGAGGAAGAAGGCCATGGTGTTTAGGCCCCGCACAACTCCCATCTCATTCCTAGCTATACAACACCTCAATTCTTTTCCCCGATCTATACACACACGAGGAGTTCAACATACATAAAATCTCTCCCGTTCTCTTCGTCAAGCTGGCCGGCCGACTGGCTGTACGTCTCCACGCAACCTCAGGTAATCAAGGTGAGGTTTATGTTTGTTGTATACAGGTACAAGGAGCAGGCAGAAGCCGCCGGCAAGCACGCATGGAGAGACCGCCGAAAGTCTGGCCCTTGCCCTTGTGAAGATTGGATCGCCTATCTAAAAATAAACAGCATGCATGCATGCGCTATGCGGAGAGTACGTGTCGGTCACTGGAGACGACACTCGTGTGATCCCGTCGTCGCCGCCGAAGATGACTGCACCGGAACGGCAAACTGCACCGACACCGCCGGAGATCGTCTACACCAAGCCTTTCATTTTCAGGTGTCATGTTCTTGGCTGGAGACGACTCGGGAGCTGCCGGAGCTCGCCAACGACGCAGCCCAACCACTAGCCCCGACGATGTTCTAACATGGCAGTCTACAGGTCCCCGGCGAACAGGTTACGATGCACAGGTCACAACGAACAGGTCACCGGTGCATAGGTCCATGGCGTTCCAATCGCGGTGCACAGATTTGGTGTCTTGCTTCTCGGATAAGACGGCGGGGCAGAGCCGGAGCTCGGTGATGACGCGGCCCGGGACTCGCTTTCCCCCTGATGGCGTACAGATCTTTGGTCAAACCAAAGTTTGCAGCGACACAGTACAAGACCGGTCCCTCCTTCGAGAGGTGCACCTACCGTGACGAACAGGTCCATGGCGTTCCGATCGCGGTGCACAGGTTTGGTTTCTTGCTTCCCGGATGTGACGGTGGGGCGGAGCCGGAGCTCGGTGATGACGCGGCCCGGGACTTGCTTCCCCTCGACGGCGTACAGATCTTTGGTCGAACCAAAGTTTGCAACGACACACTACAAGAACGGTCCCTCCTTCGAGAGGTGCACCTACCATGGCGAACAGGTCCATGGCGTTTCGATCGCGGTGCACAGGTTTGGTGTCTTGCTTCCCGGATGTGACGGCGGGGCGGAGCCGGAGCTCGGTGATGACGCGGCCCCGGACTCGCTTCCCCCTTCACGGCGTACATATCTTTGGTCGAACCAAAGTTTGCAGCGACACAGTACAAGACCGGTCACTCCTTCGAGAGGTGCACCTACCGTGGAGAACAGGTCCTTGGCGTACAGGTCCACGGCGTTGCCGGCGTACAGGTCACCCTTTGGCCTAGCACCAGCCCAAGGCGACGCGGCCTCTACAACGATACCTTTGTCTTGGCGGACCGCCTAATACTTGGCGTCTAGCAAAGACGAGGCGCCAACCACCCCAGCCACGCCATTGTGAGCGTGCGTCAGTTTTTACACTGATGCCGGTCTCCCCAAACCATCACTCCCGCAAGGTGTACCCCCTTGCACACCCCGATGAAGTAACCAGCCGTCGAGAAGTCTAAGCCGAGCGCAACCCATGCCACCCCGACAACAAATACTCCAACGCTGCCAAGACCGACAAGGCACGACGGTCTGAGGTCTACATGGACGATCTCGCATTGTCGTCATGTTCAAGCAATGCCTCCACGCGGCAACACTCGAATCTACTCCGACTTCTACATCAACACACTCCCCAAACCCTGTCCAAGCTCCGACGAGGCGAAGCCACTTCACCGACATGTCTTCTTCCGATGAAGCTATCCATATCTTGCCGGGCACCAACGAGGCGCAGGCAAGACACACCGTGTCTGACACCGACGAGGCGGACACCACCAGGCCGGGCACCGACAAGGCGAAGGCCGACCATCTGTCTGAGCTGACGAGGCCAGACATCTTCATCATCGGACATCGACAAGTCGGAGGGATGTGACTAAGCATCGCCGGAGCGACGGACGTACCGCTCCACTCTTCTATTCCACCACATCATCACCATCATCTACACCGAGCACTTGGAGAAGACGAGACTTGAAGACGATGACCATTGTAGCAGCTTAATCGGAGGTGGTCCGTGGCTCCGGCTCGCGGACGTAATTAATCGGGAGCCTTCTGAGGCCCCGTGAACCAGAACCTCACAATCGCCGAAGTCATATTGGCCGAGCTAGCAGGCCGTTGAGTGCTTATGTAAAGGGATCATGTAATTTGTTTCTCCAATGAGAGATTAATAAAATACAAGTTTCCCTAATTTTATTTGTGTACTTAGTACACTGGCACGCCCGCAATTTTTTATTTCCCCTGGCGCGTAGAGAGATAATAACACGATAACCATCGTTGTTTGTTATTATTTTTCATGTCAAACAAAATGGCATGCCCAGTGGGACCTTGTTCTCCTCCCATCTTTGCTGCACAACAATGGTCGTCGAATTCGTCTTCTGGCTCTTCTCCAACTTACAAGGTGGTGTGGACATTTCTCAACTCGGGTTATTCTTACCGATGCCCTATCTCTTAAGGAGGCTTCAATTAACCCATTTGTGATCCAACTCGGGTTACTATTCTATGGAGAACCGTTGGTGCAATTTCAATATGCCCCGATCACAGGTTTCCTCCAATATTGCGCGGCCATGGAAAGAAGGCGCCGCAATTCGCTTCAAGTACCCAAGACATTGCATTTATCTTGGAGGCATTCTTGATGGTTGAACAAATAATCCATGTATCATCATTGGCTTTGGCAACCTCGACCTCACGCCCAATGTGCTGGGGGCATTTCTTGAGGTGGCCACTGCATGCGAAGGCGCTTCATTAACCTTGACTATAAGCTCCAGTCGGTGAAGCCTATATAAAATGAGATGATCTTTCATATGTAATGAAGTCATCCTCAACACACGCTCAATAGTAGCCAAACCTGATGGGCCCATCTCCTCTCACCTATTGGTGCCTTGGCGTGATGGTGAAAAGTTGAGCTTACATCTTCACTAGGCGCAGGTTCAACTTGAAGAGCTATGACGGATATAGCCTTCTCATATTGCATTCTCTTTTCAATTTACACCGCACCCATCACATTTTTCTTACGTCTTGGCATGATTCAAGGCAACTCTGAGCATAAATAGTGGCTTTTCTCACAATTCCATGCTGGTGTTTCAGAAATTGGCTACCCGAGGGCTTGTCGACGGGCGGCACAATGTGCCATGTTGCAAGTGAAGCGGCTCCCACACCCATAATGCACCACACGTGCCAAGTGTATGCTTCTGGAGGCAGTGATGAAGACTACTTGGGCACTTCTGTTACCAGACCCCGTGCCCATCATGTTTCCCGGCATGTCTCAAGTTCACAGAAGCTCACATCCCAGGGAAGACTATAGGAAAAGATCATGAAAGGGCTACCTGCCCCAACACAAGTTGGGCTCAGTGTGTAGCCACATGGCAACCCTGGGTCGTGCCACCAAAAGCCCCAGGTAAAGTGCCAGAGGGTTTTCTTAGTACACATAGGTGAATGGTTGTCTTCCAAGTTCTGAAGGTGGGTCCCCGAACAAGTGTGGAAAGTGATCCCCGAAGAAGTGCAAGCAAATCTTTAAAGTGAAAAAAATACTCATGAAGTCCAAGGTAATGCAGCCAGCCCATGCAAGCAATCCTCACAATAGAGGAAACCTGAAATTCCAAGAAGCAATCAAAAAGTCTCAAAAGTTCCAAGAAGCAAATCCGGCAATCCTGAGCGGTAGGGGAACCACTGGAAAGAAGGCGGAAGATAGCCATTCACCACCCCTCATTAATGCATGAAGAAAAAATAGCCAAGCTGTTATCCCAAAGCCATCACCCTTATCAACCTCACTTAAGTATCTGGGTTCTTGAGGCATTGCGCGGGGGGCTTGATCGAGCTGTGGGGTTTCTCGATACCATGATGGGCTAGGGTATGATTTTCTACTGCCTGTCAGAGACATATCTGAAGCACAGCGTCTTCATACACATACACTGAAGCTTATTCAATTCTTAACTTGCAACCGTCATGGTCGTTTCGACGGTCGCCGATGATAAGCCCTTTGGTAGCCTTTATTGATGACACATTATAGCTGGTGATTATCAAGAGGGCCAACATCTTCATCCAATCTAAAAAATACTTCATTTTTATGACATTACATTGCATAAATATGCTTGCATGCACTCTTTTGTTCATCATCAGTGCAGCCATCACTAGTTAATGGCGCACACGTTGAGCCTGCGCCGACAGGATGGCTACTTGGACAGCAACAAAACTGCGTCATGATAATGTCGATGACATCCCGACATTTGATTGTCTACCCCAATATACGACAGACACTGGGGGCAGCGAACCTGTGTGTCCACAATGTCGTCGACAACATACTCCATCAACATTGGGGGCAATTGCATCAGTTCATCCACGACGTCGCCGACGGCGTCTTGGCTTCACCAACCTGCTCCATCGACATTGGGGGTTAACACTCATGTGTTCACAGGGTCGTCGACGACATCCCGACATAGAGCTTTCTACACCAACACATCCCATCGGCACTGGGGTAGCGAACCCGTGTGTCCGTGACATCGCCGACGACATCTCGGCATCGAATAATCTACACCAACAAAGTTCACCAACACTGGGGGCAGCAACCCCAGTGCGTCTATTATGTCGCTGATGATATTCTGGCGTACTATTGGTCTACATCAACATGTGTTTTTAGCACTGGTAGTAGCAGCACCGGTACTCCTACAACACCACCACGGCACTACAGGCACCCTTATCTTCAACAACAATGACGCGAGCCGATGTCTATTCCGGCACTCTCTCTTATGGTCACGCCGATGACATACCGGTGTAGATTTTTTGATATCAACCCGACATCTTGGGGTTGCCTCGACAATTACGAGGTGACCCACCAATGGCTTTCTGGTGGCTCATCTACATCAATGCGCCAACTTCACGGGAGCAGTGCAACGCGCCAGTGCGGCCAGCGTAAATCTGTGAAATCCTTCAGTTTAGTCGGCTGGCACCACGGTCTCAGTGGTCGCAACTAGACTGATAAATTTTCTTCAAGGCTCAGCATGGTATTTCACTGTCGAATGGAGATGCAGTAAGGTTTCTTTGTCGGCTGGCACCGTATTAGCAAACGGTCGCAATAAAGAACTTAAACATTTTAAGCCTATGGAATGGACTTTCTCCGTAGTCTCGTATCACCTACTTGGTGCATGTGCTCCAGTCTGGCATCATTTTAATTTTATGGCATGCATTCTGTGGCATGGGCACTCACTACAGATGGCCATTAACTATTTGTGGCATGGTTTCGCGCCGCAATAAATATATTCTAGGTAACTCGTGGCATGGATTTTCGCCCGAGTTTCTCGTTCAGTCATTAATAGCATGGTTTCGCTACAGTTCATTTTTTTGTATTATGGTTTCACTGCTACAGCCATCGTGTTACTTGTGGCATAGTTCAGCCACGATGTACGTCATTTTATGTGTAGCATGGTTCCGCTACAAACACATTTGCACTTATATGATTCATTTTCGGCATGGACTTTCGCCGTGGTGGTTTTTTTTTTTTGGCATGGATTTTCGCCATCCTTCATCAATGTTCTCCTTCCCCTTATAGCCAAGGAAGAATATTGCTCAAAAAAGTTGAGGCAGCAATTGATATTTGCGCCATATCACAAATTTCACCAAGTCGAGTCCGCCTTGCTCCGCGCGCACACTCCACTTGGTGGGGGGCATTTGTTTGACGAGATTTTGTCGCGCCGAAGTATCTATGAGCATGGGAAGTATTTCCATAATGTTTTTTCCTAACTATTTTCTTAGAATCACAGAAAGAACAAATGTGATAGTATTTTGCATGTGCACGTATATAAGGAAAATCTTCTCCACGCTACGTGTATTTTGCAAGGCTTCGGTGCACAAAGTGAGCTGCTATATATTTAACGTGGAACTGATCGAATGCATGCATCCCGTGCAAGATACATCATATATAAGTCATTTAAATATTCCGGCCAACGCCCTAAACCTGACAGGATGTTTAAGTGTTTGGGCAACTAGGTTGCCAATCCCCTGGAGCCACACCCATGCGTCTCGCTTGGGACCATCTGCAGTCAGTAAAATACTAGTGTAATCAGGTACGGCTGGTTGTTTATAATTAGATAAACATGCACGAGCTCACGGTTTGAGAGGATAAGCACCGTTCTTAGCTTGTGGGGGGGGCACGCACTATATGGCTGGCCGTCAGGCCGCTCACACACGCACGCGGCGGCCGCCGCTAAGCTGCACACAGAAGAGGAAGAAGGCCATGGTGTTTAGGCCCCGCACAACTCCCATCTCATTCCTAGCTATACAACACCTCAATTCTTTTCCCCGATCTATACACACACGAGGAGTTCAACATACATAAAATCTCTCCCGTTCTCTTCGTCAAGCTGGCCGGCCGACTGGCTGTACGTCTCCACGCAACCTCAGGTAATCAAGGTGAGGTTTATGTTTGTTGTATACAGGTACAAGGAGCAGGCAGAAGCCGCCGGCAAGCACGCATGGAGAGGCCGCCGAAAGTCTGGCCCTTGCCCTTGTGAAGATTGGATCGCCTATCTAAAAATAAACAGCATGCATGCATGCGCTATGCGGAGAGTACGTGTCGGTCACTGGAGACGACACTCGTGTGATCCCGTCGTCGCCGCCGAAGATGACTGCACCGGAACGGCAAACTGCACCGACACCGCCGGAGATCGTCTACACCAAGCCTTTCATTTTCAGGTGTCATGTTCTTGGCTGGAGACGACTCGGGAGCTGCCGGAGCTCGCCAACGACGCAGCCCAACCACTAGCCCCGACGATGTTCTAACATGGCAGTCTACAGGTCCCCGGCGAACAGGTTACGATGCACAGGTCACAACGAACAGGTCACCGGTGCATAGGTCCATGGCGTTCCAATTGCGGTGCACAGATTTGGTGTCTTGCTTCTCGGATAAGACGGCGGGGCAGAGCCGGAGCTCGGTGATGACGCGGCCCGGGACTCGCTTTCCCCCTGATGGCGTACAGATCTTTGGTCAAACCAAAGTTTGCAGCGACACAGTACAAGACCGGTCCCTCCTTCGAGAGGTGCACCTACCGTGACGAACAGGTCCATGGCGTTCCGATCGCGGTGCACAGGTTTGGTTTCTTGCTTCCCGGATGTGACGGTGGGGCGGAGCCGGAGCTCGGTGATGACGCGGCCCGGGACTTGCTTCCCCTCGACGGCGTACAGATCTTTGGTCGAACCAAAGTTTGCAACGACACACTACAAGACCGGTCCCTCCTTCGAGAGGTGCACCTACCATGGCGAACAGGTCCATGGCGTTTCGATCGCGGTGCACAGGTTTGGTGTCTTGCTTCCCGGATGTGACGGCGGGGCGGAGCCGGAGCTCGGTGATGACGCGGCCCCGGACTCGCTTCCCCCTTCACGGCGTACATATCTTTGGTCGAACCAAAGTTTGCAGCGACACAGTACAAGACCGGTCACTCCTTCGAGAGGTGCACCTACCGTGGAGAACAGGTCCTTGGCGTACAGGTCCACGGCGTTGCCGGCGTACAGGTCACCCTTTGGCCTAGCACCAGCCCAAGGCGACGCGGCCTCTACAACGATACCTTTGTCTTGGCGGACCGCCTAATACTTGGCGTCTAGCAAAGACGAGGCGCCAACCACCCCAGCCACGCCATTGTGAGCGTGCGTCAGTTTTTACACTGATGCCGGTCTCCCCAAACCATCACTCCCGCAAGGTGTATCCCCTTGCACACCCCGATGAAGTAACCAGCCGTCGAGAAGTCTAAGCCGAGCGCAACCCATGCCACCCCGACAACAAATACTCCAACGCTGCCAAGACCGACAAGGCACGACGGTCTGAGGTCTACATGGACGATCTCGCATTGTCGTCATGTTCAAGCAATGCCTCCACGCGGCAACACTCGAATCTACTCCGACTTCTACATCAACACACTCCCCAAACCCTGTCCAAGCTCCGACGAGGCGAAGCCACTTCACCGACATGTCTTCTTCCGATGAAGCTATCCATATCTTGCCGGGCACCAACGAGGCGCAGGCAAGACACACCGTGTCTGACACCGACGAGGCGGACACCACCAGGCCGGGCACCGACAAGGCGAAGGCCGACCATCTGTCTGAGCTGACGAGGCCAGACATCTTCATCATCGGACATCGACAAGTCGGAGGGATGTGACTAAGCATCGCCGGAGCGACGGACGTACCGCTCCACTCTTCTATTCCACCACATCATCACCATCATCTACACCGAGCACTTGGAGAAGACGAGACTTGAAGACGATGACCATTGTAGCAGCTTAATCGGAGGTGGTCCGTGGCTCCGGCTCGCGGACGTAATTAATCGGGAGCCTTCTGAGGCCCCGTGAACCAGAACCTCACAATCGCCGAAGTCATATTGGCCGAGCTAGCAGGCCGTTGAGTGCTTATGTAAAGGGATCATGTAATTTGTTTCTCCAATGAGAGATTAATAAAATACAAGTTTCCCTAATTTTATTTGTGTACTTAGTACACTGGCACGCCCGCAATTTTTTATTTCCCCTGGCGCGTAGAGAGATAATAACACGATAACCATCGTTGTTTGTTATTATTTTTCATGTCAAACAAAATGGCATGCCCAGTGGGACCTTGTTCTCCTCCCATCTTTGCTGCACAACAATGGTCGTCGAATTCGTCTTCTGGCTCTTCTCCAACTTACAAGGTGGTGTGGACATTTCTCAACTCGGGTTATTCTTACCGATGCCCTATCTCTTAAGGAGGCTTCAATTAACCCATTTGTGATCCAACTCGGGTTACTATTCTATGGAGAACCGTTGGTGCAATTTCAATATGCCCCGATCACAGGTTTCCTCCAATATTGCGCGGCCATGGAAAGAAGGCGCCGCAATTCGCTTCAAGTACCCAAGACATTGCATTTATCTTGGAGGCATTCTTGATGGTTGAACAAATAATCCATGTATCATCATTGGCTTTGGCAACCTCGACCTCACGCCCAATGTGCTGGGGGCATTTCTTGAGGTGGCCACTGCATGCGAAGGCGCTTCATTAACCTTGACTATAAGCTCCAGTCGGTGAAGCCTATATAAAATGAGATGATCTTTCATATGTAATGAAGTCATCCTCAACACACGCTCAATAGTAGCCAAACCTGATGGGCCCATCTCCTCTCACCTATTGGTGCCTTGGCGTGATGGTGAAAAGTTGAGCTTACATCTTCACTAGGCGCAGGTTCAACTTGAAGAGCTATGACGGATATAGCCTTCTCATATTGCATTCTCTTTTCAATTTACACCGCACCCATCACATTTTTCTTACGTCTTGGCATGATTCAAGGCAACTCTGAGCATAAATAGTGGCTTTTCTCACAATTCCATGCTGGTGTTTCAGAAATTGGCTACCCGAGGGCTTGTCGACGGGCGGCACAATGTGCCATGTTGCAAGTGAAGCGGCTCCCACACCCATAATGCACCACACGTGCCAAGTGTATGCTTCTGGAGGCAGTGATGAAGACTACTTGGGCACTTCTGTTACCAGACCCCGTGCCCATCATGTTTCCCGGCATGTCTCAAGTTCACAGAAGCTCACATCCCAGGGAAGACTATAGGAAAAGATCATGAAAGGGCTACCTGCCCCAACACAAGTTGGGCTCAGTGTGTAGCCACATGGCAACCCTGGGTCGTGCCACCAAAAGCCCCAGGTAAAGTGCCAGAGGGTTTTCTTAGTACACATAGGTGAATGGTTGTCTTCCAAGTTCTGAAGGTGGGTCCCCGAACAAGTGTGGAAAGTGATCCCCGAAGAAGTGCAAGCAAATCTTTAAAGTGAAAAAAATACTCATGAAGTCCAAGGTAATGCAGCCAGCCCATGCAAGCAATCCTCACAATAGAGGAAACCTGAAATTCCAAGAAGCAATCAAAAAGTCTCAAAAGTTCCAAGAAGCAAATCCGGCAATCCTGAGCGGTAGGGGAACCACTGGAAAGAAGGCGGAAGATAGCCATTCACCACCCCTCATTAATGCATGAAGAAAAAATAGCCAAGCTGTTATCCCAAAGCCATCACCCTTATCAACCTCACTTAAGTATCTGGGTTCTTGAGGCATTGCGCGGGGGGCTTGATCGAGCTGTGGGGTTTCTCGATACCATGATGGGCTAGGGTATGATTTTCTACTGCCTGTCAGAGACATATCTGAAGCACAGCGTCTTCATACACATACACTGAAGCTTATTCAATTCTTAACTTGCAACCGTCATGGTCGTTTCGACGGTCGCCGATGATAAGCCCTTTGGTAGCCTTTATTGATGACACATTATAGCTGGTGATTATCAAGAGGGCCAACATCTTCATCCAATCTAAAAAATACTTCATTTTTATGACATTACATTGCATAAATATGCTTGCATGCACTCTTTTGTTCATCATCAGTGCAGCCATCACTAGTTAATGGCGCACACGTTGAGCCTGCGCCGACAGGATGGCTACTTGGACAGCAACAAAACTGCGTCATGATAATGTCGATGACATCCCGACATTTGATTGTCTACCCCAATATACGACAGACACTGGGGGCAGCGAACCTGTGTGTCCACAATGTCGTCGACAACATACTCCATCAACATTGGGGGCAATTGCATCAGTTCATCCACGACGTCGCCGACGGCGTCTTGGCTTCACCAACCTGCTCCATCGACATTGGGGGTTAACACTCATGTGTTCACAGGGTCGTCGACGACATCCCGACATAGAGCTTTCTACACCAACACATCCCATCGGCACTGGGGTAGCGAACCCGTGTGTCCGTGACATCGCCGACGACATCTCGGCATCGAATAATCTACACCAACAAAGTTCACCAACACTGGGGGCAGCAACCCCAGTGCGTCTATTATGTCGCTGATGATATTCTGGCGTACTATTGGTCTACATCAACATGTGTTTTTAGCACTGGTAGTAGCAGCACCGGTACTCCTACAACACCACCACGGCACTACAGGCACCCTTATCTTCAACAACAATGACGCGAGCCGATGTCTATTCCGGCACTCTCTCTTATGGTCACGCCGATGACATACCGGTGTAGATTTTTTGATATCAACCCGACATCTTGGGGTTGCCTCGACAATTACGAGGTGACCCACCAATGGCTTTCTGGTGGCTCATCTACATCAATGCGCCAACTTCACGGGAGCAGTGCAACGCGCCAGTGCGGCCAGCGTAAATCTGTGAAATCCTTCAGTTTAGTCGGCTGGCACCACGGTCTCAGTGGTCGCAACTAGACTGATAAATTTTCTTCAAGGCTCAGCATGGTATTTCACTGTCGAATGGAGATGCAGTAAGGTTTCTTTGTCGGCTGGCACCGTATTAGCAAACGGTCGCAATAAAGAACTTAAACATTTTAAGCCTATGGAATGGACTTTCTCCGTAGTCTCGTATCACCTACTTGGTGCATGTGCTCCAGTCTGGCATCATTTTAATTTTATGGCATGCATTCTGTGGCATGGGCACTCACTACAGATGGCCATTAACTATTTGTGGCATGGTTTCGCGCCGCAATAAATATATTCTAGGTAACTCGTGGCATGGATTTTCGCCCGAGTTTCTCGTTCAGTCATTAATAGCATGGTTTCGCTACAGTTCATTTTTTTGTATTATGGTTTCACTGCTACAGCCATCGTGTTACTTGTGGCATAGTTCAGCCACGATGTACGTCATTTTATGTGTAGCATGGTTCCGCTACAAACACATTTGCACTTATATGATTCATTTTCGGCATGGACTTTCGCCGTGGTGGTTTTTTTTTTTTGGCATGGATTTTCGCCATCCTTCATCAATGTTCTCCTTCCCCTTATAGCCAAGGAAGAATATTGCTCAAAAAAGTTGAGGCAGCAATTGATATTTGCGCCATATCACAAATTTCACCAAGTCGAGTCCGCCTTGCTCCGCGCGCACACTCCACTTGGTGGGGGGCATTTGTTTGACGAGATTTTGTCGCGCCGAAGTATCTATGAGCATGGGAAGTATTTCCATAATGTTTTTTCCTAACTATTTTCTTAGAATCACAGAAAGAACAAATGTGATAGTATTTTGCATGTGCACGTATATAAGGAAAATCTTCTCCACGCTACGTGTATTTTGCAAGGCTTCGGTGCACAAAGTGAGCTGCTATATATTTAACGTGGAACTGATCGAATGCATGCATCCCGTGCAAGATACATCATATATAAGTCATTTAAATATTCCGGCCAACGCCCTAAACCTGACAGGATGTTTAAGTGTTTGGGCAACTAGGTTGCCAATCCCCTGGAGCCACACCCATGCGTCTCGCTTGGGACCATCTGCAGTCAGTAAAATACTAGTGTAATCAGGTACGGCTGGTTGTTTATAATTAGATAAACATGCACGAGCTCACGGTTTGAGAGGATAAGCACCGTTCTTAGCTTGTGGGGGGGGCACGCACTATATGGCTGGCCGTCAGGCCGCTCACACACGCACGCGGCGGCCGCCGCTAAGCTGCACACAGAAGAGGAAGAAGGCCATGGTGTTTAGGCCCCGCACAACTCCCATCTCATTCCTAGCTATACAACACCTCAATTCTTTTCCCCGATCTATACACACACGAGGAGTTCAACATACATAAAATCTCTCCCGTTCTCTTCGTCAAGCTGGCCGGCCGACTGGCTGTACGTCTCCACGCAACCTCAGGTAATCAAGGTGAGGTTTATGTTTGTTGTATACAGGTACAAGGAGCAGGCAGAAGCCGCCGGCAAGCACGCATGGAGAGGCCGCCGAAAGTCTGGCCCTTGCCCTTGTGAAGATTGGATCGCCTATCTAAAAATAAACAGCATGCATGCACTACGCGGAGAGTACGTGCCGGTCACTGGAGACGACACTCGTGTGATCCCGTCGCCGCCGCCGGAGATGACTGCACCAGAACAGCAAACTGCACCGACACCGCCGGAGATCGTCTACACCAAGCCTTTCATTTTCAGGTGTCATGTTCTTGGCTGAAGACGACTCGGGAGCTGCCGGAACTCGCCAACGACGCAGCCCAACCACTAGCCCCGATGTTGTTCTAACATGGCAGTCTACAGGTCCCCGGCGAACAGGTTACGATGCACAGGTCACAACGAACAGGTCACCGATGCACAGGTCCATGGCGTTCCAATCGCGGTGCACAGGTTTGGTGTCTTGCTTCCCGGATGAGAGGGCGGGGCAGAGCCGGAGCTCGGTGATGACGTGGCCCGGGACTCGCTTTCCCCCTGATGGCGTACAGATCTTTGGTCAAACCAAAGTTTGCAGCGACAGAGTACTAGACCGGTCCCTCCTTCGAGAGGTGCACCTACCGTGACGAACAGGTCCATGGCGTTCCGATCGCGGTGCACAGGTTTGGTTTCTTGCTTCCCAAATGTGACGGCGGGGCGGAGCCGGAGCTCGGTGATGACGCGGCCCGGGACTCGCTTCCCCTCGACGGCATACAGATCTTTGGTCGAACCAAAGTTTGCAACGACACACTACAAGACCGGTCCCTCCTTCGAGAGGTGCACCTACCGTGACGAACAGGTCCATGGCGTTCCGATCGCGGTGCACAGGTTTGGTGTCTTGCTTCCCGGATGTGACGGCGGGGCGGAGCCGGAGCTCGGTGATGACGCGGCCCCGGACTCGCTTCCCCCTTCACGGCGTACAGATCTTTGGTCGAACCAATGTTTGCAGCGACACAGTACAAGACCGGTCACTCCTTCAAGAGGTGCACCTACCGTGGAGAACAGGTCCTTGGCGTACAGGTCCACGGCGTTGCCGGCGTACAGGTCACCCTTTGGCCTAGCACCAGCCCAAGGCAACGCGGCCTCTACAACGCTACCTTTGTCTTGGCGGACCGCCTAATACTTGGCGTCTAGTAAAGACGAGGCGTCAACCACCCCAGCCACGCCATTGTGAGCGTGCGTCAGTTTTTACACTGATGCCGGTCTCCCCAAACCATCACTCCCGCGAGGTGTACCCCCTTGCACACCCTGATGAAGTAACCGGCCGTCGAGAAGTCTAAGCCGAGCGCAACCCATGCCACCCCGACAACAAATACTCCAACGCTGCCAAGACCGACGAGGCACGACGGTCTGAGGTCTACATGGACGAGCTCGCATTGTCGTCATCTTCAAGCAATGCCTCCACGCGGCGACACTCGAATCCACTCCGACTTCTACATCAACACACTCCCCAAACCCTGTCCAAGCTCCGACGAGGCGAAGCCACTTCACCGACATGTCTTCTTCCGATGAAGCTATCCATATCTTGCCGGGCACCAACGAGGCGCAGGCAAGACACACAGTGTCTGACACCGACGAGGCGGACACCACCAGGCCGGGCACCGACAAGGCGAAGGCCGACCATCTGTCTGAGCTGACGAGGCCAGACATCTTCATCATCGGACATCGACAAGTCGGAGGGATGTGACTAAGCATCGCCGGAGCGACGGACGTACCGCTCCACTCTTCTATTCCACCACATCATCACCATCATCTACACCGAGCACTTGGAGAAGATGAGACTTGAAGACGACGACCATTGTAGCAGCTTAATCGGAGG
Source organism: Triticum urartu (assembly GCF_056163025.1). Classification (NCBI taxonomy): domain Eukaryota; kingdom Viridiplantae; phylum Streptophyta; class Magnoliopsida; order Poales; family Poaceae; genus Triticum; species Triticum urartu. The sequence continues at coordinate 720,030,778 of NC_141875.1, read as the reverse complement.
TGGTCCGTGGCTCCGGCTCGCGGACGTAATTAATCGGGAGCCTTCCGAGGCCCCATGAACCAGAACCTCACAATCGCCGAAGTCATATTGGCCGAGCTAGCAGGCCGTTGAGTGCTTATGTAAAGGGATCATGTAATTTGTTTCTCCGATGAGAGATTAATAAAATACAAGTTTCCCTAATTTTATTTGTGTACTTAGTACACTGGCACGCCCGCAATTTTTTATTTCCCCTGACGCATAGAGAGATAATAACACGATAACCATCGTTGTTTGTTATTATTTGTTCGACGCGATTTTGTTGCATTTATGCATTCGTTAAGCATAAAATATGGCATTGATACGTACACACAAGTATGCATATGGCAGCGACCAAAATGCTCAATTTTCATGAAAGAAAAGGATTCACAATGGAGCATTGATTATTTATGCCTACACGCATGTGACCAGATCAATTTGATTAATCAACTACCAGTTATATGTGCATGCATGGCTCACGTGAGCTATGTGGATTGCACTGTGTCTATGCCTGCATGGAGTATATTAAACAAAGGCCAGATGAGTGATCCGAGCCATGTTTACGTCCCATGCAACGAAAGACTAGGTTGCACACGCATGCACGCGCTCGAGCCTGATCCAACACACCGGCCGCGTGCGTACAGCTGCGTTGCGAGCTCGACCTCCACACCCGCACAAGCTAACCTCACGGCGACGTACTTATCTCTTGTCAATCTATCCACGAGATGAGGAAGGCCGGCTCAACAACAACTTTGCCGCAACGTCCGTAGCTCGTATCTATCCATATTACGGTGGCGCTCGCGCTAGGTGATAGCTATCCATTTCCATATCTCTGCCTATATATACCCATGCATCAGATCACATACGGGGGCGAACAGACCCGGCCGTCAGGCCGTCCACACACGCGCCGCCGCAAGGCTGCGCACGGGCGAGGCAAACTCCAGCATCCATCCATCCACCACATCCATCCGTCACCGGCGCACTAGCCGGCCACCAAGCACCACATTCATCCATTCACCAACGCACACATCCATCCATCAGTAGATCCATCCATCACGTAGCACACATCCATAGATCCATCCATTCACGTACACACTGCCGACGCACACACCCATCCATCCATACACCAACGCACGGCCGGGGAGGCAACTCACGGAGCAGACGGAAGAAGACCAGATCGCATAGACGGACGAATGCAGCCGGGCGAGAACACCGGCGGCAGCGACATGGACACCAAGCTCACGTGCCCGGAGGGTGAGATTTTGATCTAATACATCTATTTTCTTCTTTCTCCTTCACATCCAGCATGCATGCGCTACATGGAGAGTATGTGCCGGTGACGGGAAATGACACTCGTGTGATCCCGTCGCCGCCGCCGGAGATGACGGCGCCGGAACTGAAAGCTGCACCGACATCATCGAAGCTTGTCTACGCCAAGCCTTTCATTTTTAGGTGTCATGTTCTGGCTAGAGATGACTCAAGAGCTACCGGAGCTTGCCAACGACGCAGCCCAACCGCTAGCCCCGATGCTCTACCATGACGGTCTACATGTCCCTGGCGAACAGGTCACGATGTACAGGTCACAACGAACAGGTCGCTGGTGCACAGGTCTATAGCATTCCGATCGCGGTGCACATGTTTGGTGTCTTGCTTCCCGGATGAGACGGCGAGATGTAACCGGAGCTCACGATGATGTAGCCCAAAACCGTCCCCTCCTCCGAGAGGCGCACCCATCGCGGCGGACAGGTCGCGCCGTACAGGTCTCCGGTGTACAGGTTCATAGCGTCCCGATCGCGGTGAACGGATCTAGCATTTTGCTTCCCGAAGAAGACGACGCAGCCCGAGACTCGCCTTTCCCTTCATGGTGTACAGATTCTCGATGGAACCAGTGTCTGCAACGACGCGGCCAAGGACTGGCTCCTCCTTCATGAGGCGCACGTCCCCGACAGATAGGTCAATAGCAAACAGTTTATAGGCGTACAGGCTTTGCACCATGTTTCTTAGAGGAGACGGGGTGGCGGAATCGGAGCTCAGTGACGACTCGGCCCGGGACTCACTTCCCCCTTCATGGCGTACAGATCTTTGGTCGAACCAGAGTTTGCAGCGACACAATACAAGACCAGTCCCTCCTTCTAGAGGTGCACCTACCGTGGCGAACAGGTCCTTGGAGTACAGGTCCACGGCGTCGCCGGTGTACAGGTCACCCTTTGGCGTAGCACCAGCCCAAGGCGACGCGGCCTCTAAAATGCCACCTTTTCCACGGCCTTGTGAGGCGGCCCCCTTTGTCTTGACGGACCGCCAAATACTCGACGTCTAGCCGAGACGAGGTGCCAACCATCCCGGCCACGCCCATGTGAGCGTGTGTTAGTTTTTACACTGACGCCGGTCTCCCCAAACCATTACTCCCACAAGGTGTAGCCCCTTGCACACCCTGATGAAGTAACCGATCGTCGAGAAGTCTAAGCCGAGCGTGACCCATGCCACGCCGACAACAAATATTCCAACGCTGCCAAGACCGACGAGGCACGACGGTCTGAGGTCTACATCGACGAGCTCGCATTTTTGTCATCTTCAAGCAACGCCGCCACCCGGCGACACTCGAATCTACTCCGACTTCTACATCAACACACTCCCCCAACCTCGTCCAAGCTCCGACGAGGCGAAGCCACTTCACCGACATGTCTCCTTCCGATGAAGCTATCCATATCTTGCCGGGCACCGACGAGGCGAAGGCAAGACACACCATGTCTGACACCGACGAGGCGGACACCACCAGGCCGGGCACCGACGAGGCGAAGGCCGACCATCTGTCTGAGCTGACGAGGCCAGACATCTTCATCATCGGACATCGACAAGCCGGAGGGATGTGACTAAGCATCGCTGGAGCGACGGACGTGCCGCTCCACTCTTCTATTCCACCACTTCATCACCATCATCTACACCGAGCACTTGGAGAAGACGAGACTTGAAGACGACGACCATTGCAGCAGCTTAATCGGAGTGGTCCTCGACTTTGACTCGTGGATGTAATTAATCGGGAGCCTTCCGAGGCCCCGTGAACCAGAACCTCACATCGCCCAAGTCATATCGGCGGCGCTAGCAGGCCATGGAGCGCTTATGTAATGGAAGCTTGTAATTTTGTTTCTCCAATGAGAAATTAATAAAGTGCAAGTTTACCTATCTTTTATTTGTGTACTTAGTACACTGGCACGCCCGCATATTTATTTTCCCTGGCGCGTAGAGAGATAATGACACGATAACCACCGTTGTTTGTTATTATTTTCATGTCAAACAGGGCGCACGGCGGGCTGGGTGCTCCTCGTCGGCCTGGGCGCGCGGCGGGGCTGGGCGCGGCTCGTCGGCTGGCGCGGCGAGGCTGGGCGCGCGGCAGGGCTGGGCGCGGCTCGTCGGCCGGCGCGGCGAGGCTGGGCGCGCGGCGGGCTGGATGCTCCTCGTCGGCCTGGGCACGCGACGGGGCTGGGCGCTGCTCGTCAGCCGGCGCAGCGAGGCTGGGCGCTGCTCCTCGTCGGCCTGGGCACGCGGCCGCCGGCGCTCCATGGAGAGGCGGACGTGCTAGCTGCTCGCTCTCTCTGGCACGAGAGGGAAATGAATGGCGCCTAAGAGCTGTTTGATGGAATGCCTCAAAGAGAGAGATTTGAGAAGAAGATGACCGTCTAGTCATTGACAGGTGGGGTCCGCATCTCATTTGCCACATCACTTGGTCAAAGCATTTAGTCGTCGCCACGTCAGCCCGACATATGGGCCCAACTTGTCAGTTTCGCTGTTTTCGCAAGCTTATCAGACTATCAGTGCTCCGCGTTACAGATTAGCCCCATTGTTGATGGTTTTTTGTGCCCTGCCTCAAATGTGGTACCGATCTATTACCCTAGTCCATAATGTGGTGGTTTTGGGTAAATAACTCCCATTGTGCATGTGCGTGCGTGTGTCTTAGCAGATGAGTTTGCACTCGTGCTTCTAATTTCCTGAACATTAGTTCCTATTACAAACAGAAAACACCTATTATTGGTGAACATTATTACTGGTAAACCTCCAAACCTGCACACTGTCGATCTGCCTCTCGTTCTTCCCGTTGCCACTCTTGGTGAACATTATTATTGCCATATTTTATCCTGATTTATGTTCATCTAACACCAGGTTCACCCGCAAAAATAAAATAAAATCTAATACCAGGTTCTTTGATGGAATCATCATATAAAGCAAGGTTCCTCATCGATCGATGGCTTTTCTGTACGTGCTTTATATGATGATCCATTACCAGTCATATAAAGGTTCTTCTGTAGCACTATGGTCATGCCTAGGGTTTCCCAATGTAAAATCAGCACGTCATCCACGAAGAAGTCCGCCATATTTGCTGCCGGCACGGCCGTCATGCTTGAGTTGCTGCCGATGGTGGCCTACACTGATGCCAATGAGGAGATGTGTCTTTCTGGCTTATATATCTGAGCTTTCGTTTTATTAGAATACAATTGAGTTTGATCTGTGTTTACAGGGCGTGGTTGACGCTATGGTGAGCACTGGTTTGGCCCGCGAGGAGAGGAAGAGAATAATGGAGCTGATCGAGAGCCATGGAATGCTGCCCGGTTCATACCTAAAGTTTGAAGTTGCAATGAAGGGCCAGAAGGTCGTTCCACAACACCTGCACCGACCCACCCACAAACAATCTATTGCTGATGCTGCTGAACAATATTGTGTTCTCTGCTGCTGTTTTAGTAAATTTCGATAAATTGTGCATTGTGTCAGCTTCCATGTAGGAAGATTTCAGTATAAGGGCTAGAATTAGGAGTTTAGTGACCACTTCCATGTACATTGTGTCAGCAACTTTGGTGTGAATGCTGTGTGATTTGAGCAATGGTGCACTGATATAGGAAGTAGGAAGAATTAGCATGCAACAGTAGTAAGTAGTAACAAATTCGAGTGAACTTAACCAGGAGAGTCAGTTAGTTTCAGAGAAGTGTGAGTGTCAGGAATCGGTACAAGGATACCATGAGTATAGGTTAGTTAGAATGTTGCCCAGTTGTTGTTAGAGTATAGTTTGTAGGCATGTTTTGTTGATTTTGTATGGCATTCGGGCTAGCATGCTTTCTTAGAATTGCACATTTTCACCCCATAAATCAGTAACAGGTCGACTAATAGCCATGTGTAAGATTCACTTGATAATTGGAGTTAATTGCTCCGATTAAGTTTCTTTTTACAGGTTGTCATTAAATTGAACATACCTTCAACCTGTAATAAATCGCACCTCATTGTTGATCTCGTAACACATCACAGACTTGAGGCACAATAATGTGTTGGTAGCTCAGAGATGCTATTGCGAGCTTCGGACAGGTTAGCAAAAGAAGCAGAATGGCATTTAGTTCACTGCAATATATGTTTTATCACTATTTCTGCTTAGGGCAGTCATATATTAAACACATCCTCTTTCCATATGCAAAAGTTACAGCATTTCTAAAGTTTTATCTTTGTCCTTTGTTGAAAGGTATACCTGGATCACTTCTACATATCTGGATAGGAAAGTTTGATTCTTCGTTACTAGAGCCATACGACCAATAAAGATGATTGGAATGGCTCTTTCCAAGCATAAGGTGAATCTTGTATAGTTTATTCATTAATATGATTTAACCAGTACTATGTCTATTTTTGGAAACTATATTGTCATTCACTACTAGGGAAAACCCTAGTAGTAGCGCTTGTTTTGGAGCTAGCAGTAGCGCTTGTATCAGCGCTACCACTAAGGCGCTACAGCTAACTAGTAACAGTAGCGCTGGAAAAGGAGTGCTACTGCTATACCTAGCTAGCAGTAGCGCTTCTTTTGAAAAGCGCTGCTGATAGTGCTAAGTAGCAGTAGTGCTTCTTCTGAAAAGCGTTGCTGCTAACTTTTCCTGTATTTTTAAAAATACAGCTTATTTTCATTGTGGTTTTATAAATAGTACTTTCATCGCATGATTTTTATGACCGTGATTAGTTATTATATATAACAGTGGATGAAATGAACATGGATTAGATTCAAGTGGAAGCAACATGTGGCGCACATCGAAAGTACTACTAATTCAAAATAGAGTTTTGGATTAGTAGTAGCAACATGTGGCGCACATCGAAAGTACTACTAATCCAAAATAGAGTTTTGGATTAGTAGTACTTTCGATGTGCGCCACATGTTGCCTCCACTTGAATCTAATTCATATTCATTTCACCTACTGATATATATAATAACTCATCATGCTCATATAACAACTTAGCATCACGCATCATCGATCATAATAATAAATAACTCATCATTGGTATCATAATAACAAGTCATACTCATCATCATCGATCATAGAACTTCTAGTCGATACCACATCATCATCATAGTCATCTAACCAATCATATTTAGTTGTTCTTAGCACATGATCATGAGTATTAGCTAGGACCTACTACCTTCTCCTAGGTAAAATAGCACAAAACAAGATAGCCCCCGACTCTCTATTATGGAGAATGGAGATTATCATGTCTCCAATTCTTGCCTTTCACACAATCTTGCTTCCAAGAACCTCTATACGACCGACCATACATTTTTCCATTCTTTGATTGTTAGGTCTTCACTGTTTTTAGAAATCCGATATGCACATGTGTGACTCGTAGGATGACTTGGCTGTATGTTCAAAACATCAAAGCGGCCATTCTGATACATCAGATGAGGCACACAATCCGACGGGATTTTCTGTTGAAAAACATAGTAATAACTTCGTAGTTAGCAATGTACTTAAGTTTTAAAAGAATTTATGCGAAAGATGCACGGATGTCATAATAGTAAAAAATCTTACCATGGCATCTCCATGGATGTTAGTGTGGTTCAACACGTGCACTAGTGGCATGTATTCACCATAATGTGGAGGAGTTCGATAATAGGTATTGTAATTCTCAAGATCAGTACAAAATGCGATCAGATGATTTTTCTCCTGATAAGTTAATTGAGAGCCATCGGTGTAATAGGTTCTGTCTACCATCTTCCGCATATTGTTTGAAGAATGAAAATAAGCTATCAATGTAAATAAGCTATCAACTATTTTGAAATAAACAATATAAATTAGTTAATAACTACGTTTGAGAAACTCACATAGCGGTAGAATTGGAAGCGTATCAACAAGGACCCAAATGTCCATATTGTCTTATGTCAGGATCACCAAGATCCATGGTGACAAGCATACCTTCATAAAAACCATACATCTTGCAAAGTGCTTCCCAATTTTTGCAACCAAAATGGGTTACGCTCTCAGAATTGTACAAATTTACTTCAAAGTCCATACAATGATGGGTCCTTAGGTGAATTTTCTTTGTTTCGAAATTTTCATGGTCTTCAAAATCCATCCTCTCCAAGACATAGCGTCTTGCATGGCATGGGATAAGCTACTCGAATTGTAAAAGATGGAACTTACACGTTGAAATAGTTGAAGTCATGCTTAATTACGAAAAAAACACTTTTCGTCGTTGCGTACCGTTTCAACATCGAAGGTCTCCTAGAGCTTATTGCCGAAGCGCCGATCTTCGTCCAGGTGAGGCCTGTCGCACAGACCTCGGTCGTCGTTGCACCAGCTGCACTCCCCCGGAGACTCTCGTCATCCGATGACGACATGTCCTACGTTCATAATTCAAAAATTAAACTTGTACAATTCAATATATGTACTACAAAAATTAAATTACATCATTATTATTCATGACGGGTTGACTATCGGTCTGTCGAGTCTTTTTCTTGAAAACTCTCAGCTCGCGTGGTGTATACATTCGACCGTTGGTGGTGGTGGAGACTCTCACTCACTGATACCTCTCTGACATTTGCGACCGTCAGTGATGGTCGTTACTCCTCCTTCCCCTAGTGCATAACAAAGGTCTAGCACCCGGAGCAAAAGGAGAAACGACCCCCACGACAACAGTCGGGCTTCCTCATCCTCTCTCATATATGGTGGATACACTCCCTCACCGATTTTTTGATCTTCGGTGATGGAGCCTCGATAGACTTAAAGTCAACCCGAAATTTCATTTAATTATTTTTCTAGACAATCCATGCCACTCGATATTTCCTACATATTCTAGCACAAGTCATGCCAGAATTCACAAATAAATCCGGCATGACCTTTGCTAAAAAAGGACATATTGAGCACCTGAAATTTGTCGGAACAGAAATTAATCAACACTCCAGCAAAACATAGGCCACTATAGGAGGTGTAACCTGCAAACATGGCCGGCCACTTGGGCAAACACATATCCTATTTGAGCAACACAACATATACATGTTTATATCTACATCATATGAGCATTCAATAAGCAAAACCGAATCGTAAAATAAATTAGTATTCAAATTAGCATTCATTCAATAATCAAAACTAAATCATCTCTTTCCATCGTCGAATATTATCACTAATAGATCTCGAATAGTATCATACATATAACATCACTAATACAGCTAAAACCGTAGCGAACGACGGGTATCGACGCGGGCGGTGCACACCCAAAGAGAAGGAACCATCACATGATCATAGGTCCAGTGAGATCCCTGAAGAACCTCCCAGGTATTGGAGAACCTGCCCTCCAACGCAACCATGTAGCGACGGACGTGCTCGTCCTCCTCGCTGACACGGTGACGTACCACCTCCGCGGGGTCCTCAAGCCTCCGCACCGTCACTGGCCCACGTGACCGCCACCAAAGAAGGTTCGGGTCAACGACGGGCTGGCTCCTCACCAAGCTGCGCCCCCCGGAAGGTAGCACCTCCCAGTACCAGCCCGGTGGAGCCCAGTCCCGGACATGGCTCCTCACCAAGCCCAGGCCTCCTCCACCGAGTTGACGACGAGGATGCGGGATAGGCATCGTCGACGTCGATGCGGCAATAATTGCTTTAACTAAAAAATAACAACAAATGTGACACCTAAAACACCTAAATTCTATGAACTACACCTAATTAAAAACCTACATTTTGAACATGATTCGATCATAACTAGGGTACATACTACATTATTCTAAGATTAAACACCTAAAATACCTAAATTAAATTAACAACATAGGGTGGCTGGTCTCACCTCGATCGAGGTCGGAGGGGGTCGGTGACGACGGACGGCGGCGGGGATGATGCAGGGGCTCCTTGATTTCTGCAAAAACAAAATATAAACAAAAACATTATTATCGTCATCTTAGTACTTAGTGAAACTCCATAAGCTACATTTAATTATTCTATTCAAATTTACTTATAATTTCCTATTCTATTCAAATTCACTTATTCAAATTTTCTAAAAATTTCCTATTCTATTCAAAAGACCTACATTTTCTTTTTTTTTCAATTTCATATTTTGTTCTATTCAAATTTACTTATTCAAAATTTCTAAAAATTTCCTATTCTATTCAAAAGACCTACATTTACTTATTATTTTCAAATTACTTATTCAAATTTTCTAAAAACAAAATATACTAAAAACCTACATTTACTAAAAACAAAAACCTACATTTAACAAAAACTAAAACCTATTTACAGAAAGGGGGAGGAGGAGGTGGGAGGAGGCCAGGAGGAGGAGGAAGTGAGGAGGGGAAGAAGGAGGTGTTGGGGAACGTAGCAGAAATTCAAAATTTGCCTACGTGTCACCAAGATCTATCTATGGAGAAACCAGCAACGAGGGGAAGGAGAGTGCATCTACATACCCTTGTAGATCGCTAAGCGGAAGCGTTCAAGAGAACGGGGTTGAAGGAGTCGTACTCGTCGTGATCCAAATCACCGGAGATTCTAGTGCCGAACGGACGGCACCTCCGTGTTCAACACACGTACAGCCCAGTGACGTCTCCTACGCCTTGATCCAGCAAGGGGAGAAGGAGAGGTTGGGGAAGACTCCATCCAGCAGCAGCACGACGGCGTGGTAGTGATGGAGGAGCGTGGTACTCCAGTAGGGCTTCGCCAAGCACCGCAAGAGACGAGGAGGGAGAGGGCTAGGGCTGCGCCAAGAATGAAAGGAACTCGTGTGTCTTGGGCAGCCCAAACCTCAAGTATATATAGGGGGAGGGGAGGGGCTGCGCCCCCACCTAGGGTTCCCTCCCTAGGGGTGGCGGCAGCCCCCAGATCCCATCTGGGTTGCGGCCAGATGGAGGGGGAGAGGGAGGCGCACCAGGCATGGGCCCTAAGGCCCATCTGCCCTTAGGGTTTGCCCCCTTTCCTCCTCTTAGGCGCCTTGGGCCCTTGTGGGGGGGCGCACCAGCCCACCCGGGGCTGGTCCCCTCCCACACTTGGCCCACGCAGCCCTCCGGGGCTTGTGGCCCCACTTGGTGGACCCCCGGGACCCTCCCGGTGGTCCCGGTACGTTACCGATAAACCCCGAAACTTTTCCGGTGACCAAAACAGGACTTCCCATATATAAATCTTTACCTCCGGACCATTCCAGAACTCCTCGTGACGTCCGGGATCTCATCCGGGACTCCGAAAAACATTCGGTAACCACGTATATCTATTCCTTATAACCCTAGCGTCATCGAACCTTAAGTGTGTAGACCCTACGGGTTCGGGAACCATGCAGACATGACCGAGATAACTCTCCGGTCAATAACCAACAGCGGGATCTGGATACCCATGTTGGCTCCCACATGTTCCACGATGATCTCATCGGATGAACCACGATGTCAAGGACTTAATCAATCCCGTATACAATTCCCTTTGTCTAGCGGTACGATACTTGCCCGAGATTCGATCGTCGGTATCCCGATACCTTGTTCAATCTCATTACCGGCAAGCCTCTTTACTCGTTCCGTAACACATCATCCCGTGATCAACTCCTTGATCACATTGTGCACATTATGATGATGTCCTACCGAGTGGGCCCAGAGATACCTCTCCGTTTACACGGAGTGACAAATCCAAGTCTCGATTCGTGCCACCCAGTTATGTTGTGACGTTTGGCACACCCAAAGCACTCCTACGGTATCCGGGAGTTGCACAATCTCATGGTCTAAGGAAATGATACTTGACATTAGAAAAGCTTTAGCATACGAACTACATGATCTTGTGCTATGCTTAGGATTGGGTCTTGTCCATCACATCATTCTTCTAATGATGTGATCCCGTTATCAATGACATCCAATGTCCATGGTCAGGAAAGCGTAACCATCTATTGATCAACGAGCTAGTCAACTAGAGGCTTACTAGGGACATGGTGTTGTCTATGTATCCACACATGTATCTGAGTTTCCTATCAATACAATTCTAGCATGGATAATAAACGATTATCATGAACAAGGAAATATAATAATAACTAATTTATTATTGCCTCTAGGGCATATTTCCAACAGTCTCCCACTTGCACTAGAGTCAATAATCCAGTTCACATCGATATGTGATTAACACTCAAGGTCACATCCCCATGTGACTAACACCCAAAGAGTTCAGGGTTTGATCATGTTATGCTTGTGAGACAGTTTATAGTCAACGGGTCTGAACCTTTCAGATCCGTGTGTGCTTTACAAATCTCTATGTCATCTCCTAGATGCAGCTACCACGTTCTATTTGGAGCTATTCTAAATAACTGTTCTACTATACGAATCCAGTTTACTACTCAGAATAATCTGGATTAGTGTCAAAGTTTGCATCGGCGTAACCCTTTACGACGATCTCTTTTACCACCTCCATAATCGAGAAAATTCCGTAGTCCACTAGTTACTGAGGATAACTTTGACCGCTGTCCTGTGATCCATTCTTGGATCACTCTTGTACCCCTTGACTGACTCATGGCAAGGCACACTTCAGGTGCGGTACACAACATACTATAGAGCCTACGTCTAAAGCATAGGGGACGACCTTCGTCCTTTCTCTCTATTCTGCCGCGGTCAGGTTTCGAGTCTTACTCAATGTTCACACCTTATAACACAGCCAAGAACTCCTTCTTTGCCGATCCATTTTGAACTCCTTCAAAATCTTGTCACGGTATGTATTCATTTGATAGTACTATTAAGCGTTTTGATCTATCCTTATAGATCTTAATGCTCAATACTCAAGTAGGCTAATCCAGGTTTTGCATTGAAAAACACTTTCCAAATAACCCTATATGCTTTCCAGAAATTCTACGTCATTTCTGATCAACAATATGTCAACAACATATATTCATCAGAAATTCTATAGTGCTCCCACTCACTTCTTTGGAAATACAAGTTTCTCATAAACTTTGTATACATCCAGAATCTTTGATCATCTCATCAAAGCATACATTCCAACTCCGAGATGCTTACTCCAGTCCTTAGAAGGATTGCTGGAGCTTTGCATACTTATTAGCATCTTTCAGGATTGACAAAACCTTCCGGTTGTATCACATACAACCTTTCTTCAAGAAAATCGTTAAGGAAACAATGGTTTTTGACATCCTATCTGCAAGATTTCATAAATAATGCAGTAATCGCTAATATAATTCCAACAGACTCTTAGCATCGCTACGAGTGAGAAAGTCTCATCGTAGTCAACTCCTTGAACTTGTCGGGAAACATATTAACGACAAGTCGAGCTTTCTTAATGATGACATTTACGATCATTGTCCGTATTCCTTTTAAAATCCATCTGTACTCAATAGCCTTACGACCATCGAGCCGTTCTACCAAAGTCTACACTTTGTTTACATGGATCCTCTCTCAGATTTTATGGCCTCGAGCCATTTATCGGAATCCGGGCCCACCATCGCTTCTCCATAGCTCGTAGGTTCATTGTTGTCTAGCAACTTGACTTCCAAGACAGGATTACGTACCACTCTGAAGTAGTACGCATCCTTGTCATCCCACGAGGTTTGGTAGTGACTTGATCTGAAGTTTCATGATCACTATCATAAGCTTCCACTTCAATTGGTGTAGGTGCCACAGGAACAACTCCCTGTGCCCTACCACACACTAGTTGAAGAGACGGTTTATTAACCTCATCAAGTCTCCACCATCCTCCCACTCAATTCTTTCGAGAGAAACTTTTCCTCGAGAAAGGACCCGATTCTAGAAACAATCCCTTATTGCTTTCGGATCTGAGACAGGAGGTATACCCAACTGTTTTGGGTGTCCTATGAAGACGCATTTATCCGCTTTGGGTCCGAGCTTATCAGCCTGAAACTTTTTCACATAAGCGTCGCAGCCCCAAACTTTTAAGAAATGACAGCTTAGGTTTCTCTAAACCATAGTTCATACGGTGTCATCTCATCGGAATTACGTGGTGCCCTATTAAAGTGAGTGTGGTTGTCTCTAATGCCTAACCCATGAACGATAGTGGTAATTCGATAAGAGACATCATGGTACGCACCATATCCAATAGGGTGCAACTATGATGTTCGGACACATCATCACACTATGGTGTTCTAGGCGGTATTAGTTGTGAAACAATTTCCACAATGTCTTAATTCTGTGCCAAACTCGTAATTCAGATATGAATCTCTATGATCATATCATAGACATTTTATCCTCTTGTCACGACGATCTTCAACTTCACTCTGAAATTACTTGAACCTTTCAATAATTTCAGACTCATGATCCATCAAGTAAATATACTTTAGCATCTACTCAAATCATCTGTGAAGTAAGAACATAACGATATCCACTACATGCCTCAGCACTCATTGGACTGCACACATCAAAATGTATTACTTCTAACGAGTTGCTTTCTTGTTCCATCTTACTGAAAATGAGGCTTTTCAGTCATCTTGTCCATGTGGTATGATTTGCATGTCTCAAGTGATTCAAAATCAAGTGAGTCCAAACGATCCATCTGTATAGAGTTTCTTCATGCATATCTACCAACAAACATGGTTCGCATGTCTCAATCCTTTCAAAAATGAGTGAGTCCAAAGATCCATCAACATGGAGCTTCTTCATGCGTTTTATACCAATATGACTCAAATTGCAGTGCCACATTTGTGTGGTACTATCATTACTATTTTATACCTTTGGCATGAAAATGTGTATCACTACGATCGGGATGGTATTATTCAAATAAGCAGTGTAACCATTATTCTCCTTAAATGAATAACCGTATCGCGATAGACATAATCCAATCATGTCTATGCTCAACGCAAACACCAAATAACAATTATTTAGGTTTTAATACCAATCTCGATGGTAGAGGGAGCGTACGATATTTGATCAACCTTAGAAATACTTCCAACACATATCGTCATCTCACCTTTTAGCTAGTCTCCGTTTATTCCGTAGCCTTTTGTTTCGAGTTACTAGCACTTAGCAACCGAACCGGTATCTAATACCCTGGTGCTACTAGGAGTACTAGTAAAGTACACATTATAATGCATATCCAATATACTTCTGTCGACCTTGCCAGCCTTCTCATCTACCAAGTATCTAGGGTGGTTCTGCTTCAGTGACTGTTCCCCTTATTACAGAAGCACTTAGTCTCGGGCTTGGGTTCAACTTTGGGTTTCTTCACTAGAACAGCAGCTGATTTGCCGTTTCATGAAGTCTCCCTTCTTGCCCTTGCCCTTCTTGAAACTAGTGGTTTCACTAACCATCAACAATTGATGCTCCTTCTTGATTTCTACTTTCGCGGTGTCAAACATCACGGATATTTCAAGGATCATCATATATGTCCCTGATATATTACAATTCATCACGAAGCTCTAGCAGCTTGGTGGTAATGAGTTCGGAGAAACATCACTATCTCATCTGGAAGATCAACTCCCACTCGATTCAAATAATTGTTGTACTCAGACATTCTGAGCACAAGCTCAACAATTGAGCTTTTCTCCCTTAGTTATGCAGGCTAAGAAAATCGTCGGAGGTCTTATACCTCTTGACGTGGGCACGAGCCTGAAATCCCAATTTCAGTCCTTGGAACATCTCATATGTTCTGCGATGTTTCAAAAATGTCTTTGGTGCCTCAATTCTAAACCATTTAGCATTACGCACTGAACTATCATGTAGTCATCAAAACGTGTATGTCAGATGTTCGCAACATCCACAGACGACGTTCGAGGTTCAGCACACTGAGCGGTGCATTAAGGACATAAGCCTTCTACTGTCTGCATAATTGCTACTATCAACTTCCAACTAATTTTTCTCTGGGAACATATCTAAAAAGTAGAACTGAAGCGTGAGCTACGACATAATTTGCGAAGACCTTTTGACTATGTTCAGGATAATTAAGTTCATCTTATGAACTCCCACTCAGATAGACATCCCTCTAGTCATCTAAGTGATTACATGATCCGAGTCAACTAAGCCGTGTCCGATCATCACATGAGACGGACTAGTCATCATCGGTGAACATCTTCATGTTGATCATATCTACCATACGACTCATGCTCGACCTTTCGGTCTCTTGTGTTCCGAGGCCATGTTTGTACATGCTAGGCTCGTCAAGTTAACCTAAGTGTTTCGCATGTGTTCCGAGGCCATGTCTGTACATGCTAGGCTCGTCAACACCCGTTGTATTCGAACGTAAGGATCTATCACACCCGATCATCACGTGGTGCTTTGAAACGACGAACTTTCGCAACGGTGCACAGTTAGGGGGAACACTTTCTTGAAATTTTAATGAGGGATCATCTTATTTACTACCGTCGTTCTAAGCAAATAAGATGCAAAAACATGATAAACATCACATGCAATCAAAAAGTGACATGATATGGCCAATATCATTTTTCTCCTTTTGATCTCCATCTTCGGGGCTCCATGATCATCGTTGTCACCGGCATGACACCATGATCTCCATCATCATGATCTCCATCATCATGTCTTCATGAAGTTGTCTTGCCAACTATTACTTCTACTACTACAGCTAACGGTTAGCAATAAAGTAAAGTAATTACATGACGTTTATATTGACACGCAGGTCATAAATAAATTAAGACAACTCCTATGGCTCCTGCCGGTTGTCATACTCATCGACATGCAAGTCGTGATTCCTATTACAAGAACATGATCATCTCATACATCACATATATCATTCATCACATCCTTTGGCCATATCACATCACAAAACACTTGCTGCAAAAACAAGTTAGACGTCCTCTAATTGTTGTTGCATGTTTTTTACGTGGCTGCTATGGGTTTCTAGCAAGAACGTTTCTTACCTACGCAAAAACCACAACCTGATATGCCAATTGCTATTTACCCTTCATAAGGACCCTTTTCATCGAATCCGATCTGACTAAAGTGGGAGAGACAGACACCCGCTAGCCACCTTATGCAACTAGTGCATGTCAGTCGGTGGAACCAGTCTCACGTAAGAGTACGTGTAAGGTCGGTCCGGGCCGCTTCATCCCACAATGCCGCCGAATCAAGATTGGACTAGTAACGGTAAGCATATTGAACAAAATCAACGCCCACAACTACTTTGTGTTCTACTCGTGCATAGAAACTACGCATAGACCTAGCTCATGATGCCACTGTTGGGGAACGTAGCAGAAATTCAAAATTTTCCTACGTGTCACCAAGATCTATCTATGGAGAAACCAGCAACGAGGGGAAGGAGAGTGCATCTACATATCCTTGTAGATCGCTAAGCGGAAGCGTTCAAGAGAACGGGGTTGAAGGAGTCGTACTCATCGTGATCCAAATCACCGGAGATCCTAGTGCCGAACGGACGGCACCTCCGTGTTCAACACACGTACAGCCCGGTGACGTCTCCTACGTCTTGATCCAGCAAGGGGAGAAGGAGAGGTTGGGGAAGACTTCATCCAGCAGCAGCACGACGGCGTGGTGGTGATGGAGGAGCGTGGTACTCCAGCAGGGCTTCGCCAAGCACCGCAAGAGACGAGGAGGGAGAGGGCTAGGGCTGCGCCAAGAAGGAGAGGAACTCGTGTGTCTTGGGTAGCCCAAACCTCAAGTATATATAGGGGGAGGGGAGGGGCTGCGCCCCCACCTAGGGTTCCCTCCCTAGGGGTGGCGGCAACCCCCAGATCCCATCTGGGTGGCGGCCAGGTGGAGGGGGAGAGGAAGGCGCACCAGGCATGAGCCCTAAGGCCCATCTGCCCTTAGGGTTTGCCCCCTTTCCTCCCCTTAGGCGCCTTGGGCCCTTGTGGGGGGGGGGGCGCACCAGCCCACCTGGGGCTGGTCCCCTCCCACACTTGGCCCACGCAGCCCTCCGTGGCTTGTGGCCCCACTTGGTGGACCCCCGGGACCCTCCCGGTGGTCCCGGTACGTTACCGATAAACCCCGAAACTTTTCCGGTGACCAAAACAGGACTTCCCATATATAAATCTTTACCTCCGGACCATTCCGGAACTCCTCGTGACGTCCGGGATCTCATCCGAGACTCCGAACAACATTCGGTAACCACGTATATCTATTCCTTATAACCCTAGCGTCATCGAACCTTAAGTGTGTAGACCCTACGGGTTCGGGAACCATGCAGACATGACCGAGATAACTCTCCGGTCAATAACCAACAGCGGGATCTGGATACCCATGTTGGCTCCCACATGTTCCACGATGATCTCATCGGATGAACCACGATGTCAAGGACTTAATCAATCCCGTATACAATTCCCTTTGTCTAGCGGTACGATACTTGCCCGAGATTCGATCGTCAGTATCCCGATACCTTGTTCAATCTTGTTACCGGCAAGTCTCTTTACTCGTTCCGTAACACATCATCCCGTGATCAACTCCTTGATCACATTGTGCACATTATGATGATGTCCTACCGAGTGGGCCCAGAGATACCTCTCTGTTTACACGGAGTGACAAATCCCAGTCTCAATTCGTGCCAACCCAACAGACACTTTCGGAGATACCTGTAGTTTACCTTTATAGCCACCCAGTTACGTTGTGACGTTTGGCACAGCCAAAGCACTCCTATGGTATCCGGGAGTTGCACAATCTCATGGTCTAAGGAAATGATACTTAACATTAGAAAAGCTTTAGCATACGAACTACATGATCTTGTGCTATGCTTAGGATTGGGTCTTGTCCATCACATCATTCTTCTAATGATGTGATCCCGTTATCAATGACATCCAATGTTCATGGTCAGGAAACCGTAACCATCTATTGATCAACGAGCTAGTCAACTAGAGGCTTACTAGGGACATGGTGTTGTCTATGTATCCACACATGTATCTGAGTTTCCTATCAATACAATTCTAGCATGGATAATAAACGATTATCATGAACAAGGAAATATAATAATAACTAATTTATTATTGCCTCTAGGGCATATTTCCAACAGGAGGAGAGAGCAGGAGGGGGAGGAGGAGAGAGGAGGGAGGAGGAGGGAGGGAGGAGGAGAGAGCAGGAGAGGGAGGAGGGAGGAGGAGAGAGGAGGGAGGAGGAGGGAGGGAGGAGGAGAGAGCAGGAGAGGGAGGGGGGCCGCCGGCACCGGAGAGGGAGGAGGAGGGGGAGGATGAGGAGGCACTACTAGGGAAAAGCCTAGCAGCGCGGGTTTTAGGCCTATCAGCAGCGCGGGTTTTAGGCCTATCAGCAGCGCGGGTACCCGCGCTACCAATAAGGAGCTACAGCTAATAGTTAGTAATAGCGTGGGTTGAAGCCGCGCTACTACTAACAAAGTTAGTAGTAGCGTGTGCCACCCATGCTACTGCTATTTAGTACCCGCGCCACTACTAACAAAATAGTAGCAGCGTGTCCATACTACCAACGCTACTAGTATCCTAAATACTAGTAGCGCGCAGTCTTTTCCCACGCCACTACTAACTAATTTATAATTAAAAAAATAAAAATCCACCAATTCCATTTTATGCATACAGTTCCCAGTAAACACAACAATAGTGAGCACTGCTGGGCTCCTATTTCATGGTTAACCGGAAACCAAAGGAAATAAATCAGCCAAAAAACCTCATTATGCATTGCAACTCACAAATGACCACTTCAAAGAACATGCAAGTATCTATGTCATTAACAATTGCAAACATAAGTTTCTTTTTACTACAGTTGTTGTATGTACTATCACACAGTTCCTCATTCTGTTCTCACTCAATAATAAGAAAAATGAAAAGAAAAGATAGAGATAATCTGCCGCAATTGCACTTCGGTGTCATGGATTCAGTCTGCCGCTTCAACATCTCATTATCCGGCAGCACTCTGTCGCTATCTTCTACCTATGAATAAAAATAGACCTTGTCAGAGAAGCAAATGTGAAACCTTATTACAACATGTATGCTAAGTCGCTAACCCATAGAGACAGCTAGAACAAATGTGGAAACTTTCCATGTTGCCGAGTAAGTATATTAAACTCCTCACATTTACATCAGCTTGCTCACTTGTAGCTGCTGGAGCAACCAAATCATCCTGAGCCAATACAGAGTTGCTGCTCAGGCCAAGAACAACAGCTGTAACAAGACTGGAATTAGGATTGCCATGGTACCAAATATGATATTTATTTCATTAAATCAAATGGAGGTGGCTGCATATGCAGAGAGCAGACCTGCTTGCCCAATCAGTATAGCGGCACATGTTGCCGTGCAGGAGCACGCGGCACCTATGACCTTCGCTCGTGTTGATGATGATGCCTCGCTTGATACTCCCTTGTCCGCTGAGACGGCACTCCGTCGCCGCTGCGGCCACCAGCGGCATTCTGCTCAATGGCGGCCAAGGCATGCCTTGTGGATGTCCAGGAAGCTTGAATCAGGCTGGACCTGAGAAGAAACAGAGCATGGCCGTGTGATGTCCTGGCTGAATCAGAGTACATTGCCTAAGGAAATAAAATGGGCAAAAGGAGGAGCGTACAATAAGCAAAAGTGCAGAACAACATTCTTAATTAAATTTAACCCTGGCAGAATACTTGGTTATCCAGTGCAAAATGGTTGCCTTTTAAACTATGGAACACAAAGAATCATCATTAGCCGTCAATGCAAATCAGCTTCTCTCCATAGAGAAGAGAAGACGTCTTGGTCTCTTGGATGCATGAAGCACACCGTATGTGCTAATCTGATCAGAGCATTTTCTTTTTCAATTTAATCGCGCAATGCCAACATCCCCACCCATAGATGTTTTGTTTGTGTACGAATAGTACAATGTTTTATTTTCAATTTAATGAGCAAAGTTTAAGGTTCATAGGCTCCTTTGTATCCTGTGGAACACAGAATTCTACATTGATTGAACAAATTGACATTTCAACATTCCTAGAGGCATTGTTGCAAACACCTTGCGAGCGAGCTCAGAGCGTGCACCTGCTGCATAGACTAGACTAATCTAATCGCAAGCCGTCCTACTAGTAGCAGTTCAGCAGAAGGATCCTACTAGTTCATCTACTAAACTTACATAAACTAAATCTTACTAGCTCAATCAGAATACTATGGTTTCTACAAAACTGTACTTTTGAGTACTGTGAGGTGTTTGCCTAAACCAACAAAACTATACATTTGTAGCACTCATTTGCTCATACAATCATTGAAAATTCAGAAGTAGAAATAGAAGCTTATGCAGTTGCCGATCAACCGTAGCTAATGGACTATAGAATTCACTTCTCCTCACTTGTGATAAATTAGGCTAAAAATTGCATGTTCAATTTTGCATCAACCGAACTTAAGAGAACGGAGAAACCGGACCTTGGACTGTAGCTCTTGGCGACGTATCTGCCGACACCAGGGTTTATCCGCACAATCCTCCGGATTGAGTCATCGGTGTCATTAGCATATCCCACCCACCAACCTACCTGAAAATGAAATTGGCTAGAGTCAAACCCAACAACGTGTGCTGCAGGATGGCATGAAAAGCCCACTTGATGGATTATCTAGTGTTTACAACTTTGGCCATATCTGGAACAGACATGTGTGTATTCTTTTGCATATATAAAGGATCGAACAACAGAGGAATTATCACTAGCCATGGTTTGTTATTACTTATATTAGGACCAGCACCTTACTTATATTACACCTCATGGATAGTTGTTCAGCAAACAGAGACCACGCTTTACATGATGATGTCCCCTTTTTGCTGAGCTTTTACAAAAACAGGTACTCACATTTGACATAATTTCTCATCTTTAGATGCCAATCCCTTTTGCTGGATGTTTATTATATATACAAAACAGCACAACAGTACACACGCAACTGGGACGATCATGTTTAGGTACAAATATAGTTTGCTGGGTATTAAGGAGCACCATGGACTAGAATTCCTAACTGAAGATTCACAAAATCAAGACCAGCATGAAGGTAATTGAGCACCTGGACTGGAACAATGCACTCACACATGGGCGAAAGCTAACGAGGCAAGAGCTTACGACAAGATGTATGTCCAGAACTGCTTGTCCTTCATGTGGCGTGGGCACAGATCATAGCGGACCTTAGCGAGTTCCTGCAGGGATCACAAATTACAGTTTGAGACCTGAGCGCCATCTCTGTCTTGGGCGAAGCGGAGGACGAGATCCGCGGGAGACCTACCTTGGCTCTGGCGAGAACGAGGACGGCGTGCCGCTGCTGCCAGTCCAAGAGTGTTGGGGAACGTTGCAGAAAACAAAAATTTTCCTACTCGTTTCACCAAGATCATCTAGGAGTTCATCTAGCAACGAGTCATCGGATGCATCTACATACCTTTGTAGATGGCGCACGGAAGCGTTCAAAAGAACGGTGATGATGTAGTCGTACTCGACGTGATCCAAATCACCGATGACCAGCGCCGAACGGACGGCACCTCCGCGTTCAACACACGTACGGGACGGGAGACGTCTCCTCCTTCTTGATCCAGCAAGGGGGAAGGAGAGGTTGATGAAGATCCAGCAGCACGACAGCGTGGTGGTGGATGCAGGGCGTCACAGAAGCAGGGCTTCGCCAAGACTACAAGGGAGAGACGTAACGGGAGAGATGGAGGCGCCAGGGGCTGGTCTGAAATCCCTCCTCTCCCCCCCACTATATATAGGGGTGCCATGGGGGGGCGCCGGCCCTAGTAGATGAGATCTACTAGGGGGGGCGGCGGCCAAGGGGAGGATTCCCTCCCTCCCAAGGCACCTAGGGGTGCCTTCCACCACATGGACTCTTCCATGGTGGAACCCTAGGCGCATGGGCCTATAGGGGCTGGCGCCCCAGCCCACTATGGGCTGGGTTCCATCCTATTTCAGCCCATGGGGCCCTCCGGGATAGGTGGTCCCACCCGGTGGACCCCCGGGACCCTTCCGGTGGTCCCGGTACAATACCGATAACCCCGAAACTTGTCCCGATGCCCGAAACAGCACTTCCTATATATAATTCTTTACCTCCGGACCATTCCGGAACTCCTCGTGACGTCCGGGATCTCATCCGGGACTCCGAACAACATTCGGGTTTCTGCATATACATATCTTCACAACCCTAGCGTTACCGAACCTTAAGTGTGTAGACCCTACGGGTTCGGGAGACAAGCAGACATGACCGAGACGACTCTCCGGTCAATAACCAACAGCGGGATCTGGATACCCATGTTGGCTCCCACATGCTCCACGATGATTTCATCGGATGAACCACGATGTCGAGGATTCAATCAACCCCGTATGCAATTCCCTTTGTCAATCGATATGTTACTTGCCCGAGATTCGATCGTCGGTATCCCAATACCTCGTTCAATCTCGTTACCGGCAAGTCACTTTACTCGTACCGTAATGCATGATCCCGTGACCAGACACTTGGTCACTTTGAGCTCATTATGATGATGCATTACCGAGTGGGCCCAGTGATACCTCTCCGTCATACGGAGTGACAAATCCCAGTCTTGATCCGTGTCAACCCAACAGACACTTTCGGAGATACCCGTAGTCTACCTTTATAGTCACCCAGTTACGTTGTGACGTTTGGCATACCCAAAGTACTCCTACGGTATCCGGGAGTTACACGATCTCATGGTCTAAGGAAAAGATACTTTGACATTGGAAAACTCTAGCAAACGAACTATACGATCTTGTGCTATGTTTAGGATTGGGTCTTGTCCATCACATCATTCTCCTAATGATGTGATCTCGTTATCAATGACATCCAATGTCCATAGTCAGGAAACCATGACTATCTGTTGACCAACAAGCTAGTCAACTAGAGGCTTACTAGGGACATGTTGGTGTCTGTTATTCACACATGTATTACGATTTCCGGATAACACAATTATAGCATGAATAAAGACAATTATCATGAACAAGGAAATATAATAATAATGCTTTTATTATTGCCTCTAGGGCATATTTCCAACAGTCTCCCACTTGCACTAGAGTCAATAATCTAGTTACATTGTGATGAATCGAACACCCATGGAATTCTGGTGTTGATCATGTTTTGCTCTAGGGAGAGGTTTAGTCAACGAATCTGCTATATTCAGGTCCGTATGTACTTTACAAATCTCTATGTCTCCATCTTGAACATTTTCACGAATGGAGTTGCAGCGACGCTTGATGTGCCTTGTCTTCTTGTGAAACCTGGGCTCCTTGGCAAGAGCAATAGCTCCAGTGTTGTCACAGAAGAGCTTGATCGGTCCCGACGCATTGGGTATGACTCCTAGGTCGGTGATGAACTCCTTCACCCATATTGCTTCATGTGCTGCCTCCGAGGCTGCCATGTACTCCGCTTCACATGTAGATCCCGCCACGATGCTTTGCTTGCAACTGCACCAGCTTACTGCCCCACCATTCAAAATATACACGTATCCAGTTTGTGACTTAGAGTCATCCAGATCTGTGTCGAAGCTAGCGTCGACGTAACCCTTTACGACGAGCTCTTCGTCACCTCCATAAACAAGAAACATTTCCTTAGTCCTTTTCAGGTACTTTAGGATATTCTTGACCGCTGTCCAGTGTTCCTTGCCGGGATTACTTTGGTATCTGCCTACCAAACTTACGGCAAGGTTTACATCAGGTCTGGTACACAGCATGGCATACATAATAGAACCTATGGCTGAGGCATAGGGGATGACACTCATCTCTTCTATTTCTTCTGCCCCGGTCGGACATTGAGCTGAGCTCAATTTCATACCTTGCAACACAGGCAAGAACCCCTTCTTAGACTGATCCATATTGAACTTCTTCAATATCTTATCAAGGTATGTGCTTTGTGAAAGACCTATGAGGCGTCTCGATCTATCTCTATAGATTTTGATGCCTAATATATAAGCAGCTTCTCCAAGGTTCTTCATTGAAAAACTCTTATTCAAGTAGGCCTTGATGCTGTCCAAAAGTTCTATATCATTTCCCATCAAAAGTATGTCATCTACATATAGTATGAGAAATGCTACAGAGCTCCCACCCACTTTCTTGTAAACGCAGGCTTCTCCATAAGTCTGTGTGAACCCAAACGCTTTGATCATCTCATCAAAGCGAATGTTCCAACTCCGAGATGCTTGCACCAGCCCATAAATCGAGCGTTGGAGCTTGCACACCTTGTCAGCATTCTTAGGATCGACAAAACCTTCCGGCTGCATCATATACAATTCTTCCTTAAGGAAACCATTAAGGAATGCCGTTTTGACGTCCATTTGCCATATTTCATAATCGTAGAATGCGGCAATTGCTAACATGATTCGGACGGACTTTAGCTTCGCTACTGGTGAGAAAGTCTCATCGTAGTCAACCCCTTGAACTTGTCGATAACCCTTAGCGACAAGTCAAGCTTTATAGATGGTCACATTACCATCCGCGTCTGTCTTCTTCTTAAAGATCCATTTATTCTCTATGGCTCGCCGTTCAACGGGCAAGTCAGTCAAAGTCCATACTTCGTTTTCATACATGGATCCTATCTCGGATTTCATGGCTTCTAGCCATTTGTCGGTATCCGGGCCCGCCATCGCTTCTTCATAGTTCGAAGGTTCACCGTTGTCTAACAACATGATTTCCAAGACAGGGTTGCCGTACCACTCTGGTGCGGAACGTGTCCTTGTCGACCTTCGCATTTTAGTAGGAGCTTGATCAGAAGTATCTTGATTATCATTAACTTCCTCTCCAGTCGGTGCAGGCACCTCAGGAACATTTTCTTGAGTTGCGCCATTTTCCGGTTCAAGAGGTAATACTTCATGAAGCTCTACTTTCCTCCCACTTACTTCTTTCGAGAGAAACTCTTTCTCTAGAAAGGACCCATTCTTGGCAACAAAGATCTTGCCTTCGGATCTGAGGTAGAAGGTGTACCCAACAGTTTCTTTTGGGTATCCTATGAAGACGCATTTTTCCGATTTGGGTTCGAGCTTTTCAGGTTGAAGTTTCTTGACATAAGCATCGCATCCCCAAACTTTCAGAAACGACAACTTAGGTTTCTTACCAAACCATAATTCAAACGGTGTCGTCTCAACGGATTTCGACGGAGCCCTATTTAAAGTGAATGCGGCAGTCTCTAAAGCATAGCCCCAAAAAGATAGCGGTAAATCAGTAAGAGACATCATAGACCGCACCATATCCAATAGAGTGCGATTACGACGTTCGGACACACCGTTACGCTGAGGCGTTCCAGGCAGCGTGAGTTGTGAAACTATTCCACATTTTCTTAAGTGTGTGCCAAACTCGTGACTCAAGTATTCTCCTCCACGATCTGATCGTAGAAACTTGATCTTCCTGTCACGTTGATTTTCAACCTCACTCTGAAATTCCTTGAACTTTTCAAAGGTTTCAGACTTGTGTTTCATTAAGTAGATATACCCATATCTACTTAAATCATCAGTGAGCGTGAGAACATAACGATAGCCACCGCGAGCCTCAACACTCATTGGACCGCACACATCAGTATGTATGATTTCCAATAAGTCGGTTGCTCGCTCCATTGTTCCTGAGAACGGAGTCTTGGTCATCTTACCCATGAGGCATGGTTTGCATGTGTCAAATGATTCATAATCAAGAGACTCTAAAAGTCCATCTGCATGGAGCTTCTTCATGCGTTTGACACCTATGTGACCAAGGCGGCAGTGCCACAAGTATGTGGTACTATCATTATCAACTTTACTCCTTTTGGTACTCACACTATGAATATGTGTAGCAATACGCTCGAGATTCATTAAGAATAAACCATTCACCATAGGAGCATGACCATAAAACATATCTCTCATATAAATGGAACAACCATTATTCTCAGATTTAAATGAGTAGCCATCTCGAATTAAACGAGATCCCGATACAATGTTCATGCTCAAAGCTGGCACTAAATAACAGTTATTGAGGTTTAAAACTAATCCCGTAGGTAAATGTAGAGGCAGCGTGCCGACGGCGATCACATCAACCTTGGAACCATTCCCGACGCGCATCGTCACCTCGTCCTTCGCCAGTCTCCGTTTATTCCGCAGCTCCTGCTGTGAGTTACAAATATGAGCAACAGCACCGGTATCAAATACCCAGGAGTTACTACGAGTACTGGTAAGGTACACATCAATTACATGTATATCAAATATACCTTTGGTGTTGCCGGCCTTCTTGTTCGCTAAGTATTTAGGGCAGTTCCGCTTCCAGTGACCCTTCCCTTTGCAATAAAAACACTCAGTCTCGGGCTTGGGTCCATTCTTTGGCTTCTTCCCGGCAGCTTTCTTGCCGGGCGCGGCAACCTCCTTGCCGTCCATCTTGAAGTTCTTTTTACCCTTGCCTTTCTTGAACTTAGTGGTTTTATTGACCATCAACACTTGATGTTCCTTCTTGACTTCTACCTCCGCTGATTTCAGCATAGAGAACAACTCAGGAATGGTCTTTTGCATCCCCTGCATGTTGAAGTTCATCACAAAGCTCTTGTAGCTTGGTGGAAGCGACTGGAGGATTCTGTCAATGACCGCATCATCCGGGAGATTAACTCCCAGCTGAGACAAGCGGTTATGTAACCCAGACATAGTGAGTATGTGCTCACTGACAGAACTATTTTCCTCCATCTTACAGCTGAAGAACTTATCGGAGACTTCATATCTCTCGATCCGGGCATGAGCTTGAAAAACCATTTTCAGCTCTTCGAACATCTCGTATGCTCCATGTCTCTCAAAACGTTTTTGGAGCCCCGGCTCTAAGCTGTAAAGCATGCCGCACTGAACAAGGGAGTAGTCATCAACACGTGTTTGCCAAGCGTTCATAACGTCTTGGTTCTGTGGGACAGGAGCTTCACCTAGCGGTGCTTGTAGGACATAATCTTTCTTGGCAGCTATGAGGATGATCCTCAGGTTCCGGACCCAGTCCGTATAGTTGCTGCCATTGTCTTTCAGCTTGGTTTTCTCTAGGAACGCGTTGAAGTTGAGGACTACGTTGGCCATTTGATCTACAAGACATATTGCAAAGATTTTAGACTAAGTTCATGATAATTAAGTTCATCTAATCAAATTATTAATGAACTCCCACTTAGATTAGACATCCCTCTAGTCATCTAAGTATTACATGATCCGAGTCAACTAGGCCGTGTCCGATCATCACGTGAGACGGACTAGCCAACGTCGGTGAACATCTTCATGTTGATCGTATCTTCTATACGACTCATGCTCGACCTTTCGGTCTACTGTGTTCCGAGGCCATGTCTATACACATGCTAGGCTCGTCAAGTTAACCCTAAGTGTTTTGCATGTGTAAAACTGTCTTACACCCATTGTATGTGAACGTAAGGATCCATCACACCCGATCATCACGGCGTGCTTAGAAACGACGAACTTTAGCAACGGTGCACAGTTAGGGGAGAACACTTCTTGATATTGTTATGAGGGATCATCTTATTTACTACCGTCGTTCTAAGTAAACAAGATGCAAAAACATGATAAACATCACATGCAATCAAATAAAAAACGTGACATGATATGGCCAACATCACATAGCTCCTTTGATCTCCATCTTGGGGCTCCATGATCATCTTGTCACCGGCTTGACACCATGATCTCCATCATCATGATCTCCATCATCGTGTCTCCATGAAGTTGCTCGCCAACTATTACTTCTACTACTATGGCTAACGCGTTTAGCAATAAAGTAAAGTAATTTACATGGCGTCTCTCGATGACACGCAGGTCATATAAAAGAATAAAGACAACTCCTATGGCTCCTGCCGGTTGTCATACTCATCGACATGCAAGTCGTGATTCCTATTACAATAGCATGAACATCTCATACATCACATATAGATCATTCATCATTCATCACAACTTTGGCCATATCGTATCACAAACCACTTGCTGCAAAAACAAGTTAGACGTCCTCTAATTGTTGTTGCAAGTTTTACGTGGCTGAATTAGGGTTCTAGCAAGAACGTCTTCTTACCTACGTTAAAGCCACAACGTGATTTGTCAACTTCTATTTACCCTTCATAAGGACCCTGTTCATCGAATCCGCTCCAACTAAAGTGGGAGAGACAGACACCCGCCAGCCACCTTATGCAACTAGTGCATGTTAGTCGGTGGAACCGGTCTCACGTAAGCGTACGTGTAAGGTTGGTCCGGGCCGCTTCATCCCACAATACCGCTGAAGCAAGAAAAGACTAGTAATGGCAAGAAAGTTGACAAATCTACGCCCACAACTAATTGTGTTCTATTCGCGCAAGAAGAACTACGCATAGACCTAGCTCATGATGCCACTGTTGGGGAACGTTGCAGAAAACAAAAATTTTCCTACTCGTTTCACCAAGATCATCTAGGAGTTCATCTAGCAACGAGTCATCGGATGCATCTACATACCTTTGTAGATGGCGCACGGAAGCGTTCAAAAGAACGGTGATGATGTAGTCGTACTCGACGTGATCCAAATCACCGATGACCAGCGCCGAACGGACGGCACCTCCGCGTTCAACACACGTACGGGACGGGAGACGTCTCCTCCTTCTTGATCCAGCAAGGGGGAAGGAGAGGTTGATGAAGATCCAGCAGCACGACGGCGTGGTGGTGGATGCAGGGCGTCACAGAAGCAGGGCTTCGCCAAGACTACAAGGGAGAGACGTAACGGGAGAGATGGAGGCGCCAGGGGCTGGTCTGAAATCCCTCCTCTCCCCCCCACTATATATAGGGGTGCCATGGGGGGGCGCCGGCCCTAGTAGATGAGATCTACTAGGGGGGGCGGCGGCCAAGGGGAGGATTCCCTCCCCCCCAAGGCACCTAGGGGTGCCTTCCACCACATGGACTCTTCCATGGTGGAACCCTAGGCGCATGGGCCTATAGGGGCTGGCGCCCCAGCCCACTATGGGCTGGGTTCCATCCTATTTCAGCCCATGGGGCCCTCCGGGATAGGTGGTCCCACCCGGTGGACCCTCGGGACCCTTCCGGTGGTCCCGGTACAATACCGATAACCCCGAAACTTGTCCCGATGCCCGAAACAGCACTTCCTATATATAATTCTTTACCTCCGGACCATTCCGGAACTCCTCGTGACGTCCGGGATCTCATCCGGGACTCCGAACAACATTCGGGTTTCTGCATATACATATCTTCACAACCCTAGCGTTACCGAACCTTAAGTGTGTAGACCCTACGGGTTCGGGAGACAAGCAGACATGACCGAGATGACTCTCCGGTCAATAACCAACAGCGGGATCTGGATACCCATGTTGGCTCCCACATGCTCCACGATTATTTCATCGGATGAACCACGATGTCGAGGATTCAATCAACCCCGTATGCAATTCCCTTTGTCAATCGATATGTTACTTGCCCGAGATTCGATCGTCGGTATCCCAATACCTCGTTCAATCTCGTTACCGGCAAGTCACTTTACTCGTACCGTAATGCATGATCCCGTGACCAGACACTTGGTCACTTTGAGCTCATTATGATGATGCATTACCGAGTGGGCCCAGTGATACCTCTCCGTCATACGGAGTGACAAATCCCAGTCTTGATCCGTGTCAACCCAACAGACACTTTCGGAGATACCCGTAGTCTACCTTTATAGTCACCCAGTTACGTTGTGACGTTTGGCATACCCAAAGTACTCCTACGGTATCCGGGAGTTACACGATCTCATGGTCTAAGGAAAAGATACTTTGACATTGGAAAACTCTAGCAAACGAACTATACGATCTTGTGCTATGTTTAGGATTGGGTCTTGTCCATCACATCATTCTCCTAATGATGTGATCTCGTTATCAATGACATCCAATGTCCATAGTCAGGAAACCATGACTATCTGTTGACCAACAAGCTAGTCAACTAGAGGCTTACTAGGGACATGTTGGTGTCTGTTATTCACACATGTATTACGATTTCCGGATAACACAATTATAGCATGAATAAAGACAATTATCATGAACAAGGAAATATAATAATAATGCTTTTATTATTGCCTCTAGGGCATATTTCCAACAGTCTCCCACTTGCACTAGAGTCAATAATCTAGTTACATTGTGATGAATCGAACACCCATGGAATTCTGGTGTTGATCATGTTTTGCTCTAGGGAGAGGTTTAGTCAACGAATCTGCTATATTCAGGTCCGTATGTACTTTACAAATCTCTATGTCTCCATCTTGAACATTTTCACGAATGGAGTTGCAGCGACGCTTGATGTGCCTTGTCTTCTTGTGAAACCTGGGCTCCTTGGCAAGAGCAATAGCTCCAGTGTTGTCACAGAAGAGCTTGATCGGTCCCGACGCATTGGGTATGACTCCTAGGTCGGTGATGAACTCCTTCACCCATATTGCTTCATGTGCTGCCTCCGAGGCTGCCATGTACTCCGCTTCACATGTAGATCCCGCCACGATGCTTTGCTTGCAACTGCACCAGCTTACTGCCCCACCATTCAAAATATACACGTATCCAGTTTGTGACTTAGAGTCATCCAGATCTGTGTCGAAGCTAGCGTCGACGTAACCCTTTACGACGAGCTCTTCGTCACCTCCATAAACAAGAAACATTTCCTTAGTCCTTTTCAGGTACTTTAGGATATTCTTGACCGCTGTCCAGTGTTCCTTGCCGGGATTACTTTGGTATCTGCCTACCAAACTTACGGCAAGGTTTACATCAGGTCTGGTACACAGCATGGCATACATAATAGAACCTATGGCTGAGGCATAGGGGATGACACTCATCTCTTCTATTTCTTCTGCCCCGGTCGGACATTGAGCTGAGCTCAATTTCATACCTTGCAACACAGGCAAGAACCCCTTCTTAGACTGATCCATATTGAACTTCTTCAATATCTTATCAAGGTATGTGCTTTGTGAAAGACCTATGAGGCGTCTCGATCTATCTCTATAGATTTTGATGCCTAATATATAAGCAGCTTCTCCAAGGTTCTTCATTGAAAAACTCTTATTCAAGTAGGCCTTGATGCTGTCCAAAAGTTCTATATCATTTCCCATCAAAAGTATGTCATCTACATATAGTATGAGAAATGCTACAGAGCTCCCACCCACTTTCTTGTAAACGCAGGCTTCTCCATAAGTCTGTGTGAACCCAAACGCTTTGATCATCTCATCAAAGCGAATGTTCCAACTCCGAGATGCTTGCACCAGCCCATAAATCGAGCGTTGGAGCTTGCACACCTTGTCAGCATTCTTAGGATCGACAAAACCTTCCGGCTGCATCATATACAATTCTTCCTTAAGGAAACCATTAAGGAATGCCGTTTTGACGTCCATTTGCCATATTTCATAATCGTAGAATGCGGCAATTGCTAACATGATTCGGACGGACTTTAGCTTCGCTACTGGTGAGAAAGTCTCATCGTAGTCAACCCCTTGAACTTGTCGATAACCCTTAGCGACAAGTCAAGCTTTATAGATGGTCACATTACCATCCGCGTCTGTCTTCTTCTTAAAGATCCATTTATTCTCTATGGCTCGCCGTTCAACGGGCAAGTCAGTCAAAGTCCATACTTCGTTTTCATACATGGATCCTATCTCGGATTTCATGGCTTCTAGCCATTTGTCGGAATCCGGGCCCGCCATCGCTTCTTCATAGTTCGAAGGTTCACCGTTGTCTAACAACATGATTTCCAAGACAGGGTTGCCGTACCACTCTGGTGCGGAACGTGTCCTTGTCGACCTTCGCATTTCAGTAGGAGCTTGATCAGAAGTATCTTGATTATCATTAACTTCCTCTCCAGTCGGTGCAGGCACCTCAGGAACATTTTCTTGAGTTGCGCCATTTTCCGGTTCAAGAGGTAATACTTCATGAAGCTCTACTTTCCTCCCACTTACTTCTTTCGAGAGAAACTCTTTCTCTAGAAAGGACCCATTCTTGGCAACAAAGATCTTGCCTTCGGATCTGAGGTAGAAGGTGTACCCAACAGTTTCTTTTGGGTATCCTATGAAGACGCATTTTTCCGATTTGGGTTCGAGCTTTTCAGGTTGAAGTTTCTTGACATAAGCATCGCATCCCCAAACTTTCAGAAACGACAACTTAGGTTTCTTACCAAACCATAATTCAAACGGTGTCGTCTCAACGGATTTCGACGGAGCCCTATTTAAAGTGAATGCGGCAGTCTCTAAAGCATAGCCCCAAAAAGATAGCGGTAAATCAGTAAGAGACATCATAGACCGCACCATATCCAATAGAGTGCGATTACGACGTTCGGACACACCGTTACGCTGAGGCGTTCCAGGCAGCGTGAGTTGTGAAACTATTCCACATTTTCTTAAGTGTGTGCCAAACTCGTGACTCAAGTATTCTCCTCCACGATCTGATCGTAGAAACTTGATCTTCCTGTCACGTTGATTTTCAACCTCACTCTGAAATTCCTTGAACTTTTCAAAGGTTTCAGACTTGTGTTTCATTAAGTAGATATACCCATATCTACTTAAATCATCAGTGAGCGTGAGAACATAACGATAGCCACCGCGAGCCTCAACACTCATTGGACCGCACACATCAGTATGTATGATTTCCAATAAGTCGGTTGCTCGCTCCATTGTTCCTGAGAACGGAGTCTTGGTCATCTTACCCATGAGGCATGGTTTGCATGTGTCAAATGATTCATAATCAAGAGACTCTAAAAGTCCATCTGCATGGAGCTTCTTCATGCGTTTGACACCTATGTGACCAAGGCGGCAGTGCCACAAGTATGTGGTACTATCATTATCAACTTTACTCCTTTTGGTACTCACACTATGAATATGTGTAGCAATACGCTCGAGATTCATTAAGAATAAACCATTCACCATAGGAGCATGACCATAAAACATATCTCTCATATAAATGGAACAACCATTATTCTCAGATTTAAATGAGTAGCCATCTCGAATTAAACGAGATCCCGATACAATGTTCATGCTCAAAGCTGGCACTAAATAACAGTTATTGAGGTTTAAAACTAATCCCGTAGGTAAATGTAGAGGCAGCGTGCCGACGGCGATCACATCAACCTTGGAACCATTCCCGACGCGCATCGTCACCTCGTCCTTCGCCAGTCTCCGTTTATTCCGCAGCTCCTGCTGTGAGTTACAAATATGAGCAACAGCACCGGTATCAAATACCCAGGAGTTACTACGAGTACTGGTAAGGTACACATCAATTACATGTATATCAAATATACCTTTGGTGTTGCCGGCCTTCTTGTTCGCTAAGTATTTAGGGCAGTTCCGCTTCCAGTGACCCTTCCCTTTGCAATAAAAACACTCAGTCTCGGGCTTGGGTCCATTCTTTGGCTTCTTCCCGGCAGCTTTCTTGCCGGGCGCGGCAACCTC
The DNA here is from genome assembly GCF_056163025.1 of Triticum urartu. Taxonomy (NCBI): domain Eukaryota; kingdom Viridiplantae; phylum Streptophyta; class Magnoliopsida; order Poales; family Poaceae; genus Triticum; species Triticum urartu. The sequence continues at coordinate 719,997,308 of NC_141875.1, read as the reverse complement.
CTTGCCGTCCATCTTGAAGTTCTTTTTACCCTTGCCTTTCTTGAACTTAGTGGTTTTATTGACCATCAACACTTGATGTTCCTTCTTGACTTCTACCTCCGCTGATTTCAGCATAGAGAACAACTCAGGAATGGTCTTTTGCATCCCCTGCATGTTGAAGTTCATCACAAAGCTCTTGTAGCTTGGTGGAAGCGACTGGAGGATTCTGTCAATGACCGCATCATCCGGGAGATTAACTCCCAGCTGAGACAAGCGGTTATGTAACCCAGACATAGTGAGTATGTGCTCACTGACAGAACTATTTTCCTCCATCTTACAGCTGAAGAACTTATCGGAGACTTCATATCTCTCGATCCGGGCATGAGCTTGAAAAACCATTTTCAGCTCTTCGAACATCTCGTATGCTCCATGTCTCTCAAAACGTTTTTGGAGCCCCGGCTCTAAGCTGTAAAGCATGCCGCACTGAACAAGGGAGTAGTCATCAACACGTGTTTGCCAAGCGTTCATAACGTCTTGGTTCTGTGGGACAGGAGCTTCACCTAGCGGTGCTTGTAGGACATAATCTTTCTTGGCAGCTATGAGGATGATCCTCAGGTTCCGGACCCAGTCCGTATAGTTGCTGCCATTGTCTTTCAGCTTGGTTTTCTCTAGGAACGCGTTGAAGTTGAGGACTACGTTGGCCATTTGATCTACAAGACATATTGCAAAGATTTTAGACTAAGTTCATGATAATTAAGTTCATCTAATCAAATTATTAATGAACTCCCACTTAGATTAGACATCCCTCTAGTCATCTAAGTATTACATGATCCGAGTCAACTAGGCCGTGTCCGATCATCACGTGAGACGGACTAGCCAACGTCGGTGAACATCTTCATGTTGATCGTATCTTCTATACGACTCATGCTCGACCTTTCGGTCTACTGTGTTCCGAGGCCATGTCTATACACATGCTAGGCTCGTCAAGTTAACCCTAAGTGTTTTGCATGTGTAAAACTGTCTTACACCCATTGTATGTGAACGTAAGGATCCATCACACCCGATCATCACGGCGTGCTTAGAAACGACGAACTTTAGCAACGGTGCACAGTTAGGGGAGAACACTTCTTGATATTGTTATGAGGGATCATCTTATTTACTACCGTCGTTCTAAGTAAACAAGATGCAAAAACATGATAAACATCACATGCAATCAAATAAAAAACGTGACATGATATGGCCAACATCACATAGCTCCTTTGATCTCCATCTTGGGGCTCCATGATCATCTTGTCACCGGCTTGACACCATGATCTCCATCATCATGATCTCCATCATCGTGTCTCCATGAAGTTGCTCGCCAACTATTACTTCTACTACTATGGCTAACGCGTTTAGCAATAAAGTAAAGTAATTTACATGGCGTCTCTCGATGACACGCAGGTCATATAAAAGAATAAAGACAACTCCTATGGCTCCTGCCGGTTGTCATACTCATCGACATGCAAGTCGTGATTCCTATTACAATAGCATGAACATCTCATACATCACATATAGATCATTCATCATTCATCACAACTTTGGCCATATCGTATCACAAACCACTTGCTGCAAAAACAAGTTAGACGTCCTCTAATTGTTGTTGCAAGTTTTACGTGGCTGAATTAGGGTTCTAGCAAGAACGTCTTCTTACCTACGTTAAAGCCACAACGTGATTTGTCAACTTCTATTTACCCTTCATAAGGACCCTGTTCATCGAATCCGCTCCAACTAAAGTGGGAGAGACAGACACCCGCCAGCCACCTTATGCAACTAGTGCATGTTAGTCGGTGGAACCGGTCTCACGTAAGCGTACGTGTAAGGTTGGTCCGGGCCGCTTCATCCCACAATACCGCTGAAGCAAGAAAAGACTAGTAATGGCAAGAAAGTTGACAAATCTACGCCCACAACTAATTGTGTTCTATTCGCGCAAGAAGAACTACGCATAGACCTAGCTCATGATGCCACTGTTGGGGAACGTTGCAGAAAACAAAAATTTTCCTACTCGTTTCACCAAGATCATCTAGGAGTTCATCTAGCAACGAGTCATCGGATGCATCTACATACCTTTGTAGATGGCGCACGGAAGCGTTCAAAAGAACGGTGATGATGTAGTCGTACTCGACGTGATCCAAATCACCGATGACCAGCGCCGAACGGACGGCACCTCCGCGTTCAACACACGTACGGGACGGGAGACGTCTCCTCCTTCTTGATCCAGCAAGGGGGAAGGAGAGGTTGATGAAGATCCAGCAGCACGACGGCGTGGTGGTGGATGCAGGGCGTCACAGAAGCAGGGCTTCGCCAAGACTACAAGGGAGAGACGTAACGGGAGAGATGGAGGCGCCAGGGGCTGGTCTGAAATCCCTCCTCTCCCCCCCACTATATATAGGGGTGCCATGGGGGGGCGCCGGCCCTAGTAGATGAGATCTACTAGGGGGGGCGGCGGCCAAGGGGAGGATTCCCTCCCCCCCAAGGCACCTAGGGGTGCCTTCCACCACATGGACTCTTCCATGGTGGAACCCTAGGCGCATGGGCCTATAGGGGCTGGCGCCCCAGCCCACTATGGGCTGGGTTCCATCCTATTTCAGCCCATGGGGCCCTCCGGGATAGGTGGTCCCACCCGGTGGACCCTCGGGACCCTTCCGGTGGTCCCGGTACAATACCGATAACCCCGAAACTTGTCCCGATGCCCGAAACAGCACTTCCTATATATAATTCTTTACCTCCGGACCATTCCGGAACTCCTCGTGACGTCCGGGATCTCATCCGGGACTCCGAACAACATTCGGGTTTCTGCATATACATATCTTCACAACCCTAGCGTTACCGAACCTTAAGTGTGTAGACCCTACGGGTTCGGGAGACAAGCAGACATGACCGAGATGACTCTCCGGTCAATAACCAACAGCGGGATCTGGATACCCATGTTGGCTCCCACATGCTCCACGATTATTTCATCGGATGAACCACGATGTCGAGGATTCAATCAACCCCGTATGCAATTCCCTTTGTCAATCGATATGTTACTTGCCCGAGATTCGATCGTCGGTATCCCAATACCTCGTTCAATCTCGTTACCGGCAAGTCACTTTACTCGTACCGTAATGCATGATCCCGTGACCAGACACTTGGTCACTTTGAGCTCATTATGATGATGCATTACCGAGTGGGCCCAGTGATACCTCTCCGTCATACGGAGTGACAAATCCCAGTCTTGATCCGTGTCAACCCAACAGACACTTTCGGAGATACCCGTAGTCTACCTTTATAGTCACCCAGTTACGTTGTGACGTTTGGCATACCCAAAGTACTCCTACGGTATCCGGGAGTTACACGATCTCATGGTCTAAGGAAAAGATACTTTGACATTGGAAAACTCTAGCAAACGAACTATACGATCTTGTGCTATGTTTAGGATTGGGTCTTGTCCATCACATCATTCTCCTAATGATGTGATCTCGTTATCAATGACATCCAATGTCCATAGTCAGGAAACCATGACTATCTGTTGACCAACGAGCTAGTCAACTAGAGTCTTACTAGGGACATGTTGGTGTCTGTTATTCACACATGTATTACGATTTCCGGATAACACAATTATAGCATGAATAAAGACAATTATCATGAACAAGGAAATATAATAATAATGCTTTTATTATTGCCTCTAGGGCATATTTCCAACAAAGAGCTCGGCCGCCGACTCCGCGGATCCTCCTGCGACAAAGCATAGCACCGCCAGTAATCGAGAGGGAACTAGCAGGGGAGCGAAATCGAGAAGGGAGGAAGGAGGGGGTGCCTTGGTGGAGCTGGAGGGGAAGGACTTGAAGGCGTCGGGGGAGAGTGTCAAGAGGAAGTCAAGGAGCTGTGGCGTGACACTGAGCTCCTCCGCGTCCTCCTCCTTCCCCTCCGCGGCGGAGGGTTTGCTTGGGCCGGTTCCGCCGCTGCCGCTGCCGCCGGCTCGGCGGCGGAAGAGCCATGGGAACGAGGAGAAGGCCATCGGCGGGCAGGTGGGCTGGGACGGGATGCGGCCGGCGACGGCGATATGATGGATACGAGATTCGTCGGCGAGCTCGCTGCACTGGGGGGAGGGGAGGGCAGCGGCGCGAGACGGGGAGCGGCGGCCACGCGGCCGCCGGCGTGGCGCACACAGCGGGGGATGGAGGCGGAGGGGATCTGGATCAGGCGTTGGTGGATTTTTTTTAGACAGACATGGGTTGAGTGGTGTGGGACGGTTGTGGGTGGGAGTGTATCCGGCGGGGGTGGGTGGCATGGGAGACTAGTAGTAGCGCGGGTGTCTGACCTACACTATGGCTATCCACGTAGTAGTAGCGTAGGTTTTACAACCCGCGCTACTACTACGGCTGGTTCCGGGAGGCACGGTGGAAATAACTTAGTAGTAGCGAGGGGTAAAAACCCACGCTACTACTATCAGGTTATTAGTAACGCAGTTTTCTCAAGCTCGCTACTGCTAATTAGCAGTAGCGTTTGTTTTTAAACCGCGCTACTGCTAAGATTCTGTGTATAATGTTTTCCCTAGTAGTGAGGGAGGGATCGACCTTGGGGTGGAGGAGGAGGACGGCGACAGCAACGGTGGCGGCGACGGCGACGAGGGCGATGGAGGCGATGAGAGAGTGTGAGGGGGAGAGTGATGCGCGCGGGTCAGCTGGTTTGGATAAGGGCCCTTAGTGGTAGCGCTTGTCCGTGAAAAGTGCTACTGCTAAAGTCTATAGTAGTAGTGCTTTCTATGGAAAAGCGCTACTGCTAACGTTAAGCATGTAAAAAAAATTCAAAAATACATTGGTCATCAATGATCTTTTTGTGTAGAATCTAAATTGTCAATAGGAATCTTCTCCTGTTTAAGAATCGGTGAAGATTCCTATTGCGGACACAGATCCTACACATAGAGTTCAATGAAGACTACTCCCTCCTTCCATCTATATAGGGCCTAATGCGTTTTTTGAGGCTAACTTTGACCAAATATTAGAGCAATAATATATGACATGCAACTTACACAAATCACACCGTTAAATTCGTGTCTGAAAGGATCTTTCAATGATATAATTTTCACATTGTGCATGTCATGTACTATTAATCTTGTCAATACTTAAAGACGGTCTTAAAAAACGCATTAGGCCCTATATAGATGGAAGGAGGGAGTAAGTGGTTGTGATGGTTTGAGAAGCACCATATTTAAGGTGGTAAAAATTCTGTTCGCGGAGCGAGGTGGGACTAAATATTGGTCTTATTAGGAGGGGACTGAATATATCAGTAGCGCTGGTAAGGGAAAAAGCGTTGTTGCTAAGATCAATAGTAGTAGCGCTTTCTACAAATGAGCGCTACTAGTATCCCTAGCATACCTGGAACGGCCTATCAGTTTTAGTAGTAGCGTGTTTTCTAGGTCCAGCGCTACTGCTATGCTCATATTAGCAGTGCATGTAGTTCCCGAGCGCTCCTGTTAAGTAGCAGCAGCGCTTACTATTTTACAGTGCTGCTACTATGCTACTGTGTATAAGCATTTTCCTAGTAGTGATTGTAGATTATTTGATGAAAATTCCATTATCTGTTGGACACGTATTTAGATATATTAATATGGGAAAGAGGCTCTCATATACCTCTCGAGATTGGGAGGGTGCGGAGGCGGCTAGAGGAAGTGTTGCAGGCCGAGCTCAGCAGCAATGATGAACTATTGTTGGTGCCGGACTGGCGACGCCTATGAAGGAACAAGTGTGGCAGAATAGCTCTTGAATTGGCGAAGCCACCATCACACCGCTATCCCCAAAGATTGTTTGGTGATGACTGGTCCATCACGAGACGTACTAGAGCGACAGACTGCCTTGAGCACGGACCGGAGGCTAAGAGAATAGGATTCCAGCAGCCCAGATGAATATGAACGACCACCATTGCCACTCATAGTCTAGGACATTGTGTAGGTTTCATTTCTTTTGGTTAGAACACATGGATTTAAACCAGAGGTAACCAATTTTCTATGTTCATCTGATAAGCTATTTGGAATTGGTTACATGTGTTTTATTTCAAGGATACCCAAGCACTGCATACATTTTGTAGAGGTACTCATAGCCATGGTTTTCACTTTCAGAGATATTTTGATGAAATTAACTTAATTTCAGTAATTTCACTCGACACAGAAATACTTATGTTTTGGCCAAAATATTTTAGCAATTTCAGTAGTGCATAGGAATTTAAATATTTTTTATTTTTCTGAAAAAAATAACTTTTAATTGAATTCAAGTGAATATTTTGGTCATTTGGCCCAAATGCAAACTGAAATCAATGAAACTCACTAAATACACTGAATTTTGGTGAATTCGGTTGGTGCTGAAATTGAAAACCATGCTCATAGCTTCTCACCAATCTGCCATAGTCAAATTATGAATTTTAATGATTGATTAATTTTCATGCTCAGATGTGGACATGGTTGAGTGGCCACGGGGAAATTGTGGGCAGTAGCCTGTCAGGAACTTAAGAAATGGGGACAAGGGACATTTTAGTTAATCAAGGCTCTGTATTAGTTTCAAGTTTTATCCTTGTGGTAAAAATATAAGGTTAGATTAACCACCATGTACATTTTTAATTATTTGTAAATAAGAAATATAATCAAAGTACTCCTTTTAATCGATAACATATATATTTATATATAATTTGTAAAAGTGCAAGTTCGAGCATTAAGGTGGAACGGGAGGAGGGGTCGGGAGAAGATTATGTACTGTTTCGTCTTATTGCAAGGAGAGGATGGTTACGAAGAAATGACAATTGTCGTGGCGAAAAGAAACATAGACAGAATCAATTTCATTACTATGGATGGAGACCACATGTCATCTTATCCAACACATTTCTGCATTGGGACAATTACTCAATTTCTATGGTTTTTTTATTCCATGGCAATGCATAGACATTCAACTGGAGTATTCAAATATGCAAGTTGTTCCACCTTTTTCAAGCTATTTACAATTTTTTCACTGCTCAGCAAGTTTGTATATGATGCTGGGAAACTCAACATAAGGAAGTGCACAGAAGGACACATAAGTGTTGCACTTTGAATATGAGAGAAACTCAACATCCAAATAAAAAAATTAGTTGCTATGTCCATCGCTAAGCTGGAAATGCAAGCATCCTTCTGAATAAGATATTAGCTATCTTGAAATGCAAGCATCCTAAACTAGCAACAATATTTCTAACAATTGAAAACAATCTTGCAATCTTGATATAAGGGTTAAACAGTATCACGGGTTTTGCTATTTCTTTTGATGTTGAAATCGACAATATTTATTTTAGAAAAGAAGAGGCTTAAGGATCGCATGATATATACCATTACGTATATCATGGCAGCGAAAATACGATGTGGTGGTCGCCCTCAAATATGAGGGTGTGCACTCCTTGGTACTGGGAATCGACCTGGGACACCGAAGAGGGGAGAGGAGGAGAAGGGAGACGCCATGGAGGGAAGGGGAGGCGGTGCTGAGAGGAAGGTGTGGGTTGAACGCCTTGGCGGGGAGAGATGGCAATGACGACGTCTGCAGATAAAGCAAGTCGGGGGAATTAGATGTGAGTGAGCGTCATGCCATGCGGTGAGAGAATGAGTGAATTACTTTTTTAAATAATAAGAAAAGGAGTTGCATTTTTCTTTTTAGGGAAAGCGTCTGTTTGCTATGAGAGAAGTGTCACATCCTTTTATATAGGAAAAATATCAAATACCCTAACAAGTCATTTCTATATAATGATTATCAACAAGTGATTTACAGGTGAGCATACAGTTTATTCAAATTGGAACGTGACGCACTCTACTAAAATGCACGATGCCACTCACTCCGACTAGAAAAAGTCGTCTGCTTGCATTTAGCATCTAACCAAAGGTCGCGCTATTCGCCATCCTGGGTTAAGAATACTTATTCCTCACCCCAGCCCACCCACACAATGAGCCGACCAGCCTAAATCCAACGTAAGAGTGAAAGGCTTGTGAGGTAAGCTTACCGAGTGGATATGAGGTAAGATTACGAGCCTCAGAATCAGCCTCGCAATGGAAAACCACGATGAGAACCAGTGACGTGAGGTAAGATCTAGTTGCACGTGAAGTAAGATTGAGAATCAGTCCCACGCCCTGAAAAAAACACAGTAGAAGAAAGCTGTTTTTTTTCTGTGCATAAGAAAAAAACTGATTTTTTTGCGGGGAAGAAAAAAATCTGATTGTGACGTAAATTACTGCAATAAATAGTGGTTGCATTCTTGAAATTTTTAGTTAACGATGTGTGGCCCCTAAGGTTGAGACGAGTAAGAAAGGGAGCAAATCGGCATTAGCATCGCTGCCCGTGTTTCGTGTTTGCTACTGTGCGAATGCTATGTCTGCATGCTTCCTGAGAGGAGTACAATGAATAACTAATTTAAATATTCACTAAGAACTTTTCATGTTTAACTTGTTTGGGAAACGCATTCCCTGTTACTTTGAACGGTGGAAGCTGAGTTTGACTGTTGGGTGAAATTCTTGTGTTTTTCTTCTTGAAGGACAGCCTCAAATACTTTCATACGGTTCACTTGGACCAATTTCCTACTGTAGTCTAATATCATAGGAATGGCACATGGCACATGGTAAGTTACTTTAGACCAACCACATAATGAGTTCGTCTTTACATGCCTACTTTGTATTGTACCATTTATACACACAGTAGCATAATGATAAATTTAAGCGACTACCACCCAACAACAATTCGGATGACGCTAATAAAATTAAATGTTCAAGCAGTCATAAGCAAGTACGGTACAATGACTCTGGACAATAATTTTAATTAATTCAGATTCAGAATCATGTAACCTGCTGAATGATTCCCCACATGGGTCTGAAACAAAACCGTAAATCTTCATGGTGAACAAAGAAAACGGAGAAGCTAGACTCATTCTGCGTGTTGGTAACAAAATTTTCAGGCGGCCAGCTGCTGGAATGTGGCTGACTGCAGAGGAACCCTCGCCTTCGGCTGCATCCACAGCCTGTCCTGCTGATCTGATCAGCAGCCTATCCCTTTGGACTCCCCTGAACGTGGAGCAAATGCATGGGAGGAAAGACCTTGACCAGCCCAGCCTCGACACTGAATGTTGTTGGTATCTCCAGACGTGCACTAGAATTGCCAAAAGTTCCAAGCAGTCTGGAGCTTAAGACGTAGAAGGAAAGCTGCTCCTGGCTTAGTCCCTCTACTCTTTGGCCGCTACTTTGGAAAGGTGCCTGTGTGCACACTGCTAGTCATCTTTTGACTTGTAGTTCTGTAGATCAAATTTTAGTTTCTCTAAACTTGGAAGTTGGAACGGTGACTCACTAATGGTATCATTTATGCTAATGGAACCAGGGAGGCCACCTCGTTATTCATCTAGAAAAACATCAAACATAAACACTTTAAACAATAAACCAAGTAGTCTCCCTACATAACTTCACTGCAACCTGACAAAATCTTTGCCAATTGGTAGCCGATTAGTAGTTAGTCGTTCCATGTCAAAGAGCACATAAATTCTACATAAACACTTTTCTATTTCAGCATGGACCGGAACAGCAACAGTTAAGAACTTCCTAGTCTAAAAAAACATCCAACCAAAGTACTTGGAGATACAAAATAAACAAGAATGCGAGTATTCCTAACAAACAATAATTACAGAGTGACATGCACAAATGGCAACAATATACTTTAAAATTCGAATTACCTCTTCTGGCAGGATGCGTTCAGTCTCCTGATATCTCCAATGTGCAGCTTCTGCAAGAATTGAACTCTGAACACCAATTTGGCAATTTGGGAAGAACGCGACAAAGCGAAATGAAGTGGAAATTGATTAGAACTAAAAGCACTAGAAATGGGATTGCTCACCTCCTCTGGTGCGCTCCCCGTCTGCACACACCCAACCAAAATAAACCCAAACCTGCAGACAATGTCGCCGCTGCTAGCCTAGCAAGGGAGGCAGCATCGCCATGACCACTCACACCGCAATGACCGGAATATGAATTGCATCATGGTACAACACTTGAGATAAGAAAATTGTCGACACTCTCAAGGGAATGACAATTTACTGATATATTTAGCCTACGCCAGGACATGAGTTTCTCAAACAAACAACTGCACATGCTAGGTTTGCTCACCACAAAATCCTGAATGGAAAACAGTAACAAAATCTGAACCAGAAAAAGCCTAGCTGGACTCAGGATTTAGCTCGCCACCATGCCCTGTCGTCGAAGCCCATTGGTGTGCTCCGTCCACCATATAACCACCACCAGCAGTGCCGAGGCCGGCCGCCAGCGCTTGTTGATGCCACCCGTTGAGCCGGACGCGGGTTCCCAAAGTTCAAAACCTTTGAATAAAAGTAAAACAGTCTTAGAAATTGTCCTAGAAAGGAACAACTTAAAGATTGCACGTACAACTAAACCATGTACTTGTATGAGCACACAACTAGTAAACACTCCTTAATCTGAACTGCGTTATTCATTTTCTATTGATAGCCTAATAAACTTCAAAATACAACACTCTCCTTGTCCTGTTCTTATGCACTAAAACGCTTAATGTTTCCTAACAGGAAAAATTGTTTGCTTTCTATTGAATACCTGATTTGTTGGAACTACCGAAGACACTAGTTGTGAATTCCAATTAGGTACTGCATAGTCCAGCTAGCTACGCCAGCAGCTATGCCTGATTGTACTATCTTCAAATCAAGCTAATTTCCTAGTGCACATGACCATCTCCTGAAGTGAGTGATGCAGCCAACTTTCACCAATCAGAACAATAATTTTCTCGCTTCAGAACATGCTGATTCTTTACGTACATCATTGCGAACATTCAATTAAGTCAGAACAATCGTTTATTGCTATAGGATAAAAAATCATGAAATTTAGACAAAAGATAAATCAGAGAGAGGATTCACGTGCCCGTGACAAACAAAAATTGATCTCAGCTAGATCCAAGTCTGATACTCTACTGTGGTTCCTTTGTATCGGCAGCCTTGAGCTCCTCCTCTTCTTCTCTACCATCCACATGGCCTTCATCTCCTCTGCTATGATCTCAACCCCCTCCTTGAATTGATCCCACCGTCAGGAGCCTATCTCCAGCATTACCTCCACTCGGGCTCCTCATTTTCCTTTCCTTTCCTTTTTTGGTCTTCTTCCACTTCCCCCGCACTGCTCCCAAAAACCAATAGCCCTAACCCTAGAAATTCAGAAGTAGGAGGAGGAGGAGGAGGAGGAGGGGGAGGAGGGGGATGGGGGAGGGTCGTACTGGCAATAATACTGCCGAGGGTGGAGAGGGACGCCGGAGAAGGCCGTTGTCGCTGCCGAGCTCGCCCGGATCTTGCACCGCCCGCGCGCCTCGGAATCCCTACCGCATGAGAGAGGAAAGGGAAGTACTCAATGCACGAGAGAGGTAGTCCTCGCCGCCGGGTCGTCCCTCCGGTGCCGTCGCTGACCCTGCCGCCGCAATGACGAGATGGGAGGGGCCGTAGGGAGAGAGGAACCGACCGGGGGAGTGGGCTAGTTTCGTTTTTTATGACACGTGGGGAAGTGGACGACCGCTAACGATTTCATCGCCGTAAAATTACATCGGCTGATGTAAGACCAGGCTCGGTAGATCGATCGGGTGATGTTATTCTTCACCCAGGACTATTAATAGAGTTTATATATATATATGTGTGTGTGTGTGTGTGTGTGTGTGTGAGCTTATTTTTCATTTTAATATCTTTTGTATGTTTAATTTTACAAATCAGAGATACAAGCAGGTGATGGCTTCAGATGACGCTTTAAAAATGTCGACCGACAAAGCTTATAATGGGCCAGACTGAAAAATCATCGAGTTTTACACAATCAGAAGCGATGCATACAAATAATTGTTCTTTATATATTCATTGCACATGATAATAGAAGAACATGTGTTTATATATATAGACAAGGGTATAGGAGAGATGGAGACGGATTATGTCGATGTTTAAAAAAATACATAGACAAGGGTATTGAGATGATGTTGTTGGAAGGGCCCAAAAATTTACCAAGTTTTATATTTAATAAAGGGCACGTGGCAACGCACGGGCATCCTACTAGTAAACATATAATAGCATAATTTCGCACATATTGCATAGTATTTGTGTAGACGCATTTACGCTCACTCAACAACCAAAACGTACCCACAAAAGAAAAAGTAAAACCAACTAACAAAGAAAAGCAAAAGCCAAAACACATAAAAACAGAAAATAAAAAAACAAAGGGAGGGAGACAACCTTGGATCGTATAGTTAATGGGCCTGGGCCTAGTTGCAAATCCACTGACCCAAATATTGTGTCATTCAAAAAAACAAGCCCGACACGATACAAGTTGGGCTTGATAGGAGGGGTACGTTGTGAGGGCATGCCTATATATATGTCATTGTAAATATTCATATTTCTTTATATTTGGTCAAACTTTATATAGTTTGACTTAGGACAAAGCTGCGCCATCCGTTTCACAATGCAGTGCATATTAGGATTCTTAAAATTCAAGCACATTTATCTTTGACTAAGTTTGACTTTATGTAATTTTCACTTTTCCAAAAGTGGTGAATAGTCCTAAAACAACCATAAATAGGTGAAATGAAATATATTTCACATAAACTTATTTTATGATAGGATTATTTAATGGTCAGTTAGTACAATCGCGTTCCTGTTGATAAGATTCTAACATATATCAATCCTGAATATATTTTGAGAGGATTTGAAATTCGAATTCCAAAAGATGATGAAATTTTGTGAACTATAAAAATTACGGTGCGGTGTTATACTTGCTTCATGCCATTTTATATAAGTTGTTTGTATTTTCTACTCCCTCTGTAACAAAATATTTGGAGTTTTTGGTTTACCCTAAGTCAAACTAAAGTTTGACCAAATTTATAGAGCTCCTAAATTGTACTCAGCGAAATGTTTGCCGAGTCACCGTGGAGAGGATCTCGGCTTACGGCCCTTTGTCGACATGGAGTAGCCGAGCCGTCGTTGCCGAGGGCAACACTGGGCAAAGCCCTTGCCGAAGTGTATCTGTCCTTCGCTGGGTATTTTTCAAACCCAACGTACTATGTTATTCCTGTAATGTCCCTTCACCCAGCGTACATATGCAGGGTACTGTCATGCATGTTCAATTTTTTTTGTCATGCGTGATAGGTGCACCCAATAACTTTAAAAAAAAATCTTCTCTGTACAAAAGGAAATAAAAGCTTCACAGCATTCCGTATATTCCTCAATGGGGCTTTTTTTTTGCGAGAAAACTTTCGATCTATTCATCTTCAATCATTGCAGTACAACGAACAACATAAATAATAAAAATTACATCCATATCCGTAGACCACCTAGCGACGGCTACAAGCACTGAAGCGAGCCGAAGACGTGCCGCCGTCATCGCCCCTCCCTTGCCACATTGTTTATCCTAGACCATATGGAACACATACGACAATAGCACATCATCCGTGCATGAATTATAAATTTGTTGTAGCAATTTTAGGCTAAAGCAATGGCACTTCCCCATTATATGTCACAAGGTGCCATGATTAGGGACTTGGAACCGTTTACTTTCCAGTTTCCATCAAGAAACGAGAAAATGTGCCATAAGGCATGGGGTGCGCAGCGGCGTGTCAAAGGAAGAAGTGAAGTGTCCGTCTTGTGCCAAGTCACGAGGATGCTCAAGGGCTAGGCGACCGGTGGATTGGGTGGGGAAGGGGAGTCAACGGGCTGGAGGGGCTGACCCGGTGTACCAAATGAGAGCTTGGGGATTTTAAGATCCTCTAAACCCTCCAAACTATGCCTACCAAACTAGGCTTGATTTGTATCTAAGCGGAAATAGGAAAAAGAATAGTACAAGGCGTTCATCATTTATCAATGACGCATGCTGGTTTTTCGACATCATAACATGCTTAGCACTGATAATGATTAAAGGTAGCAGCACAACCATCGAACACACGTCCACATACACTTCAACTTGATGCACGCTGCCATAAGTCTAAGCCTTGTGGAAGACAGCACATATGGAAAATATATACATCCGAGCCACAGAGTACACCGAAAAACGTATCTACCTCTTTGTTCAAGCTAAATCATGTATTGACGTGGGAGGAGAGAACATAGTTGGAACGGTAGTCCAGTACAAGGAAAACAACATATGAAATGTAGAAAACAAGCATGCATATAGCTGAGTACTATTGACATCCATAGTTAATTAAAAAGGGCGCATGCACAGAAGAGTGGAGGCCAAGGGGGTGACCCCATGGCATACATCTTTAATCATGAAGCGATGTTCCAACTTGCTGGAGATTGCAACCACCGACTTCACAGCTAGCAGTGTTTCCTCGTGGGTCTCCAGGAGTGATCGTTCTATTTGATAGGTTCTCAAGCGTAGATACTCCTTGGTTGGATAGAGTTCATTGGAACCAGAATGAAGCATGATGCCCTTGTTGTCAAGCTCAAAGCTTAAGAGACAGAAGTGCTCATTGTCCAAAGAAGAGAAGCAGCAGGGGCCTACTTCAAGTTCATGTTCTCCTTCATATTCCACCGGCAGCGGGGTGATGGATAGCTTGAGAGCATCAAAAGTTGTGAGACGGATGTAGTAAGCATTTATGGGCCCATCCTTCTAATTAGAGGAAGCAAGGAAGATGGGGCCATGCCGGGACGCGCGGCTGACGAAAGGCAGCGGATTGTCGTGGATCTTGTGCCACTCGTGTGAGTCTGTGTCAAATGCATGTGTGCCCCACGACGGCTGATCGTATGAAACCAATATGTAGGGAGCAACCAGCACATAGGACGTGAGCATTGTACACGGCAGAGAGATGTAGTACTCCCAAGGTTTGAGCTTCCATGGGATGCACGGCGGAATCAGTAGGCTGCTTCAGGAGCACCCCTTGAGGCGCTGGAGGCCGCCGTCGCTGACTACTCTGGCCTTGGAAACATCAAGCACCTCGGACCATGGTGGGAAGTCGGGATCTGATGTCCAGGAGGGTCTCTTGCAGAACGCATAAATCTTGTCGCCCACGGCCGTGAGGACAGGGCACCGCTTGGCGGACATGAGGTTCGGCCCGTGGATGACAGCCTTATCCGGATTCGGCGACTTGGTGTCGAAGATTATGACCTCGCCCGAGTCGTCCCCGACGCCGACGATCCACGAGCGGCGCCTCAACCGCAAGGAGATGAAGGACTTGCCGCCCGCGTGGGCGCGCAGGCTGCCGGCTGCGTGCAGACGCTTCGCCATTGCCGACGAGGAAGAGGAAGCGAGGTCCATCTTGTACACGTTGTACGGCGTGGTACACATAGACAAGTCCGAGTGGCATGCCACAAGGTAGACCGTCCGGCCCTTGCACTCCTCATCCAGCCGATCACCGTCGTGGATCATCTTTGTTTTCTTCACGAGATGATCGCTATTCGCTCAGGCCTCACCCGAATCAGCGCCGATGATCCCGATCTGATCTGAATCTCCCCTTGCTTCACGCTCCAGATCTCCATCGGAAGCCCTGGCCCTTCCGCCGTCAAGCTTTGGTGTCCCCCTCTTCCTCTTCTGGTGACCCATCCCTCCTATGGCCTCTGCCGCCGCTGATTGGCCGAACGAGGTTAGCTAGGGTTTGGAACTTTTGATCGTTTTTTAGATTTTTTTAGATGAAGTTTGGAACTTTTAAAGGAAGCGGCAGTGGATGTATACGCGACAATGAACGCCTTGGGTGTGGCTTTTTTTCAGAAAGTTTTCTTGTATTCAAACCATGACATAATACAAAGTTCTTAACCCGAACAAGCACACCTTAACACACGCATAAACAACCAGAATAACAAAGAGCACCCTAAAACAACCAAGAAAATACGAAGACCTCCGGAGCTCTGTGTCATCATCCTTGAACATTGCGAAGGCCGAGGAGACCCCCGCAACATAGTAATCTGCATCCAGACACAAGCAGGTCCTATCTTGAACCACGACATAATCACCGCCATGCTGCCCCCACTTCTTTGCACCAGTGCCAAAAAGACAAGGACACATGTGCATCCAACACGTCTGCACCGTCCTTTGCCATCTGTGTTTTTGAGTACCGCTATATGTGCCCCTTCTAGATGGAAGAGAACTAGGATCTGTTCCGGCGCCACGGCCGGGCCAACCACCCAGGCAAAGCAGGACATCCCTCCAGCAGCAGCATAAAGAAGGATGAAGGAACACAATAGAAAATCATACCGATGAGGAAGAATAATCTTCGTTTTCACACAACCACCACACCCATATGAGGACCAAACCGGCCAGTGGCGGTGGACCTTCAGACACCATAGCCCGCGACCTCAATGAGATCTGGGGATCCCCCATTCCGCTGGCTCCTAGACGAAGGCTAGAGCCCCGTCTGACCGCAACGAAGCCCGAAGAAACTTATTCAGACGTGACGCCACCGCGACGGCCTCGACAGCGACTCCCTCAACCCTAACCATACTGAGAACACACACCAGACGCACAGATCCGTGGTTCCCCCTCCCTCCCGCTGCCAAAACGGTTGGTGGAGGGAGAGGGAACCAGCGGCGGCACCGGCAGCGCACAAAGGGATCTGCCACTGCTCGCCTTGAGATTGCCTCGCTAACCACCCCTGAGGGAGTACGATATTGGGAAGGAGAGAGTATACTATCCGCCGGTATTAGGCTGGTACATTTAGTTTTTTTATAAACTTCATTTTTTTTATGGATAGTTTTTTATAAATGTAGATTTTTTTACAAGTGTAGTCTGGGGCTGTATAGATTTTTTTTAGGTGTAGCCTGGGTTGTGTAGCTGAAGAGCAGGAGAAAAGCTTGGGCTATATTTCTGGCCCGCTCTAAAAAACGTAAGCCCAGCAGTATAATTCTTTGTCATCCTTATTTTATTTTCCGGTAAAAACTATTTATTATTATTACACTCAAACAAAAACCTAATTTTCAGAAAAGAAACATATAGTACATCTCATATGACAATTCGTTCCTAAGCTCGGGCTCAGATGACCAGATTCCGTCTGTCTCGAGATATTTGTTGAATATTCCACTAGTAATTGTCTAGGTACTGATTTAACCTGTTATCTAAGCGGACCATGCATTTCTTCATGTTTTCAATATTACAACCGTCCAAGAAAGTACCGTGAAGTCCATATCTTGCTTATAACGAGTCTGGCTTCTGTCTCGCCGTGAAGGATTTTTCTTTCCCATCATAACTGGGCCGGCCTGTTTTATCGTTTCTTTTTTTCACTCTTTGCCTACGTTCTATACTTGGTTATAGTATTTGTGCGGTCGATGTACTTGTTAGGTCTGTTTTTTTTTTTACTTTTTCTTTTTCGTTAACTATTATTATTTATTTTGGTTTCCATTGTTTTCTTCATCGGTTTTATTAGTTTTCTATTATTATATTTGTTAGGTTTTCTTTGTTTCTTTAACAGTTTTTACTGGTATTTTTTTATTTCTTCTACCTCGGTTTTCACTGGGTTTGTCTTTTTTTCATTTTCTTTGGGTTTTCTATTTCTTTTCGGTTATCTTTGTTTCTCTTTCATTTTGCACTGTTTCCATTCTTTTGAAATGGTTTTCTTCGGATTTCATTTTCATATCTTTTTTTATATTAAAGTTTTTATTGGACATATTCAATTTTATTTGTTTTTATCGATTTTCTTCGGCTTCCTTTTTGTTCAACACATGTCAAATTTTTCAGTACGCATTTAACATTATTTGTATACATTAGAACATAATTTATGTACACATTTAATATTTCGAAATTTTGATTAATATTTTCTGAAAACTAAGAGTTTTATGACTAAATTTTCCCATACATATTGTACATTTAAGTATATATCTAATACAATTTTTATATACACATTTGAAAATTTCAAATACAAGAGTCAAAATTTTGAATGCATGGTCAACATTTTAAATACCCGACGAACTTGTTTTTAATCGCTATAAACATTTTCTCGCACACAATGTATATTTTTCTTATATATCAGGAACTTTTTTTATATGCATGTTAATATTTTCTATATACTCGTTTAATATATTTTTTCTTCATCTGTTTTCTTTGTTTCTATCATGGTTTTTTTCATTTCTTTCTATTTTCTTTGTTTTTCTCAGTTTTCATATTGTTTTATTTCTTTTATTTTTATTTTTTTAGTTTACTTCATTTTTATTTGTTCCTTTCTCTGTCTTCACTATTTCTGTTCTTTTGCATTGGTTTTCTTTGATTTTTTTGCGGTTTTCTTTGTTTTCCTTTCCTAGTTTTACTGGGTTTATTCATCTTTTCTTGTTTCTTTATCGATTTTCATCGGTTTCATTTTTGTTGAACACAGGTCAACTTTTTTCGGTACACATTCAACATTTTTCGTAAACATAAGAAACATATTCTATATAAACTATTTATGTTGTAACTTACATGATTAACATTTTTGAAAAAGTAATATTTTTTGTCCAGTTTTTTCCATAGGCATTGTACATGTTTTATACACGCTTTCAGTTTTTCAATACACGTCAAGTTTTTTTCACACACAATGTATATTTTTCATATCCATCAGTAATATGGTTTTTGATGTCTACTTGTATTTAACGTACATTGTAAATGTTTTTCGCATAAAGCAGAAAAAACACACACTTATCATTTTCTAAATAGATGACCCTTTTTTCCACAGACAATGTATTTCCTTTTGTATATATTTTTCCTATACATGATTTTTTTTCTATACATATTTAACCTTTTTTTTCAAATGCTTGATTAAGAATTTTCTAATACTTGATTAACATTTTTAAATGCTTGATTAACAGCTTTTAAACATACATGATCTACTTTTCAACACACTGTATATTTTTTGTATATACATATTCCATATACATGAAAATATTTTCTCTATGCAAATTTAACATTTTTCAATTGGTTGGTTATCCTTTTACAAATATATATATATATATATATATATATATATATATATATATATTTATATTGATAATATTTGAAAAAAAATCAAAATTAAAAAAAGTATTTTTTAAGAGGCATTGGCATGTGGTCTCCTCCGCGTTGGGCTGGTCCATTTAGGGAGGCACTTGGTGCGAGCGCACGCTAGGTCTCGCTATAAGCGAGAAATAGCACTTCCCTGGATTAGAGTAGGCGGCCCCAAAATTTTCCTAGGCCGGCCAGGACCGCGATTCTAACTTTTTGTCCATCGCGAAACCCATGGCTAACCTTGTCGGTTGAGCTCTCGAAAATAGAAGAAAAACTTGCCGGTAAAAATGTGTCAATGAGTTTTGTATCCTTCGTGCTGAAACTCGGTCCACACCGTAGATCCACGCCAATCCAACTACCAGAGTGCAGGGAGAATCTTGGCCGCCTCTACTACTAGGTAACGCAACCGGCACCTCCATTGAATCCAGCTTCTCCACATCGACGATCACCTCCCTCGATGGGAGCCTATACTATGCTCGGCCACCGGACCTCATACCTCCATCGAGGGGGGGGGGGTGTTAAATCCATCCGAGTTAAAGCATTTACAGCCGGACTTGGCAAATCGGTTCCCTAAACATCTGTGGACGCACGCGCTCATGACCCTAGGTACCGATGGACGACTCCTCATATCGATACCCCTAAAATCCATGTAATGCATGCACGTGGAACATATATCACAAATTGTTCACAATTCAACAAATGCAACAAAACAAAATAAATCACAATTCAACAATCTGAACATGCCAAAATGAAATTCAACGCCCGGTCCACGGCTGGACAACGTCATGAATCACTTGTTGGATGCCATCCGTGTTGCATGGTCCGCCACCATCTATGTGGCTTGCTTGTCGGCGGCGGGATGGACGGGCGAGTGGTAACCGAGGCAGCGGAGGGGACACGTCCTCCTCGACGTCCACAACATCCTTGGCCAGAAATTCCTTCACCGTTGCTTGTCGTTTGTATTGCTTCATTCGCCACTCCCTCCGGGCGACGTTCTCCGTCTTGCAGCTCGTCGCGACAGATGGGAGCTCCGCGGAGGAGACCAAGGCAACATCTGTGGCGGCGGGGATCACCAAGATCCATGGTGACAAGCATACCTTCATAAAAACCATACATTTGCAAAGTGCTTCCCAATTTTTGCAAGCAAAATGGGTTACGCTCTCAGAATTGTACAAATTTACTTCATAGTCCATACCATGATGGGTCCTTAGGTGAATTTTCTTTGTTTCGAAATTTTCATGGTCTTCAAAATCCATCCTCTCCAAGACATAGCGTCTTGCATGGCATGGGATAAGCTACTCGAATTGTAAAAGATGGAACTTACACATTGAAATAGCTGAAGTTATGCTTAATTACGAAAAAAAAACACTTTCTATCGTTGCGTACCGTTTCAAAATCCTGAATGGGAAACAGTAACAAAATCTGAACCAGAAAAAGCCTAGCTGGACTCAGGATTTAGCTCGCCACCATGCCCTGTCGTCGAAGCCCATTGGTGTGCTCCGTCCACCATATAACCACCACCAGCAGTGCCGAGGCCGGTCGCCAGCGCTTGTTGATGCCACCCGTCGAGCCGGACGCGGGCTCCCAAAGTTCAAAACATTTGAATAAAAGTAAAACAGTCTTAGAAATTGTCCTAGAAAGGAACAACTTAAAGATTGCACGTACAACTAAACCATGTACTTGTATGAGCACACAACTAGTAAACACTCCTTAATCTGAACTGCGTTATTCATTTTCTATTGATAGCCTAATAAACTTCAAAATACAACACTCTCCTTGTCCTGTTCTTATGCACTAAAACGCTTAATGTTTCCTAACAGGAAAAATTGTTTGCTTTCTATTGAATACCTGATTTGTTGGAACTACCGAAGACACTAGTTGTGAATTCCAATTAGGTACTGCATAGTCCAGCTAGCTACGCCAGCAGCTATGCCTGATTGTACTATCTTCAAATCAAGCTAATTTCCTAGTGCACATGACCATCTCCTGAAGTGAGTGATGCAGCCAACTTTCACCAATCAGAACAATAATTTTCTCGCTTCAGAACATGCTGATTCTTTACGTACATCATTGCGAACATTCAATTAAGTCAGAACAATCGTTTATTGCTATAGGATAAAAAATCATGAAATTTAGACAAAAGATAAATCAGAGAGAGGATTCACGTGCCCGTGACAAACAAAAATTGATCTCAGCTAGATCCAAGTCTGATACTCTACTGTGGTTCCTTTGTATCGGCAGCCTTGAGCTCCTCCTCTTCTTCTCTACCATCCACATGGCCTTCATCTCCTCTGCTATGATCTCAACCCCCTCCTTGAATTGATCCCACCGTCAGGAGCCTATCTCCAGCATTACCTCCACTCGGGCTCCTCATTTTCCTTTCCTTTCCTTTTTTGGTCTTCTTCCACTTCCCCCGCACTGCTCCCAAAAACCAATAGCCCTAACCCTAGAAATTCAGAAGTAGGAGGAGGAGGAGGAGGAGGAGGGGGAGGAGGGGGATGGGGGAGGGTCGTACTGGCAATAATACTGCCGAGGGTGGAGAGGGACGCCGGAGAAGGCCGTTGTCGCTGCCGAGCTCGCCCGGATCTTGCACCGCCCGCGCGCCTCGGAATCCCTACCGCATGAGAGAGGAAAGGGAAGTACTCAATGCACGAGAGAGGTAGTCCTCGCCGCCGGGTCGTCCCTCCGGTGCCGTCGCTGACCCTGCCGCCGCAATGACGAGATGGGAGGGGCCGTAGGGAGAGAGGAACCGACCGGGGGAGTGGGCTAGTTTCGTTTTTTATGACACGTGGGGAAGTGGACGACCGCTAACGATTTCATCGCCGTAAAATTACATCGGCTGATGTAAGACCAGGCTCGGTAGATCGACCGGGTGAAGAATAAGTTATTCTTCACCCATGACTATTAATAGAGTTTATATATATATATATATATGTGTGTGTGTGTGTGTGTGTGTGTGTGTGTGTGTGTGTGTGTTTGTGTGTGTGTGTGTGTGTGTGTGTGTGAGCTTATTTTTCATTTTAATATCTTTTGTATGTTTAATTTTACAAATCAGAGATACAAGCAGGTGATGGCTTCAGATGACGCTTTAAAAATGTCGACCGACAAAGCTTATAATGGGCCAGACTGAAAAATCATCGAGTTTTACACAATCAGAAGCGATGCATACAAATAATTGTTCTTTATATATTCATTGCACATGATAATAGAAGAACATGTGTTTATATATATAGACAAGGGTATAGGAGAGATGGAGACGGATTATGTCGATGTTTAAAAAAATACATAGACAAGGGTATTGAGACGATGTTGTTGGAAGGGCCCAAAAATTTACCAAGTTTTATATTCAATAAAGGGCACGTGGCAACGCACGGGCATCCTACTAGTAAACATATAATAGCATAATTTCGCACATATTGCATAGTATTTGTGTAGACGCATTTACGCTCACTCAACAACCAAAACATACCCACAAAAGTAAAAGTAAAACCAACTAACAAAGAAAAGCAAAAGCCAAAACACATAAAAACAGAAAATAAAAAAACAAAGGGAGGGAGACAACCTTGGATCGTATAGTTAATGGGCTTGGGCCTAGTTGCAAATCGACTGACCCAAATATTGGGTACGTTGTGAGGGCATGCCTATATATATGTCATTGTAAATATTCATATTTCTTTATATTTGGTCAAACTTTATATAGTTTGTCTTAGGACAAAGCTGCGCCATCCGTTTCACAATGCAGTGCATATTAGGATTCTTAAAATTCAACCACGTTTATCTTTGACTAAGTTTGACTTTATGTAATTTTCACTTTTCCAAAAGTGGTGAATAGTCCTAAAACAACCATAAATAGGTGAAATGAAATATATTTCACATAAACTTATTTTATGATAGGATTATTTAATGGTCAGTTAGTACAATCATGTTCCTGTTGATAAGATTCTAACATATATCAATCCTGAATATATTTTGAGAGGATTTGAAATTCGAATTCCAAAAGATGATGAAATGTTGTGAACTATAAAAATTACGGTGCGGTGTTATACTTGCTTCATGCCATTTTATATAAGTTGTTTGTAACAAAACACTCGGCAAAGCCCTTGCCGAAGTGTATCTGTCCTTCGCTGGGTATTTTTCAAACCCGACGTACTATGTTATTCCTGTAATGTCCCTTCACCCAGCGTACATATGCAGGGTACTGTCATGCGTGTTCAATTTTTTTTGTCATGCGTGATACGTGTACCCAATAACTTAAAAAAAATCTTCTCCGTACAAAAGGAAATAAAAGCTTCACAGCATTCCGTATATTCCTCAATGGGCCATTTTTTTTGCGAGAAAACTTTCGATCTATTCATCTTTAATCATTGCAGTACAACGAACAACATAAATAATAAAAATTACATCCATATCCGTAGACCACCTAGCGACGGCTACAAGCACTGAAGCGAGCCGAAGACGTGCCGCCGTCATCGCCCCTCCCTTGCCACATTATTTATCCTAGACCATATGGAACACATACGACAATAGCACATCATTCGTGCATGAATTATAAATTTGTTTTAGCAATTTTAGGCTAAAGCAATGGCACTTCCCCATTATATGTCACAAGGTGCCATGATTAGGGACTTGGAACCGTTTACTTTCCAGTTTCCATCAAGAAACGAGAAAATGTGCCATAAGGCATAGGGTGCGCAGCGGCGTGTCAAAGGAAGAAGTGAAGTGTCCGTCTTGTGCCAAGTCACGAGGATGCTCAAGGGCTAGGCGACCGGTGGATTGGGTGGGGAAGGGGAGTCAACGGGCTGGAGGGGCTGACCCGGTGTACCAAATGAGAGCTTGGGGATTTTAAGACCCTCTAAACCCTCCAAACTATGCCTACCAAACTAGGCTTGATTTGTATCTAAGCGGAAATAGGAAAAAGAATAGTACAAGGCGTTCATCTTTTATCAATGACGCATGCTGGTTTTTCGACATCATAACATGCTTAGCACTGATAATGATTAAAGGTAGCAGCACAACCATCGAACACACGTCCACATACACTTCAACTTGATGCACGCTGCCATAAGTCTAAGCCTTGTGGAAGACAGCACATATGAAAAATATATACATCCGAGCCACAGAGTACACCGAAAAACGTATCTACCTCTTTGTTCAAGCTAAATCATGTATTGACGTGGGAGGAGAGAACATAGTTGGAACGGTAGTCCAGTACAAGGAAAACAACATATGAAATGTAGAAAACAAGCATGCATATAGCTGAGTACTATTGACATCCACAGTTAATTAAAAAGGGCGCATGCGCAGAAGAGTGGAGGCCAAGGGGGTGACCCCATGGCATACATCTTTAATCTTGAAGCGATGTTCCAACTTGCTGGAGATTGCAACCACCGACTTCACAGCTAGCAGTATTTCCTCGTGGGTCTCCAGGAGTGATCGTTCTATTTGATAGGTTCTCAAGCGTAGATACTCCTTGGTTGGATAGAGTTCATTGGAACCAGAATGAAGCATGATTCCCTTGCTGTCAAGCTCAAAGCTTAACAGACAGAAGTGCTCATTGTCCAAAGAAGAGAAGCAGCAGGGGCCTGCTTCAAGTTCATGTTCTCCTTCATACTCCACTGGCAGCGGGGTGATGGATAGCTTGAGAGCATCAAAAGTTGTGAGACGGATGCAGTAAGCATTTATGGGCCCATCCTTCTAATTAGAGGAAGCAAGGAAGATGGGCCATGCCGGGACGCGCGACCGACGAAAGGCAGCGGATTGTCATGGATCTTGTGCCACTCGTGTTTGTCCGTGTCAAATGCATGTGTGCCCCACGACGGCTGATCGTATGAAACCAATATGTAGGGAGCAACCAGCACATAGGACGTGAGCATTGTACACGACAGAGAGATGTAGTACTCCCAAGGTTTGAGCTTCCATGGGATCCACGGCGGAATCAGTAGGCTGCTCCAGGAGCACCCCTTGAGGCGCTGGAGGCCGCCGTCGCTGACTACTCTGGCCTTGGAAACATCAAGCACCTCGAACCATGGCGGGAAGTCGGGATCTGATGTCCAGGAGGGTCTCTTGCAGAACGCATAAATCTTGTCACCCACGGCCGTGAGGACAGGGCACCGCTTGGCGGACATGAGGTTCGGCCCGTGGATGACAGCCTTATCTGGATCCAGCGACTTGGTGTCGAAGATTATGACCACGCCCGAGTCGCCCCCAACGCCGACGATCCACGAGCGGCGCCTCGACCGCAAGGAAATGAAGGACTTGCCGCCCGCGTGGGCGCGCAGGCTGCCGGCTGCGTGCAGACGCTTTGCCATTGCCGACGAGGAAGAGGAAGCGAGGTCCATCTTGTACACGTTGTACGGCGTGGTACACATAGACAAGTCCCAGTGGCATGCCACAAGGTAGACCGTCCGGCCCTTGCACTCCTCATCCAGCCGATCACCGTCGCGGATCATCTTTGTTTTCTTCACGAGATGATCGCTATTCGCTCAGGCCTCACCCGAATCAGCGCTGATGATCCCGATCTGATCTGAATCTTCCCTTGCTTCACGCTCCAGATCTCCATCGGAAGCCCTGGCCCTTCCACCGTCAAGCTTTGGTGTCCTCCTCTTCCTCTTCTGGTGACCCATCCCTCCTATGGCCTCTGTCGCTGCTGATTGGCCGAACGAGGTTAGCTAGGGTTTGGAACTTTTGATCATTTTTTAGATTTTTTTAGATGAAGTTTGGAACTTTTAAAGGAAGCGGGAGTGGATGTATACGCGACAATGAACGCCTTGGGTGTGGCTTTTTTTTGAGAAAGTTTGCTTGTATTCAAATCATGACATAATACAAAGTTCTTAACCCGAACAAGCACACCTTAACACACGCATAAACAACCAGAATAACAAAGAGCACCCTAAAACAACCAAGAAAATACGAAGACATCCGGAGCTCTGTGTCATCATCCCTGAACATTGCGAAGGCCGAGGAGACCCCTGAAACATAGTAATCTGCATCCAGACACAAGCAGGTCCTATCTTGAACCACGACATAATCACCGCCATGCTGCCCCCACTTCTTTGCACCAGTGCCAAAAAGACAAGGACACATGTGCATCCAACACGTCTGCACCGTCCTTTGCCATGTGTGTTTTTGAGTACCGCTATATGTGCCCCTTCTAGATGGAAGAGAACTAGGATCTGTTCCGGCGCCACGGCCGGGCCAACCGCCCAGGCAAAGCAGGACATCCCTCCAGCAGCAGCACAAAAACGGATGAAGGAACACAATAGAAAATCATACCGACAAGGAAGAATAATCTTCGTTTTCACACAACCACCACACCCATATGCGGACCAAACCGGCCAGTGGCGGTGGACCTTCAGACACCATAGCCCGCGACCTCAATGAGATCTGGGGATCCCCCATTCCGCTGGCTCCTAGACGAAGGCTAGAGCCCCGTCTGACCGCAACGAAGCCCGAAGAAACTTATTCGGACGTGACGCCACCGCGACGGCCTCGACAGCGACTCCCTCAACCCTAACCATACTGAGAACACACACCAGACGCACAGATCTGTGGTTCCCCCTCCCTCCCGCCGCCGAAACGGTTGGTGGAGGGAGAGGGAACCAGCGGCGGCACCGGCAACGCACAAAGGGATCCGCTACTGCTCGCCTTGAGATTGCCTCGCTAACCACCCCTGAGGGAGTACGATATTGGGAAGGAGAGAGTATACTATCCGCCGGTATTAGGCTGGTACATTTAGTTTTTTTTATAAACTTCATTTTTTATGGATAGTTTTTTTATAAATGTAGATTTTTTTACAAGTATAGTCTGGGGCTGTATAGACTTTTTTTAGGTGTAGCCTGGGTTGTGTAGCTGAAGAGCAGGAGAAAAGCTTGGGCTATATTTCTGGCCCGCTCTAAAAAACGTAAGCCCAGCAGTATAATTCTTTGTCATCCTTATTTTATTTTCTGGTAAAAACTATTTATTATTATTACACTCAAACAAAAACCTAATTTTCAAAAAAGAAACATATAGTACATCTCATATGACAATTCGTTCCTAAGCTCAGGCTCAGATGACCAGATTCCGTCTGTCTCGGGATATTTGTTGAATATTCCAGTAGTAATTGTCTAGGTACTGATTTAACCTGTTATCTAAGCGGACTGTGCATTTCTTCATGTTTTCAATATTACAACCGTCCAGGAAAGTACCGTGAAGTCCATATCTGGCTTATAACGAGTCTGGCTTCTGTCTCGCCGTGATGGATTTTTCTTTCCCATCATAACTGGGCCGGCCTGTTTTATCGTTTCTTTTTTTCACTCTTTGCCTACGTTCTATACTTGGTTATAGTATTTGTGCGGTCGATGTACTTGTTAGGTCTGTTTTTTTTACTTTTTCTTTTTCGTTAACTATTATTATTTATTTTGGTTTCCATTGTTTTCTTCATCGGTTTTATTAGTTTTCTATTATTATATTTGTTAGGTTTTCTTTGTTTCTTTAACAGTTTTTACTGGTATTTGTTTCTTTCTTCTACCTCGGTTTTCACTGGGTTTGTCTTTTTTTCATTTTCTTTGGGTTTTCTATTTCTTTTCGGTTATCTTTGTTCCTCTTTCATTTCGCACTGTTTCCATTCCCTTGAAATGGTTTTCTTCGGATTTCATTTTCATATCTTTTTTTATATTAAAGTTTTTATTGGACATATTCAATTTTATTTGTTTTTATCGATTTTCATCGGCTTCTTTTTTGTTCAACACATGTCAAAATTTTCAGTACGCATTTAACATTATTTGTATACATTAGAATATAATTTATGTACACATTTAATATTTCGAAATTTTGATTAATATTTTCTGAAAACTAAGAGTTTTATGACTAATTTTTCCCATACATATTGTACATTTTAGTATATATCTAATACAATTTTTATATACACGTTTGAAAATTTCAAATACAAGTGTCAAAATTTTGAATGCATGGTCAACATTTTAAATACCCGACGAACTTGTTTTTAATCGCTATAAACATTTTTTCGCACACAATGTATATTTTTCCTATATATCAGGAACTTTTTTATATACATGTTAATATTTTCTATATACTCGTTTAATATATTTTTTCTTCATCTGTTTTCTTTGTTTCTATCATGGTTTTTTTTTCATTTCTTTCTATTTTCTTTGTTTTTTCTCGGTTTTCATATTGTTTTATTTCTTTTATTTTTATTTTTTTAGTTTTCTTCATTTTTATTTGTTCCTTTCTCTGTCTTCACTATTTCTGTTCTTTTGCATTGGTTTTCTTTGATTTTTTTGCGGTTTTCTTTGTTTTCCTTTCCTAGTTTTACTGGGTTTATTCATCTTTCCTCGTTTCTTTATCGATTTTCATCGGTTTCATTTTTGTTGAACACAGGTCAAATTTTTTCGGTACACATTCAACATTTTTCGTAAACATAAGAAACATATTATATATAAACTATTTATGTTGTAACTTACATGATTAACATTTTTGAAAAAGTAATATTTTTTGTCCAGTTTTTTCCATAGGCATTGTACATGTTTTATACACGCTTTCAGTTTTTCAATACACGTCAAAGTTTTTTTCACACACAATGTATATTTTTCGTATCCATCAGTAATATGTTTTTTGATGTCTACTTGTATTTAACGTACATTGTAAATGTTTTTCGCATAAAGCAGAAAAAACACACACTTATCATTTTCTAAATAGATGACCCTTTTTTCCACAGACAATGTATTTCCTTTTGTATATATTTTTCCTATACATGATTTTTTTCTATACATATTTAACCTTTTTTCAAATGCTTGATTAAGAATTTTCTAATACTTGATTAACATTTTTAAATGCTTGATTAACAGCTTTTAAACATACATGATCTACTTTTCAACACACTGTATATTTTTTGTATATACATATTCCATATACATGAAAATATTTTCTCTATGCAAATTTAACATTTTTCAATTGGTTGGTTATCCTTTTACAAATATATATATATATTGATAATATTTGAAAAAAAATCAAAATTAAAAAAAGTATTTTTTTAAGAGGCATTGGCATGTGGTCTCCTCCGTGTTGGCCGGTCCATTTAGGGAGGCGCCTGGTGCGAGCGCACGCTAGATCTCGCTATAAGCGAGAAATAGCACTTCCCTGAATTAGAGTAGGCGGCCCCAAAATTTTCCTAGGCCGGGCAGGACCGCGATTCTAACTTTTTGTCCATCGCGAAACCCATGGCTAACCTTGTCGGTTGAGCTCTCAAAAATAAAAGAAAAACTTGCCGGTAAAAATGTGTCGGTGAGTTTTGCATCCTCCATGCTGAAACTCGGTCCACACTGTAGATCCACGCCAATCCAACTACCAGAGTGCAAGGAGAATCTTGGCCGCCTCTACTACCTGGTAACGCAACCGGCACCTCCATTGAATCCAGCTTCTCCACATCGACGATCACCTCCCTCGATGGGAACCTATACTATGCTCGGCCACCGGACCTCATACCTCCATCGAGGGGGGAGGGGGGTTAAATCCATCCGAGTTAAAGCATTTACAGCCGGACTTGGCAAATCGGTTCCCTAAACATCTGTGGACGCATGCGCTCATGACCCTAGGTACCGATGGACGACTCCTCATATCGATACCCCTAAAATCCATGTAATGCATGCACGTGGAACATATATCACAAATTGTTCACAATTCAACAAATGCAACAAAACAAAATAAATCACAATTCAACAATCTGAACATGCCAAAATGAAATTCAACGCCCGGTCCATGGCTGGACAACGTCATGAATCACTTGTTGGATGCCATCCGTGTTGCGTGGTCCGCCACCATCTATGTGGCTTGCTTGTCCGCGGCGGGATGGACGGGCGAGTGGTAACCGAGGCAGCGGAGGGGACACGTCCTCCTCGACGTCCACAACGTCCTTGGCCAGAAATTCCTTCGCCGTTGCTTGCCGTTTGTATTGCTTCATTCGCCACTCCCTCCGGGCGACGTTCTCCGTCTTGCAGCTCGTCGCGACAGATGGGAGCTCCGCGGAGGAGACCAAGGCAACATCTGTGGCGGCGGGGATCACCAAGATCCATGGTGACAAGCATACCTTCATAAAAACCATACATTTGCAAAGTGCTTCCCAATTTTTGCAACCAAAATGGGTTACGCTCTCAGAATTGTACAAATTTACTTCAAAGTCCATACCATGATGGGTCCTTAGGTGAATTTTCTTTGTTTCGAAATTTTCATGGTCTTCAAAATCCATCCTCTCCAAGGCATAGCGTCTTGCATGGCATGGGATAAGCTACTCGAATTGTAAAATATGGAACTTACACGTTGAAATAGTTGAAGTCATGCTTAATTACGAAAAAAACACTTTTCGTCGTTGCGTACCGTTTCAACATCGAAGGTCTCCTAGAGCTTATTGCTGAAGCGCCGATCTTCGTCCAGGTGAGGCCTGTCGCATAGACCTCGGTCGTCGTTGCGCCAGCTGCACTCCCCCGGAGACTCTCGTCGTCCGATGACGACATGTCCTACGTTCATAATTCAAAAATTAAACTTGCACAATTCAATATATGTGCTACAAAAATTAAATTACATCATTATTATTCATCACGGGTTGACTATCGGTCTGTCGAGTCTTTTTCTTGAAAACTCTCAGCTCGCGTGGTGTATACATTCGACCGTTGGTGGTGGTGGAGACTCTCACTCACTGATTCCTCTCTGACATTTGCGACCGTCAGTGATGGTCGTTACTCCTCCTTCCCCTAGTGCATAACAAAGGTCTAGCACCCGGAGCAAAAGGAGAAACGACCCCCACGACAACAGTCGGGCTTCTTCATCCTCTCTCATATATGGTGGATACACTCCCTCACCGATTTTTTGATCTTCGGTGATGGAGCCTTGACAGACTTAAAGTCAACCTAAAATGTCATTTAATTATTTTTCTAGACAATCCATGCCACTCGATATTTCCTACATATTCTAGCACAAGTCATGCCAGAATTCACGAAAAAATCCGGCATGACCTTTGCTAAAAAAGGACATATTGTGCGCCTGAAATTTGTCGGAACAGAAATTAATCAACACTCCGGCAAAACATAGGCCACTATAGGAGGTGTAACCTGCAAACATGGCTGGCCACTTGGGCAAACACATATCCTATTTGAGCAACACAAAATATACATGTTTATATCTACATCATATGAGCATTCAATAAGCAAAACCAAATCGTAAAATAAATTAGTATTCAAATTAGCATTCATTCAATAATCAAAACTAAATCATCTCTTTCCATCGTCGAATATTATCACTAATTGATCTCGAATAGTATCATACATATAACATCACTAATACAGCTAAAACGGTAGCGAACGACGGGTATCGACGCGGGCGGTGCACACCCAAAGAGATGGAACCATCACATGATCATAGGTCCAGTGAGATCCCTGAAGAACCTCCCAGGTATTGGAGAACCTGCCCTCCAACGCGACCATGTAGCGACGGACGTGCTCGTCCTCCTCGCTGACACGGTGACGTACCACCTCCGCGGGGTCCTCAAGCCTCCGCACCATCACTAGCCCACGCGATCGCCACAAAAGAAGGTTCGGGTCAACGACGGGCTGGCTCCTCACCAAGCTGCGCCCCCGGAAGGTAGCACCTCCCAGTACCAGCCCGGTGGAGCCTAGTCCCGGACATGGCTCCTCACCAAGCCCAGGCCTCCTCCACCGAGTTGACGACGAGGATGCGGGATAGGCATCGTCGACGTCGATGCGGGAATAATTGCTTTAACTAAAAAATAACAACAAATGTGACACCTAAAACACCTAAATTCTATTAACTACACCTAATTAAAAACCTACATTTTGAACATGATTCGATCATAACTAGGGTTCATACTACATTATTCTAAGATTAAACACCTAAAATACCTAAATTAAATAAACAACATAGGGTGGCTGGTCTCACCTCGATCGAGGTCGGAGGGGGTCGGTGACGACGGACGGCGGCGGGGATGATGCAGGGGCTCCTTGATTTCTGCAAAAAAAAAATATAAACAAAAACATTATTATCGTCATCTTAGTACTTAGTGAAACTCCATAAGCTACATTTAATTATTCTATTCAAATTTACTTATAATTTCCTATTCTATTCAAATTCACTTATTCATATTTTCTAAAAATTTCCTATTCTATTCAAAAGACCTACATTTTCTTTTTTTTCAATTTCATATTTTGTTCTATTCAAATTTACTTATTCAAAATTTCTAAAAATTTCCTATTCTATTCAAAAGACCTACATTTACTTATTATTTTCAAATTACTTATTCAAATTTTCTAAAAACAAAATATACTAAAAACCTACATTTAACAAAAACTAAAACCTATTTACAGAAAGGGGGAGGAGGAGGTGGGAGGAGGCCAGGAGGAGGAGGAAGGGAGGAGGGGAAGAAGGAGGAGGAGAGAGCAGGAGGGGGAGGAGGAGAGAGGAGGGAGGAGGAGGGAGGGAGGAGGAGAGAGCAGGAGAGGGAGGAGGGAGGAGGAGGGGGCCGCCGGCACCGGAGAGGGAGGAGGAGGAGGGAGGAGGAGGAGGCACTACTAGGGAAAAGCCTAGCAGCAGCGCGGGTTTTAGGCCTATCAGCAGCGCGGGTACCCGCGCTACCAATATGGCGCTACAACTAATAGTTAGTAATAGCGTGGGTTGAAGCCGCGCTACTACTAACTCTACTGCTATTTAGTACACACGCCACTACTAACAAAATAGTAGCAGCGTGTCCATACTACCAACGCTACTAGTATCCTAAATACTAGTAGCGTGCAGTCTTTTCCCATGCCACTACTAACTAATTTATAATTAAAAAAAAATAAAATCCACCAATTCCATTTTATGCATACACTTCCCAGTAAATACAACAATAGTGAGCACTGATGGGCTCCTATTTCATGGTTAACCGGAAACCGAAGGAAATAAATCAGCCAAAAAACCTCATTATGCATTGCAACTCACAGATGACCACTTCAAAGAACATGCAAGTATCTATGTCATTAACAATTGCAAACATAAGTTTCTTTTTACTACAGTTGTTGTATGTACTATCACACAGTTCCTCATTCTGTTCTCACTCAATAATAAGAAAAATGAAAAGAAAAGATAGAGATAATCTGCCGCAATTGCACTTCGGTGTCATGGATTCAGTCTGCCGCTTCAACATCTCATTATCCGGCAGCACTCTGTCGCTATCTTCTACCTACGAATAAAAACAGACCTTGTCAGAGAAGCAAATGTGAAACCTTATTACAACATGTATGCTAAGTCGCTAACCCATAGAGACAGCTAGAACAAATGTGGAAACTTTCCATGTTGCCGAGTAAGTATATTAAACTCCTCACATTTACATCAGCTTGCTCATTTGTAGCTGCCGGAGCCACCAAATCATCCTGAGCCAATACAGAGTTGCTGCTCAGGCCAAGAACAACAGCTGTAACAAGACTGGAATTAGGATTGCCATGGTACCAAATATGATATTTATTTCATTAAATCAAATGGAGGTGGCTGCATATGCAGAGAGCAGACCTGCTTGCCCAATCAGTATAGCGGCACATGTTGCCGTGCAGGAGCACGCGGCACCTATGACCTTCGCTCGTGTTGATGATGATGCCTCGCTTGATACTCCCTTGTCTGCTGAGACGGCACTCCGTCGCCGCTGCGGCCACCAGCGGCATTCTGCTCAATGGCGGCCAAGGCATGCCTTGTGGATGTCCAGGAAGCTTGAATCAGGCTGGACCTGAGAAGAAACAGAGCATGGCCATGTGATGTCCTGGCTGAATCAGAGTACATTGCCTAAGGAAATAAAATGGGCAAAAGGAGGAGCGTACAATAAGCAAAAGTGCAGAACAACATTCTTAATTAAATTTAACCCTGGCAGAATACTTGGTTATCCAGTGCAAAATGGTTGCCTTTTAAACTATGGAACACAAAGAATCATCATTAGCCGTCAATGCAAATCAGCTTCTCTCCATAGAGAAGAGAAGACGTCTTGGTCTCTTGGATGCATGAAGCACACCGTATATGCTAATCTGATGAGAGCATTTTCTTTTTCAATTTAATCGCGCAATGCCAACATCCCCACCCATAGATGTTTTGTTTGTGTACCAATAGTACAATGTTTTATTTTCAATTTAATGAGCAAAGTTTAAGGTCCATAGGCTCCTTTGTATCCTGTGGAACACAGAATTCTACATTGATTGAACAAATTGACATTTCAACATTCCTAGAGGCATTGTTGCAAACACCTTGCGAGCGAGCTCAGAGCGTGCACCTGCTGCATAGACTAGACTAATCTAATCGCAAGCCGTCCTACTAGTAGCAGTTCAGCAGAAGGATCCTACTAGTTCATCTACTAAACTTACATAAACTAAATCTTACTAGCTCAATCAGAATACTATGGTTTCTACAAACTCTACTTTTGAGTACTGTGAGGTGTTTGCCTAAACCAACAAAACTGTACATTTGTAGCACTCATTTGCTCATACAATCATTGAAAATTCAGAAGTAGAAATAGAAGCTTATGCAGTTGCCGATCAACCGTAGCTAATGGACTATAGAATTCACTTCTCCTCACTTGTGATAAATTAGGCTAAAAATTGCATGTTCAATTTTGCATCAACCGAACTTAAGAGAACGGAGAAACCGGACCTTGGGCTGTAGCTCTTGGCGACGTATCTCCTGACACCAGGGTTTATCCGCACAATCCTCCGGATTGAGTCATCGGTGTCATTAGCATATCCCACCCACCAACCTACCTGAAAATGAAATTGGCTAGAGTCAAACCCAACAACGCGTGCTGCAGGATGGCATCAAAAGCCCACTTGATGGATTATCTAGTGTTTACAACTTTGGCCATATCTGGAACATACATGTGTGTATTCTTTTGCATATATAAAGGATCGAACAACAGAGGAATTATCACTAGCCATGGTTTGTTATTACTTATATTAGGACCAACACCTTACTTATATTACACCTCATGGATAGTTGTTCAGCAAACAGAGACCACGCTTTACATGATGATGTCCCTTTTTGCTGAACTTTTACAAAAACAGGTACTCACATTTGACACAATTTCTCATCTTTAGATGCCAATCCCTTTTGCTGGATGTTTATTATATATACAAAACAGCACAACAGTACACACGCAACTGGGACGATCATGTTTAGGTACAAATATAGTTTGCTGGGTATTAAGGAGCACCATGGACTAGAATTCCTAACTGAAGATTCACAAAATCAAGACCAGCATGAAGCTAATTGAGCACTTGGACTGGAACAATGCACTCACACATGGGCTAAAGCTAACGAGGCAAGAGCTTACGACAAGATGTATGTCCAGAACTGCTTGTCCTTCATGTGGCGTGGGCAGAGATCATAGCGGACCTTAGCGAGTTCCTGCAGGGATCACAAATTACAGTTTGAGACCTGAGATCCATCTCTGTCTTGGGCGAAGCGAAGGACGAGATCCGTGGGAGACCTACCTTGGCTCTGGCGAGCACGAGGACGGCGTGCCGCTGCTGCCAGTCCGAGAGCTCGACCGCCGACTCCGCGGATCCTCCTGCGACAAAGCATAGCACCGCCAGTAATCGAGAGGGAACTAGCAGGGGAGCGAAATCGAGAAGGGAGGAAGGAGGGGGTGCCTTGGTGGAGCTGGAGGGGAAGGACTTGAAGGCGTCGGGGGAGAGTGTCTGGAGGAAGTCAAGGAGCTGCGGCGTGACGCCGAGCTCCTCCGCGTCCTCCTCCTTCCCCTCCGCGGCGGAGGGTTTGCTTGGGCCGGTTCCGCCGCTGCCGCCGCCGCCGGCTCGGCGGCGGAACGGCCATGGGAACGAGGAGAAGGCCATCGGCGGGCAGGTGGGCTGGGACGGGATGCGGCCGGCGACGGCGATATGATGGATACGAGATTCGTTGGCGAGCTCACTGGACTGGGGGGAGGGGAGGGCAGCGGCGCGAGACGGGGAGCGGCGGCCACGCGGCCGCCGGCGTGGCGCACGCAGCGGGGGATGGAGGCGGAGGGGATCTGGATCGGGCGTTGGTGGATTTTTTTAGACAGACATGGGTTGAGTGGTGTGGGACGGTTGTGGGTGGGAGTGTATCCGGCGGGGGTGGGTGGCATGGGAGACTAGTAGTAGCGCGGGTGTCTGACCTACGCTATGGCTATCCACGTAGTAGTAGCGTAGGTTTTACAACCCGCGCTACTACTACGGCTGGTTCCGGGAGGCACGGTGGAAATAACTTAGTAGTAGCGAGGGGTAAAAACCCACGCTACTACTATCAGGTTATTAGTAACGCAGTTTTCCCAAGCTCGCTACTGCTAATTAGTAGTAGCGTTTGTATCTAAACCGCGCTACTGCTAAGATTCTGTGTATAAGGTTTTCCCTAGTAGTGAGGGAGGGATCGACCTGGGGGTGGAGGAGGAGGATGGCGACAGCAACGGTGGCGGCGACGGCGACGAGGGCGATGGAGGCGATGAGAGAGTGTGAGGGGGAGAGTGATGCGCGCGGGTCAGCTGGTTTGGATAAGGGCCCTTAGTGGTAGCGCTTGTCCGTGAAAAGTGCTACTGCTAAAGTCTATAGCAGTAGTGCTTTCTATGGAAAAGCGCTACTGCTAACGTTAAGCATGTAAAAAAAATTCAAAAATACATTGGTCATCAATGATCTTTTTGTGTAGAATCTAAATTGTCAATAGGAATCTTCTCCTGTTTAAGAATCGGTGAAGATTCCTATTGCGGACACAGATCCTACACATAGAGTTCAATGAAGACTACTCCCTCCTTCCATCTATATAGGGTCTAATGCGTTTTTTGAGGCTAACTTTGACCAAATATTAGAGCAATAATATATGACATGCAACTTACACAAAGCACACCGTTAAATTCGTGTCTGAAAGGAGCTTTCAATGATATAATTTTCACATTGTGCATGTCATGTACTATTAATCTTGTCAATACTTAAAGACGGTCTTAAAAAACGCATTAGGCCCTATATAGATGGAAGGAGGGAGTAAGTGGTTGTGATGGTTTGAGAAGCACCATATTTAAGGTGGTAAAAATTCTGTTCGCGGAGCGAGGTGGGACTAAACTTTGGTCTTATTAGGAGGGGACTGAATATATCAACAGCGCTGGTAAGGAAAAAAGCGTTGTTGCTAAGATCAATAGTAGTAGCGCTTTCTACAAATGAGCGCTACTAGTATCCCTAGCATACCTGGAACGGTCTATCAGTTTTAGTAGTAGCGTGTTTTCTAGGTCCAGCGCTACTGCTATGCTCATATTAGCAGTGCATGTAGTTCCCGAGCGCTCCTGTTAAGTAGCAGCAGCGCTTACTATTTTACAGCGCTACTACTATGCTACTGTGTATAAGCATTTTCCTAGTAGTGATTGTAGATTATTTGATGAAAATTCCATTATCTGTTGGACACGTATTCAGATATATTAATATGGGAAAGAGGCTCTCATATACCTCTCGAGATTGGGAGGGTGCGGAGGCGGCTAGAGGAAGTGTTGCGGGCCAAGCTCAGCAGCAATGATGAACTATTGTTGGTGCCGGACTGGCGACGCCTATGAAGGAACAAGTGTGGCAGAATAGCTCTTGAATTGGCGAAGCCACCATCGCACCGCTATCCCCAAAGATTGTTTGGTGATGACTGGTCCATCACGAGACGTACTAGAGCGACAGACTGCCTTGAGCACGGACTGGAGGCTAAGAGAATAGGATTCCAGCAGCCCAGATGAATATGAACGACCACCATTGCCACTCATAGTCTAGGATATTGTGTAGGTTTCATTTCTTTTGGTTAGAACACATGAATTTAAACCAGAGGTAACCAATTTGCTATGTTCATCTGATAAGCTATTTGGAATTGGTTACATGTGTTTTATTTCGAGGATACCCAAGCACTGCATACATTTTGTAGAGGTACTCATAGCCATGGTTTTCACGTTCAGAGATATTTTGATGAAATTAACTGAATTTCAGTAATTTCACTAGACACAGAAATACTTATGTTTTGGCCAAAATATTTTAGCAATTTCAGTAGTGCATAGGAATTTAAATATTTTTTATTTTTTTGAAAAAAATAACTTTTAATTGAATTCAAGTGAATATTTTGGTCATTTGGCCCAAATGCAAACTAAAACCACT
Source organism: Triticum urartu (assembly GCF_056163025.1). Taxonomy (NCBI): domain Eukaryota; kingdom Viridiplantae; phylum Streptophyta; class Magnoliopsida; order Poales; family Poaceae; genus Triticum; species Triticum urartu. The sequence continues at coordinate 719,959,181 of NC_141875.1, read as the reverse complement.
GAAACTCACTAAATACACTGAATTTTGGTGAATTCGGTTGGTGCTGAAATTGAAAACCATGCTCATAGCTTCTCACCAATCTGCCATAGTCAAATTATGAATTTTAATGATTGATTAATTTTCATGCTCAGAGGTGGACATGGTTGAGTGGCCACGGGGAAATTGTGGGCAGTAGCTTGTCAGGAACTTAAGAAATGGGGACAAGGGACATTTTAGTTAATCAAGGCTCTGTATTAGTTTCAAGTTTTATCCTTGTGGTAAAAAGATAAGGTTAGATTAACCACCATGTACATCTTTAATTATTTTTAAATAAGAAATATAATCAAAGTACTCTTTTTAATCGATAACATATATATTTATATATAATTTGTAAAAGTGCAAGTTCGAGCATTAAGGTGGAACGGGAGGAGGGGTCGGGAGAAGATTATGTACTGTTTCGTCTTATTGCAAGGAGAGGATGGTTACGAAGAAATGACAATTGTCGTGGCGAAAAGAAACATAGACAGAATCAATTTTATTACTATGGATGGAGACCACATGTCATCTTATCCAACACATTTCTGCATTGGGACAATTACTCAATTGCTATGGTTTTTTTATTCCATGGCAATGCATAGACATTCAACTGGAGTATTCAAATATGCAAGTTGTTCCACCTTTTTCAAGCTATTTACAATTTTTTCACTGCTCAGCAAGTTTGTATATGATGCTGGGAAACTCAACATAAGGAAGTGCACAGAAGGACACATAAGTGTTGCACTTTGAATATGAGTGAAACTCAACATCCAAATAAAAAAATTAGTTGCTATGTCCATCGCTAAGCTGGAAATGCAAGCATCCTTCTGAATAAGATATTAGCTATCTTGAAATGCAAGCATCCTAAACTAGCAACAATATTTCTAACAATTGAAAACAATCTTGCAATCTTGATATAAGGGTTAAACAGTATCACAGGTTTTGCTATTTCTTTTGATGTTGAAATCGACAATATTTATTTTAGAAAAGAAGAGGCTTAAGGATTGCATGATATATACCATTACGTATATCATGGCAGCGAAAATACGATGTGGTGGTCGCCCTCAAATATGACAGTGTGCACTCCTTGGTACTGGGAATCGACCTGTGACACCGAAGAGGGGAGAGGAGGAGAAGGGAGACGCCATGGAGGGAAGGGGAGGCGGTGCTGAGAGGAAGGTGTAGGTTGAACGCCTTGGCGGGGAGAGATGGCAATGACGACGTCTGCAGATAGAGCAAGTCGGGGGAATTAGATGTGAGTGTGAGCGTCATGCCATGCGGTGAGAGAATGAGTGAATTACTTTTTTAAATAATAAGAAAAGGAGTTGCATTTTTCTTTTTAGGGAAAGCGTGTGTTTGCTATGAGAGAAGTGTCACATCCTTTTATATAGGAAAAATATCAAATACCCTAACAAGTCATTTCTATATAATGATTATCAACAAGTGATTTACAGGTGAGCATACAGTTTATTCAAATTGGAACGTGACGCACTCTACTAAAATGCACGATGCCACTCACTCCGACTAGAAAAAGTCGTCTGCTTGCATTTAGCATCTAACCAAGGGTCGCGCTATTCGCCATCCTGGGTTAAGAATACTTATTCCTCACCCCAGCCCACCCACACAATGAGCCGACCAGCCTAAATCCAACGTAAGAGTGAAAGGCTTGTGAGGTAAGCTTACCGAGTGGATATGAGGTAAGATTACGAGCCTCAGAATCAGCCTCGCAATGGAAAACCACGATGAGAACCAGTGACGTGAGGTAAGATCTAGTTGCACGTGAAGTAAGATTGAGAATCAGTCCCACGCCCTGAAAAAAACACAGTAGAAGAAAGCTGTTTTTTTTCTGTGCATAAGAAAAAAACTGATTTTTTTGCGGGGAAGAAAAAAATCTGATTGTGACGTAAATTACTGCAATAAATAGTGGTTGCATTCTTGAAATTTTTAGTTAACGATGTGTGGCCCCTAAGGTTGAGACGAGTAAGAAAGGGAGCAAATCGGCATTAGCATCGCTGCCCGTGTTTCGTGTTTGCTACTGTGCGAATGCTATGTCTGCATGCTTCCTGAGAGGAGTACAATGAATAACTAATTTAAATATTCACTAAGAACTTTTCATGTTTAACTTGTTTGGGAAACGCATTCCCTGTTACTTTGAACGGTGGAAGCTGAGTTTGACTGTTGGGTGAAATTCTTGTGTTTTTCTTCTTGAAGGACAGCCTCAAATACTTTCATACGGTTCACTTGGACCAATTTCCTACTGTAGTCTAATATCATAGGAATGGCACATGGCACATGGTAAGTTACTTTAGACCAACCACATAATGAGTTCGTCTTTACATGCCTACTTTGTATTGTACCATTTATACACACAGTAGCATAATGATAAATTTAAGCGACTACCACCCAACAACAATTCGGATGACGCTAATAAAATTAAATGTTCAAGCAGTCATAAGCAAGTACGGTACAATGACTCTGGACAATAATTTTAATTAATTCAGATTCAGAATCATGTAACCTGCTGAATGATTCCCCACATGGGTCTGAAACAAAACCGTAAATCTTCATGGTGAACAAAGAAAACGGAGAAGCTAGACTCATTCTGCGTGTTGGTAACAAAATTTTCAGGCGGCCAGCTGCTGGAATGTGGCTGACTGCAGAGGAACCCTCGCCTTCGGCTGCATCCACAGCCTGTCCTGCTGATCTGATCAGCAGCCTATCCCTTTGGACTCCCCTGAACGTGGAGCAAATGCATGGGAGGAAAGACCTTGACCAGCCCAGCCTCGACACTGAATGTTGTTGGTATCTCCAGACGTGCACTAGAATTGCCAAAAGTTCCAAGCAGTCTGGAGCTTAAGACGTAGAAGGAAAGCTGCTCCTGGCTTAGTCCCTCTACTCTTTGGCCGCTACTTTGGAAAGGTGCCTGTGTGCACACTGCTAGTCATCTTTTGACTTGTAGTTCTGTAGATCAAATTTTAGTTTCTCTAAACTTGGAAGTTGGAACGGTGACTCACTAATGGTATCATTTATGCTAATGGAACCAGGGAGGCCACCTCGTTATTCATCTAGAAAAACATCAAACATAAACACTTTAAACAATAAACCAAGTAGTCTCCCTACATAACTTCACTGCAACCTGACAAAATCTTTGCCAATTGGTAGCCGATTAGTAGTTAGTCGTTCCATGTCAAAGAGCACATAAATTCTACATAAACACTTTTCTATTTCAGCATGGACCGGAACAGCAACAGTTAAGAACTTCCTAGTCTAAAAAAACATCCAACCAAAGTACTTGGAGATACAAAATAAACAAGAATGCGAGTATTCCTAACAAACAATAATTACAGAGTGACATGCACAAATGGCAACAATATACTTTAAAATTCGAATTACCTCTTCTGGCAGGATGCGTTCAGTCTCCTGATATCTCCAATGTGCAGCTTCTGCAAGAATTGAACTCTGAACACCAATTTGGCAATTTGGGAAGAACGCGACAAAGCGAAATGAAGTGGAAATTGATTAGAACTAAAAGCACTAGAAATGGGATTGCTCACCTCCTCTGGTGCGCTCCCCGTCTGCACACACCCAACCAAAATAAACCCAAACCTGCAGACAATGTCGCCGCTGCTAGCCTAGCAAGGGAGGCAGCATCGCCATGACCACTCACACCGCAATGACCGGAATATGAATTGCATCATGGTACAACACTTGAGATAAGAAAATTGTCGACACTCTCAAGGGAATGACAATTTACTGATATATTTAGCCTACGCCAGGACATGAGTTTCTCAAACAAACAACTGCACATGCTAGGTTTGCTCACCACAAAATCCTGAATGGAAAACAGTAACAAAATCTGAACCAGAAAAAGCCTAGCTGGACTCAGGATTTAGCTCGCCACCATGCCCTGTCGTCGAAGCCCATTGGTGTGCTCCGTCCACCATATAACCACCACCAGCAGTGCCGAGGCCGGCCGCCAGCGCTTGTTGATGCCACCCGTTGAGCCGGACGCGGGTTCCCAAAGTTCAAAACCTTTGAATAAAAGTAAAACAGTCTTAGAAATTGTCCTAGAAAGGAACAACTTAAAGATTGCACGTACAACTAAACCATGTACTTGTATGAGCACACAACTAGTAAACACTCCTTAATCTGAACTGCGTTATTCATTTTCTATTGATAGCCTAATAAACTTCAAAATACAACACTCTCCTTGTCCTGTTCTTATGCACTAAAACGCTTAATGTTTCCTAACAGGAAAAATTGTTTGCTTTCTATTGAATACCTGATTTGTTGGAACTACCGAAGACACTAGTTGTGAATTCCAATTAGGTACTGCATAGTCCAGCTAGCTACGCCAGCAGCTATGCCTGATTGTACTATCTTCAAATCAAGCTAATTTCCTAGTGCACATGACCATCTCCTGAAGTGAGTGATGCAGCCAACTTTCACCAATCAGAACAATAATTTTCTCGCTTCAGAACATGCTGATTCTTTACGTACATAATTGCGAACATTCAATTAAGTCAGAACAATCGTTTATTGCTATAGGATAAAAAATCATGAAATTTAGACAAAAGATAAATCAGAGAGAGGATTCACGTGCCCGTGACAAACAAAAATTGATCTCAGCTAGATCCAAGTCTGATACTCTACTGTGGTTCCTTTGTATCGGCAGCCTTGAGCTCCTCCTCTTCTTCTCTACCATCCACATGGCCTTCATCTCCTCTGCTATGATCTCAACCCCCTCCTTGAATTGATCCCACCGTCAGGAGCCTATCTCCAGCATTACCTCCACTCGGGCTCCTCATTTTCCTTTCCTTTCCTTTTTTGGTCTTCTTCCACTTCCCCCGCACTGCTCCCAAAAACCAATAGCCCTAACCCTAGAAATTCAGAAGTAGGAGGAGGAGGAGGAGGAGGAGGGGGAGGAGGGGGATGGGGGAGGGTCGTACTGGCAATAATACTGCCGAGGGTGGAGAGGGACGCCGGAGAAGGCCGTTGTCGCTGCCGAGCTCGCCCGGATCTTGCACCGCCCGCGCGCCTCGGAATCCCTACCGCATGAGAGAGGAAAGGGAAGTACTCAATGCACGAGAGAGGTAGTCCTCGCCGCCGGGTCGTCCCTCCGGTGCCGTCGCTGACCCTGCCGCCGCAATGACGAGATGGGAGGGGCCGTAGGGAGAGAGGAACCGACCGGGGGAGTGGGCTAGTTTCTTTTTTTATGACACGTGGGGAAGTGGACGACCGCTAACGATTTCATCGCCGTAAAATTACATCGGCTGATGTAAGACCAGGCTCGGTAGATCGATCGGGTGATGTTATTCTTCACCCAGGACTAGAAATGTTTGCCGAGTCACCGTGGAGAGGATCTCGGCTTACGGCCCTTTGTCGACATGGAGTAGCCGAGCCGTCGTTGCCGAGGGCAACACTGGGCAAAGCCCTTGCCGAAGTGTATCTGTCCTTCGCTGGGTATTTTTCAAACCCAACGTACTATGTTATTCCTGTAATGTCCCTTCACCCAGCGTACATATGCAGGGTACTGTCATGCATGTTCAATTTTTTTTGTCATGCGTGATAGGTGCACCCAATAACTTTAAAAAAAAATCTTCTCTGTACAAAAGGAAATAAAAGCTTCACAGCATTCCGTATATTCCTCAATGGGGCTTTTTTTTTGCGAGAAAACTTTCGATCTATTCATCTTCAATCATTGCAGTACAACGAACAACATAAATAATAAAAATTACATCCATATCCGTAGACCACCTAGCGACGGCTACAAGCACTGAAGCGAGCCGAAGACGTGCCGCCGTCATCGCCCCTCCCTTGCCACATTGTTTATCCTAGACCATATGGAACACATACGACAATAGCACATCATCCGTGCATGAATTATAAATTTGTTTTAGCAATTTTAGGCTAAAGCAATGGCACTTCCCCATTATATGTCACAAGGTGCCATGATTAGGGACTTGGAACAGTTTACTTTCCAGTTTCCATCAAGAAACGAGAAAATGTGCAATAAGGCATGGGGTGCACAGCGGCGTGTCAAAGGAAGAAGTGAAGTGTCCGTCTTGTGCCAAGTCACGAGGATGCTCAAGGGCTAGGCGACCGGTGGATTGGGTGGGGAAGGGGAGTCAACGGGCTGGAGGGGCTGACCCGGTGTACCAAATGAGAGCTTGGGGATTTTAAGACCCTCTAAACCCTCCAAACTATGCCTACCAAACTAGGCTTGATTTGTATCTAAGCGGAAATAGGAAAAAGAATAGTACAAGGCGTTCATCTTTTATCAATGACGCATGCTGGTTTTTCGACATCATAGCATGCTTAGCACTGATAATGATTAAAGGTAGCAGCACAACCATCGAACACACGTCCACATACACTTCAACTTGATGCACGCTGCCATAAGTCTAAGCCTTGTGGAAGACAACACATATGGAAAATATATACATCCGAGCCACAGAGTACACCGAAAAACATATCTACCTCTTTGTTCAAGCTAAATCATGTATTGACGTGGGAGGAGAGAACATAGTTGGAACGGTAGTCCAGTACAAGGAAAACAACATATGAAATGTAGAAAACAAGCATGCATATAGTTGAGTACTATTGACATCCACAGTTAATTAAAAAGGGCGCATGCACAGAAGAGTGGAGGCCAAGGGGGTGACCCCATGGCATACATCTTTAATCTTGAAGTGATGTTCCAACTTGCTGGAGATTGCAACCACCGACTTCACAGCTAGCAGTGTTTCCTCGTGGGTCTCCAGGAGTGATCGTTCTATTTGATAGGTTCTCAAGCGTAGATACTCCTTGGTTGGATAGAGTTCATTGGAACCAGAATGAAGCATGATGCCCTTGCTGTCAAGCTCAAAGCTTAACAGACAGAAGTGCTCATTGTCCAAAGAAGAGAAGCAGCAGGGGCCTGCTTCAAGTTCATGTTCTCCTTCATATTCCACCGGCAGCGGGGTGATGGATTGCTTGAGAGCATCAAAAGTTGTGAGACGGATGCAGTAAGCATTTATGGGCCCATCCTTCTAATTAGAGGAAGCAAGGAAGATGGGGCCATGCCGGGACGCGCGGCCGACGAAAGGCAGCGGATTGTCGTGGATCTTGTGCCACTCGTGTGAGTCCGTGTCAAATGCATGTGTGCCCCACGACGGCTGATCGTATGAAACCAATATGTAGGGAGCAACCAGCACATAGGATGTGAGCATTGTACACAGCAGAGAGATGTAGTACTCCCAAGGTTTGAGCTTCCATGGGATGCACGGCAGAATCAGTAGGCTGCTCCAGGAGCACCCCTTGAGGCGCTGGAGGCCGCCGTCGCTGACTACTCTGGCCTTGGAAACATCAAGCACCTCGAACCATGGCGGGAAGTCGGGATCTGATGTCCAGGAGGGTCTCTTGCAGAACGCATAAATCTGGTCACCCACGGCCATGAGGACAGGGCACCGCTTGGCGGACATGAGGTTCGGCCCGTGGATGACAGCCTTATCCAGATCCGGCGACTTGGTGTCGAAGATTATGACCTCGCCCAAGTCGCCCCCGACGCCGACGATCCACGAGCGATGCCTCGACCACAAGGAGATGAAGGACTTGCCGCCTGCGTGGGCGCGCAGGCTGCCGGCTGCGTGCAGACGCTTCGCCATTGCCGACGAGGAAGAGGAAGCGAGGTCCATCTTGTACACGTTGTACGGCGTGGTACACATAGACAAGTCCCAGTGGCATGCCACATGGTAGACCGTCCGGCCCTTGCACTCCTCATCTAGCCGATCACCGTCGCGGATCATCTTTGTTTTCTTCACGAGATATCGCTATTCGCCCAGGCCTCACCCGAATCAGCGCTGATGATCCCGATCTGATCTGAATCTCCCCTTGCTTCACGCTCCAGATCTCCATCGGAAGCCCTGGCCCTTCCACCGTCAAGCTTTGGTGTCCTCCTCTTCCTCTTCTGGTGACCCATCCCTCCTATGGCCTCTGCCGCCGCTGATTGGCCGAACGAGGTTAGCTAGGGTTTGGAACTTTTGATCGTTTTTAGATTTTTTTAGATGAAGTTTGGAACTTTTAAAGGAAGCGGCAGTGGATGTATACGCGACAATGAACGCCTTGGGTGTGGCTTTTTTTTGAGAAAGTTTGCTTGTATTCAAATCATGACATAATACAAAGTTCTTAACCCGAACAAGCACACCTTAACACACGCATAAACAACCAGAATAACAAAAGAGCACCCTAAAACAACCAAGAAAATACGAAGACCTCCGGAGCTCTGTGTCATCATCCCTGAACATTGCGAAGGCCGAGGAGACCCCTGAAACATAGTAATCTGCATCCAGACACAAGCAGGTCCTATCTTCAACCACGACATAATCACCCCCATGCTGCCCCCACTTCTTTGCACCAGTGCCAAAAAGACAAGGACACATGTGCATCCAACACGTCTGCACCGTCCTTTGCCATCTGTGTTTTTGAGTACCGCTATATGTGCCCCTTCTAGATGGAAGAGAACTAGGATCTGTTCCGGCGCCACGGCCAGGCCAACCGCCCAGGCAAAGCAGGACATCCCTCCAGCAGCAGCATAAAGAAGGATGAAGGAACACAATAGAAAATCATACCGACGAGGAAGAATAATCTTCGTTTTCACACAACCACCACACCCATATGAGGACCAAACCGGCCAGTGGCGGTGGACCTTCAAACACCATAGCCCGCGACCTCAATGAGATCTGGGGATCCCCCATTCCGCTGGCTCCTAGACGAAGGCTAGAGCCTCGTCTGACCGCGAACGAAGCCCGAAGAAACTTATTCAGACGTGACACCACCGCGACGGCCTCGACAGCGACTCCCTCAACCCTAACCATACTGAGAACACACACCAGACACACAGATCCGTGGTTCCCCCTCCCTCCCGCCGCCGAAACGGTTGGTGGAGGGAGAGGGAACCAGCGGCGGCACCGGCAGTGCACAAAGGGATCTGCTACTGCTCGCCTTGAGATTGCTTCGCTAACCACCCCTGAGGGAGTACGATATTGGGAAGGAGAGAGTATACTATCCGCCGGTATTAGGCTGGTACATTTAGTTTTTTTTATAAACTTCATTTTTTTATGGATAGTTTTTTTATAAATGTAGATTTTTTTACAAGTGTAGTCTGGAGCTGTATAGATTTTTTTTTAGGTGTAGCCTGGGTTGTGTAGCTGAAGAGCAGGAGAAAAGCTTGGGCTATATTTCTGGCCCGCTCTAAAAAACGTAAGCCCAGCAGTATAATTCTTTGTCATCCTTATTTTATTTTCTGGTAAAAACTATTTATTATTATTACACTCAAACAAAAACCTAATTTTCAGAAAAGAAACATATAGTACATCTCATATGACAATTCGTTCCTAAGCTCGGGCTCAGATGACCAGATTCCGTCTGTCTCGAGATATTTGTTGAATATTCCACTAGTAATTGTCTAGGTACTGATTTAACCTGTTATCTAAGCGGACCGTGCATTTCTTCATGTTTTCAATATTACAACCGTCCAAGAAAGTACCGTGAAGTCCATATCTTGCTTATAACGAGTCTGGCTTCTGTCTCGCCGTGAAGGATTTTTCTTTCCCATCATAACTGGGCCGGCCTGTTTTATCGTTTCTTTTTTTCACTCTTTGCCTACGTTCTATACTTGGTTATAGTATTTGTGCGGTCGATGTACTTGTTAGGTCTGTTTTTTTTACTTTTTCTTTTTCGTTAACTATTATTATTTATTTTGGTTTCCATTGTTTTCTTCATCGGTTTTATTAGTTTTCTATTATTATATTTGTTAGGTTTTCTTTGTTTCTTTAACAATTTTTACTGGTATTTTTTTATTTCTTCTACCTCGGTTTTCACTGGGTTTGTCTTTTTTTCATTTTCTTTGGGTTTTCTATTTCTTTTCGGTTATCTTTGTTTCTCTTTCATTTCGCACTGTTTCCATTCTTTTGAAATGGTTTTCTTCGGATTTCATTTTCATATCTTTTTTTATATTATAGTTTTTATTGGACATATTCAATTTTATTTGTTTTTATCGATTTTCATCGGCTTCCTTTTTGTTCAACACATGTCAAATTTTTCAGTACGCATTTAACATTATTTGTATACATTAGAACATAATTTATGTACACATTTAATATTTCGAAATTTTGATTAATATTTTCTGAAAACTAAGAGTTTTATGACTAAATTTTCCAATTCATATTGTACATTTAAGTATATATCTAATACAATTTTTATATACACATTTGAAAATTTCAAATACAAGAGTCAAAATTTTGAATGCATTGTCAACATTTTAAATACCCGACGAACTTGTTTTTAATCGCTATAAACATTTTCTCGCACACAATGTATATTTTTCTTATATATCAGGAACTTTTTTATATACATGTTAATATTTTCTATATACTCGTTTAATATATTTTTTCTTCATCTGTTTTCTTTGTTTCTATCATGGTTTTTTTCATTTCTTTCTATTTTCTTTGTTTTTTCTCAGTTTTCATATTGTTTTATTTCTTTTATTTTTATTTTTTTAGTTTTCTTCATTTTTATTTGTTCCTTTCTCTGTCTTCACTATTTCTGTTCTTTTGCATTGGTTTTCTTTGATTTTTTTGCGGTTTTCTTTGTTTTCCTTTCCTAGTTTTACTGGGTTTATTCATCTTTCCTCGTTTCTTTATCGATTTTCATCGGTTTCATTTTTGTTGAACACAGGTCAAATTTTTTCGGTACACATTCAACATTTTTCGTAAACATAAGAAACATATTCTATATAAACTATTTATGTTGTAACTTACATGATTAACATTTTTGAAAAAGTAATATTTTTTGTCCAGTTTTTTCCATAGGCATTGTACATGTTTTATACACGCTTTCAGTTTTTCAATACACGTCAAAGTTTTTTTCACACACAATGTATATTTTTCGTATCCATCAGTAATATGTTTTTTGATGTCTACTTGTATTTAACGTACATTGTAAATGTTTTTCGCATAAAGCAGAAAAAACACACACTTATCATTTTCTAAATAGATGACCCTTTTTTCCACAGACAATGTATTTCCTTTTGTATATATTTTTCCTATACATGATTTTTTTTCTATACATATTTAACCTTTTTTTCAAATGCTTGATTAAGAATTTTCTAATACTTGATTAACATTTTTAAATGCTTGATTAACAGCTTTTAAACATACATGATCTACTTTTCAACACACTGTATATTTTTTGTATATACATATTCCATATACATGAAAATATTTTCTCTATGCAAATTTAACATTTTTCAATTGGTTGGTTATCCTTTTACAATATATATATATATATATATATATATATATATATATATATATATATATATATTGATAATATTTGAAAAAAAAATCAAAATTAAAAAAAGTATTTTTTTAAGAGGCATTGGCATGTGGTCTCCTCCGCGTTGGCCGGTCCATTTAGGGAGGCGCCTGGTGCGAGCGCACGCTAGATCTCGCTATAAGCGAGAAATAGCACTTCCCTGAATTAGAGTAGGCGGCCCCAAAATTTTCCTAGGCCGGGCAGGACCGCGATTCTAACTTTTTGTCCATCGCGAAACCCATGGCTAACCTTGTCGGTTGAGCTCTCAAAAATAAAAGAAAAACTCGGTAAAAATGTGTCAGTGAGTTTTGCATCCTCCGTGTTGAAACTCGGTCCACACCGTAGATCCACGCCAATCCAACTACCAGAGTGGAGGGAGAATCTTGGCCGCCTCTACTACCAGGTAACGCAACCGACACCTCCATTGAATCCAGCTTCTCCACATCGACATTCACCTCCCTCGATGGGAACCTATACTATGCTCGGCCACCGGACCTCATACCTCTATCGAGGGGGGAGGGGGGTTAAATCCATCTGAGTTAAAGCATTTACAGCCGGACTTGGCAAATCGGTTCCCTAAACATCTGTGGACGCACGCGCTCATGACCCTAGGTACCGATGGACGACTCCTCATATCGATACCCCTAAAATCCATGTAATGCATGCACGTGGAACATATATCACAAATTGTTCACAATTCAACAAATGCAACAAAACAAAATAAATCACAATTCAACAATCTGAACATGCCAAAATGAAATTCAACATCGTCATGAATCACTTGTTGGATGCCATCCGTGTTGCGTGGTCCGCCACCATCTATGTGGCTTGCTTGTCGGCGGCGGGATGGACGAGCGAGTGGTAACCGAGGCAGCGGAGGGAACACGTCCTCCTCGACGTCCACAACGTCCTTGGCCAGAATTCCTTCACCGTTGCTTGCCGTTTGTATTGCTTCATTCGCCACTCCCTTCGGGCGACGTTCTCCGTCTTGCAGCTCGTCGCGACAGATGGGAGCTCCGCGGAGGAGACCAAGGCAACATCTGTGGCGGCGGGGAAGGGGGGTACCCGACGATGACATCTTGGGGAGGTGGTAAGGGTGGTGGCGCGCCGGGGAGGGGTGGGGCGCAAGGGAGGAGAAAGGCGATGGCTGGGACGTGGAAGGAGGGCGATGGATTTGGTGGACCTGCTCAAATTTTGTGGAATTTGTGTTGGGTCCCCTCTCTCTGGTCCGACATGGCGGATGCGCCCGATCACGTACGGGCCTTCACATATCCGCTCCAAATATATACTTGATATGGGGTTGCTGGTCAGGCCGGACGTATGGAGCCGGTTTGAGGAGACCGTCTGGGTTATGATTTTGTGAACGATCACGGGTCGGGCCATCATGCTGGATGTATAGGGAGGCGTTTGAAGAGTCAGGTTATAAATGCTCTAAGAGATTTCATACGTGTCCACATGATCCACACTCAAATCCGTCCTCACTCATCGCAGCCTCGTGATCCGCAGTGGCTGCCGCTTCGAACCTCATATAGTGCAGAATTGTTTAGAAGATTGGAGCAGTGGCAGCACACGTGAGCCAAACGAGGTCATCGCGCGTCATCAAATTCTAAGGGGGTGTTTGTTTCCAGGGACTTTTTTGTATAGGGACTAGAAAAAGTCTCTCTTAGAGACTTTTTTACCAAACGGGAGAGACTTTTTAGGGACTAAACTAGGCATTTGGGACTAAATGAAGAAGACTCTCAAGGAGAGTCTTTTTGGGACTTTTTCAACAATGCCCTTCCATGCACCCATTGGCCTGCCACCCCATGGTATTGTTTGATTGTTATTTTTCTATATATTAGGGGCAACATGGTCATTTAATAATCTCTAGGAAGGGACTAGGGACTTTTTAGCCTCTGGAAACAAACATTGGAGGGACTTTTTAGGGACTAGGGACTTTTTAGTTGGGACTAGAAAGTCTTAGAACTAGAGAACCAAACACCACCTAAGCCACGTCTCCGGTTCGTGCAAATGTCCTGTATTAACATTTCGTTCCGCGGCCCATCTCAACGAATGAAGCGTGAGCCATGGAGCAGGTACCAAAACTGCGGAAGTTTCCCTCAAGTTAGGGTTTCCTCTCCTCTCGGGCGGCGACGGCGGTCGCTACCCGTAGAGAACCAACCCCCTCCGAAGTACCTGCCATCGCTGATCGGAGCCTGGTGCCCCGGCAGTACGGGGGCGGTGCAAGCGGTTGGGAACCCCGCCCGCGATAGTGTTTCTCACGGGCAAGAGATCCAATGGCGTCTATGGCTTCAGGGGGGGTGCCCGATCTGGAGACCATGATGGAAGAGCTTGGGTTGAACGAAGGGAATATTCAAGATGTGATCGTTGAGGATGACGATCTGCCGGAAGAATCTGTCAGATGGATGGCGATTGCTAGGGTACACACGGATAAAACTTACAGTCAGTACTGGTTCTACCGCAATATGAGGGCAGCGTGGGATCTTGCTCGAGAAGTTAAGATCCGTCCGCTGGAAGATAATCTGTGTACTATGCAGTTCATGTGCCTTGGCGACTGGGAGAGAGTAATGGAGGAGGGACCCTGGCAATACAAAGGAAAAGCAGTGGTGATTGAGCCCTATGATGGATTCACTAGGTCGTCGGCGGTCACGTTGGACAAGATGGAAATCTGGGCCCAAATCCATGATTTCCCTGATGGCTACTTCCCCTTGATCAAATCACTAGCAGCCACCATTGGTAAATACATCTACCATGAACCGAGGTCTCAAGACTTCGAGGGGAATTTCGTGCGAGTCCGAGTAAAGATTAATGTAACCGAGCCTCTGAAGAATGCAGTCTCGATCGTCAAGAAGAAGAAACGGGAGATCTTCCGAGTAAAATACGAGAGATTACCGGACTGGTGCGCGGTCTGCGGTCACCTAGGTCACATGCACAAAGAATGTGAGGATGGTGCCCATGCCCCCAAAGCCCTGGTTTTCAGAGAATTGCGTGCATTTTGGTTCCGAGGCCCTGGTCAGGGTCCGGGTGAGGGCAAAGCTGGACATGGAGGCAGAGGTTCAGGTGGCAGGGGAGGTCGCTCAGGGGGCCGATCGAGTGGGCGCTCCGAGGGAGGCCGAGGCAACATGACAGATCCTCTTGGCGCATACCATACTCAAGTTGACCCAAGCAAGATGGCTAGTGATGCTGACATGGAGGAGGTGAATAGAAAGAGGAATGCGGGAGCTGAGCTGGGCGCTAAGGATGCAATGTTTCAACAGATATCTAAAACAGCAGAGACCAACACGAGCTCTCTTGCAATTGTTCCGGTGGGCTTGACGGCTGCGAGTCCACCACCGCGAAGGGACCTGAAGAGAACCAAGAAGACGGGTGAGGACTCCGAGGATGTAATCTCAACAGTGAAGAATTTGGCGGGCTCCTTCGAGGAGCACCGCCGAGCCCAATGAGTGCGCTGTGTTGGAACTGTCGGGGCGTGGGCAAGGCCGCGACAGTTCGAGAGGTTCGCGAGTTTGCGAACAAATTTGCCCCCACCCTCTTATGTATTGTTGAAACTCAGCTAGAAGGCACGAGGGTGGAAGCGCTAGCAGGCACCTTTGGGTATGATAATAGTTTTGCGATTGATAGTCGCGGTAGAAGTGGAGGTATTGGAATTTTTTGGAACAATGAAATAAAGTTGGAAATTCTTGGTTATTCGGATTACCATGTTGATTGCTCGATGGAGGAGTTAGGCCATGATCCATGGAGAGTTACAGTGGTTTATGGTGAGGCGCAAACACATCATCGTTATAAAACGTGGGATACCTTGAAAAATATCAGTACTTTGAGTAGCCTCCCTTGGCTCTGCATAGGTGATTTTAACGAAGTTTTGCGTCCCGATGAACATGAGGGGGTGGGAGAAAGGAGCAACGCACAGATACAGCACTTCCGTGACGCGGTTGACGTATGCATGTTGCTAGACATAGGCTATTCGGGCCGTTTCTGGACTTTTGAAAAGAAAGTTAGGGGAGGATCCTATACTAGGGTCCGGCTGGATCGTGCACTTGCCAATACGGACTCGAGAGCAAGGTTTCCTCTTGCTGACTTGAAGCACCTCACAGCAGCCTCTTCTGACCACAGTCCCATTCTGATGCGTTTGAACAGAGAGCAGCCCAGCAGCCGACAACCAAGACCCTTCCGATATGAGGTAATGTGGGAAGGACATGAGTCATGGAGCGACACCATTAACTCAGCATGGACAGACGGGGGGGTCAGCAATAGAGTGGAGGAGTTGCGGGCCAAACTGCAAGCAATATCTCATGATTTGGGGCGCTGGAACAACGAGACCTTCGGGAACGTTCGGAAGGAGATTAAAAAGCTGAAAGCAGAGCTGGAAAAGCTTCGCGCTGACCCAAGTCGAACGGCTCCTTCCCATGTTGAGCTGAAAATAAACGAAAATCTAGTTGAACTGTACCATCGGGAGGAAATTCTATGGAGGCAGCGGTCCAGGATAGAGTGGCTGACGTCGGGCGATAAAAATACAAGATTTTTCCACTTGAGAGCCAGCATTCGGAGAAAGAAGAATATGGTAAAGGCCCTACAAAATTCCCTTGCTCTCATATCAGATGATCCAGCGGAGCTGAAAGCATTGGTATAGGAATTTTATGAAACTCTGTATACTTCAGAGGGTGTGAACAATATGGAAGCGGTCCTCAACTGTGTACCAACCAAAGTTACCGATGAGATGAACGAGTTACTCACTGCACCGTACAAGGGAGAAGAAGTTAAAACAACCCTTTTTCAGATGTTTCCCACCAAAGCACCGGGACCCGACGGATTTCCAGCTCATTTCTATCAGCACCATTGGGATCTTTGCGGTGCCGAGGTTACAGAGGCGGTCCTCAGGATAATTCGGGGAGATGATAGCCCAAAAAGCATAAATGACACGGTCCTGGTCCTTATCCCTAAGGTAATGAACCCTTCCATGCTCACTCAATTTCGACCGATCAGTTTATGGAACGTGTTATATAAGATTGCGTCCAAGGTGATTGCGAACAGACTGAAGCAGATTCTTCCGGACATTATTTCAGAGGAGCAATCGGCCTTTATGCTAGGCAGGAATATTACAGACAATATCATTAGTGCATACGAGTGTCTTCATTTTATGAAACGCAGCCAGGCCAGGGCCAACTCCTTCTGTGCCCTAAAACTCGATATGATGAAGGCATATGATCGGCTAGAGTGGGAGTATCTACAGGCAATGATGATAAAACTTGGCTTTGCTACATCATGGGTCCAGATAGTAATGAACATGGTGAGGTCAGTTTCTTTTTCAGTGCTCTTTAATGGTGAGAGACTTGACACCTTTTACCCATCCAGAGGTATATGGCAGGGAGATCCGATATCCCCATATCTCTTTTTAATCGCAGCAGAGGGCCTTTCGTGCCTACTGAAATCCAGTTCCTCCTCGTCTCAGCTAGAGGGGATCAAGGTGGCAGCCACGGCTCCAGTCATGAACCACCTCCTTTTTGCCGACGATAGCCTGCTGATGTTTAAATCGAGTGTTGAAGGGGCTGTTGCAGCATCAAACCTGTTGGATCGCTACTGTATGGCATCAGGACAGCGAATAAATCATGAGAAGTCTTCCATCTTCTTTAGCAGAGGTTGCCCTCAGGCCATGAGAGACAGTATCAAGAACACTCTGAACGTGCATAATGAATCTCTTAGTGACAGATACTTGGGGATGCCTACGGATGTTGGGCATGCAAAGAATGGCACTTTCCGATATTTGAAAGATCGGGTGTGGGAGAAAATTAGAGGATGGATGGAAAAAATTTTGTCTGCAGCAGGAAAGGAGTGCTCATTAAGGCAGTGGCGCAGTCTATCCCGGTTTTTTCTATGTCATGTTTCCGCCTCCCAAGGGGATTATGCGATAACATCACCTCCCTAATCAGACAATTTTGGTGGGGAAGCAAGCAGGGGAAGCGCAAGCCAAACTGGGTAGCATGGGACGAGATGACAAAGCCAAAACACCTTGGTGGGCTCGATTTTAGGGACTTGGAGATCTTTAATCTTGCCCTACTCTCGAAACAGGCGTGGAAGTTGCTTCAGAACCCCACGTCGATTAGCGCCCGTATACTCAAGGGGGTCTACTTCCCAGAAGAATCTCTGTTTGCAGCTCGGCTGGGCAGTCATCCATCACAAATTTGGCGAGCTATCTTGGATGGCCGTGACATAATGGTGCAAGGACTAGTGAGGAGGATAGGAAACGGGGAAACCACGGATATATGGCATGATAACTGGCTACCCCGCACGGTATTGAAGAGACCGATAACATCTCTAGCCCATAATCCACCTCAGCTAGTCTCAGAACTCATCAACCATACCACATGCTCTTGGAATGAGCCGCTGGCTCGGGCAACCTTTATTCCAATTGATGCGGAGACTATCTTAAAAATTCCTCTTTGCACTAGACAAATTGAGGACTTTTGGGCTTGGAGTGAGGACAGGAGGGGTATCTTCACTGTAAGAACTGCGTACCGTATGATTCAGCACAAGAAACTAAGCAGAGAGGCATGGCTGTATGAGCAAGGAGGGTCATCTTATTCACATGGAGATAGCGAGGGCTGGACTAAGCTTTGGGGTATTAGAGTACCCTCGAAGTTGAAGATCTTCCTTTGGAGATTTGCGAAGAACACCACCCCAACCGCGGCACTTCTGCATCATCGTAATATGGCAAATACACCGGCGTGCTGCCTTTGCGGAGCTGAAGATACTTGGAGGCATGCTCTGCTTAAGTGCACAGTATCTCGAAGCACTTGGGCCATGTCCTCTGAGCAGATTATCAACGTGATGAGCAGGAACGAGGAAACTGATGCAAAGAGCTGGCTTTTTGCCATGCACAATGCTCTACCACAGAAGAGTTCACAACCCTGGTAGTTACACTATGGGCTTTGTGGGCTGCTCGACGCAAGGCGATCCACGAGCACATTTACCAGAGCCGTTTTTCAGTCCATGCTTTCATGCAGTCTTATATCAATGAGCTCAACGCTGTTCACTCGAAGACGGCGAGGCAACCGGGTGCTCCGGTGCAGCGACCAACGGGCTGGATCGCTCCACCGGCGGGGCTGACAAAAATAAACGTTGATGCTGCAGTGGGAAGGGGAAGAAAACATGGAGCTGTTGCGGCGATATCGAGAGATAGCACTGGCCAGTTTTTGGGGGCATCGGCTGTGGTCTTTGGTGGCATATCCGATCCAGCGACACTCGAATGCATGGCGGTCAGGGAGGCACTAGCCCTCGCTGACGATCTGAATGTTACAGACATAAAGGTGGCATCGGACTCGAAGGTGGTGGTTGACGACATACGAGAGAAGAACCCAACAGAGTATGGAGCGGTTATACATGAAATAATAGAGCATAGTTTGTATTTCCACTTTTGTAATTTCTGTCATGAATTTAGGAGCTTGAATATCGAGGCTCACAAGCTCACGAGGCAGGCTTTATCCCTTCCGGCTGGCCGACATGTTCTGTTGGGCCAGCCGGACGGACTCTCTTTCGTCCATGTAAACATTGTGACATCATAAATAAAGCCTCGGAGTTTGTCTAAAAAAAAGGTGCCAAACCTGCGGATTTGCCCTCCAAATTAAAAAATCTCACAGCGATGTGCTGCCTGTAAACCACTGTTCCTGACCGTATCAATGGATTGCACATCCCATTTTCTATGTCCACCACTGTCCCATGGAAACACTTTCCACGAATCTGCACGGCTAGATGAATATACAGGATATCGGGTGCAGATGGTCCAATTATCAAACACAGCCGCCGCCTGCCAAAAAACTAGGGTTCCTGAGCTTCCCTTCCATCACAGTCATCGCTGGCCCGCCTCATCTCTGACGGCCTTAGAGAGGCATGATGGACAACAGCACTTGCCAGCGGAAAGGATCTTGCTTTGTGTTTAGTTTATCTTGAGTTTGTTTAGGGTGTCATTTTTCAGGACGATGTGGCGGTGACGGCTCCCTAAATATGGAATGAGGTTCTTCCTGCTTAGCCCTCGTTCCGATGATGCGTCTAACATCGTCGTGGGTGTGTGGAGATATGTCTCTGACAGATCTTGCGGATTCGGTCAGTGTTGGTGTTTAGTGAATATGCTTGGATCCAGTCATTGTTTGTCTCCGTTCATGTGTTTACAGAATGGATCATTTCGATTCATACTTCCCTTCATCAATGATGATTGCTGTTCTCATGCACTAGTCCTATGTGGCGTTAGCACGACGACTTTGCGACTGTCTACTACCATCAGTTTGAGCGTATTCGAATTGTTCCAGTGCTTGTAGTCGTCGCTAGGTACTCTATTGATATTGACGTAATGTTTTCATTATAATATCATGGCAAGATGAATAGATCATGAGTTTTTGTTTTAGAAAAACTAAGAAATGTGCCCGTGCATTGCAACGGGAGAAACAAATGCTCGCATGTCCCTAACGACCCATCCGTGTTGTCACTTATAATTTTTCTACTTTCTCCAATCATGGACAAGTTATCCATATATTCAAGGATGATGGGCACCCCCCCTATCTCATTTGCACTTGACGCATGTATCATTCCCACGCTCGCGAGCTTCACTGAGGAGCAAACACCGATTGTCTTGAAGTAATATGGACAACGTCAATGTAACTTTTAAGTAGCGAAGCAAGTCAAGGCCCTCATGGGACTGGATGATGGACCTTGTTAAGATTCGCCGTAGTAAAAAATGTGCTAACCATGGTAAGACTGCGGTAGAAAAACAATTCATTGCCTATTGGTTGCAAATTTCCGAATGTTCATTTGGAAGTTAGGGAATATATAAAAAACACTTGTAATAATGTGACCAATTAAGGAAATTCTAATTTCCATGCAAAAATGTAAGCGAGTGACAAATAAGACCTGGACGCAACATAAGGTATACGATTGACAAAACGAGCGAGGTGGGGTTTCTTATAGCAGAGAAGCCGTCTGTATCCATCCATGATGTTGACCTCTATCTTGATGGTGGCAGCGCTGGATAGAGTTGAAATAAGTGCCTGTCTCTAGCTCCTGCACCACGTTCTCCATGACGTTCAACATGATGGAGCCGAACTTGAGACACCCGCATTTTTCTATCAAAAAATCGAGTTCGTAGGTAAAATACCTACAAATCCCTCATTCCTTCTTATTTTTCTCTCTTTCCTTCTTTATATTACACGTCTCCTTTCTTTCCTTCTTTTATTTTTATCTCTTTCTTTCCTTATTCTTTTGAAATCTCTCATTCCTTCTTATTTTTCTCTCTTTCCTTCTTTATATTACGCGTCTCCTTTCTTTCCTTCTTTTATTTTCTTTTTCATTCCTTATTCTTTCGAAATCCCTCATTCCTTCTTATTTTTCTCTCTGTCCTTCTTTTTTTTGAAGGGTTCTCTCTTTCCTTCTTTATATTACTAGGCAGCTTATTTCCTTCTTTATTGATTCCCAAGATCGCTCCTTGAAACCAAGAAAACTCAAAAGATGTATATAAATTAGGAGGATTTGGTGTAAGGAAATGAGGTGGGACTATTTAAAAGGCTGTTTGTTGTCACCATTGTATAACAGAGCGCTAGCTGGGTCAGTTGGTCCCGGCGTTGGTTATTGTACAAGAGGTTGCGTGTTTGGATTGGTGTGTCATTCATTATGTATTTGCATCGGGCCGTGAGCCACCTTTTTTGGGGCCATTGGCATGTTCGTTAGTGTGGCTTCGTTTTGGCTACGTGGGCCGTTCGCCTCCCAACGGGCTTAAAACTTTTTTCATTTATTTGGACTGCGAATTGATTAACGATTAGTACGACCTTGTGTATCTTTAATATGAGATAGATCAAAAGTTGCGGTGAACGGATGAAAAAAAACAAAGAAACGCATTTTACTTTATTAGTAGATATGGTATAGATATAGATATAGAGGTATAGATACCAGTTCCTGGTGGTAGCCATTTTGCTTTGAAGGCACATGACTTGTCTGAGTTGGAAGGCATGAACGGACGGACGTGAACAGCTCAGGCGGCTGTCTGAGAGACACAACAAAGTTTACATCTGCACCGTACTGCTCGCCCGCACGCTGACAAAAAGAAAAGGCATAGGCATCTGAGTGTGACGTCATGTCACATGGAAAGGTGCTCGGATTCCGTTTTAGCTATCATTGCTAGCACGCACTTGGACAAGACAACACATCCAATCAAGCAAGGCAAAGTGTGGTCTCACTCCCTGTCTCCCATCACGCACAGGTGAACTGCACCGGTCAGTCTTATCAAAAGTATTGGTAGCTTGGTTCAACAGCTGTGGCTGAAGAGTTAGAGCATCTCTAACAGAACCCATATAAATGGTCAAATCTGTAATTTTTTTTTTCCGTTTTACAGTTTTGGGCGAGAAAAATGTCCAGAACAGAAACCGTAAAAATGGTTCAACATGTAAAATTTTTAAGGACCACCGCAAATGCACGCCCAAAATCCTTATCTTTCGAGGTTGGAAGGCCAAATCTAGGGGGCCCCGTATACCGGTCAAATCTCGTCGGAACAAACACGCCGCCGCAGAGTTTGCCGGAATCCGCCCAAAACTCTCCGGAATTCATCACCGAAAATCGGGCTCCTGGGGGCGCGACTGGGCCGATTTTTCGGCGCCGGCGCAAAAAAAACGCCTGGGGAGGCCTTCCTGGGGGCGCGGCTGGAGATGCCCTTACCCACCTCCCACAAATCCAGCCACTATACTAGAAAAATATTCCACCACTAGTTAGTTCTCATCTAAAACATTTGTTGGGAAGACACTTTATGGCATGCGGGGGCATGGGCACATACCACTTTTTTCTTGTGGCTTTTGATTTTTAATATTTTTTTATATATTTTGAATTTTAATTAAGTTTCATTTGTATAATCGTGTTTATTGTGATTAGGGCTTTCAAATAAGATCTATTTTGAATATGTTTTCACATTTTTTTTAAATTCAATAAGTTACAACTGTTGAAACTTGGTACAAGCGAATGACAAAGTCGCGAAACTTGGTATGATAGAACAATAAAATTGCAAGTTTTAGAAACTGAAACTTAAACGTTGTGTGTCCGCGAGGCATTATGGTGGGCGAGCACGGATGGGCAGGTTGCACTTTGATATTACAATATTTAATGCTATAATTGTATATTTACACTTTGTTATTAGTCTATCATTTTATTCCCCAATTTACCTTTCCTTTCGAAGAATAATAAAGAGTCTTCCCTCCATTTTTAAGAATGAAACCACGAAGTTCGGTCCACGGTTGACGGTAGTGAGGAAATGGTGCCTCCGTCGGAATGAAATAATGGTGCTTCTTGGCATCGTTGGGAGATATATGGAGGTTGATGTGTCCCTATATATGGTTCTCTAGGTTGGGGTTTTTCTATTGAAAGTTTATCTTGGTAGCGATGTCCTACGGAGCGATGGCGCGGATGTGTTTCTTGATCCTTGAACTGAAATTCCAACTGACGAAGGTTGGTCAGTTTTCGCCTCGTTAGTATCGTGTGGGAGTTGTGCTTCCTGACCCCATCTGGACGGACCTGTGATGTGGGAAGGAAATTTGCATATCGCAGTTGATGACATCTTCTAAGGAACTAGCTTTCAACAAGTTTGATCCGCAGAGATGGAGGCCCAGATAGAAACTTGATGACTCCATGTCCATGAGCCCCCTCCCTTCCTCCCATGCTTCTCTTCTTACTGTAGCTCCGCTTGCAGAGTTCGGCCCAGTGGCGTGTTTCGACCGACCTTCTTCTCGTCTCTCCGCCAGGGACGCTAGTTAGAGTTGGGAAGTGGAAGAGTGCATCAGTTCTTTTTTTTTTCATTTGTCGTTGTGCTTGTGTTTTAGCAGCAGGTCCACTTACTCCTTTGCCCGCGATCCAAGCTACGACTATGGCTGCCGTAGTGCCTGTCGTTGGTGTAGGCTGGCATAAAAAATTTGAGGCCATTCTTGCTGTTGTGATGATCACAAGGGTTCATCCCCTCCTCTGCATCCTTGGGCATCAGGGTGATGGAGACGGCAAAATTTCGTATTTTGATTCTTTTTTAAAAATCAATTGAGATCTGAACAGTGTTTGCTAGGTACAGACTTGGTGGCGGTTTTAGTGAAAAATATATTTTTGAACAAAAATAAGCAGGAGACTTGCGTATAAACGTGGAAGCCGGGAATCGGTTGTGTGGCAGACGCACATGACAACTCTGGTAGCACCATCTGAGGAAACACTGATGAGCCCGCTGGCTACAGCCACGGGGCGCTGACGAGCCCGCGATGGCTAGGGTTCAACCCTAGGTAGATCAGGGCCTCCCTTGTTGCCACGATGATTCGGGCATTGGTTTTCTCCCGCTGTGCGGCTGCGAACAGGGCGGCGACGGCCGCCGCTTCGCCCCTTGCGCCTGCGCGTGCCTCCGGTCCTTCCTCTTCGCCGACTGCACGACCCGCTCCTCGGGCGTCAACCTTTTCTTCTTGGCAGCCGCGGTCTTGCGGGGGCGCGTGGGGCTTGCCTTTCGCAGAGGCGACGGAGGTGATGAGGTCGAACGAGGCGAGGGAGGCGAGGCCGGCGGCGGTATCGAGGGCTGGGGCGTCATCATCCATGGCTAGGAGCACGAGCGGGCGGGAGGGTTTTGCGGAAGTGGAGGGAAATGGTGGTCGCTGTGCTACCGACTGGCGGGCCAAGGGGAGAATCGGTTTACTGTCCGCGCCGACGCAAATGAGACTCAAATTTGGGCTGGGAATGAGTCGGCAAGCGGACGAAAAGCGGACGTGCATCGGTTTGGGTCGGCGCTGTGCCAATTTTTTTACCCGCGATGATCCAAACAGACACACGCAAACGAAATGAGTCGGCGAGTTGGAGTTGCTTTTAGCAATTGTGATTGTACCATGCATGTTTATGGAAAATCATTGGCGTGTGCTGCGATTCACAAGACCGTGGTCTCATTTCTCATCTGCACTATTCTAGATAGCATATTAAACTATGTAGTATGCACATGCATATGTATTGAAGATACCACGGATGCATGTTTTGTTGTGCATGTACTGCCAAGAAATAAAGAGCAGCATGCATGTTGTATCAACCACAACGAGAGTGATTAAACGATGGCATGGAGGCTACCGCCACCAAGTCTGGCGGGAGGGTAGCTAACACTGGCGGAGCTTCCAGCAAAAGATTGGGCGGGCCGCAGTGCAAAATAATATCAATGTCTGATTTTTCTGGGCTCATGAGCTGACTTTCATAGAAGAAAATGCTACAAAGCTGGGCGGGCCATGGCCCATGTAGCCTTGCTGTAGCTCCGCCACTGGTAACTAAGGCTGGTTGTAATGGGGAGTATCATATACTAGTATCATGCATATGATACTAGTGTATGATACTACCTCCCTAATGCATAATATCATATATTAGTATCATGTTGTACTCTATTTATTGCCATGCATGACACAAAGTAGTATAGCATTTAATATGATACGGTATCATAATATGATACTACACCCTCTCTTTCTTCTTTTAATACTAT
This sequence comes from Triticum urartu, assembly GCF_056163025.1. NCBI lineage: Eukaryota > Viridiplantae > Streptophyta > Magnoliopsida > Poales > Poaceae > Triticum > Triticum urartu. The sequence goes on along the minus strand of NC_141875.1, from coordinate 719,934,307 downwards.
GACACCTCATCAAAATTACCTAGTTGGTATGCATGATACTAGATATGATACTACCATTACGACCAGCCTAAGGGTACCGCCGTCAACTATGGCGGTAGGCCTCTGTACTTAGCAGACGTCGTTTTAACGTTGACCAATTGCTACCGCTATTGACTATGGCGGTAGCCTGTTTTAGCCTACCGTCACGGATCCTGGCGGTAGTAAAAGGGTCAAATCCCAAAATATTTATAAAGTAGGGTCAGATCTTGATTAACTTTCAAAAAAGGGTCAAAATACGAAAATTAGCCTGATGGAGACATGCTGGAGAGTGAGCAACGACCGTTGATGGGGCGATTGGTGTCAAGCATATCCTCGTCGACAATGGAAGATTGGTGATGGCGGCATGGCGCCTGTTGTGTTCACCTTTGTGTGATGGCAGCGGTCGATGGCCTGCCACCTTTTCCTTATCGATGAAGTTTGGTCAAATGACGACCAAAATACTGCCTCTCTATCAACGGTCATATGGGAGGCAGTCTCAAAGTTTGCTCAGTGGCTCTGGCTCGTTAGCGCAGCCATGGCGATCTCGCCGCACCAAGTGACGCATCCTTAGCGATGGCTAGTTTTGGGTTGATGTTTCCCTCACTCTGTTTTCCTTTCTGCTAAAGCCAAGGGTCTGGCTGTGTTTTTACTATTTCTATTCGGTCTCCATGACTCTTCCTTTGTCCTATATTAATATAATGTTGGGACCTATGGGAGCACACGATGATTTTCCACACATGTGCAGATGCTCCCCACCAGTGACAGAAAAATCGTTTAAAATAATAGCAGAACGATTAAAAATTCAGAAACATTTTATGGTGCCAGATGGTCGAATGTGCCATGTCCATGCCAAATTTGGTTGAATTTGCACATTCGAGGAGCTCATTGCAAAAAGGTAAATTTTGGGCCTATGAGAAATTTGTTTTTGGACTCATAGCCAATTTTGTCTTTTTAGCGTGAGCTCCTGGAATTTTGTTTACCCGAGATTTTCGCACGCGCCTGGCACACTTAAGCATCCTGCATGCAAAAAAGTTTCAGTTTATTTATTTTTAATATTTGTTCTGATTTTAATTTCATCAAGTGTAGATGAGCCTAAGCTCCGAATTGATTTATCACTTTGGGGCACTTCAAGTTTTTTTAAAAAACAGGCTGACCCCAGGATGCAGCAATGAGCTTCGTTCATGGTGTGCCATGTGCGGATTCATGGGGAAGAAGACTTGTGCACCCCAAACATTTGAATGAATTTATAATTTTTAAAGTGTTTCTTGAGTGTTTGGAGATTTCGGGCTCCACGGAGCTCGAGAAAAAAGAGAAAAGTATACTTTTCGTCCCTCAATTCTTGACGGAGTCTAGATTTGGTCCCTCAACTTCAAAACAGGACAACTTGCACCCTTAACTATTGAAACCGGACAAGATTCATCGCCGCTCGCAGGTTTGACCGGTTTTGGTGCCGTCCCACCCCGGATTTGACTGTGCCGACTGAAATTTATGTACTTTTTCAAGTCCGTCAAATCTTTTCAATTTTTGGTATTTTTTCAAATACATGAACTTTAAAAAAATGCGTTTTTTTAATTCATGTACTTTTTCCAAGTTCACGTACTTTTTTTACATCCGCATACTTTTTAAAAGTTCATGCAGTTATTCGAAAATCATGTATTTTTTTAAAATAGAAGTACTTTTCATATTCGCGTACATATTTTTGGAAAGAGTTCATGAATTTGAAAAGTTTATGCAAACTTGGAAAAAGTACAGGGATTTCAAACTTTTTTACGACACAACTACGTGAGTTTCAGACAAAGTTCATTGATTGAAAAAAACACGGATTTGAAAAATAATAATGCGTGAACTTTAAAAGTATGCAGATTTGAAACAAGTTTGCGAATTTTAAAAATAGTTCACGTATTTGAAAAAGGTATGTTTATTTTAAAAAAATCATGCAGCGTTGCAAAAACTACACGCATTTGAAAAGATTATGTGAATTTCAAAAAGTTCACGGATATAAAAAAAATGCATGACTTTGAGTTAGCCCCGATCGAAACCAGGGTGAGTCAGCACCAAAACCGGTCAAAACCGAGACCGGGGATGAAGCTTGTGTTGGGTTTCGTAGTAATTTCAAAATTTTCCTACGCACACGCAAGATCATGGTGATGCATAGCAACGAGAGGGGAGAGTGTTGTCTACGTATCCACGCAGACCGACTGCGGAAGCGTTGACACAACGTAGAGGAACTAGTCGTACGTCTTCACGATCCAACCGATCAAGCACCGAAACTACGGCACCTCCGAGTTCGAGAACACGTTCAGCTCGATGACGATCCCCGGACTCCGATCCAGCAAAGTGTCGGGGAAGAGTTCCGTCAGCACGACGGTGTGGTGACGATCTTGATGCACTACAGCAGCAGGGCTTCGCCTAAACTCCGCTACAGTATTATCGAGGAATATGGTGGCTGGGGGCACCGCACACGGCTAAGGAATAGATCACGTGGATCAACTTGTGTGTTCTAGGGTGCCTCTACCTCAGTATATAAAGGACCAAAGGGGGGGAGGCTGGCCGGCCACAAGGGGCGCGCCAGGAGAGTCCTACTCCCTCCGGGAGTAGGATCCCCCCCCCCCAATCCTAGTTGGAATAGGATTCCTCGGGGGGGGGGGGGGGGGGAGAAAGAGAGTGGGCCGGCCACCTCTCCTAGTCCTAATAGGACTAGGGGAAGGGGGGAGGCGCGCGGCCACCTTGGGCTGCCCCTTTCTCCTTTCCACTAAGGCCCACTAAGGCCCATATGGTTCCTGGGGGGTTCCAGTAACCTCCCGGTACTCCGGTAAAATCCCGATTTCACCCGGAACACTTCCGATATCCAAACATAGGCTTCCAATATATCAATCTTTACGTCTCGACCATTTCGAGACTCCTCGTCATGTCCGTGATCACATCCGGGACTCCGATCAACCTTCGGTACATCAAAATGCATAAACTCATAATATAACTGTCATCGTAACCTTAAGCGTGCGGACCCTACGGGTTCGAGAACAATGTAGACATTACCGAGACACGTCTCCGGTCAATAACCAATAGCGGGACCTGGATGCCCATATTGGCTCCTACATATTCTACGAAGATCTTTATCGGTCAGACCGCATAACAACATACGTTGTTCCCTTTGTCATTGGTATGTTACTTGCCCGAGATTCGATCGTCGGTATCCAATACCTAGTTCAATCTCGTTACCGGCAAGTCTCTTTACTCGTTCCGTAATACATCATCTCACAACTAACATATTAGTTGTAATGCTTGCAAGGCTTATGTGATGTGTATTACCGAGAGGGCCCAGAGATACCTCTCCGACAATCGGAGTGACAAATCCTAATCTCGAAATACGCCAACCCAACATGTACCTTTGGAGACATCTGTAGTACTCCTTTATAATCACCCAGTTACGTTGTGATGTTTGGCAGTACCCAAAGTGTTCCTCCGGTAAACGGGAGTTTCATAATCTCATAGTTATAGGAACATGTATAAGTCATGAAGAAAGCAATAGCAACATACTAAACGATCGGGTGCTAAGCTAATGGAATGGGTCATGTCAATCAGATCATTCTCTTAATGATGTGATCCCGTTAATCAAATAACAACTCATTGTTCATGGTTAGGAAACATAACCATCTTTGATTAACGAGCTAGTCAAGTAGAGGCATACTAGTGACACTTTTGTTTGTCTATGTATTCACACATGTATAATGTTTCCGGTTAATACAATTCTAGCATGAATAATAAACATTTATCATGATTATAAGGAAATAAATAATAACTTTATTATTGCCTCTAGGGCATATTTCCTTCAGTCTCCCACTTGCACTAGAGTCAATAATCTAGATCACATCACCATGTGATTAACATCGATAGTTCACATCATCATGTGATTAACACCCATAGTTCACATCGCCATGTGACCAACACCCAAAAGGGTTTACTAGATTCAGTAATCTAGTTCACATCGCTATGTGATTAACATCCAAGGAGTACTAAGGTGTGATCATGTTTTGCTTGTGAGAGAATCTTAGTCAACGGGTCTGCCACATTAAGATCCGCATGTATTTTGCAAATTTCTATGTCAACAATGCTCTGCATGGAGCTACTCTAGCTAATTGCTCCCACTTTCAATATGTATCTAGACCGAGACTTAGAGTCATCTAGATTAGTGTCAAACTTGCATCGGCGTAACCCTTTACGACGAAACTTTTTTCACTTCCATAATCGAGAAACATATCCTTATTCCACTAAGGACAATTTTGACCGCTGTCCAGTGATCTACTCCTAGATCACTATCGTACTCCCTTGCTAAATCAGTGCAGGGTATACAATAGATCTAGTATACAGCATGACATACTTTATAGAACCTATGGCCAAGGCATAGGGAATGACTTTCATTATCTTTCTATCTTCTAGCGTGGTCGGGCTTTGAGTCTTACTCAACTTCACACCTTGTAATACAGGCAAGAACTCTTTCTTTGACCGCTCTATTTTGAACTACTTCAAAAATCTTGTCAAGGTATGTACTCATTGAAAAAACTTATCAAGCGTCTTGATCTATCTTTATAGATCTTGAAGCTCAATATGTAAGCAGCTTCACTGAAGTCTTTCTTTGAAAAAACTCCTTTCAAATACTCCTTTATGCTTTACAGAATAATTCTACATTATTTCCGATCAACAATATGTCATTCACATACACTTATCAGAAATGCTGTAGTGCTCCCACTCACTTTCTTGTAAATACAGGCTTCATCGCAAGTCTGTATAAAACTATATGCTTTGATCAACTCATCAAAGCGCATATTCCAACTCCGAGATGCTTGCACCAGTCCACAGATGGATCACTGGAGTTTGCACATTTTGTTAGCACCTTTCGGATTGACAAAACCTTCTGGTTGCATCATATACAACTCTTCTTTAATAAATCCATTAAGGAATGCAGTTTTGTTTATCCATTTGCCAGATTTCATAAAATGTGGCAATTGCTAACATGATTCAAACAGACTTAAGCATAGATACGAGTGAGAAACTCTCATCGTAGTCAACACCTTGAACTTATCGAAAACCTTTTGCGACAATTCTAGCTTTGTAGATAGTAACACTACTATCAGCGTCCGTCTTCCTCTTGAAGATCCATTTATTTTCTATGGCTTGCCGATCATCGGGCAAATCCATCAAAGTCCATACTTTGTTCTCATACATGGATCATATCTCAGATTTCATGGCCTCAAACCATTTTGTGGAATCTGGGCTCATCATCGCTTCCTCATAGTTCGCAAGTTCGTCATGGTCTAGTAACATGACTTCCAGAACAGGATTACCGTACCACTCTGGTCCGGATCTCACTCTGGTTTACCTATGAGATTCGGTAGTAACTTGATCTGAAGTTACATGATCATCATCATTAGCTTCTTCACTAATTGGTGTAGTAGTCACAAGAACAGATTTCTGTGATGAACTACTTTCCAACAAGGGAGAAGGTACAATTACCTAATCATGTTTTCTATTTTCCTCCCACTCACTTCTTTCGAGAGAAACTCCTTCTCCAGAAAGTTTCCGAATTTAGCAACAAAAGTCTTGCCTTCGGATCTGTGATAGAAGGTGTATCCAATAGTTTCCTTTAGATATCCTATGAAGATACATTTCTCCGATTTGGGTTCGAGCTTATCAGGTTGAAGCTTTTTCACATAAGCATCGCAGCCCCAAACTTTCAGAAACGACAACTTTGGTTTCTTGCCAAACCACAGTTCATAAGGTGTCGTCTCAACGGATTTTGATGGTGCCCTTTTAACGTGAATGTAGCTGTCCTTAATGCATAACCCCAAAACGATAGTGGTAGATTGGTAAGAGACATCATAGATTGCACTATATCCAATAAAGTACGGTTATGACGTTCGGACACACCATTACATTGTGGTGTTCCAGGTGGCATGAGTAGTGAAACTATTTCACATTGTTTTTAACTGAAGGCCAAACTCGTAACTCAAATACTCTTCTCTACGATCAGATCCTAGAAACTTTATTTTCTTGTTACGATGATTTTCACTTCACTCTGAAATTCTTTGAACTTTTCAAATGTTTCAGACTTATGTTTTATCAAGTAGATATACTCATATCTGCTCAAATCATCTGTGAAGATCAGAAAATAATGATACTTGTCGCGAGCCTCAATATTCATCGGACCATATACATCAGTATGTATGATTTCCAACAAATCCGTTGCTCGCTCCATTGTTCCGAAGAACAGAGTCTTAGTCATCTTGCCCATGAGGCATGGTTCGCAAGCATCAACTGATTTATAATCAAGTGATTCCAAAAGCCCATCAGCATGGAGTTTCTTCATGCGCTTTACACCAATATGACCTAAAACGGCAGTGCTACAAATAAGTTGCACTATCATTATTAACTTTGCATCTTTTGGTTTCAATATTATGATTATGTGTATCACTACGATCGAGATCCAACGAACTATTTTCATTGGGTGTGTAACCATATAAGGTTTTATTCATATAAACAGAACAACAATTTATTCTCTTACTTAAATGAATAACCGTATTACAATAAACATGATCAAATCATATTCATGCTCAACGCAAACACCAAATAACACTTATTTAGGTTCAACACTAATCTCGAAATTATAGGGAGTGTGCGATGATGATCATATCAATCTTGGAACCACTTCCAACACACATCGTCACTTCACCCTTAACTAGTCTCTGTTTATTCTGCAACTCCCGTTTCGAGTTACTAATCATAGCAACTGAACTAGTATCAAATACTGAGGGTTTGCTATAAATACTAGTAAAGTACACATCAATAACATGTATATCAAATATACTTATGTTCACTTTGCCATCCTTCTTATCCGCCAATCACTTGGGGTAGTTCCGCTTCCAGTGACCAGTCCCTTTGCAGTAGAAGCACTTAGTCTCAGGCTTAGGACCAGACTTGGGCTTCTTCACTTGAGCAGCAACTTGCTTGCTGTTTTTCTTGAAGTTCCCCTTCTTCCCTCTGCCCTTTTCTTGAAACTAGTGATCTTGTCAACCATCAACACTTGATATTTTTCTTGATTTCTACCTTCGTTGATTTCAGCATCACAAAGAGCTTGGGAGTTGTTTCCGTTATCCCTTGCATATTATAGTTCATCACGAAGTTCTACTAACTTGGTGATGGTGACTAGAGAATTCTGTCAATCACTATCTTATCTGGAAGATTAACTCCCACTTGATTTAAGCGATTGTAGTACCCAGACAATCTGAGCACATGCTCACTAGTTGAGCGATTCTCCTCCATCTTTTAGCTATAGAACTTGTTGGAGACTTCATATCTCTCAAGTCGGGTATTTGCTTGAAATATTAACTTCAACTCCTGGAACATCTCATATGGTCCATGACGTTCAAAACGTCTTTGAAGTCCCGATTCTAAGCCGTTAAGCATGGTGCACTTAAACTATCAAGTAGTCATCATATTGAGCTAGCCAAACGTTCATAACGTCTGCATCTATTCCTGCAATAGGTCTGTCACCTAGCGGTGCATCAAGGACATAATTCTCCTGTGCAGCAATGAGGATAAACCTCAGATCACGGATCCAATCCGCATCATTGCTACTAACATCTTTCAACACAATTTTCTCTAGGAACATATCAAAATAAACATATGAAAGCAACAACGCGAGCTATTGATCTACAACATAGATATGCTAATACTACCAGGACTAAGTTCATGATAAATTAAAGTTCAATTAATCAAATTACTTAAGAACTCCCACTTAGATAGACATCCCTCTAATCTTCTAAGTGATTACGTGATCCAAATCAACTAAACCATAACCGATCATCACGTGAGATGGAGTAGTTTTCAATGGTGAACATCGTTATGTTGTTCATATCTACTATATGATTCACGCTCGACCTTTCGGTCTCCGTGTTCCGAGGCCATATCTGCATATGCTAGGCTCGTCATGTTTAACCTGAGTATTCTGCGTGTGCAAAAACTGGCTTGCACCCGTTGTAGATGGACGTAGAGCTTATCACACCCGATCATCACGTGGTGTCTGGGCACGACGAACTTTGGCAACGGTGCATACTCAGGGAGAACACTTCTTGATAATTTAGCGAGAGATCATCTTATAATGCTACCGTCAATCAAAGCAAGATAAGATGTATAAAAGATAAACATCACATGCAATCAATATAAGTGATATGATATGGCCATCATCATCTTGTGCTTGTGATCTCCATCTTCGAAGCACCGTCGTGATCACCATCGTCACCGGCGCGACACCTTGATCTCCATCGTAGCATCGTTGTCGTCTCGCCAATCTTATGCTTCCACGACTATCACTACCGCTTAGTAATAAAGTAAAGCATTACATCGCGATTGCATTGCATACAATAAAACGACAACCATAAGGCTCCTGTCAGTTGCCGATAACTCGGTTACAAAACATGATCATCTCATACAATAAAATTCAGCATCATGTCTTGACCATATCACATCACAACATGCCCTGCAAAAACAAGTTAGACGTCCTCTACTTTGTTGTTGCAAGTTTTACGTGGCTGCTACGGGCTTAAGCAAGAACCAATCTCACCTACGCATCAAAACCACAACGATAGTTTGTCAAATAGACTCCGTTTTAACCTTCGCAAGGACCGGGCGTAGCCACACTTGGTTCAACTAAAGTTGGAGAGACAATCGCCCGCAAGCCACCTGTGTGCAAAGCACGTTGGGGGAACCGGTCTCGCGTAAGCGTACGCGTAATGTTGGTCCGGGTCGTCTCGTCCAACAATACCGCCGAACCAAAGTATGACATGCTGGTAGGCAGTATGACTTATATCGCCCACAACTCACTTGTGTTCTACTCGTGCATATAACATCAACATAAATAACCTAGGCTCGGATGCCACTGTTGGGTTTCGTAGTAATTTCAAAATTTTCCTACGCACACGCAAGATCATGGTGATGCATAGCAACGAGAGGGGAGAGTGCTGTCTACGTACCCACGCAGACCGACTGCGGAAGCGTTGACACAACGTAGATGAAGTAGTCGTACGTCTTCACGATCCAACCGATCAAGCACCGAAACTACGGCACCTCCGAGTTCGAGCACACGTTCAGCTCGATGACGATCCCCGGACTCCGATCCAGCAAAGTGTCGGGGAAGAGTTCCGTCAGCACGACGGTGTGGTGACGATCTTGATGTACTACAGCAGCAGGGCTTCGCCTAAACTCCGCTACAGTATTATCGAGGAATATGGTGGCTGGGGGCACCGCACACGGCTAAGGAATAGATCACGTGGATCAACTTGTGTGTTCTAGGGTGCCTCTACCTCAGTATATAAAGGACCAAAGGGGGGAGGCTGGCCGGCCACAAGGGGCGCGCCAGGAGAGTCCTACTCCCTCCAGGAGTAGGATTCCCCCCCCCCCAATCCTAGTTGGAATAAGATTCCTCGGGGGGGGGGGAGAAAGAGAGGGGGGCGGCCACCTCTCCTAGTCCTAATAGGACTAGGGGAAGGGGGGAGGCGCGCGGCCACCTTGGGCTGCCCCTTTCTCCTTTCCACTAAGGCCCATATGGTTCCCGGGGGGTTCCGGTAACCTCCCGGTACTCCGGTAAAATCCCGATTTCACCCGAAACACTTCTGATATCCAAACATAGGCTTCCAATATATCAATCTTTACGTCTCGACCATTTCGAGACTCCTCGTCATGTCCATGATCACATCCGGGACTCCGAACAACCTTCGGTACATCAAAATGCATAAACTCATAATATAACTGTCATCGTAACCTTAAGCGTGCGGACCCTATGGGTTCGAGAACAATGTAGACATGACCGAGACACGTCTCCGGTCAATAACCAATAGCGGGACCTGGATGCCCATATTGGCTCCTACATATTCTACGAAGATCTTTATCGGTCAGACCGCATAACAACATACGTTGTTCCCTTTGTCATCGGTATGTTACTTGCCCGAGATTCGATCGTCGGTATCCAATACCTAGTTCAATCTCGTTACCGGCAAGTCTCTTTACTCGTTCCGTAATACATCATCTCACAACTAACATATTAGTTGTAATGCTTGCAAGGCTTATGCGATGTGTATTACCGAGAGGGCCCAGAGATACCTCTCCGACAATCGGAGTGACAAATCCTAATCTCGAAATACGCCAACCCAACATGTACCTTTGGAGACACCTGTAATACTCCTTTATAATCACCCAGTTACGTTGTGACGTTTGGCAGTACCCAAAGTGTTCCTCCGGTAAACGGGAGTTGCATAACCTCATAGTTATAGGAACATGAAGAAAGCAATAGCAACATACTAAACGATCGGGTGCTAAGCTAATGGAATGGGTCATGTCAATCAGATCATTCTCTTAATGATGTGATCCCGTTAATCAAATAACAACTCATTGTTCATGGTTAGGAAACATAACCATCTTTGATTAACGAGCTAGTCAAGTAGAGGCATACTAGTGACACTTTTGTTTGTCTATGTATTCACACATGTATAATGTTTCCGGTTAATACAATTCTAGCATGAATAATAAACATTTATCATGATTATAAGGAAATAAATAATAACTTTATTATTGCCTCTAGGGCATATTTCCTTCAGCTTGTCCGGTTTCGGTAGTAGGAGGGTGCAAGTTGTCTGGTTTTGGAGTTGAGGGACCAAATCTAGACTTCACCAAGAGTTGAAGGACGAAAAGTATACTTTTCTCAAAAAAAAATCAACTCTCATCTTAAAATAATATATGGAGCCGAGCGTAAAGCTGTTTGAAACTTTTGAAAAAGTTGAGTATTTAAAAATTTCGGTCTCCATGGAGTTCTAGAGTAAAAAAAAAATCCAATCTGTCTTATGACGGAAATTGCAAAATGAGATCGAGCTCCATGGAGCCCTTTATTTGGAAAGTTCAAAATTCAAGTATTTATGTTTCAAAAAATTCTGAAAACAAGTACCCACATACATACAGATGTATACTACTTGTCTACAAAGTTTGATGGCCAAATGTTTTTTTATGTGAGCTACAAAAAACGACAAAATCACGTATTTGTAGCATACATGTATTATTCGGTATAAAAGTATATGGTTTTGTTTTATTTGTACAGCTCATATCAAAATGTATTTCGTGATGAAATTTCATACGCATCTCCTATACATCTAGAAGTACTTGTATATATTTTTAGATTTTTTTGACCTTAAAAATGATTTTTCAGATTTTGAAAATTTCAGGCTTCATGGAGTCCGAGAGCAAAAATAAAAAAGAACTCTCCTCTTATAAAGGTCTTTACTACTCCCTCCAATCAATATTGTCGTTGAATCGGTGTATCTATACATGTTTTAGTAATAGATACATCCAATTTAGCGACGATTAATACGGACAAGAGGAAGTATACATGGCTTCGCTTAAAAAAGCAATCAAGATCACCAGGTTCGCCGGACGCCAGAAAACAATGTGTCTAACGGCAATTTTTTTGAAAAATGACATGCGATGGGATGTTGCCCGAAGGCGCGCCCAGGACCCAGCAGCGCCTGCAAGCAGCCTTGTATTCATATTGATCAGCTCTGTGCGCCCAGCTCCCTGTAGCGCATGCATGAGCAGCTTTTGTTTATCCCTCCATCAGCTCTGCGCGCCGTCATGTCTGACGAGAACCAGTTTGCTGAGCCGCGGGTTTTCCGCCGAACGTCCGGCGCTCCGGCGTGTAGTCACCTTCAAGTCCATGCGATGTGACAAGAAGAAACTCATTGCAACCACCGAAAAAGCACTGCAGAGGCGAGAGCAGCGTTGCAGCGCCCGAGCACCAGTGCTCTCTATATTTGACTTTTTCAAATTCGTATTTTTGAAGTTTCAAAAAAATGTAAAATTATTTCCCGGGATGCATATACACATTCCGAATACCCGTTGCAAGTTTCGGTACAAATCTCGTTTTGTTTTGGACTATAGAAAAAAACAAATTTCTGACAGTATATAGGAGAAAAAAGATGCCATTTCTGTCAGAAATTTCTCTTTTTTGTATTTCCCAAAATACAAAGTATTTCTTCTCTAGATTTCTACCAGTCCTTAGGAATATGTGTACGTATTCACATATTTGTTTTCAGATTTTTTTGAGCATCGAAAGTGTGTTTTTTTAAAAATTCAAATATCAAGAGCAGTGGAGCTCGGCCTCTGCAGCCACTTTTCGTGCAGAGGCCGGTCTGTAGGCCGCTCTTAATCCACTCCGCCGAACAAGCACGGGGATGTGTGCTGCCGGATGTATTACAATATGCAGACCTGCCTGAAAAGGCCGTATATTGCTGTATTGCGTAGGCCTCATGCCGTACATGCATGAACAAGTGGGCTGGCGACAGGCACGTGCCACTGTCGGGGCTTCATTGTTTTCCGCAGAACGACACATGTATGTGTTTGTGTTTAATCTTTGGATACACTCGAGACGTTGGATTTAGGCGAGCTTTGTTAAGGAGGCATATTAAAAAAGCGGAACAGTTATCTAATTATTTGTTTAGAAAACAGTAGCTAATTGCGGACTAGTTAGAGGATTAGTTTGTAGAAACAGAGGAATCCGCGATGAAAGTGTGTTATTAGCACCCAAAGGCACAACATTTTTTAAGAAAAGAGGCACAACTAGCTAATTATTTTTTCAAAAAACAGCATCTAATTGCACACTAGTTTGAGAATTAGTTTTATAAAAAAGATAAATCACCGATGAACGTGTGTTATTAGCACCCGAATGGCGGCACAACTTCTTGTTAGAGAAATTTCAAGGTGGTCCAAAGCAATATAGACCGTTAAATTTTAATTATCTAATGGCTGATATAACTATTGCCCACTCCGTTTTTATTTACTCTGTATATTAGATTTGTCTAAAGTCAAAATTTATAAACATTCAACAAGTTTGTAGAAAAATATAATAACGTATACACCACCAAATAAATACCACTGGATTCGTAATTGAATGTATTTTCACATCATATAAATTTAGTATTGTAAATGTTCTTCGGTTTTCTACAAACTTGGTCAAACTTTATAAAGTTTGACTTTAGTCAAAGATAATATGCGGAGTAAAAAAAATCGGGGAGTACCTCTTAGCAGGTAACACGAGGTAATATTCCATTAATGATGGCGTGGGGGTTAGTATGGACATTGTTGCGGTATAATTAAGAAAATAAACTATTATAATTTCTTCCTTTCCTTTTAAGCCATGAGTATATAAGAAAATAAAATAATCAGAGTTAATTAATTCCAGATTTTGTTTCCAAGTTTTTTTGCTTAACGTACGCTATCATCATGTCTGACAAACGAAATAAGAAGTTTGTCATGTTCTGTCATATATGTCTATGCTTGTTTTATTTTGTCAGTTGGGAGCTAAACACATAGAATTTGGTTTTAGAAAACACCTAAAATGAATGACAAAATCATAGCAAAAAGCAGTCAAAATACCATCATAATTTTTTTGTAACAAAGCAACCATGTGTACCAGTGTTCCTGCACATTTTTTTGAGGGGTAACACATTTTTTTGTGTTAGAGAAGATAATGCATAACAGAGAATGTTTTGCATATTTCTCACACAAGAAAAAGTCATATAGGTTCCTAGCATGGCTTGTGTACATTTATTTTCCTTATTGGCTCTCTTAGAATGATGCGAGTACACTTAAACGATGATTATTATGTTGCAATCTAGATGAATTATAATAATTTCTTTGTAGTGTGTATATAATTTTTTAGGATCACATGGATATGTATCATATTTTACAACGCGAGAATTATTCATCTTCATATGGTAGATACAACACATACGTACGGGGTTCAGATGTGAACTTTTGTTATATTGGAAAGAGATGTTGGAAATAATTTAAACATTCGTTTGTGACAAGTTTTTGCCATATTATAATTTTCTGTGTGGTCAAATATATCCTTGATGAATGGACAAATGAAATATTTCTCTTGCCTATTAAGGGGCAAGAGGGACCATCTTAAGAGAGCTCTTTAAAAAAAACGCATGCGTTAGTTGATTGTTTGCTAAACAAATAGTAGCTAATTGCACACTAATTTGAAGATTAGTTTATATAAAAAGAGACAAATGCTCGGACGGTACATACACAGAAGATAGCCGAATAGAAAATTGATACTTTTTGAAGTTGGCTGTTCGTTGGGCCAGTGCAACACTTATTGCTGTTGCAACTTTGGCAGACGGGGCAGACTTATCCTGTATGGTGGCACTATTTGTATAAATGTATATTGGGCCGTATACCTCCGAAACGCTGACAGGAATGAATCGCAAAGCCCTTTCCCACGAAGGGGATACCGAGCTACCTGACGCTCGGCCTCTGCAACGCCGCTCTCTTGCAACCACCGATGTCCCACAGCGGCCAATTCACTTTAGTCGTGCCGTCCTATATCGTTTGGTAAGAGCAACTTCAATGGAGCGATCCATCTCGTCCGCCAGCGTTCGTTTGGATCAGCGCGGACAAAAGTGGCGGCCCAACGCGCCGATCCAAACGGACACGCGTCTGTTTTTCGTTCGCGGGCGACCCATTCTAGGCTCAATTTTGAGCCGGATTTGCGTCGGCGCGGACACGGGAAGGGCGCGCGCGCGCCTACTTCTCTCCCCGGGCCCGCCTGTCAGTGGCAGCCACCACCATTTCCCTCTATTTTTTCCCAAAAACGCTCCCGCCCGCGCGCGCCCCCGCCCCCAACTAGTCATGGAGGACGCCATCGACCTCGACCTTGACGCCGCCGCCGGCCTCGCCTCCCTTGCCTCGTCCGGCGCCGTCGCCCTCTCCGGGAAAGGCAAGCCTCGTGCCCCGCGCAAGACCGTCGCGGCGACCAAGCCGAAGAAGGCGCTGACGCCCGAACAGCGGGCAAGGGAGTCGGCCAAGAGGAAGGACCGGAGGCACGCCGCGGACGCGAGGGATGAGGCCGCTGCGCAGGCCGCCGCCGCCGCCGCACAGCAGGAGTTCACCAACGCCCGCGTCGCCGCGGCAACGAGGGAGGCGCTCTACATGCTTGGGGTAAACCCTAGCCAGCACAACCTCGTCCAAGCCGCCGTCACGGCGGCCAGCACCGGCTCGTCGGCGTTTCCTCGGATGGTGATGCCCGACTCACCCCGCGCATCGGCTTGCGACCCGGTCCCCGACTTCCACATCTACCCGCAGGCCTCCCACCTCTCCGGGGAGTGCTCACACGACGTGAGATGGTCGCGCCTTCCACGCCCACGCCCGCGCCCATCGACCTCAACGCCACCCCGGTGCTCGGTGGCTCGTCGTCCGGCGGCACGAGGAAACGCGCGTGACGGACGCCGGCCGGCGGTCTCCCGGACGCCCGTAACCTGTTCGAGGAAATGCCATCCGCCATCGACGAGGACTACATGCAACACCTCATCTTCGAGGGTGGTGCGCCGGGCGCTGGCTATGATCCCGAGGAGACGCAAAGCCTGGACGGCCGCGGGCGTTCACGCCGGCCGCTGGCTATGATCCCGATCAGGCGGCCTTCATGCGTGATCAGGTCGGCATCGACCTGGACGGTATCCCCCTCGACCACGAGTTCCCGGACGACTATGGGCTAGAGGAAGAGGACGAGTGGGACATCGAAGTGGAGCCTTTGTTCGAGGACGAGCTCGCTAACCAAACCATCGGTCCTAAGCCGAAGCGCAAGAGCAAGCGCACGAAGGCGTACACAGCTGCCGAGGACAAGCTTCTTTGCGAGTTTTGCGAGACATTGGACAAGACCCAAAGACGGGCGCCGAGCAAAAGCATTCAACCTTTTGGACTCGTGTGCATCGCGAGTTTCATGAGCGCAAGAAGTTTCCACCTACCAATTTGTGAGCACGCGCGGGTGGGTCTCCATTTCCAAGCGGTGGAGGGTGATCCAACAAGAGTGCAACAAGTTTTGCGCCACCCTTGAGAGCATCAAGGCCCGCCCCGTGAGCGGCATCGGCATGCAAGACATCGTATTATAGCAAGCAAGCCGCCCTCTTTTGTGCCATCAAGATCATCCTTTTACGTCTTCATTTTGCTATCACTTGCCCATATGCTTGCATGGAAACAGTTTATAGGCATTTCAAGCTTTGGAGGCATTCAAGGTTCAACACAATGGCAAGTGCTTCAACCTCTCCCATTCCAATCGGGTCATCAAGGACGAAGAGAAGTTCAAGGCACAATATGTCGCGCTCAAGGCACATGGGGGGAAGGGCGCCGTGGAGGATGTTGAGGAGGGCGAGCCGGCACGGCCGCGGGGGAAGACCAACTCCAAGAAGGAGGACAAGCGAGGTGCGACCACCAACGCCTTGATCGCAAGCATGGACGGCATGATGTGTTGGGGAACGTTGCAGAAAACAAAAATTTTCCTACTCGTTTCACCAAGATCATCTAGGAGTTCATCTAGCAACGAGTCATCGGATGCATCTACATACCTTTGTAGATGGCGCACGGAAGCGTTCAAAAGAACGGTGATGATGTAGTCGTACTCGACGTGATCCAAATCACCGATGACCAGCGCCGAACGGACGGCACCTCCGCGTTCAACACACGTACGGGACGGGAGACGTCTCCTCCTTCTTGATCCAGCAAGGGGGAAGGAGAGGTTGATGAAGATCCAGCAGCACGACGGCGTGGTGGTGGATGCAGGGCGTCACAGAAGCAGGGCTTCGCCAAGACTACAAGGGAGAGACGTAACGGGGAGAGATGGAGGCGCCAGGGGCTGGTCTGAAATCCCTCCTCTCCCCCCCACTATATATAGGGGTGCCATGGGGGGGCGCCGGCCCTAGTAGATGAGATCTACTAGGGGGGGCGGCGGCCAAGGGGAGGATTCCCTCCCCCCAAGGCACCTAGGGGTGCCTTCCACCACATCGACTCTTCCATGGTGGAACCCTAGGCGCATGGGCCTATAGGGGCTGGCGCCCCAGCCCACTACGGGCTGGGTTCCATCCTATTTCAGCCCATGGGGCCCTCCGGGATAGGTGGTCCCACCCGGTGGACCCCCGGGACCCTTCCGGTGGTCCTGGTACAATACCGATAACCCCGAAACTTGTCCCGATGCCCGAAACAGCACTTCCTATATATAATTCTTTACCTCCGGACCATTCCGGAACTCCTCGTGACGTCCGGGATCTCATCCGGGACTCCGAACAACATTCGGGTTTCTGCATATACATATCTTCACAACCCTAGCGTTACCGAACCTTAAGTGTGTAGACC
This sequence comes from Triticum urartu, assembly GCF_056163025.1. Lineage (NCBI taxonomy): Eukaryota > Viridiplantae > Streptophyta > Magnoliopsida > Poales > Poaceae > Triticum > Triticum urartu. The sequence goes on along the minus strand of NC_141875.1, from coordinate 719,917,063 downwards.
CTACGGGTTCGGGAGACAAGCAGACATGACCGAGACGACTCTCCGATCAATAACCAACAGCGGGATCTGGATACCCATGTTGGCTCCCACATGATCCACGATGATTTCATCAGATGAACCACGATGTCGAGGATTCAATCAACCCCGTATGCAATTCCCTTTGTCAATCGATATGTTACTTGCCCGAGATTCGATCGTCGGTATCCCAATACCTCGTTCAATCTCGTTACCGGCAAGTAACTTTACTCGTACCATAATGCATGATCCCGTGACCAGACACTTGGTCACTTTGAGCTCATTATGATGATGCATTACCGAGTGGGCCCAGTGATACCTCTCCGTCATACGGAGTGACAAATCCCAGTCTTGATCCGTGTCAACCCAACAGACACTTTCGGAGATACCCGTAGTCTACCTTTATAGTCACCCAGTTACGTTGTGACGTTTGGCATACCCAAAGTACTCCTACGGTATCCGGGAGTTACACGATCTCATGGTCTAAGGAAAAGATACTTTGACATTGGAAAACTCTAGCAAACGAACTATACGATCTTGTGCTATGTTTAGGATTGGGTCTTGTCCATCACATCATTCTCCTAATGATGTGATCTCGTTATCAATGACATCCAATGTCCATAGTCAGGAAACCATGACTATCTGTTGACCAACGAGCTAGTCAACTAGAGGCTTACTAGGGACATGTTGGTGTCTGTTATTCACACATGTATTACGATTTCCGGATAACACAATTATAGCATGAATAAAGACAATTATCATGAATAAGGAAATATAATAATAATGCTTTTATTATTGCCTCTAGGGCATATTTCCAACAGTCTCCCACTTGCACTAGAGTCAATAATCTAGTTACATTGTGATGAATCAAACACCCATGGAATTCTGGTGTTGATCATGTTTTGCTCTAGGGAGAGGTTTAGTCAACGGATCTGCTATATTCAGGTCCGTATGTACTTTACAAATCTCTATGTCTCCATCTTGAACATTTTCACGAATGGAGTTGAAGCGGCGCTTGATGTGCCTTGTCTTCTTGTGAAACCTGGGCTCCTTGGCAAGAGCAATAGCTCTAGTGTTGTCACAGAAGAGCTTGATCGGTCCCGATGCATTGGGTATGACTCCTAGGTCGGTGATGAACTCCTTCACCCATATTGCTTCATGTGCTGCCTCCGAGGCTGCCATGTACTCCGCTTCACATGTAGATCCCGCCACGACGCTTTGCTTGCAACTGCACCAGCTTACTGCCCCACCATTCAAAATATACACGTATCCAGTTTGTGACTTAGAGTCATCCAGATCTGTGTCGAAGCTAGCGTCGACGTAACCCTTTACGACGAGCTCTTCGTCACCTCCATAAACGAGAAACATTTCCTTAGTCCTTTTCAGGTACTTTAGGATATTCTTGACCGCTGTCCAGTGTTCCTTGCCGGGATTACTTTGGTATCTGCCTACCAAACTTACGGCAAGGTTTACATCAGGTCTGGTACACAGCATGGCATACATAATAGAACCTATGGCTGAGGCATAGGGGATGACACTCATCTCTTCTATTTCTTCTGCCGTGGTCGGACATTGAGCTGAGCTCAATTTCATACCTTGCAACACAGGCAAGAACCCCTTCTTAGACTGATCCATATTGAACTTCTTCAATATCTTATCAAGGTATGTGCTTTGTGAAAGACCTATGAGGCGTCTCGATCTATCTCTATAGATTTTGATGCCTAATATATAAGCAGCTTCTCCAAGGTCCTTCATTGAAAAACTCTTATTCAAGTAGGCCTTGATGCTGTCCAAAAGTTCTATATCATTTCCCATCAAAAGTATGTCATCTACATATAGTATGAGAAATGCTACAGAGCTCCCACCCACTTTCTTGTAAACGCAGGCTTCTCCATAAGTCTGCGTGAACCCAAACGCTTTGATCATCTCATCAAAGCGAATGTTCCAACTCCGAGATGCTTGCACCAGCCCATAAATCGAGCGTTGGAGCTTGCACACCTTGTCAGCATTCTTAGGATCGACAAAACCTTCCGGCTGCATCATATACAATTCTTCCTTAAGGAAACCATTAAGGAATGCCGTTTTGACATCCATTTGCCATATTTCATAATCGTAGAATGCGGCAATTGCTAACATGATTCGGACGGACTTTAGCTTCGCTACTGGTGAGAAAGTCTCATCGTAGTCAACCCCTTGAACTTGTCGATAACCCTTAGCGACAAGTCGATCTTTATAGATGGTCACATTACCATCTGCGTCTGTCTTCTTCTTAAAGATCCATTTATTCTCTATGGCTCGCCGTTCAACGGGCAAGTCAGTCAAAGTCCATACTTCGTTTTCATACATGGATCCTATCTCGGATTTCATGGCTTCTAGCCATTTGTCGGAATCCGGGCCCGCCATCGCTTCTTCATAGTTCGAAGGTTCACCGTTGTCTAACAACATGATTTCCAAGACAGGGTTGCCGTACCACTCTGGTGCGGAACGTGTCCTTGTGGACCTTTGAATTTTAGTAGGAGCTTGATCAGAAGTATCTTGATCATTATCATTAACTTCCTCTCCAGTCGGTGCAGGCACCTCAGGAACATTTTCTTGAGTTGCGCCATTTTCCGGTTCAAGAGGTAATACTTCATGAAACTCCACTTTCCTCCCACTTACTTCTTTCGAGAGAAACTCTTTCTCTAGAAAGGACCCATTCTTGGCAACAAAGATCTTGCCTTCGGATCTGAGGTAGAAGGTGTACCCAACAGTTTCTTTTGGGTATCCTATGAAGACGCATTTTTCCGATTTGGGTTCGAGCTTTTCAGGTTGAAGTTTCTTGACATAAGCATCGCATCCCCAAACTTTCAGAAACGACAACTTAAGTTTCTTACCAAACCATAATTCAAACGGTGTCGTCTCAACGGATTTCGACGGAGCCCTATTTAAAGTGAATGCGGCAGTCTCTAAAGCATAGCCCCAAAAAGATAGCGGTAAATCAGTAAGAGACATCATAGACCGCACCATATCCAATAGAGTGCGATTACGACGTTCGGACACACCGTTACGCTGAGGCGTTCCAGGCGGCGTGAGTTGTGAAACTATTCCACATTTTCTTAAGTGTGTGCCAAACTCGTGACTCAAGTATTCTCCTCCACGATCTGATCGTAGAAACTTGATCTTCCTGTCACGTTGATTTTCAACCTCACTCTGAAATTCCTTGAACTTTTCAAAGGTTTCAGACTTGTGTTTCATTAAGTAGATATACCCATATCTACTTAAATCATCAGTGAGCGTGAGAACATAACGATAGCCACCGCGAGCCTCAACACTCATTGGACCGCACACATCAGTATGTATGATTTCCAATAAGTCGGTTGCTCGCTCCATTGTTCCTGAGAACGGAGTCTTGGTCATCTTACCCATGAGGCATGGTTCGCATGTGTCAAATGATTCATAATCAAGAGACTCTAAAAGTCCATCTGCATGGAGCTTCTTCATGCGTTTGACACCTATGTGACCAAGGCGGCAGTGCCACAAGTATGTGGTACTATCATTATCAACTCTACTCCTTTTGGTACTCACACTATGAATATGTGTAGCAATACGCTCGAGATTCATTAAGAATTAACCATTCACCATAGGAGCATGACCATAAAACATATCTCTCATATAAATGGAACAACCATTATTCTCAGATTTAAATGAGTAGCCATCTCGAATTAAACGAGATCCCGATACAATGTTCATGCTCAAAGCTGGCACTAAATAACAGTTATTGAGGTTTAAAACTAATCCCGTAGGTAAATGTAGAGGCAGCGTGCCGACGGCGATCACATCAACCTTGGAACCATTCCCGACGCGCATCGTCACCTCGTCCTTCGCCAGTCTCCGTTTATTCCGCAGCTCCTGCTGTGAGTTACAAATATGAGCAACGGCACCGGTATCAAATACCCAGGAGTTACTACGAGTACTGGTAAGGTACACATCAATTACATGTATATTAAATATACCTTTGGTGTTGCCGGCCTTCTTATCCGCTAAGTATTTAGGGCAGTTCCGCTTCCAGTGACCCTTCCCTTTGCAATAAAAACACTCAGTCTCGGGCTTGGGTCCATTCTTTGGCTTCTTCCCGACAGCTTTCTTGCCGGGCGCGGCAACCTCCTTGCCGTCCATCTTGAAGTTCTTTTTACCCTTGCCTTTCTTGAACTTAGTGGTTTTATTGACCATCAACACTTGATGTTCCTTCTTGACTTCTACCTCCGCTGATTTCAGCATAGAGAACAACTCAGGAATGGTCTTTTGCATCCCCTGCATGTTGAAGTTCATCACAAAGCTCTTGTAGCTTGGTGGAAGCGACTGGAGGATTCTGTCAATGACCGCATCATCCGGGAGATTAACTCCCAGCTGAGACAAGCGGTTATGTAACCCAGACATAGTGAGTATGTGCTCACTGACAGAACTATTTTCCTCCATCTTACAGCTGAAGAACTTATCGGAGACTTCATATCTCTCGATCCGGGCATGAGCTTGAAAAACCATTTTCAGCTCTTCGAACATCTCGTATGCTCCATGTCTCTCAAAACGTTTTTGGAGCCCCGGCTCTAAGCTGTAAAGCATGCCGCACTGAACAAGGGAGTAGTCGTCAACACGTGTTTGCCAAGCGTTCATAACGTCTTGGTTCTGTGGGACGGGAGCTTCACCTAGCGGTGCTTGTAGGACATAATCTTTCTTGGCAGCTATGAGGATGATCCTCAGGTTCCGGACCCAGTCCGTATAGTTGCTGCCATCGTCTTTCAGCTTGGTTTTCTCTAGGAACACGTTGAAGTTGAGGACTACGTTGGCCATTTGATCTACAAGACATATTGCAAAGATTTTAGACTAAGTTCATGATAATTAAGTTCATCTAATCAAATTATTAATGAACTCCCACTTAGATTAGACATCTCTCTAGTCATCTAAGTATTACATGATCCGAGTCAACTAGGCCGTGTCCGATCATCACGTGAGACGGACTAGCCAACGTCGGTGAACATCTTCATGTTGATCGTATCTTCTATACGACTCATGCTCGACCTTTCGGTCTACTGTGTTCCGAGGCCATGTCTATACACATGCTAGGCTCGTCAAGTTAACCCTAAGTGTTTTGCATGTGTAAAACTGTCTTACACCCGTTGTATGTGAACGTAAGGATCCATCACACCCGATCATCACGGCGTGCTTAGAAACGACGAACTTTAGCAACGGTGCACAGTTAGGGGAGAACACTTCTTGATATTGTTATGAGGGATCATCTTATTTACTACCGTCGTTCTAAGTAAACAAGATGCAAAAACATGATAAACATCACATGCAATCAAATAAAAAACGTGACATGATATGGCCAACATCACATAGCTCCTTTGATCTCCATCTTGGGGCTCCATGATCATCTTGTCACCGGCTTGACACCATGATCTCCATCATCATGATCTCCATCATCATGATCTCCATCATCGTGTCTCCATGAAGTTGCTCGCCAACTATTACTTCTACTACTATGGCTAACGCATTTAGCAATAAAGTAAAGTAATTTACATGGCGTCTCTCGATGACACGCAGGTCATATAAAAGAATAAAGACAACTCCTATGGCTCCTGCCGGTTGTCATACTCATCGACATGCAAGTCGTGATTCCTATTACAATAGCATGAACATCTCATACATCACATATAGATCATTCATCATTCATCACAACTTTGGCCATATCGTATCACAAACCACTTGCTGCAAAAACAAGTTAGACGTCCTCTAATTGTTGTTGCAAGTTTTACGTGGCTGAATTAGGGTTCTAGCAAGAATGTCTTCTTACCTACGTTAAAGCCACAACGTGATTTGTCAACTTCTATTTACCCTTCATAAGGACCCTGTTCATCGAATCCGCTCCAACTAAAGTGGGAGAGACAGACACCCGCCAGCCACCTTATGCAACTAGTGCATGTTAGTCGGTGGAACCGGTCTCACGTAAGCGTACGTGTAAGGTTGGTCCGGGCCGCTTCATCCCACAATACCGCTGAAGCAAGAAAAGACTAGTAACGGCAAGAAAGTTGACAAATCTACGCCCACAACTAATTGTGTTCTATTCGCGCAAGAAGAACTACGCATAGACCTAGCTCATGATGCCACTGTTGTGGAACGTTGCAGAAAACAAAAAATTTCCTACTCGTTTCACCAAGATCATCTAGGAGTTTATCTAGCAACGAGTCATCGGGTGCATCTACATACCTTTGTAGATGGCGCACGGAAGCGTTCAAAAGAACGGTGATGATGTAGTCGTACTCGACGTGATCCAAATCACCGATGACGTGATCCAAAGGAGGAGGCTTGATCTTGACGCTGAGAAGTAAGCCAAGATGTTCGATCTCGAGGCGGAGAAGCAAGCCAAGATGCTAGAGATCGAGGCCACCAACGCCAAGACAAAGGAGAAAGAAGTGGCTCTTGCAAGCATGATGACCAGGGTGGAGATCATGAAGGTGGATCTCAACGCCTTGTCGCCAAGGAAGAGGCTGTGGTTCGAGAAGATGCAGGCCGACATGCTCAAGTTCGACGACGAGTGATCTATGGCGTAGACGGGCCATCTTTTTTGTACGCCGGTAGGTGTGCCGGCATGACCATGGGAGCCGCGATAGCGTGGTCAAACTCAAGTCCCACCATTTTTTGTGTGCTGTCATGTGTGTCGGCCGGCTGGCAAGTGCGCCAACATGAACTGTGGTGTTTTCTGAAGCCGACATTCTATGCCGGCGCTGGCATGGTGCCGGCATGAGACATGGGCGCTGGCATGATCGGCCGCGTGCCTTTTTTATTTAAAAGTTGAATGCGGACATGAAATGGGTCAGTGCGTTTGGCGCATTGCCGACCCAAATGCAAAACTGGACGGACGGCTGGCGGGCTGCCGACCCAAACGGACAAAAAGCGGACAAATGCGTCGTCCGTTTGGGTCGCCCCATTGGAGTTGCTCTAATCACCTAGACCAACTCCATCACACGACCCCATCCTGTCTGCGCGCGTCCGTTTGTCATAAAACGGACGAACCAACACTAGTAGAAAAAGGGTCAAATGTGAAGCACATTAGTGCCGGTTTGAATTTGAGCCGGCACTAATGTGTACATTAGTGCCGGTTCCAACGGCTAGCCGAGCCGCTGTCATTAGTACCGCTTCGTGGCGAACCTTTAGCACCGGTTCGTGCCACGACCGGTACTAAAGTGAGTGGTGGCAGGATGTTGTCAGTCCGGGGCCCCTCCAGCACCTTTAGTACCGGGTCGTATCACGAACCGGTACTAAAGGTCGTCCTACGTAGACCCTTCGTCCACCCGAGTTCTCTCTGTTCTTCCCCTTTCCCCTCTCCTCTCTGTTCTTTTCCCTCTTCCTCTCAAGCTCATCACACATTTTGCCCAAGATTTGAAGGCCCCCATCCATTCAAATGATCACAAAGGTTAGCAACTCTTTCCTTTCATCTCTCATTGCTAGATTAGCTCGTGCAATGCTTTATATAGTGATTGATTTTTGAGTTTAGTAATTTGGGAGGAATTATATATATGTGCTAGTATTTGATTTATATGCAATTTGAGGTCAAAAATAACACTTAGTTTTGCATATGTAGGTGTGGTTTACTTAGTACCTTCTAAATCTCCATCGTAACCACCGTCGATCGCTCGCAACGTCCCGTCGCCAGCACCACCTTGTGGTGAGCCTCTTGTTCATGAAGTTTTATATAAAAAAATGATGTTTGTGTGATTTGGATATATATAGTTACTCGTATAATTATCTTACCCATACGTTGTTTGTTATGCATAGTGCCATGGTTTTGATATCCGTCCCCGTCGGCCCTCGTCCGGGTTATGATTCTGATGTGGTATATTCTCTTTTAAAACTATTCATTGCATTTCGTGTTTATGACAAATTATGCCCATCAAGTTGACATAGATATTTGTATGTAGGAGGTAGTTGAACCCGAAATTCCAACCGACCCTATTGTCGAGAGGTTAAATTTAGTTGAAAGAGAAAATGAGGATTTGAAGGAAAAAATTGAAAAGAATTGAGGGGGAGAAGATGGAATTGGAGTTGCATGTTGCCGATGTCGTCGATGATCACAAGATTAAGATGGAGAAAATGTGCTTGAAGATTAGAAAGATTAGAAAATATGCCATTCATAGTAAGGCTTGGTATCATTATGTTGTTGGATCAATTGTTACCTTAGTTGCGATCTTGATCGCATTTGTTGTTGCATTTAAATTCTTTAGATAGAGAGTTATTTGTTTGCTGCATTGATGTGCTGTATGCTCTTTATGTATGAACTTTATGTATTGTATTAATTTGATGTTTTCGGTGCTGTGTATTGAAGATGAGCCGGCAATGGATGTACGATGACCGATTCTCTCCCGAGTTCATTAATGGCATGCGTACTTTCTGCTTGCGGCTGAGGCAAACAAGCGAGCGGATGGTTTTATGCATTGTCCATGTGCTGGCTGTAAGAATGGGCGCAATTACACTACGTCAAGAACCATTCACGTCCACCTGTTTGAGTCCGGTTTCATGCCCCACTATAATGTTTGCACCAAGCATGGAGAAAGAGGGGTTATGATGGAAGACAATGAAGAAGAATAGGACGACGACAGCTATCCTGGCCATGGGTTCCCTGAATACGATGATACAACAATGAGGGAAGAAGCTGAGCCGGTAATGCGGGAAGAAGCTGAGCCGTCAATGCGGGAAGAAGCTGAAGAAGAGGCATCGGATGAGCCCGTTGATGATCTAGGTCGGGCCATTGCCGATGCAAAGAGAAACTGTGCAAGTGATTTGGAGAAGAAGAAGTTGCAGCACATGTTAGAGGATCACAAAAAATTGTTGTACCCGAATTGCGAAGGTGACAAGAAAAAGCTGGGCACCACACTGGAATTGCTGCAATGGAAGGCAGAGAATGGTGTATCTGACAAGGGATTTGGAAAGTTGCTGGTAATGATAAAGGATATGCTTCCAAAGGACAACGAATTGCCCGAGAGTACGTACCAAGCAAAGAAGGCTGTCTGCCCTCTAGGGTTAGAGGTGCAGAAGATACATGCATGCCCTAATGATTGCATCCTCTACCGCGGTGAGTACGAGGATTTGAACGCTTGCCCGGTATGTGGTGCATTGCGCTATAAGATCAGCCGCGACGACCCTGGTGATGTCGAGGGCGAGCGCCCAGGAAGAAGATTCCTGCCAAGGTGATGTGGTATGCTCCTATAATACCATGGTTGAAACGTTTGTTCCAAAACAAAGAGCATGCCAAGGCGATGCGATGGCACAGAGAAGACCGTAAGAAAGACGGAAAGTCGAGAGTACCCGCTGACGGGTCGCAGTGGAGAAAAATCGAAAGGAAGTACGGGAAGGAGTTTGCAGATGACGCAAGGAACGTATGGTTTGTTCTAAGCGCAGATGGCATTAATCCTTTTGGGGAGCAGAGCAGCAACCATAGCACCTGGCCTGTGACTCTATGTTTGTATAACCTTCCTCCTTGGTTGTGCATGAAGCGGAAGTTCATTATGATGCCAGTGCTCATCCAAGGCCCTAAGCAACCCGGCAACGACATTGATGTGTACCTAAGGCCATTAGTTGAAGAACTCTTACAACTGTGGAATGGAACAGGTGTACGTGCGTGGGATGAGCACATGGGGGAAGAATTTGACCTAAAGGCGTTGCTGTTCGTGACCATCAATGATTGGCCTGCTCTCAGTAACCTTTCAGGACAGACAAACAAGGGATACCGCGCATGCACACACTGTTTGGACGATACCGACAGTATATATTTGGCTAATTGTAAGAAGAATGTGTACCTAGGACATCGTCGATTTCTTCCGAGCAGGCATCCCGTAAGAAAGAAAGGCAAGCATTTCAAAGGTGAGGCGGATCACCAGACGAAGCCTTGCCACCGTACTGGTGCTGATGTACATGATATGGTCAAGGATTTGAAGGTGGTCTTTGGAAAGGGTCCTGGTGGACAACCTGTTCTGAATGACGCTGACGGACGCGCACCCATGTGGAAGAAGAAATCTATATTTTTGGACCTGCCCTATTGGAAAGACCTAGAGGTCCGCTCCGCAATCGACGTGATGCACGTGACGAAGAATCTTTGTGTGACCCTGCTTGGCTTCTTGGGCGTGTATGGGAAGACAAAAGATACACCTGAGGCACGGGAGGACCAGCAACGTATGCACGGAAAAGACGGCATACATCAGGGTCATGCAAGCTACGCTCTTACCAAAGAAGAGAAGGAAATCTTCTTTGAATGCCTGCTTAGTATTAAGGTACCGTCTGGCTTCTCGTCGAATATAAAGGGAATAATAAACATGGCAAATAAAAAGTTCCAGAATCTAAAGCCTCATGACTGCCACGTGATTATGACACAACTGCTTCCGGTTGCATTGAGGGGGCTTCTACCGGAAAACGTTCGATTAGCCATTGTGAAGCTATGTGCATTTCTCAATGCAATCTCTCAGAAGGTAATCGATCCAGAAATCATACCAAGGTTAGAGAATGATTTGTTACAATGTCTTGTCAGTTTCGAGTTGGTGTTCCCACCATCCTTCTTCAACATCATGACGCACGTCCTAGTTCACCTATGCGAAGAGATTAATGTTTTGGGTCCTGTATTTCTACACAATATGTTCCCCTTTGAGAGGTTCATGGGAGTCTTAAAGAAATATGTTCATAACTGTGCTAGGCCAGAAGGAAGCATCTCCAAGGGCCATGAAAATGAGGAGGTCATTGAGTTTTGTATTGACTTTATTCCTGACCTTAAGCCGATTGGTGTTCCTGAATCGCGGCATAAGGGCATACTGGATGGAAAAGGCACGCTAGGAGGGGAACAAATAATATGTATGGATGGACATTCTCTCACTGAAGCACACTACACAGTTCTACAGAATTCCGCCTTGGTGGCTCCGTATATGGATGAACACAAGAATTTGATACGCTCCAAACACCCGGAGCGGTCTGATGACTGGATTACACGTGAACAAACCAGGAGTTTCGCCAGCTGGTTGCAGACACGTACCATGCATGACACCTCTATTGAAGATGACCTGTACTTGCTGTCCCAGTTACCATCTTCAAATATAATGACTTTCAAAGGGTACGAGATAAATGGTAATACATTTTACACGATCGCCCAAGATAAGAAGAGCACCAACCAAAACAGTGGTGTCCACTTTGATGCAGAAACCAAGACAGGAAAGGAAACATATTATGGTAATATACAGGACATATGGGAACTTGACTATCGACGTGGTTTGAAGGTCCCTTTGTTTCGGTGCAAATGGGTCAATATGACACGAGGCGGGGTAACGGAAGACCCGCAGTACAGAATGACAACAGTGGATCTCAACAATCTTGCGTATGTAGACGAACCATTCGTCCTAGCCAATGATGTGGCACAGGTTTTCTATGTGAAGGACATGTCTACCAAGCCAAGAAAAAGAAAAGATAAGGAAGCGAATGCATCGTACGATGAGCCAAAGCGGTGCATAGTTCTTTCTGGGAAGAGAAACATCGTGGGAGTGGATGACAAGACAGACATGTCAGAAGATTATGAAAAGTTTGATGAAATTGCTCCATTCACAGTGAATATTGACCCAAGCATCCCGTTAAATGATGAAGATTTTCCATGGTTACGGCGCAAAGGGACACACGCGAAGAAAAAGTTTCACACCCAAAGGTCTGGGATGTGATCGGCTTCACTATCATCACTTTCTTCTGTGTTTCACACCCAGGAGGGAATCTCTATAATAGTTAGGGTAGTTATGTGTTTTGGCATTTGAAATGCGAAGAAATTTTATGTGCAAACAAATTCTTTCATGCCTTTACTGATTTTTTTAAACTAAATGACCCTGAAATTGAAAAGAATTTCAAATGAACTCAGAAAATGTTGAAAGTTGGAATGGTATCATAGTTTCACCCACATAGCATGTGCAAAAAAGTAGAGAGGGTTACCGCAAAAACTGGATGCACTTCGTGTACTAAATGGACAATCTCTTTCGAAGTATCAGGGTTTCGGACGAAAACTCATCCGTTACAAAAGGCATTTCATTTTTTAAATAACCTAAGCATTACCAAATTGAATATAATGATAAAACACACTAATATTAAACATAAGAAAAAAGAATCACTGAAAAATCTATTCTCAAAGTTAAGTTATTCACAAACTAGTGATTCACACAAATTTCAAATAAATCAAAATTTAAACTATTCAAATTTGTAAAATACCGGTACTAACAGAAAGTTTGTAATTTTTTGTACCTAAAGCAAAAATATTCACAAAGAAACTCTAAATACAGCAAAAAACAGCTCAAACAAAAATAAATAAAGCAAAAAATGAGAAAAGAAGCCCACGTACAGCGCCACAGCGGCCTGCATACGACTAGAAACCCAACCTGTTGTTGGGCCAGGATGCAGGCCCGCAAAGGGCCAGTAGGCGCACAGGGCAGCACAAAACATTTAGGCCCAGTAGGCCTGCTTTGGAGAGGAGCTCGAGGGAGCTACCGCACTGGGGCTTATAAACCAGTGTGGACGCCCCTCGGCTAGCGAGGTGGGACTAAACTTTTCACACCGCACCTGCGCCAGCGCACCCCCTTTAGTACCGGGTGGTGGCTCAAACCGTTACTAAAGGGGGGGTCTTTAGTACCGGTTGGAGCCACCACCCGGTACTAAAGGGGTGCGGTTCCCGCCGCTTGGCCTGGCCAAAACAGGCCTTTAGTACCGGTTGGTGGCTCCAACCGGTAATAAAGGTCCATCCTATATAACTAAACACTTCAAAAATTTCAGTTTCTCATTTGCTTCTTCTCCTCTGCCCCGACGCCCGCCGCCCCCGTCTCCATATCCCTCGTCGCCGCCCCGTCCCCGTCGTCGCCGCCCCGTCGTCCTCGTCCCCGTCGTCCCCGCCGTCACCGCCGCGCCGTCCCGGCCCGTCCCGCGTCGTCCCCATCCCCGTCATCGCCGCCCCGTCCCCGTCGTCGCCGCCCCGGCCCATCCCCATCGTCGCCGCCCCATCCCTGTCCACGTCGTCGCCATCCCCGTCGTCGCCGCGCCCCTCGCCGTCCCCGTCGCCGCCCCCCGTCGCCTCTCGCCTCGCCGGTGAGCACACACACACACATACATTTTTTTAGTTTTTTAGTTATAGAAATAGTTATAAAAATGTTAGAAATTTTTCTTTTTTTAGTTATAGAAACAGTTAGTTATATAGCATTGTTAGAAATGTTATAGAAATGTTAGAATTGTTAGAAATTTTTCTGTTTTTTAGTTATAAAATAGTTAGAATTGTTAGAAATTTTTCTGTTTTTTAGTTATAGAAATAGTTATAAAAAAGTTAGAAATTTTTCTTTTTTTTAGTTATAGAAATATTAGAAATGTTATACAAATGTTAGTTATATATATAGAAATGTTATAATTTTTTTTTCTGTTTTTTAGTTATAGAAATATTAGAAATGTTAGTTATATAGCATTGTTAGAAATGTTAGTTATATAGAAATGTTAGAAATTTTAGTTATCAAAATCCAATCATTAAAAAAATATTACTTTTTGCGGGTATATAGCTAGTATTTTTTCTCGATGATGCTCGGCCCGCATCCTCGCCGTCGACCCGTCCGCGACGACGTCCGGCTGACCCATGTCCGGGACTGGGCTCCGCTGGGCTGGCACTGGGAGGTGCTGCCTGGAGGGGCGCACCGCTTGATGAGGAACCCGGCCCCGGGTCCCGTCGTCGACCCTGATCTCGTTTGGTGGCGTTCGCGTGGGCTAGTTTCGGTGCGGAGGGAGCCGGCCCCACCGGAGGTGGTACGTCGCCGTGTCAGGGAGGAGGACGAGCACGTCCATCGCTACACGGTTGCGTTAGAGGGCGGCAGGTTCTCCAATACCTGGCAGTTTCTTCAGGGATCTCGCTTCAGCTATGATCCTGTGAGGGTTCCTTCTCTTTGGGTGTCCACCGCCCGCGCCGCAGGAACCGCGAGTGTCCTAGATTCTTCTGTAGTATTCGATCTTTATTAGCTACCTAGCCAGTGATGTACTCGATATATAATATTCGAGACAATGTATTCGAGATTATATCTATTATTCGAGATGATGTATTCGAGATTATATCTATTATTCGAGACGACGTATTCGAGATTATATTCGATGATGCTTATTATGTACTATGATTGATTCAGTTTTTCCTTATTAATTGATTGCATCCATGCATTATAATTTGAATATATTTCTTTTGGATTAGTTAAACAAAACCTACGGCGGACAATACCGGCAGAGAGGGAGAAGAGGCCCTGTTCAATATCATACGCAATCCTCGCGGGCCAGATGATGATCAGAATGAAGAAGATTATGACGGCTCCGAATATCTACACAACACCGGGGAGGGTGATATGATATTCGATCGCGGCGACCAAATTGATGAAGTCGTGAACTATGAACATGACGAAGAAAATGTTGATCTTGAAACAACAAAGACCGGTGAGGTATATATATTTATATAAGCAGGCATCTGGTGATCATCACATGTTTTAAATGACTTGAAGATATATTAATGAATCGATCTTTCTTCTTTCAGCCATCCGGATCGAGCAAATCTTCAGGCAACAGGATGAAACGAGGCCCGAACAAAAAGTTGAAGGAGGGCGTAAAGTACAATATCGAGGCAATCAGACCTAATGGCGAACCATTCGCGCCTAAGAAGATTGCGGACAAGTTCGTTCGTCGGTGCGGAGTTCTTGTGAAGGACCAACTCCCAATCTCCCTTCAAGAATGGAGAGAGCCATCAAAGCCACGTCCAGGAGTTACTTTTGTCAACGACAGACAAAAACATTTTCTTTGGGAAACGCTCATGGAACATTTCACCCTACCAGATCATTTCACAAATGCAGATGTGGAGAAAGTCAAGGACGCTGCTCTTAGGAAGATGGCGGTTGCATTCAAGAACTACAAGATTCGTGAATGGGCCAAGTACGTCAATGGAGGAAGGAAGACTCCAGTATTTGAGGGAACACTAGAGAACCAAAGTGCTCATTGGGACGATTTTGTGAAATTCAAGGATTCGGAATTATCTAAGGAACGGTCGAGAATAAACAAGGCCAATGCCGCAAAAAAGGATAAGTTCCATAAGCTGGGGCCAGGTGGCTATGCGGTGGGAATGCCTAAGTAGGATAAGTCTGAGAAAGAGATGCTGGATGCAGATGTCACTCCAGAAACATTGAGCTGGCCCCCAGGTGCAGGACTTGGTTCTATGCGCATGGGGGGGAGTTGGACCCGAAGACAGGCAAAGTTTCCAAGAAGGCATGTCTGGACGGAGCCGAAGATAAGCTACTTGTTGCAATAGAAGAGGCTCGATCCGGGTTGTTCGAGCCCAACAGAGAGAACAACGAGCTTACGCGTGCCCTAGGAAATCCTGAACACCCGGGAAGAACACGAGGCATGGGCGCTATTCCGTGGTATGAGTGGTTTTTGGACTAGAACGCCGACTACAGAACCCGTGCGAGAAAGAAGATTGCGGAGGAGAAGAAGAGGAAGATGGAGGAGGAGCAGAGGAAGCTAGACTATGAACGCCTTCAAGGCCTAGAATCAGCGCACGCGGACTTGGCAATCAAATTACAGCGGCAGCAGGAGCAGATCGACTCACTTAGCCAGCAAAGGGGGTCTCAGCAGCTAGCGGATGATCCACCAATGGATAGCACCATCCCATCCATGCCGAGAAGCAGCGTGGGTTCCGACCCGGGCGACGCATTGCTGGATAGCTACCCAGTGGATGACATCATGGAGAACACTAACTGCGAGCTACACTTCAAAATGAAGAACATATCCATGAAGGTGGCGGACGCCCTTGCTTTTACAAATCCCCCCGAGGCAACCTTCCATTGCAACCTGATTCCAGCGGGCTATGCTCGTGTCTTGGTTGATAAGGTGGTGGACCAATATTCGGGGCTAGAGCTTGACATTCCTGGAGGTGACGATGAGCACACACTAGGAGAGGCTAACCATCGTATCATCCTATGGAGAAAGGATTGCATCATCTTTCGAAGGCCACCGACACCGCATCATCCGACTCCTCGTTGCAGTCTGCCACCGAGTCAGCAGACTCCCACTCCTCCAAGTCCACCAACACGTCAGGCCACTCCTCCTCCAAGTCCGGCACAGCTTTAGGCCACTCCTCCTCCAAGTCCGGCACAGCTTCAGGCCACTCCTCCTCCAAGTTCGGCACAGCTTCAGGCCACTCCTCCTCCTCCAACTCAGCCACGTCAGCCGTCTTCGCCGCCTCAGCAATCACGGAAGAGAGCCGCCTCAGCTATGGTGCGTAGCGGTACAAGTCGAGGTAGTACTACAGGTACAGGCGGAGGCAAGCGATTTCAATATGGTCCAAGCCTCGCGCCTCTTTCGCAGAGGCCTTACGACAAGTCCGAGGAGGAAAACATAGCCATATCGAAGGCCGAGGTGGAAGCCCATTTTGCACCGAAACCGCCACCGCCGCCAAGGGAGAAAGTGCCTGTGGAAAAGATTGACCACTTCATTCGTATGGCTAGACCACCAGCTCCCAAGCCTGTTGACACAGACTATGAGCGCCACCTCAGGAAGTTAAATTGAGCACGTCTACAGAAAGAGGCGAGCTCGAGCTCGAGCAAATCAGCTGGCAAAAAATGCGGTAAAACCGTTCCCCAGCTGGGAGAACAGGCGGCACAATCAATCCCCCCGCTTGTTGTGCCAACAACAAATGAGAGTAGGCGCGCCCAATATTATTGTGGGCAAACCGTTAACGTTCCCGGGGTGGGCGATGTGGTAATAACCGAGGAGCATATTGCGCAGGCTGAATCGATCGCGATCACTATTGGACAACTCCTCGATATCGAGCCCATGTCTCCGAATAGAGAGGAGGAAATAAAACGGAAATATGCCTGGGGCCAACCTTTGGTCGAGCCAGAGGAGGTCAATAAGCTCCCAACGAGAATGTATGCATTGCATCAATGGTACATGGACATTACCAAGATTTCCAATCGAGAGTCCCTCATGGTGAATGTCAACGAGGAGCATTACTAGCATAAGAAAGCTGTGACCGTTGAGTATTCAGAACTTCTTCAGCTATACAATAAAGACGCACTGGACAAATCTATCGTCAGTTGCTATTGTCTGTAAGTGATTTCTTTCTGTAATTGAAGTCTCAAGCTAGCTGATCATTTTGATCAATCATTACCTGTAATTATCCTCACTATATTATTTTCTGTGGTATTATGTAGGATGAAGATTTATGAAATGAAAAAAGGTGGACGCTATGGCATTGGGCTCGTTGACCCAAATACCATTAATGGATACACATGGAAAATAGATCCATATCACGCAAAATGTGTAGAGGAAAGCATGCTACAGTTCTTCAAGGAACTCAAATACAATGAAGATATACTACTTCGTTACAACTTCCAGTGAGTCACACTGTCTTGTACTACAAATTTTGTTTTTCCCTACTAGCTATAGCTACATGTTTTTGCTTACATATGCCCGCTTAATTAAGACATGCAAACGTGTGTGCATGCAGATTTCACTGGATCTTATTAATCATTAAAGTTGATGAAGGAACAGTCGAAGTACTAGATTCGCTACTTAAGAAAGCAAGTGACTACAGCATCGGATAGTCAACATGTAATTTCAATCATTATTAACTATATCTCGACCTATTTAATTAGTTCGTCATTTCCTGATAACAACTATTTAATAACCCATTTATTCATTTTTTTTGTCGGCGGGCAGGACTTGTGCAAAGTTCATCAGGGTCACTCCAGGCCCATGGAAACAAAGTCTGAAATGGTATCGACCCAAGGTAAGTAATTAAGTAGTACTAGCTAGCTGCCATCTCTTTAATTATCATGCTTGATTAATTATTATCTGATCAAAATTCCATTCTCGTAAAGGCCCTGAAGCAGGCACCGGGGAATGATCTATGTGCATAATACATTTGCGAGAACATTTGCATGATGGCATCCGAAAGGAGCAAATCTCAAAGACAGGAGTGGGTACGATATCGATTGTCAGAACACTATTCACAATTTTTACACCATTATCGATATCTAGTCACACAACTAATACACATGCATATTGATCTCCTTCTTAAGAGTTCAAAGAGGTGCGGGACAAGCTCCTAGCACAGGACCGCATAGAAGCAATTCAAGAGGAAATAGCGGGATTTTTGCTCGACCAGGTCATAGATCCCAAAGGAGAATACTATTACCCGCTACCGCCCCCATGAACCACTTCCAATTGTTATCATGCTCCGAAGGCACCAATTGGCTAGGCTAATGCCACTGGCTCCGAAGGCACCAATTAGGAGAAATTGTATATATATACATGTGTGTGTATAGACGTGTGAATTAATTAATGGTGGTTGTGAGACATTCGATGATATATATATATATATATTATGATCAGTTCTACTAGAAATTCTATTTATATATATGCATAACGTGTACAATATGTAGTATCGTAAAATACTAGCAAACGAAAAAAATTAAATGGAAAACACAAAATTAAATGAAAAAGAAATCATAAACCCAAAACCCCCCAACATTTTAATACCGGTTGGTGACACCAACCGGTACTAAAGGGCTCCCTGCCCCCGAAGCTGGCTCGTGCCACGTGATTGCCCTTTAGCACCGGTTCATGCTGAACCGGTACTAAAGGGGGGGGCTTTAGTGCCTACATTTTAGCGCCGGTTACCAAACCGGCACTAAAGGGCCTTACGAACCGGTGCTATTGCCCGGTTCTGCACTAGTGCAGACGGCCCAGCGCGGGGGCGCAAACGGACTTTTGTTCGTTTTCTGTTCGCTTTCGACCGATCCCGGCCCAAGTTTCTACCGCTTTTGGAGTAAAATGGACAGCACGCGGACGCGCGAGCCATCTGCATGTGTCCTCCCCTGACCCGCCTGTCGGTGGCACAAGGACGCATTTTTCTATCCGCCCCCCTCCCTTCCTCCGGCCGCACGCCCTCCATTCTGCTCCAGTCTTCCCCACTCTTTCCTCACCACCGCCGCCGCCGATGCTGCCATTGTAGCTGTGCAGCTCGGACGCGCGCTCGCCCAACACCTTCCCCTGGACGCCCCCGAGCTACCCAACCACGGCCACCTGTTTTGTGCACCCGCCGGCTAGATTTGGGGCGGATCTGGTCGGATTTGAGCTCGCCCGGCTGTGGGAGGCCGCGCCATGCCATGGATTGGGTCAACGACGGGCTGACTCCTCACCAAGCTGCGCCCCCCGGAAGGTAGCACCTCCCAGTACCAGCCCGTCGGAGCCCAGTCCCGGACATGGCTCCTCATCAAGCCCAGGCCTCCTCCGCCGAGTTGACGACGAGGATGCGGGATAGGCATCGTCGACGTCGATGCGGGAATAATTGCTTTAACTAAAAAATAACAACAAATGTGACACCTAAAACACCTAAATTCTATTAACTACACCTAATTAAAAACCTACATTTTGAACATGATTCGATCATAACTAGGGTTCATACTACATTAGTCTAAGATTAAACACCTAAAATACCTAAATTAAATTAACAACATGGGGTGGCTGGTCTCACCTCGATCGAGGTCGGAGGGGGTCGGTGACGACGGATGGCGGCGGGGATGATGCAGGGGCTCCTTGATTTCTGCAAAAACAAAATATAAACAAAAACATTATTATCGTCATCTTAGTACTTAGTGAAACTCCATAAGCTACATTTAATTATTCTATTCAAATTTACTTATAATTTCCTATTCTATTCAAATTCAGGAGAGGGAGGAGGGAGGAGGAGGGGGAGGAGGAGGAGGGAGGGATCGACCTTGGGGTGGAGGAGGAGGACGGCGACAGCAATGATGGCAGCGACGGCGGCGAGGGCGACGGAGGGGATGAGAGAGTGTGAGGGGGAGAGTGATGCGCGCGGGTCAGCCGGTTTGGATAAGGGCCCTTAGTGGTAGCGCTTGTCCGTAAAAAGTGCTACTACTAAAGTCTATAGTAGTAGCTCTTTCTATGGAAAAGCGCTACTGCTAAAACCAATAGCAGTAGCGCTCTGTGTAAAAACGCGCTACTGCTAACGTTAAGCATGTAAAAAATTCAAAAATACATTGGTCATCAATGATCTTTTTGTGTAGAATCTAAATTGTCAATAGGAATCTTCTCATGTTTAACAACCGGTGAAGATTCCTATTGCGGACACAGATCCTACACATAGAGTTCAATGAAGACTAAGTGGTTGTGATGGTTTGAGAAGCACCATATTTAAGGTGGTAAAAGTTCTGTTCGCGGAGCGAGGTGGGACTAAACTTTGGTCTTATTAGGAGGGGACTGAATATATCAGTACCGCTGGTAAGGGAAAAAGCGTTGTTGCTAAGATCAATAGTAGTAGCGCTTTCTACAAATGAGCGCTACTAGTATCCCTAGCATACCTGGAACGGTCTATCAGTTTTAGTAGTAGCGTGTTTTCTAGGTCCAGCGCTACTGCTATGCTCATATTAGCAGCGCTTGTAGTTCCTGAGCGCTCCTGCTAAGTAGCAGCAGCGCTTACTATTTTACAGCGCTACTACTATGCTACTGTGTATAAGCATTTTCCTAGTAGTGATTGTAGATTATTTGATGAAAATTCCATTATCTGTTGGGCATGTATTCAGATATATTAATATGGGAAAGAGGCTCTCATATACCTCTCGAGATTGGGAGGGTGCGAAGGCGGCTAGAGGAAGTGTTGCAGGCCGAGCTCAGCAGCAATGATGAATTATTGTTGGTGCCGGACTGGCGACGCCTATGAAGGAACAAGTGTGGCAGAATAGCTCTTGAATTGGCCAAGCCACCATCGCACCGCTATCCCCAAAGATTGTTTGGTGATGACCGGTCCATCATGAGACGTACTAGAGCGACAGACTGCCTTGAGCACGGACTGGAGGCTAAGAGAATAGGATTCCAGCAGCCCAGATGAATACGAACGACCATCATTGCCTCTCATAGTCTAGGATATTGTGTAGGTTTCATTTCTTTTGGTTAGAACACATGGATTTAAACCAAAGGTAACCAATTTGCTATGTTCATCTGATAAGCTATTTGGAATTGGTTACATGTGTTTTATTTCGAGGTTGGGGACGATCTGCAATGCCCACCAGATTTTGGTCCAATCCCCAGTTCCATGCGGCCGAATCTACTGTTGTTGCTACTCCTGCGAACCCGACTGTTGGGCAAGCTGCAGTGGACCTGAACCTGAACCTGAACCTGGAAGAACATAACAAGATGCAGATGGCGGCTACTGTCTTTGCCACGGCATTTACAAGGGTAATGGGTACAGACCCAACCATGGGTGAGGAAGGCCGTGCATCCAGGGTGGAAATTAGCCATCAGAGAACGGCAGGAAATACAGTTGCTGCTGCTATGCGTTGGATCAAGGCAGCAGAGGAGCACAGGAAGGGGAAGAACGTCCAGGAGGCGGCCGCTGGAAAGGAAAAGTTGGGCATCAGGAAGATAAAAAAGAGTTCGACTGATCCTGTGTCAGTGCTGGGGAAAAGACGCATGAGTGCAGTTCCAGGGGGAGAAAACTCTGGTGGTATTGAGGGTGGAGAACCTACTGATCAACACAAAAAGAAGAAGGGCGCTGAGGATAGAGAGGAGAAGGAGAAGTCTGATGAAGAAGGCGGAACGGAAGCAACCGAGCTCGGGGCTCTCGGTCAACTGGCGGGCGCTAATGAGAGCACTCGCCAGGATCCATGATGCTCCTTAGTTGGAACTGTCGGGGGATTGGGCAACCCCGTACAGTTCGAGAGCTAGTGGGCCTAGTGCACACTCAGAAGCCTAAGTTGGTATTTCTGTCGGAAACCCGGAAAAGCGATGAGTACGTGAATAACATGAGATGGAGGCTAGGACTCAGGCATTGTATTGTGTGTTCCGGTACTGGTAAGGGGGGCGGGATTGCACTATTTTATGATGAAAGTGTTGAAATAAAAGAGATCGCTATTGGGCTGAGGTACGTAGATGTGTTGATTCGTTTAAGTCCCAATGGTATACAGTGGAGGGGTACTTTTGTTTACGGTGAACCAAAAGCCAATGAGAGACACCACATGTGGGAACTCTTGAGAAGGATTAGACATAACTCATCTGAACCTTGGCTCATGATAGGTGATTTTAACGAAACTATGTGGCAAAGTGAGCATTTTTCGCGTGCAAGGACGTCTGAAAGTAATATGGCAGATTTCAGGAGAGTACTTGCGGATTGCAACCTGCATGACTTGGGGTTCAAGGGCACCACATGGACATACAACAACAAACAAAGTGGCCATAACAATGTGAGAGCACGTTTGGATAGAGGGGTTGCCTCCCCGGAGTGGAGCAAGATCTCTAGGGAGGCCACGGTCGAGCACATTTGCTCGTCCAGATCGGATCATGCCCCCCTTCTGCCGCGGTTTGGTGCGAGGAAAGAATGGAGACAAGCAAAAAAAACCTTTCAGATATGAAGCAATGTGGGAACGTTGTGTGTCACTGGCAGATGTAGTGAGCAGTACGTGGAGTAAGGGAGGAAAAGCAAGCTCGCTCGGGGGTTTGTTGAGGAAGCTAAATACCATGCAGGAGGGGGATAGAAACACATATTTCTTTCATAGGAAGGCAACATGGAGGAGGAAGAAGAACAAGATCACAAAGCTTAAAAAGGAAGATGGATCCTGGGCGGAAATAACGAACAAATTCATGATGAGATTAATAATTTCCTAAAAGGTTTGTATGAGGAAGATGCGAACGTAGATCCACAACCGCTCGTTGACCTTATACCTAGAAGAGTGGATGACCAAATGAATGAGGCTCTCACCAAACCGTTCTCTGAAAATGAAATAAGTGATGCTCTGTTTCAGATCGGTCCACTTAAAGCACCTGGTCCGGACGGATTCCCAGCTCGCTTCTTTCAAAGGAACTGGGCTACGCTGAAGGAATAGGTGACCCAATGAGTTTTGAACTTTTTCGCTGATGGTGTAATGCCGGATGGTGTAAATGAGACAACAATAGTCTTGATCCCGAAAAACAATGATCCAAAAGGCATCAAGGACTACCGCCCCATTAGCCTCTGCAACGTTATATACAAGGTCATATCAAAGGTGTTGGTAAACAGATTGCGCCCGTTCCTGGATGACCTCATCTCTAAATCACAGAGTGCTTTCATCCCTGGCAGAATGATAACGGACAACGCACTTATCACGTTTGAGTGTTTCCATAAGATCCAACATAGCAAAAATAAGAAAGATACCCACTGTGCGTACATCCTTGATCTTGCTAAAGCTTACGATCGAGTGGATTGGCGCTTCTTGGAAGGAGTGCTACACAAGCTAGGGTTTGAGGAGAAGTGGATGAAGTGGGTGATGACATGTGTCCGGTCGGTCAGGTTTTCTGTCAGGTGCAATGGGGAAATGTTGAAATCTTTCACACCCACCAGGGGACTCAGACAAGGTGACCCTTTGAGCCCTTATTTATTTCTCTTTGTGGCTGATGGGTTGGCAACCCTTCTAGGCCGAGAGGTAACCTCCGGGCGCATCACGCCTCTGAAGGTGGCTCGGGGAAGTCCGGGAATCTCAAATCTCCTATTTGTCGACGACAGCCTACTCTTTTTCAAAGCATCGCCAACCCAAGCTAGGAGGGTGGGGGAGGTGCTAGAAGAGTTCTAGCTGGCCACCGGGCAACTGCTGAGTAGAAACAAGTGCTCACTCCTATTCTGTGAAGCATGTCCGGGCCAGGTAAGAGATTACATTAAGGAAATCTTGGGCGTGGAGGCAGCCTCCTTTGAAAGTAAATATTTGGGACTCCCTACACCGGAGGGTAGAATGAAAAATGGTTGTTTTAAGCCGATCATGGAGAGATTTGGCAAAAGGTGCAGTGACTGGAATGAGAGGTATATGTCTCAGGCGGCAAAGGAGGTAAATGTCAAGGCAGTGGCGCAAGCCCTCCCCACCTTTGTTATGGGAGTGTTCAAACTAAACCAAAGCTTTTGCGACAAATATGAAAAAGTGATCAGGGACTTTTGGTGGGGGGACAAAGATGAGAAGCGCAAGGTCCATTGGATGTCTTGGGAGAATATGAAAAAACCTAAGAGAGACGGTGGCATCGGTTTCTGGGATATGCATCTTTTTAACCAGGCTCTCTTAGCTCGACAGGGGTGGAGGTTGATTCAGAATCCGACAAGTTTGTGTGCTAGGGTCCTTAAATCCAAATACTACCCCAACGGCAACTTGCTTGATACGGTCTTTCCCTCTGATGCATCCCCTTCTTGGAGAGGAATTGAGTTTGGGCTGGAGCTCCTAAAGAAGGGCCTAATCTGGCGAGTTGGGGATGGAAAAAAGATCCAGATCACTAGAGACCAATGGATACCCAGGAAGGAGGGCTTGAGAGTGGCCTCATTTTCCAGAAGGTCAAGACTAAGATGGGTTAACCAACTGATTGACCCGGTGACGAAAGAGTGGAAGGTCGGACTGATCAGACAGATTTTCCATACTTTTGATGCTGATGAAATATGTCAGCTTAAAATTCCGAGGGCGGAAATCGAGGATTGTGTGGCTTGGCACTATGATAAATCTGGAGTGTTCACGGTCAAAAGTGCATATAAGCTAGCAGACTCGCTCAGAAGAAATAGTACACTACTGGCGACTAGCTCCTCGAGCGATCCGGGAGACCGAAGTATTTGAGATGCCATTTGGAAAGCTAATGTACCGGAAAAGGTAAAAATCTTGGGATGGAGAGTGGCTACCAAAACTCTGGCTACCAAGCATAATACCTTCAGAAGGACCATCACTGAAGATAACATTTGTGAAAGTTGTGGAGCAGAGAGGGAAGATGAGCACCACGCTATTATTTCGTGCACTAGGAGTGTGGCGCTAAGACATGCATTGAGGGATGTGTGGGATCTGCCAAAGGACTAGGAGTTCAGATTTACAGGGCCAGATTGGCTGCAATTGCTACTGCTAGCAAACCCCAAGGAAGTCAGGAGCAAGATTTTGTTAATGATGTGGCAGGCATGGAATCTGAGGAATAATGTAGCACATGGGGATGGAAAGGATACAGTTACAGGATCAGTGTAGTATCTTACGAGGTTACAAGATGAATTGCTGGTAGCTGCATGTGGTCTGAGGGAGTATTCGGACAACGGCAAAGTGTCACTACACCCTGCTAAACCGGAAGAGACAGTCCCCCCGGCTCCTATTCATTGGATAGCTCCCCCGCAAGGAATGGCCAAGTTGAATTCTGATGCGGCTTTCATAGGAGAGACGGGAGACACATGGGGTGGCGTTGTGGCCAGAGATCACTTGGGGTGTGTTTTCATGTCCATTGGAAGGCGCCTGAACCGGTGCAGTTCAATGGAGGAAGCAGAAGGGGCTGCAGCGCTGCTAGGCTTGATTGAATTTGTGAAACATTTCAGAGGTCAGGTAATACTAGAGACTGACTGCATGTGTATCGGCCAAGAGCTGCAGGGGGGCATGCAAAGTAGGTTGGCTTACTGTGCTACTCTTGCGGATGTGAAGGAGAAGCTCTCTTTGTTCTCCTGCTCGGGAATAAGTATTGTAAGCAGGAGCAAAAACAAGCTGGCACACGAGCTCACGGCCGTCGCAAGAAGATCACGTGATTTTATTATGGTCGCTGACGTCCCAGTTGACGCTAAACATGTAATGAGAGACGAAAGTGTTCTTACCATGGCCTAAGTTGTATCCATGGTTCTCAAAAAAAATGATGAACTATAGTTGGTGCCGGACTGGCGACGCCTATGAAGGAACAAGTGTGGCAGAATAGCTCTTGAAGTGGCCAAGCCACCATCGCACCGCTATCCCCAAAGATTGTTTGGTGATGACCGGTCCATCACGAGACGTACTAGAGTGACAGACTGCCTTGAGCATGGACTGGAGGCTAAGAGAATAGGATTCCAGCAGCCCAGATGAATATGAACGACCACCATTGCCACTCATAGTCTAGGATATTGTGTAGGTTTCATTTCTTTTGGTTAGAACACATGGATTTAAACCAGAGGTAACCAATTTGCTATGTTCATCTGATAAGCTATTTGGATTTCGTTACATGTGTTTTATTTCGAGGATACCCAAGCACTGCATACATTTTGTAGAGGTACTCATAGCCATGGTTTTCACTTTCAGAGATATTTTGATGAAATTAACTGAATTTCAATAATTTCACTAGACACAGAAATACTTATGTTTTGGCCAAAATATTTTAGCAATTTCAGTAGTGCATAGGAATTCAAATATTTTTATTTTTTGAAAAAATAACTTTTAATTGAATTCAAGTGAATATTTTGGTCATTTGGCCCAAATGCAAACTGAAATCACTGAAACTCACTAAATACACTGAATTTTGGTGAATTTGGTTGGTGCTGAAATTGAAAACCATGCTCATAGCTTCTCACCAATCTGCCATAGTCAAATTATGAATTTTAATGATTGATTAATTTTCATGCTCAGAGGTGGACATGGTTGAGTGGCCACGGGGAAATTGTGGGCAGTAGCATGTCAAGAACTTAAGAAATGGGGACAAGGGACATTTTAGTTAATCAAGGCTCTGTATTAGTTTCAAGTTTTATTCTTGTGGTAAAAAGATAAGGTTAGATTAACCACCATGTACATATTTAATTATTTTAAATAAGAAATATAATCAAAGTACTCTTTTTAATCGATAATATATATATTTATATATAATTTGTAAAAGTGCAAGTTCGAGCATTAAGGTGGAACGGGAGGAGGGGTCGGGAGAAGATTATGTACTATTTCGTCTTATTGCAAGGAGAAGATGGTTACGAAGAAATGACAATTGTCGTGGCGAAAAGAAACATAGACAGAATCAATTTTATTACTATGGATGGAAACCACATGTCATCTTATCCAACACATTTCTGCATTGGGACAATTACTCAATTGCTATGGTTTTTTATTCCATGGCAATGCATAGACATTCAAGTGGAATATTCAAATATGCAAGTCGTTCCACCTTTTTCAAGCTATTTACAAATTTTTCACTGCTCAGCAAGTTTGTATATGATGCTGGGAAACTCAACATAAGGAAGTGCACAGAAGGACACATAAGTGTTGCACTTTGAATATGAGAGAAACTCAACATCCAAATAAAAAATTAGTTGCTATGTCCATCGCTAAGCTGGAAATGCAAGCATCCTTCTGAATAAGATATTAGCTATCTTGAAATGCAAGCATCCTAAACTAGCAACAATATTTCTAACAATTGAAAACAATCTTGCAATCTTGATATAAGGATGAAACATAAACAGTATCACAGGTTTTGCTATTTCTTTTGATGTTGAAATCGACAATATTTATTTTAGAAAAGAAGAGGCTTAAGGATCGCATGATATATACCATTACATATATCATGGCAGCAAAAATACGATGTGGTGGTCGCCCTCAAATATGACAGTGTGCACTCCTTGGTACTGGGAATCGACCTGGGACACCGAAGAGGGGAGAGGAGGGGAAGGGAGACGCCATGGAGGGAAGGGGAGGCGGTGCTGAGAGGAAGGTGTGGGTTGAACGCCTTGGCGGGGAGAGATGGCAATGACGACGTCTGCAGATAGAGCAAGTCGGGGGAATTAAATATGAGTGTGAGCGTCATGCCATGCGGTGAGAGAATGAGTGAATTACTTTTTTAAATAATAAGAAAAGGAGTTGCATTTTTCTTTTTAGGGAAAGCGTGTGTTTGCTATGAGAGAAGTGTCACATACTTTTATATAGGAAAAATATCAAATACCCTAACAAGTCATTTCTATATAATGATTACCAACAAGTGATTTACAGGTGAGCGTACAGTTTATTCAAATTGGAGTGCAACGCACTCTACTAAAATGCACGATGCCACTCACTCCGACTAGAAAAAGTCGTCTGCTTGCATTTAGCATCTAACCAAATATATATATATATATATATATATATATATATGTTTGTATATGAGATTATTTTTCCTTTTAATATCTTTTGTATGTTTAATTTTACAAATCAGAGATACAAGCTGGTGATGGCTTCTGATGACGCTTTTAAAATATTGACCGACAAAGCTTATAATGGGCCAGACTGAAAAATCATCGAGTTTTACACAATCAGAAGCGATGCATACAAATAATTGTTCTTTATATATTCGTTGCACATGATAATAGAAGAACATGTGTTTATATATATAGACAAGGGTATAGGAGAGATGGAGACGGATTATGTCGATGTTTAAAAAAATACATAGACAAGGGTATTGAGACGATGTTGTTGGAAGGGCCCTAAAATTTACCAAGTTTTATATTCAATAAAGGGCACGTGGCAACCCACGGGCATCCTACTAGTAATCATATAATAGCATAATTTCGCACATATTGCATAGTATTTGTGTATATGCATTTACGCTCACTCAACGACCAAAACATACCCACAAAAGAAAAAGTAAAACCAACTAACAAAGAAAAGCAAAAGCCAAAACACATAAAAACAGAAAATAAAAAAACAAAGGGAGGGAGACAACCTTGGATCGTATAGTTAATGGGCCTGGGCCTAGTTGCAAATCGAGTGACCCAAATATTGTGTCATTCAAAAAAGCAAGCCCGACATGATACAAGCTGGGCTTGATAGGAGGGGTACGTTGTGAGGGCATGCCTATATATGTCATTGTAAATATTCATATTTCTTTATATTTGGTCAAACTTTATATAGTTTGACTTAGGATAAAGCCGCGCCATCCGTTTCACAATGCAGTGCATATTAGGATTCTTAAAATTCAAGCACGTTTATCTTTGACCAAGTTCGACTTCATGTAATTTTCACTTTTCCAAAAGTGGTGAATAGTCCTAAAACAACCATAAATAGGTGAAATGAAATATATTTCACACAAACTTATTTTATGATAGGATTATTTAATGGTCAGTTAGCACAATCGTGTTCCTGTTGATAAGATTCTAACATATATCAATCCTGAATATATTTTGAGAGGATTTGAAATTCGAATTCCAAAAGATGATGAAAATTTGTGAACTATAAAAATTACGGTGCGGTGTTATACTTGCTTCATGTCATTTTACATAAGTTGTTTGTATTTTATACTCCCTCTGTAACAAAATATTTGGAGTTTTTGGTTTACCCTAAGTCAAACTAAAGTTTGACCAAATTTATAGAGCTCCTAAATTGTACTCGGCGAAATGTTTGCCGAGTCACCGTGGAGAGGATCTCGGCTTACGGCCCTTTGTCGACATGGAGTAGCCGAGCCGTCGTTGCCGAGGGCAACACTCGGCAAAGCCCTTGCCGAAGTGTATCTGTCCTTCGCTGGGTATTTTTCAAACCCGACGTACTATGTTATTCCTGTAATGTCCCTTCACCCAGCGTACATATGCAGGGTACTGTCATGCGTGTTCAATTTTTTTTTGTCATGCATGATAGGTGCACCCGATAACTTAAAAAAAATCTTCTCCATACAAAAGGAAATAAAAGCTTCACAACATTCCGTATATTCCTCAATGGGCCATTTTTTTGCGAGAAAACTTTCGATCTATTCATCTTCAATCATTGCAGTACAACGAACAACATAAATAATAAAAATTACATCCATATCCGTAGACCATCTAGTGACGGCTACAAGCACTGAAGCAAGCTGAAGACGTGCCGCCGTCATCGCCCCTCCCTTGCCACATTGTTTATCCTAGACCATATGGAACACATACGACAATAGCACATCATCCGTGCATGAATTATAAATTTGTTTTAGCAATTTTAGGCTAAAGCAATGGCACTTCCCCATTATATGTCACAAGGTGCCATGATTAGGGACTTGGAACAGTTTACTTTCCAGTTTCCATCAAGAAACGAGAAAATGTGCCATAAGGCATGGGGTGCGCAGCGGCGTGTCAAAGGAAGAAGTGAAGTGTCCGTCTTGTGCCAAGTCACGAGGATGCTCAAGGGCTAGGCGACCGGTGGATTGGGTGGGGAAGGGGAGTCAACGGGCTGGAGGGGCTGACCCGTTGTACCAGATGAGAGCTTGGGGATTTTAAGACCCTCTAAACCCTCCAAACTATGCCTACCAAACTAGGCTTGATTTGTATCTAAGCGGAAATAGGAAAAAGAATAGTACAAGGCGTTCATCTTTTATCAATGACGCATGCTGGTTTTTCGACATCATAACATGCTTAGCACTGATAATGATTAAAGGTAGCAGCACAACCATCGAACACACGTCCACATACACTTCAACTTGATGCACGCTGCCATAAGTCTAAGCCTTGTGGAAGATAGCACATATGGAA
The DNA here is from genome assembly GCF_056163025.1 of Triticum urartu. Lineage (NCBI taxonomy): Eukaryota > Viridiplantae > Streptophyta > Magnoliopsida > Poales > Poaceae > Triticum > Triticum urartu. The sequence continues at coordinate 719,886,759 of NC_141875.1, read as the reverse complement.
AATATATACATCCGAGCCACAGAGTACACCGAAAAACGTATCTACCTCTTTGTTCAAGCTAAATCATGTATTGACGTGGGAGGAGAGAACATAGTTGGAACGGTAGTCCAGTACAAGGAAAACAACATATGAAATGTAGAAAACAAGCATGCATATAGCTGAGTACTATTGACATCCACAGTTAATTAAAAAGGGCGCATGCACAGAAGAGTGGAGGCCAAGGGGGTGACCCCATGGCATACATCTTTAATCTTGAAGCGATGTTCCAACTTGCTGGAGATTGCAACCACTGACTTCACAGCTAGCAGTGTTTCCTCGTGGGTCTCCAGGAGTCATCGTTCTATTTGATAGGTTCTCAAGCGTAGATACTCCTTGGTTGGATAGAGTTCATTGGAACCAGAATGAAGCATGATGCCCTTGCTGTCAAGCTCAAAGCTTAACAGACAGAAGTGCTCATTGTCCAAAGAAGAGAAGCAGCAGGGGCCTGCTTCAAGTTCATGTTCTCCTTCATATTCCACCGGCAGCGGGGTGATGGATAGCTTGAGAGCATCAAAAGTTGTGAGATGGATGCAATAAGCATTTATGGGCCCATCCTTCTAATTAGAGGAAGCAAGGAAGATGGGGCCATGCCGGGACGCGCGGCCGACGAAAGGCAGAGGATTGTCGTGGATCTTGTGCCACTCGTGTGAGTCCGTGTCAAATGCATGTGTGCCCCATGACGGCTGATCGTATGAAACCAATATGTAGGGAGCAACCAGCACATAGGACGTGAGCATTGTACACGGCAGAGAGATGTAGTACTCCCAAGGTTTGAGCTTCCATGGGATGCACGGCGGAATCAGTAGGCTGCTCCAGGAGCACCCCTTGAGGCGCTGGAGGCCGCCGTCGCTGACTACTCTGGCCTTGGAAACATCAAGCACCTCGAACCATGGCGGGAAGTCGAGATCTGATGTCCAGGAGGGTCTCTTGCAGAACCCATAAATCTTGTCACCCACGGCCGTGAGGACAGGGCACCACTTGGCGGACATGAGGTTCGGCCCATGGATGACAGCCTTATCCGGATCCGGCGACTTGGTGTCGAAGATTATGACCTCGCCCGAGTCGCCCCCGACACCGATGATCCACGAGCGGCGCCTCGACCGCAAGGAGATGATGGACTTGCCGCCCGCGTGGGCGCGCAGGCTGCCGGCTGCGTGCAGATGCTTCGCCATTGCCGACGAGGAAGAGGAAGCGAGGTCCATCTTGTACACGTTGTACATCGTGGTACACATAGACAAGTCCCAGTGGCATGCCACAAGGTAGACCGTCCGGCCCTTGCACTCCTCATCCAGCCGATCACCGTCGCGGATCATCTTTGTTTTCTTCACGAGATGATCGCTATTCGCTCAGGCCTCACCCGAATCAGCGCTGATGATCCGATCTGATCTGAATCTCCCCTTGCTTCACGCTCCAGATCTCCATCGGAAGCCCTGGCCCTTCCGCCGTCAAGCTTTGGTGTCCTCCTCTTCCTCTTCTGGTGACCCATCCCTCCTATGGCCTCTGCCGCCGCTGATTGGCCGAACGAGGTTAGCTAGGGTTTGGAACTTTTGATCGTTTTTTAGATTTTTTTTAGATGAAGTTTGGAACTTTTAAAGGAAGCGGCAGTGGATGTATACGCGACAATGAACCCTTGGGTGTGGCTTTTTTTGAGAAAGTTTGCTTGTATTCAAATCATGACATAATACAAAGTTCTTAACCCGAACAAGCACACCTTAACACATGCATAAACAACCAGAATAACAAAGAGCATCCTAAAACAACCAAGAAAATACGAAGACCTCCGGAGCTCTGTGTCATCATCCCTGAACATTGTGAAGGCCGAGGAGACCCCTGCGACATAGTAATCTGCATCCAGACACAAGCAGGTCCTATCTTCAACCACGACATAATCACCGCCATGCTGCCCCCACTTCTTTGCACCAGTGCCAAAAAGACAAGGACACATGTGCATCCAACACGTCTGCACCGTCCTTTGCCATCTGTGTTTTTGAGTACCGCTATATGTGCCCCTTCTAGATGGAAGAGAACTAGGATCTGTTCCGGCGCCACGGCCGGGCCAACCGCCCAGGCAAAGCAGGACATCCCTCCAGCAGCAGCATAAAGAAGGATGAAGGAACACAATAGAAAATCATACCGACGAGGAAGAATAATCTTCGTTTTCACACAACCACCACACCCATATGAGGACCAAACCGGCCAGTGGCGGTGGACCTTCAGACACCATAGCCCGCGACCTCAATGAGATCTGGGGATCCCCCATTCCGCTGGCTCCTAGACGAAGGCTAGAGCCCCGTCTGACCGCAAACACGACGGCCTCGCGACCGCGACGGCCTCGACAGCGACTCCCTCAACCCTAATCATACTGAGAACACACACCAGACGCACAGATCCGTGGTTCCCCTCCCTCCCGCCGCCGAAACGGTTGGTGGAGGGAGAGGGAACCAGCGGCGGCACCGGCAACGCACAAAGGGATCCGCTACTGCTCGCCTTGAGATTGCCTCGCTAACCACCCCTGAGGGAGTACGATATTGGGAAGGAGAGAGTATACTATCCACCGGTATTAGGCTGGTACATTTAGTTTTTTTTTATAAACTTCATTTTTTATGGATAGTTTTTTTATAAATGTAGATTTTTTTACAAGTGTAGTCTGGGGCTGTATAGATTTTTTTTTAGGTGTAGCCTGGGTTGTGTAGCTGAAGAGCAGGAGAAAAGCTTGGGCTATATTTCTGGCCCGCTCTAAAAAACGTAAGCCCAGCAGTATAATTCTTTGTCATCCTTATTTTATTTTCTGGTAAAAACTATTTATTATTATTACACTCAAACAAAAACCTAATTTTCAGAAAAGAAACATATAGTACATCTCATATGACAATTCGTTCCTAAGCTCGGGCTCAGATGACCAGATTCCGTCTGTCTCGAGATATTTGTTGAATATTCCACTAGTAATTGTCTAGGTACTGATTTAACCTGTTATCTAAGCGGACCGTGCATTTCTTCATGTTTTCAATATTACAACCGTCCAAGAAAGTACCGTGAAGTCCATATCTTGCTTATAACGAGTCTGGCTTCTGTCTCGCCGTGAAGGATTTTTCTTTCCCATCATAACTGGGCCGGCCTGTTTTATCGTTTCTTTTTTTCACTCTTTGCCTACGTTCTATACTTGGTTATAGTATTTGTGCGGTCGATGTACTTGTTAGGTCTTTTTTTTTACTTTTTCTTTTTTGTTAACTATTATTATTTATTGTGGTTTCCATTGTTTTCTTCATCGGTTTTATTAGTTTTCTATTATTATATTTGTTAGGTTTTCTTTGTTTCTTTAACAGCTTTTACTGGTATTTGTTTCTTTCTTCTACCTCGGTTTTCACTGGGTTTGTCTTTTTTTTTTCATTTTCTTTGGGTTTTCTATTTCTTTTCAGTTATCTTTGTTTCTCTTTCATTTCACACTGTTTCCATTCTTTTGAAATGGTTTTCTTCGGATTTCATTTTCATATCTTTTTTTATATTAAAGTTTTTATTGGACATATTCAATTTTATTTGTTTTTATCGATTTTCATCGGCTTCTTTTTTGTTCACCACATGTCAAATTTTTCAGTACGCATTTAACATTATTTGTATACATTAGAACATAATTTATGTACACATTTAATATTTCGAAATTTTGATTAATATTTTCTGAAAACTAAGAGTTTTATGACTAATTTTTCCCATACATATTGTACATTTTAGTATATATCTAATACAATTTTTATATACACGTTTGAAAATTTCAAATACAAGAGTCAAAATTTTGAATGCATGGTCAACATTTTAAATACCCAACGAACTTGTTTTTAATTGCTATAAACATTTTTTCGCACACAATGTATATTTTTCTTATATATCAGGAACTTTTTTATATACATGTTAATATTTTCTATATACTCGTTTAATATATTTTTCTTCATCTGTTTTCTTTGCTTCTATCATGGTTTTTTTCATTTCTTTCTATTTTCTTTGTTTTTTCTCAGTTTTCATATTGTTTTATTTCTTTTATTTTTATTTTTTTAGTTTTCTTCATTTTTATTTGTTCCTTTCTCTGTCTTCACTATTTCTGTTCTTTTGCATTGGTTTTCTTTGATTTTTTTTTGCGGTTTTCTTTGTTTTCCTTTCCTAGTTTTACTGGGTTTATTCATCTTTCCTTGTTTCTTTATCGATTTTCATCGGTTTCATTTTTGTTGAACACAGGTCAACTTTTTTCGGTACACATTCAACATTTTTCGTAAACATAAGAAACATATTCTATATAAACTATTTATGTTGTAACTTACATGATTAACATTTTTGAAAAAGTAATATTTTTTGTCCAGTTTTTTCCATAGGCATTGTACATGTTTTATACACGCTTTCAGTTTTTCAATACACGTCAAAGTTTTTTTCACACACAATGTATATTTTTCATATCCATCAGTAATATGTTTTTTGATGTCTACTTGTATTTAACGTACATTGTAAATGTTTTTCGCATAAAGCAGAAAAAACACACAGTTATCATTTTCTAAATAGATGACCCTTTTTTCCACAGACAATGTATTTCCTTTTGTATATATTTTTCCTATACATGATTTTTTTCTATACATATTTAACCTTTTTTTCAAATGCTTGATTAAGAATTTTCTAATACTTGATTAACATTTTTAAATGCTTGATTAACAGCTTTTAAACATACATGATCTACTTTTCAACACACTGTATATTTTTTGTATATACATATTCCATATACATGAAAATATTTTCTCAATGCAAATTTAACATTTTTCAATTGGTTGGTTATCCTTTTACAAACATATATATATTGATAATATTTGAAAAAAATCATAATTAAAAAAGTATTTTTTAAGAGGCATTGGCATGTGGTCTCCTCCGCGTTGGGCCGGTCCATTTAGGGAGGCACCAGGTGCGAGCGCACGCTAGGTCTCGCTATAAGCGAGAAATAGCACTTCCCTGAATAAGAGTAGGCGGACCCAAAATTTTCCTAGGCCGTCCAGGACCGTGATTCTAACTTTTTGTCCATCGCGAAACCCATGGCTAACCTTGTCGGTTGAGCTCTCAAAAATAGAAGAAAAACTTGCCGGTAAAAATGTGTCAGTGAGTTTTGCATCCTCTGTGCTGAAACTCGGTCCACACCGTAGATCCACGCCAATCCAACTACCAGAGTGCAGGGAGAATCTCGGCCGCCTCTACTACCAGGTAACGCAACCGGCACCTCCATTGAATCCAGCTTCTCCACATCGACGATCACCTCCCTCGATGGGAACCTATACTATGCTCGGCCACCACACCTCATACCTCCATCGAGGGGGGAGGGGGGTTAAATCCATCCGAGATAAAGCATTTACAGACGGACTTGGCAAATCGGTTCCCTAAACATCTGTGGACGCACGCGCTCATGACCCTAGGTACCGATGGACGACTCATCATATCGATACCCCTAAAATCCATGTAATGCATGCACGTGGAACATATATCACAAATTGTTCACAATTCAACAAATGCAACAAAACAAAATAAATCACAATTCAACAATCTGAACATGCCAAAATGAAATTCAACGTCCGGTCCACGGCTGGACAACGTCATGAATCACTTGTTGGATGCCATCCGTGTTGCGTGGTCCGCCACCATCTATGTGGCTTGCTTGTCGGCGGCGGGATGGACGGGCGAGTGGTAACCGAGGCAGCGGAGGGGACACGTCCTCCTCGACGTCCACAACGTCCTTGGCCAGAAATTCCTTCACCGTTGCTTGCCCTTTGTATTGCTTCATTCGCCACTCCCTCCGGGCGACGTTCTCCGTCTTGCAGCTCGCCGCGACAGATGGGAGCTCCGCGGAGGAGACCAAGGCAACATCTGTGGCGGCGGGGAAGGGGTGTACCCGACGATGACATCTTGGGGAGGTGGTAAGGGTGGTGGCGCGCCGGGGAGGGGGGAGGGGTGGGGCACAAGGGAGGAGAAAGGCGATGGCTGGGACATGGAAGGAGGGCGATGGATTTGGTGGACCTGCTCAAATTTTGTGGAATTTGTGTTGGGTCCCCTCTCTCTGGCCCGACATGGTGGATGTGCCCGATCACGTACGGGCCTTCACATATCCGCTCCAAATATATACTTGATATGGGGTTGCTGGTCAGGCCGGACGTATGGAGCCGGTTTGAGGAGACCGTCTGGGTTATGATTTTGTGAGCGATCACTGGTCGGGCCATCATGCTGGATGTATAGGGAGGCGTTTGAAGAGTCAGGTTATAAATGCTCTAAGAGATTTCATACGTGTCCACATGATCCACACTCGAATCCGTCCTCAGTCATCGCAGCCTCGTGATCCGCAGTGGCTGCCGCTTCGAACCTCATACAGTGCAGAATTGTTTAGAAGATTGGAGCAGTGGCAGCACACGCGAGCCAAACGAGGTCGTCGCGCGGCATCAAATTCTAAGGGGGTGTTTGTTTCCAGGGACTTTTTTGTATAGGGACTAGAAAAAGTCTCTCTTAGAGACTTTTTTACCAAACGGGAGAGACTTTTTAGGGACTAAACTAGGTATTTGGGACTAAATGAAGAAGACTCTCAAGGAGAGTCTTTTTCGGACTTTTTCAATAATGCCCTTCCATGCACCCATTGGTCCGCCACCCCATGGTATTGTTTGATTGTTATTTTTCTATATATTAGGGGCAACATGGTCATTTAATAATCTCTAGGAAGGGACTAGGGACTTTTTAGCCTCTGGAAACAAACATGGAGGGACTTTTTAGGGACTAGGGACTTTTTAGTTGGGACTAGAAAAAGTCTTAGAACTAGAGAACCAAACACCACCTAAGCCACGTCTCTGGTTCGTGCAAATGTCCTGTATTAACATTTCGTTCCGCAGCCCATCTCAACGAATGAAGCGTGAGCCATGGACCAGGTGCCAAACCTGCGGATTTGCCCTCCAAATTAAAAAATCTCACAGTGATGTGCTGCCTGTAAACCACTGTTCCCGACCGTATCAATGGATTGCACATCCCATTTTCTATGTCCACCACTGTCCCATGGAAACGCTTTCCACGAATCTGCACGGCCAGATGAATATACAGGATATCGGGTGCAGATGGTCCAATTATCAAACACAGCCGCCGCCTGCCAAAAAACTAGGGTTCCTCAGCTTCCCTTCCATCACAGTCATCGCTGGCCCGCCTCATCTCTGACGGCCTTAGAGAGGCATGATGGACACCAGCACTTGCCAGCGGAAAGGATCTTGCTTTGTGTTTAGTTTATCTTGAGTTTGTTTAGGGTGTCATTTTTCAGGACGATGTGGCGGTGACAGCTCCCTAAATATGGAATGAGGTTCTTCCTTCTTAGCCCTCGTTTTGATGATGCGTCTAACATCGTCGTGGGTGTGTGGAGATATGTCTCTGACAGATCTTGCGGATTCGGTTAGTGTTGGTGTTTAGTGAATATGCTTGGATCCAGTCTTTGTTTGTCTCCGTTCATGTGTTTACAGAATGGCTCATTTCGATTCATACTTCCCTTCATCAACGATGATTGCTGTTCTCATGCACTAGTCCTATGTGGCGTTAGCACGACGACTTTGCGACTGTCTACTACCATCAGTTTGAGCGTATTCGAATTGTTCCAGTGCTTGTAGTCGTCGCTAGGTGCTCTATTGATATTGACGTAATGTTTTCATTATAATATCATGGCAAGATGAATAGATCATGAGTTTTTGTTTTAGAAAAACTAAGAAATGTGCTCGTGCATTGCAACGGGAGAAACAAATGCTCACATGTCCCTAACGATCCATCCGTGTTGTCACTTATAAGTTTTCTACTTTCTCCAATCATGGACAAGTTATCCATATATTCAAGGATGATGGGCACACCCCCCCCCCCCCTATCTCATTTGCACTTGACGCATGTATCATTCCCACGCTCGCGAGCTTCACTGAGGAGCAAACACCGATTGTCTTGAAGTAATATGTACAACGTCAATGTAACTTTTAAGTAGCGAAGCAAGTCAAGGCCCTCATGGGACTGGATGATGGACCTTGTTAAGATTCGCCGTAGTAAAAAATGTGCTAACCATGGTAAGACTGCGGTAGAAAAACAATTCATTGCCTATTGGTTGCAAATTTCCGAATGTTCATTTGGAAGTTAGGGAATATATAAAAAACACTTGTAATAATGTGACCAATTAAGGAAATTCTAATTTCCATGCAAAAATGTAAGCGAGCGACAAATAAAATCTGAACGCAACATAAGGTATACGATTGACAAAACGAGCGAGGTGGGGTTTCTTATAGCAGAGAAGCCGTCTGTATCCATCCATGATGTTGACCTCTATCTTGATGGTGGCAGCGCTGGATAGAGTTGAAATAAGTGCCTGTCTCTAGCTCCTGCACCACGTTCTCCATGACGTTCAACATGATGGAGCCGAACTTGAGACACCCGCATTTTTCTATCAAAAAATCGAGTTCGTAGGTAAAATACCTACAAATCCCTCATTCCTTCTTATTTTTCTCTCTTTCCTTCTTTATATTACACGTCTCCTTTCTTTCCTTCTTTTATTTTTATCTCTTTCTTTCCTTATTCTTTTGAAATCTCTCATTCCTTCTTATTTTTCTCTCATTCCTTCTTTATATTACGCGTCTCCTTTCTTTCCTTCTTTTATTTTTATCTTTTTCATTCCTTATTCTTTCGAAATCCCTCATTCCTTCTTATTTTTCTCTCTGTCCTTCTTTTTTTTGAAGGGTTATCTCTTTCCTTCTTTATATTACTGGCAGCTTATTTCCTTCTTTATTGATTCCCGAGATCGCTCCTTGAAACCAAGAAAACTCAAAAGATGTATATAAATTAGGAGGATTTGGTGGGACTATTTAAAAGGCTGTTTGTTGTCACCATTGTATAACAGAGCGCTAGCTGGGTCAGTTGGTCCCGGCGTTGGTTATTGTACAAGAGGTTGCGAGTTCGGATTGGTGTGTCATTCATTATGTATTTGCATCGGGCCGTGAGCCACCTTTTTTGGGGCCATTGGCATGTTCGCTAGTGTGGCTTCGTTTTGGCTACGTGGGCCGTTCGCCTCCCAACGGGCTTAAAACTTTTTTTCATTTTTTTGGACTGCGAATTGATTAACGATTAGTACGACCTTGTGTATCTTTAATAGGAGATAGATCAAAAGTTGCGGTGAACGGATGAAAAAAAATGAAGAAACACATTTTACTTTATTAATAGATATGGTATAGATATAGATATAAAGGTATAGATACCAGTTCCTGGTGGTAGCCATTTTGCTTTGAAGGCACATGACTTGTCTGAGTTGGAAGGCATGAACGGACGGACGTGAACAGCTCAGGCGGCTGTCTGAGAGACACAACAAAGTTTACATCTGCACCGTACCGCTCGCCCGCACGCTGACAAAAAGGAAAGGCATAGGCATCTGAGTGTGACGTCATGAAACGGTCACATGGAAAGGTGCTCGGATTCCGTTTTAGCTATCATTGCTAGCACGCACTTGGACAAGACAACATATCCAATCAAGAAGGCAAAGTGTGGTCTCACTCCCTGTCTCCCATCACGCACAGGTGAACTGCACCGGTCAGTCTTATCTAAAGTATTGGTAGTTTGGTTCAACAGCTGTGGTTGAAGAGTTAGAGCATCTCTAGCAGAACCCATATAAATGGTCAAACCCGTAATTTTTTTTGCGTTTTACAGTTTTGGGCGAAAAAAATGTCCAGAACGGAAACCGTAAAAATGGTTCAACATGTAAAAATTTTAAGGACCACCGCAAATGCACGCCCAAAATCCTTATCTTTCGAGGTTGGAAGGCCAAATCTAGGAGGCCCCGTATACCGGTCAAACCTCGTCGGAGCAAACACGCCGCCGCAGAGTTTGCCGGAATCCGCCCAAAACTCTCCGGAATTCATCACCGCACATCGGAAAAGGCCGCTAGATGTCGTAATCGATCGCCGCCGGTTCGAATTGGACGAGCTCGACATCGTCGTGGACTCCCATGACCTCATCCTGGCCGCCGGAATCCTCCCGACGCAGCAGGCAAAGGGGCACGGCTCGCCTGGCAATAGAGCAAGGCGCGGACGACGGAGGGGATGGGGCGTGGACGGCAAGGCTGGGCGCGGACGACGGAGGCGACGGGGCGTGGCTGGGTGCGACCGACGCGGTGATGGGGCGCGACCGGCAGGGACGAGGCGCGACCGATGGGCGATGGGGCGGGGCCGACGGGCGACGGGACATGGCCTGCGGGCGACGGGGCGTGGCCGACGGGGTTGGGCGCGGCCGGCGTAGCCGGCGCGGCCGGCTAGAGGAAGTGGCGGCAACGGTCGGACTGGAGGAAGGAGCTCTTTATTCTAGTTTTACAGTTTTTTTTATAGTATCTATTCGGCCGCGCTAGTTTTCGACTCGCAAATGCGATCTTCGTGAAACTGCAAACGCGTTTTGCGGGTCAAGTTTTTGCGGGGTCTGCTAAAGTTGCTCTTACAAAGACAGTGGTATTAAGTCTCACATTAGTGCTCGTATTTTTTTAGTTTATTTAAGATTTTTTGGCGATGTGCGTTTAGTGAAAGTAGACGTTTTCGTTGACTACGGATGCGTCTGTGAAGACTTCATCAACCTCAAGATGACGAGCCAGTTCAGTTTTCCAGAGAAGCTCATAGGGATAGAATGTGCGTGTATGTGTTTAAAGGGTTGAATATATGCTCGTGTATATGAGCAAGTTCGATTGTACAGTGTAAACAAAACCAAATAATAAGTGCCACACATGTGGCATGAAATAACATTGCCCTGGCGTTTTTATAACTAAAGTTGCATCCAAAAAAACCCAAAAAATAAAACTTGACATCCAAATAGAAAGTTGCCATTTTCAAATCGGGTAACTAAAGTTGCCATAAAAAAACGCCAGAACGAAATTGCTTCGTGTCATACGTGTGGCACTTATCAGGATAAAAAAAACAACCCTAAGAGACACGGGCTAATGACACTATGTGTAGGCTCTGTTGATGTCAAAAGTAACATGATTATAAAGATGGCTCGAATCCACCGGCGGACCTAGCGCATGTGCCGATGTGCTGTGGCATACCTAGGATTCTGAGGAGCTTTTTGTACTATGTATTATCTTTATATTGAAATATAAGATATTTTTGTAGCTAAATTACCTAACAGAATACCTTATATTTGATATGGAGGTATATTTTTTTTGCTTCTTGAGTGAAATGTAAATATTTTGCTGATTTTTAAGGCCCGGCCAAGCCGGCTGAAACTAAGCGGAAGGCTAACAGTCCACCTACTCTCTCCTCCGGTCCTCCCACTAGAACCTCCCTGAACTTTTCTTCTTTTTTCCTTTTTCTCTCTCTTTTCTTCATTACTTTTTCACTTTTCTTTTGCGAATTTTCATTTCGAATACATTAAAATTGTTTTGTTCATCGAATTCAAAAAATCTTCATCAGTGTATAAAAATGTTGATCAAATTCAATAAAATGTTCATCAAATTTTAAAAATGTTCATCAAATTCAAAAATTGATCACCGAATTAAAAAATATTCAGCAAATTCGAAATTGGTTCACCGATTTCAGAAAATGTTCATCAAATTCAAACTTTGTTTAAGAAAAAAACTATCATTGAATTAAAAAAAATCATCCATTCATTTAAAAAATGTTTTTGAAGAAAATTGTGTCCATCAAGTTCAGAAAATGCTCATCAAATTCAAACATTGTTCACCAAATACAGAAAAATGTTCATCATTACTCGCACATGCTCATAAAAATTGATCATAAAAAATACTCATTAAAATTAAAAAAAGTTACATTCATTTGAAATCATGAACATTTTTGAATTCATGAATTTTTTTTTGAATCTTCGAACATTTTCTGAAAGTAAGAACTTCGAAACCTATGCCCAAGCCCAACACTCCACGTAATCTCTCCTCCGGTCATCCCACTACTCTCTCGGCGGCTCCTATTTGGCATACACTCCCTGATCGTTTGCACAGTTGGTGGGTCCATATTTCAATGATAGAATAATCCCCATTAATGAGACACCAACGCATCAAAGTAAAGGATTGACCCTGATGACCGAGGACATCACCACCAAGTCACTTAGGGCATCTCCAGCCGTTGGCCCCCCAGGAGGGGCAAAAAATCGCCCCCTGGGGGCGCACCAGCGCTAAACCGTGCACTGGGGGCGTGATGCCCCCCAGTCGCGGCGCCCACGGTTAGTCAAAAAAGTCAAATACGGTGCAAAAACGAATCAAATTTAACGCAAACATCGGGGAGTTCGTTCAAACTTAAACATATTTTACAAAAAAAGGAAAAAACTACCGCGGGCTACCCCCGCCGTCTCCCTCGCCGCCCGCCTCGCCGCCTGCCCACGCGGTTCTACATGCCGAGGAGGCTGTAGAACCGCGTGTAGTCACCGCCGTCGTCGTCACCGTCCCCGCCTACGCCTCCGCCGTCCCTGCTGCATCCCTCCCCCGGTTGGCGCGGCCGGTTGGACGGTCCGGGGGCGTCGTCTTCGTCGTCGTCGCTGTCGAGGACCACGACGCCGTGCTCGTCCTCGCGCCCACGCTTGCGGGCGGCGATCTCCTGCAGGGCCCGGCGCTGCCGGACCATCTCGTCGCGGAGGTAGTCGTCCCGCGCCCACCGCAGGGCGTCCTCGTCGGAGAAGCCGCGCCGGGCTATCTCCTCGTACTCCGCGGAGAGGCCGGGCTCCGGCTTGGGCTCGACGAGGACGAAGCGGCCGGTGGGTGGGGAGGCGTTGGCGCCGATGCGGACGCCGGAGCTGCGGGTGCGCGCGCTGACCGGCGTGCCCTGGCGCTCCGGCTTGACAGGGCGGAGGCAGGGCGAGCCGCCGGACAAGGAGGAGGACCCCTCGGTCTCCATGCGCCTCGGGGTCCAGGAGCTTCCCCGGCGGCATGAGAAGGAAGGGGGGGGGTACTCAAGGCGCGGCGTGTTGCCGCCCTCGATGTACTCGAGGACGGCCTCCAACGTGCGCCCGGACACGCCCCACCACCGATGCCGGCCGACGGCGTTGAGCCTGCCGGAGGGCTCGACGCCGTTGGTGGCCTCGAGCTGCTCGGCGTGACGGCGGTGGAAGTAGGGCTCCCAGAGCGGGCTGTCGGGGACGTACCGTGGCCCCTCCCTCGCCGCACGCGACAGGGACGAGCGGATGCGTGCGATCTCCGCACACCGCGCCGCACCGGTGGGTATCGGGGGCACCGGCACGCCGCCAGCGCTGATCCTCCACGCCTCGGGTACCCGCATGTCCGGCGGGACCGGGTACTCGGCCTCGAAAAGGAGGCGAACCTCGCTCTCGTGAAGATGGCGGCGGCCGAATCCGTTCGCCGCCGCACCGTCGCCTGGGAAGCGCTCGGCCATGGGTGCTGGAGACGGCGAGAGAGAGGAGAAGGAGGAACGGCGACGGCGAGAGAGAGGCGAGGGAGGAACGACGACGGCGAGAGAGTACGAGTCGCCGAGTGCTCTGGGGCGCGTCTTATATAGGCCGAGGCGCCGCCCATGCGCGAGCCGCCATGAGTACGCGTGGCGGGCGAGGGAGGGCGAGGGACGCGCGTCATCCGGTCTTCACTGCGCCGCCCGTGAGGCATCAATGGCGCAGGCTGACCGGCACGGCAGCTTTGGCATTGATTCGCCGCGGGAAACGAGGCGATGAGGACGACGAAGGGCCGAGAAGAGGGTAGAATCGCTGACGCGGCGGGCCTGCAGTTGTTTTGCGCCAAAACAGTTCGCCCCGGCGCCCCCGGGCGCCCCCCAGCGCGCCGGGTTCGGCCTGGGTCCGCCGGCGCTGTTTTCGGCCCAAGCCGGCGAAAATCGGGCTCCTGGGGGCGCGACTGGGCCGATTTTTCGGCGCCGGCGCAAAAAAAAACGCCTGGGGAGGCCTTCCTGGGGGCGCGGCTGGAGATGCCCTTACCCACCTCCCACAAATCCAGCCACTATACTAGAAAAATATTCCACCACTAGTTAGTTCTCATCTAAAACATTTGTTGGGAAGACACTTTATGGCATGCGGGGGCATGGGCACATACCACTTTTTTCTTGTGGCTTTTGATTTTTAATATTTTTTATATATTTTGAATTTTAATTAAGTTTCATTTGTATATTCGTGTTTATTGTGATTAGGGCTTTCAAATAAGATCTATTTTGCATATGTTTTCACAATTTTTTTTAAATTCAATAAGTTACAACTGTTGAAACTTGGTACAAGCGAATGACAAAGTCGCGAAACTTGGTATGATAGAACAATAAAATTGCAAGTTTTAGAAACTGAAACTTAAATGTTGTGTGTCCGCGAGGCATTCGGGCGGGCGAGCACGGATGGGCAGGTTGCACTTTGATATTACAATATTTAATGCTATAATTGTATATTTACACTTTGTTATTAGTCTATCATTTTATTCCCCAATTTACCTTTCCTCTTGAAGAATAATAAAGAGTCTTCCCTCCATTTTTCAGAATGAAACCACAAAGTTCAGTCCACGGTTGACGGTAGTGAGGAAATGGTGCCTCCGTCGGAATGAAATAATGGTGCTTCTTGGCATCGTTGGGAGATATATGGAGGTTGATGTGTCCCTATATATGGTTCTCTAGGTTGGGGTTTTTCTATTGAAAGTTTATCTTGGTGGCGATGTCCTACGGAGCGATGGCGCGGATGTGTTTCTTGATCCTTGAACTGAAATTCCAACTGACGAAGGTTAGTCAGTTTTCGCCTCGTTAGTATCGTGTGGGAGTTGTGCTTCCTGACCCCATCTGGACGGACCTGTGATGTGGGAAGGAAATTTGCATATCGCAGTCGATGACATCTTCTAAGGAACTAGCTTTCAACAAGTTTGATCCGCAGAGATGGAGGCCCAGATAGAAACTTGATGACTCCATGTCCATGAGCCCCCTCTCTTCCTCCCATGCTTCTCTTCTTACTGTAGCGCCGCTTGCAGAGTTCGGCCCAGTGGCGTGTTTCGACCGACCTTCTTCTCGTCTCTCCGCCAGGGACGCTAGTTAGAGTTGGGAAGTGGAAGAGTGCATCAGTTCTTTTTTTTTCATTTGTCGTTGTGCTTGTGTTTTAGCAGCAGGTCCACTTACTCCTTTGCCCGCGATCCAAGCTACGACTATGGCTGCCGTAGTGCCTGTCGTTGGTGTAGGCTGGCATAAAAAATTTGAGGCCATTCTTGCTGTTGTGATGATCACAAGGGTTCATCCCCTCCTCTGCATCCTTGGGCATCAGGGTGATGGAGATGGCAAAATTTCGTATTTTGATTCTTTTTTAAAAATTAATTGAGATCTGAACAGCGTTTGCTAGGTACAGACTTGGTGGCGGTTTTAGTGAAAAATATATTTTTGAACGAAAATAAGCAGGAGACTTGCGTATAAACGTGGAAGCCGGGAATCGGTTGTGTGGCAGACGCACATGGCAACTCTGGCAGCACCATCTGAGGAAACACTGATGAGCCCGCTGGCTGCAGCCACGGGGCGCTGACGAGCCCGCGATGGCCAGGGTTCAACCCTAGGTAGATCAGGGCCTCCCTTGTTGCCACGATGACTCGGGCATTGGTTTTCTCCTGCTGTGCGGCTACGAACAGGGCGGCGACGGCCGCCGCTTCGCCCCTTGCGCCTGCGCGTGCCTCCGGTCCCGCTCCTCGGGCGTCAACCTTTTCTTCTTGGCGGCCGCGGTCTTGCGGGGGCGCGTGGGGCTTGCCTTTCGCAGAGGCGACGGAGGTGATGAGGTCTAACGAGGCGAGGGAGGCGAGGCCGGCGGCGGTATCGAGGGCTGGGGCGTCGTCATCCATGGCTAGGAGCACGAGCGAGCGGGGGGGGGGGGTGCGAAAGTGGAGGGAAATGGTGGTCGCTGTGCTACCGACTGGCGGGCCAAGGGGAGAATCGGTTTACTGTCTGCACCGACGCAAATGAGACTCAAATTTGGGCCAGGAATGAGTCGGCAAGCGGACGAAAAGCGGACGTGCATCGGTTTGGGTCGACGCTGTGCCAATTTTTTTATCCGCGACGATCCAAACAGACACACGCAAACGAAATGAGTCGGCGAGTTGGAGTTGCTTTTAGCAATTGTGATTGTACCATGCATGTTTATGGAGAATCATTGGCGTGTGCTGCGATTCACAAGACCGTGGTCTCATTTCTCATCTGCACTATTCTAGATAGCATATTATACTATGTAGTATGCACATGCATATGTATTGAAGATACCACGGATGCATGTTTTGTTGTGCATGTACTGCCAATAAATAAAGAGCAGCATGCATGTTGTATCAACCACAACGAGAGTGATTAAACGATGGCATGGAGGCTACCGCCACCAAGTCTGGCGGGAGGGTAGCTAACACTGGCAGAGCTTCCAGCAAAAGATTGGGCGGGCCGCAGTGCAAAATAATATCAATGTCTGATTTTTCTGGGCTCATGAGCTGACTTTCATAGAAGAAAATGCTACAAAGCTGGGCGGTCCATGGCCCATGTAGCCTTGCTGTAGCTCCGCCACTGGTAACTAAGGCTGGTTGTAATGGGGAGTATCATATACTAGTATCATGCATATGATACTAGTGTATGATACTACCTCCCTAATGCATAGTATCATATATTAGTATCATGTTGTACTCTATTTATTGCCATGCATCACAGAAAGTAGTATAGCATTTAATATGATACGGTATCATAATATGATACTACACCCTCTCTTTCTTCATTTAATACTATGACACCTCATCAAAATTGCCTAGTTGGTATGCATGATACTAGCTATGGTACTACCATTACGACCAGCCTAAGGCTACCGCCGTCAACTATGGCGGTAGGCCTCTGTACTTAGCAGACGTCGTTTTAACGTTGACCAATTGCTACCGCTTTTGACTATGGCGGTAGCCTGTTTTAGCCTACCGTCACGGATCCTGACGGTAGTAAAAGGGTCAAATTCCAAAATATTTATAAAATAGGGTCAGATCTTGATTAACTTTCAAAAAAGGGTCAAAATATGAAAATTAGCCTGATGGAGACATGCTGGAGAGTGAGCAACGACCGTTGATGGGGCGATTGGTGTCAAGCATATCCTCCTTGACAATGGAAGATTGGTGATGGCGGCATGGCGCCTGTTGTGTTCACCTTTGTGTGATGGCAGCGGTCGATGGCCTGCCACCTTTTCCTTATCGATGAAGTTTGGTCAAATGACGACCAAAATACTGCCTCTCTATCAACGGTCATATGGGAGGCAGTCTCAAAGTTTGCTCAGTGGCTCTGGCTCGTTAGCGCAGCCATGGCGATCTCACCGCACCAAGTGACGCATCCTTAGCGATGGCTAGTTTTGGGTTGATGTTTCCCTCACTCTGTTTTCCTTTCTGCTAAAGCCAAGGGTCTGGCTGTGTTTTTACTATTTCTATTCAGTCTCTATGACTCTTCCTTTGTCCTATATTAATATAATGTTGGGACCTATGGGAGCACACGATGATTTTCCACACATGTGCAGATGCTCCCCACCAGTGACAGAAAAATCGTTTAAAATAATAGCAGAACAATTAAAAATTCAGAAGCATTTTATGGTGCCAGATGGTCGAATGTGCCATGTCCATGCCAAATTTGGTTGAATTTGCACATTCGAGGAGCTCATTGCAAAAAGGTAAATTTCGGGCCTATGAGAAATTTGTTTTTGGACTCATAGCCAATTTTGTCTTTTTAGCGTGAGCTCCTGGAATTTTTTTTACCCGAGATTTTCGCACGCGCCTGGCACACTTAAGCATCCTGCATGCAAAAAAGTTTCAGTTTTTTTATTTTTAATATTTGTTCTGATTTTAATTTCATCAAGTGTAGATGAGCCTAAGCTCCGAATTGATTTATCACCTTTGGGGCACTTCAAGTTTTTTTTTAAAACAGGCTGACCCCAGGATGCAGCAATGAGCTTCGTTCATGGTGTGCCATGTGCGGATTCATGGGGAAGAAGACTTGTGCACCCCAAACATTTGAATGAATTTATAATTTTTAAAGTGTTTCTTGAGTGTTTGGAGATTTCGGGCTCCACGGAGCCCGAGAAAAAAGAGAAAAGTATATTTTTCGTCCCTTAATTCTTGACGGAGTCTAGATTTGGTCCCTCAACTTCAAAACAGGACAACTTGCACCCTTAACTATTGAAACCGGACAAGATTCATCGCCGCTCGCAGTTTTGACCGGTTTTGGTGCCGTCCCACCCCGGTTTTGACTGGGCCGATTGAAATTTATGTACTTTTTCAAGTCCGTCAAATCTTTTCAATTTTTGGTATTTTTTCAAATACATGAACTTTAAAAAAATGCGTTTTTTTAATTCACGTACTTTTTCCAAGTTCACGTACTTTTTTTAAATCCGCATACTTTTTAAAAGTTCATGCAGTTATTCAAAAATCATGTATTTTTTTAAAATAGAAGTACTTTTCATATTCTCATACATATTTTTGGAAAGAGTTCATGAATTTGAAAAGTTTATGCAAACTTGGAAAAAGTACAGGGATTTCAAACTTTTTTACGACACAACTACGTGAGTTTCAGACAAAGTTCATTGATTGAAAAAAAACACGGATTTGAAAAATAATAATGCGTGAACTTTAAAAGTATGCAGATTTGAAACAAGTTTGCGAATTTTAAAAATAGTTCACGTATTTGAAAAAGGTATGTTTATTTTAAAAAATCATGCAGCGTTGCAAAAACTACACGCATTTGAAAAGATTATGTGAATTTCAAAAAGTTCACGGATATAAAAAAATGCATGACTTTGAGTTAGCCCCGGTCGAAACCGGGGTGAGTCAGCACCAAAACCGGTCAAAACCGAGACCGGGGATGAAGCTTGTCCGGTTTCGGTAGTTGGGGGGTGCAAGTTGTCTGGTTTTGGAGTTGAGGGACCAAATCTAGACTTTACCAAGAGTTGAAGGACGAAAAGTATACTTTTCTCAAAAAAAAATCAACTCTCATCCTAAAATAATATATGGAGCCGAGCGTAAAGCTGTTTGAAACTTTTTTAAAAAGTTGAGTATTTAAAAATTTCGGTCTCCATGGAGTCCTAGAGTAAAAAAAAAAATCCAATCTGTCTTATAACGGAAATTGCAAAATGAGATCGAGCTCCATGGAGCCCTTTATTTGGAAAGTTCAAAATTCAAGTATTTATGTTTCAAAAAATTCTGAAAACAAGTACCCACATACATACAGATGTATACTACTTGTCTACAAAGTTTGATGGCCAAATGCTTTTTTATGTGAGCTACAAAAAACGACAAAATCACGTATTTGTAGCATACATGTATTATTCGGTATAAAAGTATATGGTTTTGTTTTATTTGTACAGCTCATATCAAAATGTATTTCGTGATGAAATTTCATACGCATCTCCTATACATCTAGAAGTACTTGTATGTATTTTTAGATTTTTTTGACCTTAAAAATGATTTTTCAGATTTTGAAAATTTCAGGCTTCATGGAGTCCGAGAGCTAAAATAAAAAAGAACTCTCCTCTTATAAAGGTCTTTACTACTCCCTCCAATCAATATTGTCGTTGAATCGGTGTATCTATGCATGTTTTAGTAATAGATACATCCAATTTAGCGATGATTAATATGGACAAGAGGAAGTATACATGGCTTGGCTTAAAAAAGCAATCAAGATCACCAGGTTCGCCGGACGCCAGAGAACAATGTGTCTAACGACAATTTTTTTGAAAAATGACATGCGATGGGATGTTGCCCGAAGGCGCGCCCAGGACCCAGCAGCGCCTGCAAGCAGCCTTGTATTCATATTGATCAGCTCTGTGCGCCCAGCTCCCTGTAGCGCATGCATGAGCAGCTTTTGTTTATCCCTCCATCAGCTCTGCGCGCCGTCATGTCTGACGAGAACCAGTTTGCTGAGCCGCGGGTTTTCCGCCGAACGTCCGGCGCTCCGGCGTGTAGTCACCTTCAAGTCCATGCGATGTGACAAGAAGAAACTCATTGCAACCACCGAAAAAGCACTGCAGAGGCGAGAGCAACGTTGCAGCGCCCGAGCACCAGTGCTCTCTATATTTAACTTTTTCAAATTCGTATTTTTGAAGTTTCAAAAAAATGTAAAATTATTTCCTGGGATGCATATACACATTCCGAATACCCGTTGCAAGTTTCGATACAAATCTCGTTTTGTTTTGGACTATAGGAAAAAAACAAATTTCTAACAGTATATAGGAGAAAAAAGATGCCATTTCTGTCAGAAATTTCTCTTTTTTGTATTTCCCAAAATACAAAGTATTTCTTCTCTAGATTTCTACCAGTCCTTAGGAATATGTGTATGTATTCACATATTTGTTTTCAGATTTTTTTGAGCATCGAAAGTGTGTTTTTAAAAAAAATTCAAATATCAAGAGCAGTGGAGCTCGGCCTCTGCAGCCACTTTTCGTGCAGAGGCCGGTCTGCAGGCCGCTCTTAATCCACTCCACCGAACAAGCACGGGGATGTGTGCTGCCGGATGTATTACAATATGCAGACCTGCTTGGAAAGGCCGTATATTGCTGTATTGCGTAGGCCTCATGCCGTACATGCATGAACAAGTGGGCTGGCGACAGGCACGTGCCACTGTCGGGGCTTCATTGTTTTCCGTAGAACGACACATGTATGTGTTTGTGTTTAATCTTTGGATACACTTGAGACGTTGGATTTAGGCGAGCTTTGTTAAGGAGGCATATTAAAAAAGCGGAACAGTTATCTAATTATTTGTTTAGAAAACAGTAGCTAATTGCGGACTAGTTAGAGGATTAGTTTGTAGAAACAGAGGAATCCGCGATGAAAGTGTGTTATTAGCACCCGAAGGCACAACATTTTTTAAGAAAAGAGGCACAACTAGCTAATTATTTTTTCAAAAAACAGCATCTAATTGCACACTAGTTTGAGAATTAGTTTTATAAAAAAGATAAATCACCGATGAACGTGTGTTATTAGCACCCGAATGGCGGCACAACTTCTTTTTAGAGAAATTTCAAGGTGGTCCAAAGACCGTTAAATTTTAATTATCTAATGGCTGATATAACTATTGCCCACTCCGTTTTTATTTACTCTGTATATTAGATTTGTCTAAAGTCAAAATTTATAAACTTTCAACAAGTTTGTAGAAAAATATAATAACGTATACACCACCAAATAAATACCATTGGATTCGTAATTGAATGTATTTTCACATCATATAAATTTAGTATTGTAAATGTTCTTCGGTTTTCTACAAACTTGGTCAAACTTTATAAAGTTTGACTTTAGTCAAAGATAATATGCGGAGTAAATAAAAATCGGGGAGTACCTCTTAGCAGGTAACACGAGGTAATATTCCATTAATGATGGCGTGGGGGTTAGTATGGACATTGTTGCGGTATAATTAAGAAAATAAACTATTATAATTTCTTCCTTTCCTTTTAAGCCATGAGTATATAAGAAAATAAAATAATCAGAGCTAATTAATTCCAGATTTTGTTTCCAAGTTTTTTTTGCTTAACGTACCCTATCATCATGTCTGACAAACGAAATAAGAAGTTTGTCATGTTCTGTCATATATGTCTATGCTTGTTTTATTTTGTCAGTTGGGAGCTAAACACATAGAATTTGGTTTTAGAAAACACCAAAAATGAATGACAAAATCATAGCAAAAGGCAGTCAAAATACCATCATAATTTTTTTGTAACAAAGCAACCATGTGTACCAGTGTTCCTGCACATTTTTTTGAGGGGTAACACATTTTTTTTTGTGTTAGAGAAGATAATGCATAACAGAGAATGTTTTGCATATTTCTCACACAAGAAAAAGTCATATAGGTTCCTAGCATGGCTTGTGTACATTTATTTTCCTTATTGGCTCTCTTAGAATGATGCGAGTACACTTAACGATGATTATTATGTTGCAATCTAGATGAATTATAATAATTTCTTTGTAGTGTGTATATAATTTTTTAGGATCACATGGATATGTATCATATTTTACAACGCGAGAATTATTCATCTTCATATGGTAGATACAACACATACGTACGGGGTTCAGATGTGAACTTTTGTTATATTGGAAAGAGATGTTGGAAATAATTTAAACATTCGTTTGTGACAAGTTTTTGCCATATTATAATTTTCTGTGTGGTCAAATATATCCTTGATGAATGGACAAATGAAATATTTCTCTTGCCTATTAAGGGGCAAGAGGGACCATCTTAAGAGAGCTCTTTTAAAAAAACGCATGCGTTAGTTGATTGTTTGCTAAACAAATAGTAGCTAATTGCACACTAATTTGAAGATTAGTTTATATAAAAAGAGATAAATGCTCCGACGGTACATACACAGAAGATAGCCGAATAGAAAATTGATACTTTTTGAAGTTGGCTGTTCGTTGGGCCAGTGCAACACTTATTGCTGTTGCAACTTTGGCAGACGGGGCAGACTTATCCTGTATGGCGGCACTATTTGTATAAATGTATATTGGGCCGTATACCTCCAAAACGCTGACAGGAATGAATCGCAAAGCCCTTTCCCACGAAGGGGATACCGAGCTACCTGATGCTCGGCCTCTGCAACGCCGCTCTCTTGCAACCACCGATGTCCCACAGCGGCCAATTCACTTTAGTCGTGCCGTGCTATATCGTTTGGTAAGAGCAACTTCAATGGAGCGATCCATCTCGTCCGCCCGCGTTCGTTTGGATCAGCGCGGACAAAAGTGGCGGCCCAACGCGCCGATCCAAACGGACACACGTCCATTTTTCGTTCGCGGGCGACCCATTCTAGGCTCAATTTTGAGCCGGATTTGCGTCGGCGCGGACACGGGAAGGACGCGCGCACGCCTACTTCTCTCCCCGGGCCTGCCTGTCAGTGGCAGCCAACACCATTTCCCTCTATTTTTTCCCAAAAACGCTCCCGCCCACGCGCGCCCCCGCCCCCCAACTAGCCATGGAGGACGCCATCGACCTCGACCTTGACGCCGCCGCCGGCCTCGCCTCCCTCGCCTCGTCCGGCGCTGTCGCCCTCTCCGGGAAAGGCAAGCCTTGTGCCCCGCGCAAGACCGTCGCAGCGACCAAGCCGAAGAAGGCGCTGACGCCCGAACAGCGGGCAAGGGAGTCGGCCAAGAGGAAGGACCGGAGGCACGCCGCAGACGCGAGGGATGAGGCCGCTGCGCAGGCTGCCGCCGCCGCCGCGCAGCAGGAGTTCACCAACGCCCGCGTCGCCGCGGCAACGAAGGAGGCGCTCTACATGCTTGGGGTAAACCCTAGCCAGCACAACCTCGTCCAAGCCGCCGTCACGGCGGCCAGCACCGGCTCGTCGGCGTTTCCTCGGATGGTGATGCCCGACTCACCCCGCGCATCGGCTTGCAACCCGGTCCCCGACTTCCACATCTACCCGCAGGCCTCCCGCCTCTCCGGGGAGTGCTCACCCGACGTGAGATGGTCGCGCCTTCCACGCCCACGCCCGCGCCCATCGACCTCATCGCCACCCCGGTGCTCGGTGGCTCGTCGTCCGGCGGCACGAGGAAACGCGCGCGACAGACGCCGGCCGGCGGTCTCCCGGACGCCCGTAACCTGTTCGAGGAAATGCCGTCCGCCATCGACGAGGACTACATGCAACACCTCATCTTCGAGGGTGGTGCGCCGGGCGCTGGCTACGATCCCGAGGAGATGCAAAGCCTGGACGGCCGCGGGCGTTCACGCCGGCCGCTGGCTATGATCCCGATCAGGCGGCCTTCATGCGTGATCAGGTCGGCATCGACCTGGACGGCATCCCCCTTGACCACGAGTTCCCGGACGACTATGGGATAGAGGAAGAGGACGAGTGGGACATCGAAGTGGAGCCTTTGTTCGAGGACGAGCTCGCTAACCAAACCATCGGTCCTAAGCCGAAGCGCAAGAGCAAGCGCACAAAGGCGTACACAGCTGCCGAGGACAAGCTTCTTTGCGAGTATTGGCGAGACATTGGACAAGACCCAAAGACGGGCGCCGAGCAAAAGCATTCAACCTTTTGGACTCGTGTGCATCGCGAGTTTCATGAGCGCAAGAAGTTTCCACCCTACCAATTTGTGAGCACGCGCGGGTGGGTCTCCATTTCCAAGCGGTGGAGGGTGATCCAACAAGAGTGCAACAAGTTTTGCGCCACCCTTGAGAGCATCAAGGCCCGCCCCGTGAGCGGCATCGGCATGCAAGACATGGTATTATAGCAAGCAAGCCGCCCTCTTTTGTGCCATCAAGATCATCCTTTTACGTCTTCATTTTGCTATCACTTGCCCATATGCTTGCATGGAAACATTTTATAAGCATTTCAAGCTTTGGAGGCATTCAAGGTTCAACACAATGGCAAGTGCTTCAACCTCTCCCATTCCAATCGGGTCATCAAGGACGAAGAGAATTTCAAGGCACAATATGTCGCGCTCAAGGCACATGGGGGGAAGGGCGCCGTGGAGGATGTTGAGGAGGGCGAGCCGGCACGGCTGCGGGGGAAGACCAACTCCAAGAAGGAGGACAAGCGAGGTGCGACCACCAACGCCTTGATCGCAAGCGTGGACGGCATGATGAATAAGAAGGACTCAAGAGAGGAGGAGCGCCAACGTTTCAAGGCGGAGCAAATGGATGCTTTCATGGAGATCCAAAGGAGGAGGCTTGATCTTGACGCTGAGAAGTAAGCCAAGATGTTCGAGCTCGAGGCGGAGAAGCAAGCCAAGATGCTAGAGATCGAGGCCGCCAACGCCAAGACAAAGGCGAAAGAAGTGGCTCTTGCAAGCATGATGACCAGGGTGGAGATCATGAAGGTGGATCTCAACGCCTTGTCGCCAAGGAAGAGGCTGTGGTTCGAGAAGATGCAGGCCGACATGCTCAAGTTCGATGACGAGTGATCTATGGCGTAGACGGGCCATCTTTTTTGTACGCCGGTAGGTGTGCCGGCATGACCATGGGAGCCGCGATAGCGTGGTCAAACTCAAGTCCCACCATTTTTTGTGTGCTGGCATGTGTGTCGGCCGGCTGGCAAGTGCGTCAACATGAATTGTGGTGTTTTCTGAAGCCGGCATTCTATGCCGGCGCTGGCATGGTGCCGGCATGAGACATGGCCGCTGGCATGATCGGCCGCGTGCCTTTTTTATTTAAAAGTTGAATGCGGACATGAAATGGGTCAGTGCGTTTGGTGCATTGCCGACCCAAATGCAAAACTGGACGGACGGCTGGCGGGCTGCCGACCCAAACGGACAAAAAGCGGACAAATGCGTCATCCATTTGGGTCGCCCCATTGGAGTTGCTCTAATCACCTAGACCAACTCCATCACACGACCCCATCCTGTCTGCGCGCGTCCGTTTGTCATAAAACGGACGAACCAACACTAGTAGAAAAATGGTCAAATGTGAAGCACATTAGTGCCGGTTTGAATTTGAGCCGGCACTAATGTGTACATTAGTGCCGGTTCCAACGGCTAGCCGAGCCGCTGTCATTAGTACCGGTTCGTGGCGAACCTTTAGCACTGGTTCGTGCCACGAACTGGTACTAAAGTGAGTGGTGGCAGGATGTTGTCAGTCCGGGGCCCCTCCAGCACCTTTAGTACCGGGTCGTATCACGAACCGGTACTAAAGGTCGTCCTACGTAGACCCTTCGTCCACCCGAGCTCTCTCTGTTCTTCCCCTTTCCCCTCTCCTCTATGTTCTTTTCCCTCTTCCTCTCAAGCTCATCACACATTTTGCCCAAGATTTGAAGGCCCCCATCCATTCAAATGATCACAAAGGTTAGCAACTCTTTCCTTTCATCTCTCATTGCTAGATTAGCTCTTGCAATGCTTTATATAGTGATTGATTTTTGAGTTTAGTAATTTGGGAGAATTATATATATGTGCTAGTATTTGATTTATATGCAATTTGAGGTCAAAAATAACCCTTAGTTTTGCATATGTAGGTGTGGTTTACTTAGTACCTTCTAAATCTCCATCGTAACCACCGTCGATCGCTCGCAACGTCCCGTCGCCGGCACCACCTTGTGGTGAGCCTCTTGTTCATGAAGTTTTATATAAAAAAAATGATGTTTGCGTGATTTGGATATATAGTTACTCGTATAATTATCTTACCCATACGTTGTTTGTTATGCATAGTGCCATGGTTTTGATATCCGTCCCCGTCGGCCCTCGTCCGGGTTATGATTCGGATGTGGTATATTCTCTTTTAGAACTATTCATTGCATTTCGTTTTTATGACAAATTATCCCCATCAAGTTGACATAGATATTTGTATGTAGGAGGTAGTTGAACCCGAAATTCCAACCGACCCTATTGTCGAGAGGTTAAATTTAGTTGAAAGAGAAAATGAGGATTTGAAGGAAAAAATTGAAAAGAATTGAGGGGGAGAAGATGGAATTGGAGTTGCATGTTGCCGATGTCGTCGATGATCACAAGATTAAGATGGAGAAAATGTGCTTGAAGATTAGAAAGATTAGAAAATATGCCATTCATAGTAAGGCTTGGTATCATTATGTTGTTGGATCAATTGTTACCTTAGTTGCGATCTTGATCGCATTTGTTGTTGCATTTAAATTCTTTAGCTAGAGAGTTATTTGTTTGCTGCATTGAAGTGCTGTATGCTCTTTATATATGAACTTTATGTATTGTATTAATTTGATGTTTTCGGTGCTGTGTATTGAAGATGAGCCGGCAATGGATGTACGATGACCGATGCTCTCCTGAGTTCATTAATGGCATGCGTACTTTTCTTCTTGCGGCTGAGGCAAACAAGCGAGCGGATGGTTTTATGCATTGTCCATGTGCTGGCTGTAAGAATGGTCGCAATTACACTACGTCAAGAACCATTCACGTCCACCTGTTTGAGTCCGGTTTCATGCCCCACTATAATGTTTGCACCAAGCATGGAGAAAGAGGGGTTATGATGGAAGACAATGAAGAAGAAGAGGACGACGACAGCTATCCTGGCCATGGGTTCCCTGAATACGATGATACAACAATGAGGGAAGAAGCTGAGCCGGTAATGCGGGAAGAAGCTGAGCCGGCAATGCGGGAAGAAGCTGAAGAAGAGGCATCGGATGAGCCCGTTGATGATCTAGGTCGGGCCATTGCCGATGCAAAGAGAAACTGCGCAAGTGATTTGGAGAAGAAGAAGTTGCAGCACATGTTAGAGGATCACAAAAAATTGTTGTACCCAAATTGCGAAGGTGACAAGAAAAAGCTGGGCACCACACTGGAATTGCTGCAATGGAAGGCAGAGAATGGTGTATCTGACAAGGGATTTGGAAAGTTGCTGGTAATGATAAAGGATATGCTTCCAAAGGACAACGAATTTCCCGAGAGTACGTACCAAGCAAAGAAGGCTGTCTGCCCTCTAGGGTTAGAGGTGCAGAAGATACATGCATGCCCTAATGATTGCATCCTCTACCGCGGTGAGTACGAGGATTTGAACGCTTTCCCAGTATGCGGTGCATTGCTCTATAAGATCAGCCGCGATGACCCTGGTGATGTCGAGGGCGAGCGCCCCAAGAAGAAGATTCCTGTCAAGGTGATGTGGTATGCTCCTATAATACCACGGTTGAAACGTTTGTTCCAAAACAAAGAGCATGCCAAGGCGATGCGATGGCACAGAGAAGACCGTAAGAAAGACGGAAAATTGAGAGTACCCGCTCACGGGTCGCAGTGGAGAAAAATCGAAAGAAAGTACGGGAAGGAGTTTGCAGATGACGCAAGGAACATATGGTTTGGTCTAAGCGCAGATGGCATTAATCCTTTTGGGGAGCAGAGCAGCAACCATAGCACCTGGCCTGTGACTCTATGTTTGTATAACCTTCCTCCTTGGTTGTGCATGAAGCGGAAGTTCATTATGATGCCAGTGCTCATCCAAGGCCCTAAGCAACCCGGCAACGACATTGATGTGTACCTAAGGCCATTAGTTGAAGAACTCTTACAACTGTGGAATGGAACAGGTGTACGTGCGTGGGATGAGCACATGGGGGTAGAATTTGACCTAAAGGCGTTGCTGTTCATGACCATCAATGATTGGCCTGCTCTCAGTAACCTTTCAGGACAGACAAACAAGGGATACCGCGCATGCACGCACTGTTTGGACGATACCGATAGTATATATTTGGCTAATTGTAAGAAGAATGTGTACCTGGGACATCGTCGATTTCTTCTGAGCAGGCATCCCGTAAGAAAGAAAGGCAAGCATTTCAAAGGTGAGGCGGATCACCAGACGAAGCCTTGCCACCGTACTGGTGCTGATGTACATGATATGGTCAAGGATTTGAAGGTGGTCTTTGGAAAGGGTCCTGGTGGACAACCTGTTCTGAATGACGCTGACGGACACGCACCCATGTGGAAGAAGAAATCTATATTTTTGGACCTGCCCTATTGGAAAGACCTGGAGGTCCGCTCCGCAATCGACGTGATGCACGTGACGAAGAATCTTTGTGTGACCCTGCTTGGCTTCTTGGGCGTGTATGGGAAGACAAAAGATACACCTGAGGCACGGGAGGACCAGCAACGTATGCACGGAAAAGACGGCATACATCAGGGTCATGCAAGCTACGCTCTTACCAAAGAAGAGAAGGAAATCTTCTTTGAATGCCTGCTTAGTATTAAGGTACCGTCTGGCTTCTCGTCGAATATAAAGGGAATAATAAACATGGCAAATAAAAAGTTCCAGAACCTAAAGTCTCATGACTGCCACGTGATTATGACACAACAGCTTCCGGTTGCATTGAGGGGGCTTTTACCGAAAAACGTTCGATTAGCTATTGTGAAGCTATGTGCATTTCTCAATGCAATCTCTCAGAAGGTAATCGATCCAGAAATCATACCAAGGTTAGAGAATGATTTGTTGCAATGTCTTGTCAATTTCGAGTTGGTGTTCCCACCATCCTTCTTCAACATCATGACGCACGTCCTAGTTCACCTATGCGAAGAGATTAATGTTTTGGGTCCTGTATTTCTACACAATATGTTCCCCTTTGAGAGGTTCATGGGAGTCTTATAGAAATATGTTCATAACCGTGCTAGGCCAGAAGGAAGCATCTCCAAGGGCCATGAAAATGAGGAGGTCATTGAGTTTTGTATTGACTTTATTCCTGACCTTAAGCCGATTGGTGTTCCTGAATCGCGGCATAAGGGCAGACTGGATGGAAAAGGCACGCTAGGAGGGGAACAAATAAAATGTATGGATGGACATTCTCTCACTAAAGCACACTACACAGTTCTACAGAATTCCGCCTTGGTGGCTCCGTATATGGATGAACACAAGAATTTGCTACGCTCCAAACACCCGGAGCGGTCTGATGACTGGATTACACGTGAACAAACCAGGAGTTTCGCCAGCTGGTTGCAGACACGTACCATGCATGACACCTCTATTGAAGATGACCTGTACTTGCTGGCCCAGTTACCATCTTCAAATATAATGACTTTCAAAGGGTACGAGATAAATGGTAATACATTTTACACGATCGCCCAAGATAAGAAGAGCACCAACCAAAACAGTGGTGTCCGCTTTGATGCAGAAACCAAGACAGGAAAGGAAACATATTATGGTTATATACAGGACATATGGGAACTTGACTATCGACGTGGTTTGAAGGTCCCTTTGTTTCGGTGCAAATGGGTCAATATGACACGAGGCGGGGTAACGGAAGACCCGCAGTACAGAATGACAACAGTGGATCTCAACAATCTTGCGTATGCAGACGAACCATTCGTCCTAGCCAATGATGTGGCACAGGTTTTCTATGTGAAGGACATGTCTACCAAGCCAAGAAAAAGAAAAGATAAGGAAGCGAATGCATCGTACGATGAGCCAAAGCGGCACATAGTTCTTTCTGGGAAGTGAAACATCGTGGGAGTGGATGACAAGACAGACATGTCAGAAGATTATGAAAAGTTTGATGAAATTGCTGCATTCACAGTGAATATTGACCCGAGCATCCCGTTAAATGATGAAGATTTTCCATGGTTACGGCGCAAAGGGACACACGCGAAGAAAAAGTTTCACACCCAAAGATCTGGGATGTGATCGGCTTCACTATCATCACTTTCTTCCGTGTTTCACACCCAGGAGGGAATCTCTATAATAGTTAGGGTAGTTATGTGTTTTGGCATTTGAAACGCGAAGAAATTTTATGTGCAAACAAATTCTTTCATGCCTTCACTGATTTTTTTAAGCTAAATCACCCTGAAATTGAAAAGAATTTCAAATGAACTCAGAAAAGGTTGAAAGTTGGAATTGTATCATAGTTTCACCCACATAGCATGTGCAAAAAAGTAGAGAGGGTTACCGCAAAAACTGGATGCACTTCGTGTACTAAATGGACAATCTCTTTCGAAGTATCAGGGTTTCGGACGAAAACTCATCCATTACAAAAGGCATTTCATTTTTTAAATAACCTAACCATTACGAAATTGAATATAATGATAAAACACACTAATATTAAACATAAGAAAAAAGAATCACTGAAAAATCTATTCTCAAAGTTAAGTTTTTCACAAACTAGTGATTCACACAAATTTCAAATAAATCAAAATTTAAACTATTCAAATTTGTAAACTACCAGTACTAACAGAAAGTTTGTAATTTTTTGTACCTAAAGCAAAAATATTCACAAAGAAACTCTAAATACAGCAAAAAAACAACTCAAACAAAAATAAATAAAGGAAAAAATAAGAAAAAAAAAAGCCCACCTACAGCGCCACAGCGGCCTGCATACGACTAGAAACCCAACCTGTTGTTGGGCCAGGATGCAGGCCCGCAGAGGGCCAGTAGGCGCACAGGGCAGCACAGAACATTTAGGCCCAGTAGGCCTGCTTTGGAGAGGAGCTCGAGGGAGCTACCGCACTGGGGCTTATAAACCAGTGCGGATGCCCCTCGGCTAGCGAGGTGGGACTAAACATTTCACACCGCACCTGCGCCAGCGCACCCCCTTTAGTACCGGGTGGTGGCTCAAACCGTTACTAAAGGGGGGGTCTTTAGTACCGGTTGGAGCCACCACCCGGTACTAAAGGGGTGCGGTTCCCGCCGCTTGGCCTGGCCAAAACAGGCCTTTAGTACCGGTTGGTGGCTCCAACCGGTAATAAAGGCCCATCCTATATAACTAAACACTTCAAAAATTTCAGTTTCTCA
Source organism: Triticum urartu (assembly GCF_056163025.1). Lineage (NCBI taxonomy): Eukaryota > Viridiplantae > Streptophyta > Magnoliopsida > Poales > Poaceae > Triticum > Triticum urartu. The sequence continues at coordinate 719,855,626 of NC_141875.1, read as the reverse complement.
TTTGCTTCTTCTCCTCTGCCCCGACGCCCGCCGCCCCCGTCTCCATATCCCTCGTCGCCGCGCCGTCCCCGTCGTCGCCGCCCCGTCGTCCTCGTCCCTGTCATCCCCGTCGTCACCACCGCGCCGTCCCGGCCCGTCCCGCGTCGTCCCCGTCCCCGTCATCGCCGCCCCGTCCCCGTCGTCGTCGCCCCGGCCCATCCCCATCGTCGCCGCCCCGTCCCTGTCCACGTCATCGCCATCCCCGTCGTCGTCGCCCCGGCCCATCCCCATCGTCGCCGCCCCGTCCCTGTCCACGTCATCGCCATCCCCGTCGTCGCCGCGCCCGTCGCCGCCCCCCGTCGCCTCTCGCCTCGCCGGTGAGCACACACACACACATACATTTTTTTAGTTTTTTTGTTATAGAAATAGTTATAAAAATGTTAGAAATTTTTCTTTTTTTAGTTATAGAAATAGTTAGTTATATAGCATTGTTAGAAACGTTATAGAAATGTTAGAATTGTTAGAAATTTTTCTGTTTTTTAGTTATAAAATAGTTAGAATTGTTAGAAATTTTTCTGTTTTTTAGTTATAGAAATAGTTATAAAAAAGTTAGAAATTTTTCTTTTTTTAGTTATAGAAATATTAGAAATGTTATACAAATGTTAGTTATATATATAGAAATGTTATAATTTTTTTTTCTATTTTTTAGTTATAGAAATATTAGAAATGTTAGTTATATAGCATTGTTAGAAATGTTAGTTATATAGAAATGTTAGAAATTTTAGTTATCAAAATCCAATCATTAAAAAATATTACTTTTTTCGGGCATATAGCTAGTATTTTTTCTCGACGATGCTCGGCCCGCATCCTCGCTGTCGACTTGTCCGCGACGACGTCCGGCTGACCCATGTCCGGGACTGGGCTCCGCCGGGCTGGCACTGGGAGCTGCTGCATGGAGGGGCGCACTGCTTGATGAGGAACCCGGCCCCGGGTCCCGTCGTCGACCTTGATCTCGTTTGGTGGCGTTCGCGTGGGCTAGTTTCGGTGCGGAGGGAGCCGGCCCCGCCGGAGGTGGTACGTCGCCGTGTCAGGGAGGAGGACGAGCACGTCCATCGCTACATGGTTGCGTTAGAGGGCGGCAGGTTCTCCAATACCTGGCAGTTTCTTCAGGGATCTCACTTCAGCTATGATCCTGTGAGGGTTCCTTCTCTTTGGATGTCCACCGCCCGCGCCGCAGGAACCGCGAGTGTCCTAGATTCTTCTGTAGTATTCGATCTTTATTAGCTACCTAGACAGTCATGTACTCGATATATAATATTCGAGACGATGTATTCGAGATTATATCTATTATTCGAGACGATGTATTCGAGATTATATCTATTATTCGAGACGACGTATTCGAGATTATATTCGATGATGCTTATTATGTACTATGATTGATTCAGTTTTTCCTTATTAATTGATTGCATCCATGCATTATAATTTGAATATATTTCTTTTTGATTAGTTAAACAAAACCTATGGCGGACAATACCGGCAGAGAGGGAGAAGAGGCCCTGTTCAATATCATACGCAATCCTCGCAGGCCAGATGATGATCAGAATGAAGAAGATTATGACGGCTCCGAATATCTACACAACACCGGGGAGGGTGATATGATATTCGATCGCGGCGACCAAATTGATGAAGTCGTGAACTATGAACATGACGAAGAAAATGTTGATCTTGAAACAACAAAGACCGGCGAGGTATATATATTTATATAAGCAGGCATCTGGTGATCATCACATGTTTTAAATGACTTGAAGATATATTAACGAATCGATCTTTCTTCTTTCAGCCATCCGGATCGAGCAAATCTTCAGGCAACAGGACGAAACGAGGCCCGAACAAAAAGTTGAAGGAGGGCGTAAAGTACAATATCGAGGTAATCAGACCTAATGGCGAACCATTCGCGCCTAAGAAGATTGCGGACAAGTTCGTTCGTCGGTGCGGAGTTCTTGTGAAGGACCAACTCCCAATCTCCCATCAAGAATGGAGAGAGCCATCAAAGCCACGTCCAGGAGTTACTTTTGTCGACGACAGACAAAAACATTTGCTTTGGGAAACGCTCATGGAACATTTCACCCTACCAGATCATTTCACAAATGCAGATGTGGAGAAAGTCAAGGACGCTGCTCTTAGGAAGATGGCGGTTGCATTCAAGAACCACAAGATTCGTGAATGGGCCAAGTACGTCAATGGAGGAAGGAAGACTCCAGTATTTGAGGGAACACTAGAGAACCAAAGTGCTCATTGGGACGATTTTGTGAAATTCAAGGATTCGGAATTATCTAAGGAACGGTCGAGAATAAACAAGGCCAATGCCGCAAAAAAGGATAAGTTCCATAAGCTGGGGCCAGGTGGCTATGCGGTGGGAATGCCTAAGTGGGATAAGTCTGAGAAAGAGATGCTGGATGCAGGTGTCACTCCAGAAACATTGAGCTGGCCCCCGGGTGCAGGACTTGGTTCTATTCGCATGGGGGGGAGTTGGATCCGAAGACAGGCAAAGTTTCCAAGAAGGCATGTCTGGACGGAGCCGAAGATAAGCTACTTGTTGCAATAGAAGAGGCTCGATCCGGGTTGTTCGAGCCCAACAGAGAGAACAACGAGCTTACGCGTGCTCTGGGAAATCCTGAACACCCGGGAAGAACACGAGGCATGGGCGCTATTCCGTGGTATGAGGGGTTTTTGGACTAGAACGCCGACTACAGAACCCATGCGAGAAAGAAGATTGCGGAGGAGAAGAAGAGGAAGATGGAGGAGGAGCAGAGGAAGCTAGACTATGAACGCCTTCAAGGCCTAGAATCAGCGCACGCGGACTTGGCAATCAAATTCCAGCGGCAGCAGGAGCAGATCGACTCACTTAGCCAGCAAAGGGGGTCTCAGCAGCTAGCGGATGATCCACCAATGGATAGCACCATCCCATCCATGCTGAGAAGCAGCGTGGGTTCCGCCCCGGGCGACGCATTGCTGGATAGCTACCCAGTGGATGACATCATGGAGAACACTAATTGCGAGCTACACTTCAAAATGAAGAACATATCCATGAAGGTGGCGGACGCCCTTGCTTTTACAAATCCCCCCGAGGAAACCTTCCATTGCAACCCGATTCCAGCGGGCTATGCTCGTGTGTTGATTGATAAGGTGGTGGACCAATATTCGGGGCTAGAGCTTGACATTCCTGGAGGTGACGATGAGCACACACTAGGAGAGGCCAACCATTGTATCATCCTATGGAGAAAGGATTGCATCATCTTTCGAAGGCCACCGACACCGCGTCATCCGACTCCTCGTTGCAGTCCGCCACCGAGTCAGCAGACTCCCGCTCCTCCAAGTCCACTAACGCGTCAGGCCACTCCTCCTCCAAGTCCGGCACAGCTTTAGGCCACTCCTCCTCCAAGTCCGGCAAAGCGTCAGGCCACTCCACCTCCAAGTCCGGCATAGCTTCAGGCCACTCCTCCTCCAAGTCCGGCACAGCTTCAGGCCACTCCTCCTCCTCCAACTCAGCCACATCAGCCGTCTTTGCCACCTCAGCAATCACGGAAGAGAGCCGCCTCAGCTATGGTGTGTAGCGGTACAAGTCGAGGTAGTACTGCAGGTACAGGCGGAGGCAAGCGATTTCAATATGGTCCAAGCCTCGCGCCTCTTTCGCAGAGGCCTTACGACAAGTCCGAGGAGGAAAACATAGCCATATCGAAGGCCGAGGTGGAAGCCCATTTTGCACCGAAACCGCCACCGCCGCCAAGGGAGAAAGTGCCTGTGGAAAATATTGACCACTTCATTCGTATGGCTAGACCACCAGCTCCCAAGCCTGTTGACACAGACTATGAGCGCCACCTCAGGAAGTTAAATTGAGCACGTCTACAGAAAGAGGCGAGCTCGAGCTCGAGCAAATCAGCTGGCAAAAAATGCGGTAAAACCGTTCCCCAGCTGGGAGAACAAGCGGCACAATCAATCCCCCCCGCTTGTTGTGCCAACAACACATGAGAGTAGGCGCGCCCAATATTATTGTGGGCAAACCGTTAACGTTCCCGGGGTGGGCGATGTGGTAATAACCGAGGAGCATATTGCGCGGGCTGAATCGATCGGGATCACTGTTGGACAACTCCTCGATATCGAGCCCATGTCTCTGAATAGAGAGGAGGAAATAAAACGGAAATATGCCTGGGGCCAACCTTTGGTCGAGCCAGAGGAGGTCAATAAGCTCCCAACGAGAATGTATGCATTGCATCAATGGTACATGGACATTACCAAGATTTCCAATCGAGAGTCCCTCATGGTGAATGTCAACGAGGAGCATTACTAGCATAAGAAAGCTGTGACCGTTGAGTATTCAGAACTTTTTCAGCTATACAATAAAGACGCACTGAACAAATCTATCGTCAGTTGCTATTGTCTGTAAGTGATTTCTTTCTGTAATTTAAGTCTCAAGCTAGCTGATCATTTTGATCAATCATTACCTGTAATTATCCTCACTATATTCTTTTCTGTGGTATTATGTAGGATGAAGATTTATGAAATGAAAAAAGGTGGACGCTATGGCATTGGGCTCGTTGACCCAAATACCATTAATGAATACACATGGAAAATAGATCCATATCACGCAAAATGTGTAGAGGAAAGCATGCTACAGTTCTTCAAGGAACTCAAATACAATGAAGATATACTACTTCCTTACAACTTCCAGTGAGTCACACTGTCTTGTACTACAAATTCTGTTTTCCCTACTAGCTATAGCTACATGTTTTTGCTTACATATGCCCGCTTAATTAAGACATGCAAACGTGTGTGCATGCAGATTTCACTGGATCTTATTAATCATTAAAGTTGATGAAGGAACAGTCGAAGTACTAGACTCGCTACTTAAGAAAGCAAGTGACTACAGCATCGGATAGTCAACAGGTAATTTCAATCATTATTAACTATATCTCGGCCTATTTAATTAGTTCATCATTTCCTGATAACAACTATTTAATAACCCATTTATTCATTTTCTTTGTCGGCGGGCAGGACTTGGGCAAAGTTCATCAGGGTCACTCCAGGCCCATGGAAACAAAGTGTGAAATGGTATCGACCCAAGGTAAGTAATTAAGTAGTACTAGCTAGCTGCCATCTCTTTAATTATCATGCTTGATTAATTATTATCTGATCAAAATTCCATTCTCGTAAAGGCCCTGAAGCAGGCACCGGGGAATGATCTATGTGCATAATACATTTGCGAGAACATTTGCATGATGGCGTCTGAAAGGAGCAAATCTGAAAGACAGGAGTGGGTACGATATCGATTGTCAGAACACTATTCACAATTTTTACACCATTATCGATATCTAGTCATACAACTAATACACATGCATATTGATCTCCTTCTTAGCAGTTCAAAGAGGTGCGGGACAAGCTCCTAGCACAGGACCGCATAGAAGGAATTCAAGAGGAAATAGCGGGATTTTTGCTTGACCAGGTCATAGATCCCAAAGGAGAATACTATTTGTTGGGTTACGTAGCAGAAATTCAAAATTTTCTACGTGTCACCAAGATCTATCTATGGGGACATCTAGCAACGAGGAAGGAGTGGATCTACATACCCTTGTAGATCGGGCGCGGAAGCGTTCAAGAGAACGGGGTTGATGGAGTCGTACTCGTCGTGATCCAAATCACCGATGATCCTAGCGCCGAACGGACGGCACCTCCGCGTTCAACACACGTACGGAGCAGCGATGTCTCCTCCTTCTTGATCCAGCAAGGGGGAGGAGAGGTTGATGGAGATCCAGCAGCACGACGGCGTGGTGGTGGAAGTAGCGGGATTCCAACAGGGCTTCGCCAAGCGCTGCGGGAGGAGGAAGATGTGTCGTGGGAGGGAGAGGGAGGCGCCAGGGCTTAGGTGTGGTTGCCCTCCCTTCCCCCCACTATATATAGGGCCAAGGGAGAGGGGGAGGGCGCAGCCTTGCCCCTTCCTCCAAGGAAGGGTGCGGCCAAGGGGGGGAGGAGTCCATCCTCCCCAAGGCACCTCGGAGGTGCCTTCCCCCTTTAGGACTCTCCCCTCCTCTTGTCCCTTTGGCGCATGGGCCTCTAGGGGCTGGTGCCCTTGGCCCATGTAGGCCAAGGCGCACCCCCTACAGCCCATGTGGCCCCCGGGGCAGGTGGCCCCACCCGGTGGACCCCCGGGACCCTTCCGGTGGTCCCGGTACAATACCGGTGACCCTGAAACTTGTCCTGATGGCCGAAATAGCACTTCCTATATATAATTCTTTACCTCCGGACCATTCCGAAACTCCTCGTGACGTCCAGGATCTCATCCAGGACTCCGAACAACTTTCGGGTTACCGCATACTAATATCTCTATAACCCTAGCGTCACCGAACCTTAAGTGTGTAGACCCTACGGGTTCGGGAGACATGCAGACATGACCGAGATGACTCTCCGGTCAATAACCAACAGCGGGATCTGGATACCCATGTTGGCTCCCACATGTTCCACGATGATCTCATCGGATGAACCACGATGTCAAGGACTTAATCAATCCCGTATACAATTCCCTTTGTCTAGCGGTACGATACTTGCCCGAGATTCGATCGTCGGTATCCCGATACCTTGTTCAATCTCGTTACCGGCAAGTCTCTTTACTCGTTCCGTAACACATCATCCCGTGATCAACCCCTTGATCACATTGTGCACATTATGATGATGTCCTATCGAGTGGGCCCAGAGATACCTCTCCGTTTACACGGAGTGACAAATCCCAGTCTCGATTCGTGCCAACCCAACAGACACTTTCGGAGATACCTGTAGTGTACCTTTATAGCCACCCAGTTACGTTGTGACGTTTGGCACACCCAAAGCACTCCTACGGTATCCGGGAGTTGCACAATCTCATGGTCTAAGGAAATGATACTTGACATTAGAAAAGCTTTAGCATACGAACTACACGATCTAGTGCTATGCTTAGGATTGGGTCTTGTCCATCACATCATTCTCCTAATGATGTGATCCCGTTATCAATGACATCCAATGTCCATGGTCAGGAAACCGTAACCATCTATTGATCAACGAGCTAGTCAACTAGAGGCTTACTAGGGACATGGTGTTGTCTATGTATCCACACATGTATCTGAGTTTCCTATCAATACAATTCTAGCATGGATAATAAACGATTATCATGAACAAGGAAATATAATAATAACTAATTTATTATTGCCTCTAGGGCATATTTCCAACAGTCTCCCACTTGCACTAGAGTCAATAATCCAGTTCACATCGATATGTGATTAACACTCAAGGTCACATCCCCATGTGACTAACACCCAAAGAGTTTACTAGAGTCAATAATCTAGGTCACATTACCATGTGATTAACACTCGATGAGTTCTAGGTTTGATCATGTTATGCTTGTGAGAGATGTTATAGTCAACGGGTCTAAATCTTTCAGATCCGTATGTACTTCGCAAATTTCTATGTCATCTTGTAGATGCAACTACTACGCTACATTTGGAGCTATTCCAAATAACTGTTCTACTATACGAATCCAGTTTACTACTCAGAATAATCTGGATTAGTGTCAAAGTTTGCATCGGCGTAACCCTTTACGACGAACTCTTTTACCACCTCCATAATCGAGAAAATTCCTTAGTCCACTAGTTACTAAGGATAACTTTGACCGCTGTCTTGTGATCCATTCTTGGATCACTCTTGTACCCCTTGATTGACTCATGGCAAGGCACATTTCAGGTGTGGTACACAGCATAGCATACTGTAGGGCCTATGTCTTAAGCATAGGGGACGACCTTCGTCCTTTCTCTCTATTCTGCCGTGGTCGAGCTTTAAGTCTTAACTTCATACCTTACAACTCAGGCAAGAACTCCTTCTTTGGCTGATCCATCTTGAACACCTTCAAGATTATGTTAAGGTATGTGCTCATTTGAAAGTACCATTAAGCGTTTTGATCTATCCTTATAGATCTTGATGCTCAATGTTCAAGTAGCTTAATCCAGGCTTTCCATTAAAAACACTTTTCAAATAACTCTGCATGCTTTCTAGAAATTCTACATCATTTTCGATCAACAAAATGTTAACAAACACATACTCATCGGAAATTTTATAGTGCTCCCACTCACTTCTTTGGAAATACAAGTTTCTCATAAACTTTGTATACACCCAAAACTTTGATCATCTTATCAAAGCATACATTCTAACTCCGAGATGCTTACTCCAGTCCTTAGAAGGATTGCTGGAGCTTTGCATACTTATTAGCATCTTTCAGGATTGACAAAACCTTCTGGTTTGTATCACATACAACCTTTCCTCAAAACAACGTTGAGGAAACAATGTTTTGACATCCTATCTGCAAGATTTCATAAATAATGCAGTAATCGCTAATATAATTCCAACAGACTCTTAGCATCGCTACGAGTGAGAAAGTCTCATCGTAGTCAACTCCTTGAACTTGTCGGAAAACTTCTTAACGACAAGTCGAGCTTTCTTAATGGTGACATTTACCATTATTGTCCTTCTTCCTTTTAAAATCCATCTGCACTCAATAGCATTACGACCATCAAGTAGTTCTGTCAAAGTCTACACTTTGTTTTCATACATGGATCCTCTCTCGGATTTTATGGCCTCGAGCCATTTATCGGAATCCGGGCCCACCATCGCTTCTCCATAGCTCGTAGGTTCATTGTTCTCTAGCAACATGACTTCCAAGACAGGATTACGTACCACTCTGAAGTAGTATGCATCCTTGTCATCCCACGAGGTTTGGTAGTGACTTGATCTGAAGTTTCATGATCACTATCATAAGCTTCCACTTCAATTGGTGTAGGTGCCACAGGAACAACTCATGTGCCCTGCCACACACTAGTTGAAGAGACGGTTCAATAACCTCATCAAGTCTCCACCATCCTCCCACTCAATTCTTTCGAGAGAAACTTTTCCTCGAGAAAGGACCCGATTCTAGAAACAATCCCTTATTGCTTTCGGATCTGAGACAGGAGGTATACCCAACTATTTTGGGTGTCCTATGAAGATGCATTTATCCGCTTTGGGTTCGAGCTTATCAGCCTGAAACTTTTTCACATAAGCGTCGCAGCCCCAAACTTTTAAGAAATGACAGCTTAGGTTTCTCTAAACCATAGTTCATACGGTGTCATCTCATCGGAATTATGTGGTGCCCTATTTAAAGTGAATGTGGTTGTCTTTAATGCCTAACCCATAAACTATCGTGGTAATTCGATAAGAGACATCATGGTATGCATCATATCCAATAGGGTGCAGTTATGATGTTCGGACACACCATCACACTATGGTGTTCCAGGCTGTATTAGTTGTGAAACAATTTCCACAATGTCTTAATTCTGTGCCAAACTCGTAATTCAGATATTCATCTCTATGATCATATCATAGATATTTTATCCTCTTGTCACGACGATCTTTCAACTTCACCCTGAAATTACTTGAACCTTTCAATAATTCAGACTCGTGATTCATCAAGTAAATATACTCAATATCTACTCAAATCATCTGTGAAGTAAGAACATAACGATATCCACTACACGCCTCAGCACTCATTGGACTGCACACATCAAAATGTATTTCTTCCAACAAGTTGCTTTCTAGTTCCATTTTAGTGAAAACGAGGCTTTCAGTCATCTTGCCCATGTGGTATGATTTGGATGTCTCAAGTGATTCAAAATCAAGTGAGTCCAAACGGTCCATTTGCATGGAGTTTCTTCATGCATATACACCAATAGACATGGTTCGCATGCCTCAAACTTTTCAAAAACGAGTGAGCCCAAAGATCCATCAACATGGAGCTTCTTCATGCGTTTTATACCGATATGACTTACGTGGCAGTGCCACAAGTAGGTGGTACTATCATTACTATCTTTTGGCATGAACATGTGTATCACTACGATCGAGATTCAATAAACCATTCATTTTAGGTGCAAGACCATTGAAGGTATTATTCAAATAAACAGAGTAACTATTATTCTCTTTAAATGAATAACCGCATTGCGATAGACATAATCCAATCATGTCTATGCTCGACGCAAACACCAATCTCGATGGTAGAGGGAGCGTGCGATGCTTGATCATATCAACATTGGAAACACTTTCAACACATATCGTCAGCTCACCTTTAGCTAGTCTCTGTTTATTCCGTAGCTTTTATTTCGAGTTACTAACACTTAGCAACCGAACCGGTATCTAATACCCTGGTGCTACTAGGAGTACTAGTAAAGTACACATCAACACAATGTATATCCAATATACTTCTATCGACCTTGCCAGCCTTCTCATCTACCAAGTATCTAGGGTAATTCTGCTCCAGTGGCTGTTCCCCTTATTACAGAAGCACTTAGTCTCGGGTTTGGGTTCAACCTTGGGTTTCTTCACTAGAGCAGCAGCTGATTTGCCGTTTCATGAAGTATCCCTTCTTGCCCTTGCCCTTCTTGAAACTAGTGGTTTCACCAACCATCAACAATTGATGCTCCTTCTTGATTTCTACTTTTGTGGTGTCAAACATCGCGAATATCTCAAGGATCATCATATATTTCCCTGATATATTATAGTTCATCACGAAGCTCTAGCAGCTTGGTGGTAATGACTTCGGAGAACTATCACCATTTCATTTGGAAGATCAACTCCCACTTGATTCAAGCGATTGTTGTACTCAGACAATCTGAGCACAAGCTCAACAATTGAGATTTTCTCCCTTAGTTTGCAGGCTAAGAAAATTGTCGGAGGTCTTATGCCTCTTGACGTGGGCACGAGCCTGAAATCCCAATTTCAGCCCTCGAAACATCTCATATGTTTCGCGACGTTTCAAAACGTCTTCGGTGCCTCAACTCTAAGCCGTTTAACTGAACTATCACGTAGTTATCAAAATGTGTATGTCAGATGTTCGCAACATCCACAGACGACGTTCGAGGTTCAGTACACCGAGCGGTGCATTAAGGACATAAGCCTTCTATGAAGCAATGAGGACATTCCTTAGTTTACGGACCTAGTCTGCATAATTGCTACTATCAACTTTCAACTAAATTTTCTCTAGGAACATAACTAAACAGTAGAACTAAAGCACAAGCTACGACATAATTTGTGAAAACCTTTTGACTATGTTCAGGATAATTAAGTTCATCTTATGAACTCCCACTCAGATAGACATCCCTCTAGTCATCTAAGTGATTACATGATCCGAGTCAACTAGGCCGTGTCCGATCATCACGTGAGACGGACTAGTCAACATCGGTGAACATCTTCATGTTGAACGTATCTGCCATACGACTCATGCTCGACCTTTCGGTCTCTTGTGTTCCGAGGCCATGTCTGTACACATGCTAGGCTCGTCAAGTCAACCTAAGTGTTTCGCGTGTGTAAATCTGTCTTACACCCGTTGTATGTGAACGTTAGAATCTATCACACCCAATCATCACGTGGTGCTTCGAAACAACGAACTGTCGCAACGGTGCACAGTTAGGGGGAACACCTTCTTGAAATTATTATGAGGGATCATCTTATTTACTACCGTCGTTCTAAGTAAACAAGATGCAAAAACATGAGAAACATCACATGCAATCAAATAGTGACATGATATGGCCAATATCATATTGCTCCTCTTGATCTCCATCTTCGGGGCTCCATGATCATCATCGTCACCGGCATGACACCATGATCTCCATCATCATGATCTCCATCATCGTGTCTTCATGAAGTTGTCTCGCCAACTATTACTTCTACTTCTACAGCTAACGGTTAGCAATAAAGTAAAGTAATTACATGACGTTTATGTTGACACGCAGGTCATAAATAAATTAAGACAACTCCTATGGCTCCTGCCGGTTGTCATACTCATCGACATGCAAGTCGTGATTCCTATTACAAGAACATCATCATCTCATACATCACATATATCATTCATCACATCCTTTGGCCATATCACATCACATAGCATACCCTGCAAAAACAAGTTAGACGTCCTCTAATTGTTGTTTGCATGTTTTACGTGGCTGCTATGGGTTTCTAGCAAGAACGTTTCTTACCTATGCAAAGACCACAACGTGATATGCCAATTGCTATTTACCCTTCATAAGGACCCTTTTCATCGAATCCGATCCGACTAAAGTGGGAGAGACAGCCACCCGCCAGCCACCTTATGCAACTAGTGCATGTTTGTCGGTGGAACCGGTCTCATGTAAGCGTACGTGTAAGGTTGGTCCGGGCCGCTTCATCCCACAATGCCGCCGAATCAAGATTGGACTAGTAACGGTAAGCAAATTGAACAAAATCAACGCCCACAACTACTTTGTGTTCTACTCGTGCATAGAATCTATGCAATAGACCTAGCTCATGATGCCACTGTTGGGTTACGTAGCAGAAATTCAAAATTTTCTACGTGTCACCAAGATCTATCTATGGAGACATCTAGCAACGAGGGAGGAGTGGATCTACATACCCTTGTAGATCGCGCACGGAAGCGTTCAAGAGAACGGGGTTGATGGAGTCGTACTCGTCGTGATCCAAATCACCGATGATCCTAGCGCCGAACGGACGGCACCTCCGCGTTCAACACACATACGGAGCAGCGACATCTCCTCCTTCTTGATCCAGCAAGGGGGAGGAGAGGTTGATGGAGATCCAGCAGCACGACGGCGTGGTGGTGGAAGTAGCGGGATTCCAACAGGGCTTCGCCAAGCGCTGCGGGAGGAGGAAGATGTGTCGTGGGAGGGAGAGGGAGGCGCCAGGGCTTAGGTGTGGTTGCCCTCCCTTCCCCCCACTATATATAGGGCCAAGGGAGAGGGGGAGGGCGCAGCCTTGCCCCTTCCTCCAAGGAAGGGTGCGGCCAAGGGGGGGAGGAGTCCATCCTCCCCAAGGCACCTCGGAGGTGCCTTCCCCCTTTAGGACTCTCCCCTCCTCTTGTCCCTTTGGCGCATGGGCCTCTAGGGGCTGGTGCCCTTGGCCCATGTAGGCCAAGGTGCACCCCCTACAGCCCATGTGGCCCCCGGGGCAGGTGGCCCCACCCGGTGGACCCCCGGGACCCTTCCGGTGGTCCCGGTACAATACCGGTGACCCCGAAACTTGCCCCGATGGCCGAAATAGCACTTCCTATATATAATTCTTTACCTCCGGACCATTCCGGAACTCCTCGTGACGTCCGGGATCTCATCCGGGACTCCGAACAACTTTCGGGTTACCGCATACTAATATCTCTATAACCCTAGCGTCACGGAACCTTAAGTGTGTAGACCCTACGGGTTCGGGAGACATGCAGACATGACCGAGATGACTCTCCGGTCAATAACCAACAGCGGGATCTGGATACCAATGTTGGCTCCCACATGTTCCACGATGATCTCATCGGATGAACCACGATGTCAAGGACTTAATCAACCCCGTATACAATTCCCTTTGTCTAGCGGTACGATACTTGCCCGAGATTTGATCGTCGGTATCCTGATACCTTGTTCAATCTCGTTACCGGCAAGTCTCTTTACTCGTTCCGTAACACATCATCCCGTGATCAACTCCTTGATCACATTGTGAACATTATGATGATGTCCTACCGAGTGGGCCCAGAGATACCTCTCCGTTTACACGGAGTGACAAATCCCAGTCTCGATTCGTGCCAACCCAACAGACACTTTCGGAGATACCCGTAGTGTACCTTTATAGCCACCCAGTTACGTTGTGACGTTTGGCACACCCAAAGCACTCCTACGGTATCCGGGAGTTGCACAATCTCATGGTCTAAGGAAATGATACTTGACATTAGAAAAGCTTTAGCATACGAACTACACGATCTAGTGCTATGCTTAGGATTGGGTCTTGTCCATCACATCATTCTCCTAATGATGTGATCCCGTTATCAATGGCATCCAATGTCCATGGTCAGGAAACCGTAACCATCTATTGATCAACGAGCTAGTCAACTAGAGGCTTACTAGGGACATGGTGTTGTCTATGTATCCACACATGTATCTGAGTTTCCTATCAATACAATTCTAGCATGGATAATAAACGATTATCATGAACAAGGAAATATAATAATAACAAATTTATTATTGCCTCTAGGGCATATTTCCAACACTATTACCCGCTACCGCCCCCATGAACCACTTCCAATTGTTATCGTGCTCCGAAGGCACCAATTGGCTAGGCTAATGCCACTGGCTCCGAGGGCACCAATTAGGAGAAATTGTATATATATATATATATACATGTGTGTGTATAGATGTGTGAATTAATTAATGGTGGTTGTGAGACATTCGTTGATATATATATATATATTATGATCAGTTCTACTAGAAATTCTATTTATATATATGCATAATGGGTACAATATGTAGTATCGTAAAATACCAGCAAATGAAAAAAATTAAATGGAAAACACAAAATTAAATGAAAAAGAAATCATAAACCCAAAACCCCCCCAACATTTTAATACCGGTTGGTGACACCAACCGGTACTAAAGGGCTCCCTGCCCCCGAAGCTGGCTCGTGCCACGTGATTGCCCTTTAGCACCGGTTCATGCTGAATCGGTACTAAAGGGGGGGGGCTTTAGTGCCTACATTTTAGCGCCGGTTACCAAACCGGCACTAAAGGGCCTTACGAACCGGTGCTATTGCCCGGTTCTGCACTAGTGCACACGGCCCAGCGCGGGGGCGCAAACGGACTTTTGTTCGTTTTCTGTTCGCTTTCGACCGATCCCGGCCCAAGTTTCTACCGCTTTTGGAGTAAAACGGACAGCACGCGGACGCGCGAGCCGTCTGCACGTGTCCTCCCCTGACCCGCCTGTCGGTGGCACAAGGACGCATTTTTCTATCCGCCCCCCTCCCTTCCTCCGGCCACACGCCCTCCATTCTGCTCCACTCTTCCCCACTTTTTCCTCACCACCGCCGCCACCGCTGCTGCCATTGTAGCTGTGCAGCTCGGACGCGCGCTCGCCCAACACCTTCCCCTGGACGACCCCGAGCTACCCAACCATGGCCACCTGTTTTGCGCACCCGCCGGCCAGATTTGGGGAGGATCTGGTCGGATTTGAGCTCACCCGGCTGTGGGAGGCCGCGCCATGCCATGGATTGGGTCAACGACGGGCTGGCTCCTCACCAAGCTGCGCCCCCCGGAAGGTAGCACCTCCCAGTACCAGCCCGGCGGAGCCTAGTCCCGGACATGGCTCCTCATCAAGCCCAGGCCTCCTCCGCCGATTTGACGACGAGGATGCGGGATAGGCATCATCGACGTCGATGCGGGAATAATTGCTTTAACTAAAAAATAACAACAAATGTGACACCTAAAACACCTAAATTCTATTAACTACACCTAATTAAAAACCTACATTTTGAACATGATTCGATCATAACTAGGGTTCATACTACATTAGTCTAAGATTAAACACCTAAAATACCTAAATTAAATTAACAACATGGGGTGGCTAGTCTCACCTCGATCGAGGTCGGAGGGGGTCGGTGATGACGGATGGCGGCGGGGATGATGCAGGGGCTCCTTGATTTCTGCAAAAACAAAATATAAACAAAAACATTATTATCGTCATCTTAGTACTTAGTGAAACTCCATAAGCTACATTTAATTATTCTATTCAAATTTACTTATAATTTCCTATTCTATTCAAATTCAGGAGAGGGAGGAGGGAGGAGGAGGGGGAGGAGGGGGCCGCTGGCACCGGAGAGGGAGGAGGAGGAGGAAGAAGGAGGGGGAGGAGGAGGAGGGAGGGATCGACCTTGGGGTGGAGGAGGAGGACGGCGACAGCAATGATGGCAGCCACAGCGGCGAGGGCGACGGAGGGGATGAGAGAGTGTGAGGGGGAGAGTGATGCGCGCGGGTCAGCCAGTTTGGATAAGGGCCCTTAGTGGTAGCTTGTCCGTAAAAAGTGCTACTACTAAAGTCTATAGTAGTAGCTCTTTCTATGGAAAAGCACTACTGCTAAAACCAATAGCAGTAGCGCTCTGTGTAAAAACGCGCTACTGCTAACGTTAAGCATGTAAAAAATTCAAAAATACATTGGTCATCAATGATCTTTTTGTGTACAATCTAAATTGTCAATAGGAATCTTCTCCTGTTTAACAACCGGTGAAGATTCCTATTGTGGACACAGATCCTACACATAGAGTTCAATGAAGACTAAGTGGTTGTGATGGTTTGAGAAGCACCATATTTAAGGTGGTAAAAGTTCTGTTCGCGGAGCGAGGTGGGACTAAACTTTGGTCTTATTAGGAGGGGACCGAATATATCAGTACCGCTGGTAAGGGAAAAAGCGTTGTTGCTAAGATCAATAGTAGTAGCGCTTTCTACAAATGAGCGCTACTAGTATCCCTAGCATACCTGGAACGGTCTATCAATTTTAGTAGTAGTGTGTTTTCTAGGTCTAGCGCTACTGCTATGCTCATATTAGCAGCGCTTGTAGTTCCCGAGCGCTCCAGCTAAGTAGCAGCAGCGCTTACTATTTTACAGCGCTACTACTATGCTACTGTGTATAAGCATTTTCCTAGTAGTGATTGTAGATTATTTGATGAAAATTCCATTATCTGTTGGGCACGTATTCAGATATATTAATATGGGAAAGAGGCTCTCATATACCTCTCGAGATTGGGAGGGTGCGGAGGCGGCTAGAGGAAGTGTTGCAGGCCGAGCTCAGCAGCAATGATGAATTATTGTTGGTGCCGGACTGGCGACGCCTATGAAGGAACAAGTGTGGCAGAATAGCTCTTGAATTGGCCAAGCCACCATCGCACCGCTATCCCCAAAGATTGTTTGGTGATGACCGGTCCATCATGAGACGTACTAGAGTGACAGACTGCCTTGAGCACGGACTGGAGGCTAAGAGAATAGGATTCCAGCAGCCCAGATGAATACGAACGACCATCATTGCCACTCATAGTCTAGGATATTGTGTAGGTTTCATTTCTTTTGGTTAGAACACATGGATTTAAACTAGAGGTAACCAATTTGCTATGGTCATCTGATAAGCCATTTGGAATTGGTTACATGTGTTTTATTTCGAGGTTGGGGACGATCTGCAATGCCCACCGGATTTTGGTCCAATCCCCCAGTTCCATGCGGCCGAATCTACTGTTGTTGCTACTCCTGCGAACCCGACTGTTGGGCAAGCTGTAGTGGACCTGAACCTGAACCTGGAAGAACATAACAAGATGCAGATGGCGGCTACTGTCTTTGCCACGGCATTTACAAGGGTAATGGGTACAGACCCAACCATGGGTGAGGAAGGCCGTGCATCCAGGGTGGAAATTAGCCATCAGAGAACGGCAGGAAATACAGTTGCTACTGCTATGCGTTGGATCAAGGCAGCAGAGGAGCACAGGAAGGGGAAGAACGTCCAGGAGGCGGCCGCTGGAAAGGAAAAGTTGGGCATCAGGAAGATAAAAAAGAGTTCGACTGATCCTGTGTCAGTGCTGGGGAAAAGACGCATGAGTACAGTTCCAGGGGGAGAAAACTCTGGTGGTATTGAGGGTGGAGAACCTACTGATCAACACAAAAAGAAGAAGGGCGCTGAGGATAGAGAGGAGAAGGAGAAGTCTGATGAAGAAGGCGGAACGGAAGCAACCGAGCTCGGGGCTCTCGGTCAACTGGCGGGCGCTAATGAGAGCACTCGCCAGGATCCATGATGCTCCTTAGTTGGAACTGTCGGGGGATTGGGCAACCCCGTACAGTTCGAGAGCTAGTGGGCCTAGTGCACACTCAGAAGCCTAAGTTGGTATTTCTGTCGGAAACCCGGAAAAGCGATGAGTACGTGAATAACATGAGATGGAGGCTAGGACTCAGGCATTGTATTGTGTGTTCCGGTACTGGTAAGGGGGGCGGGATTGCACTATTTTATGATGAAAGTGTTGAAATAAAAGAGATCGCTATTGGGCCGAGGTACGTAGATGTGTTGATTCGTTTAAGTCCCAATGGTATACAGTGGAGGGGTACTTTTGTTTACGGTGAACCAAAAGCCAATGAGAGACACCACATGTGGGAACTCTTGAGAAGGATTAGACATAACTCATCTGAACCTTGGCTCATGATAGGTGATTTTAACGAAACTATGTGGCAAAGTGAGCATTTTTCGCGTGCAAGGACGTCTGAAAGTAATATGGCAGATTTCAGGAGAGTACTTGCGGATTGCAACCTGCATGACTTGGGGTTCAAGGGCACCACATGGACATACAACAACAAACAAAGTGGCCATAACAATGTGAGAGCACGTTTGGATAGAGGGGTTGCCTCCCCGGAGTGGAGCAAGATCTTTAGGGAGGCCACGGTCGAGCACATTTGCTCGTCCAGATCGGATCATGCCCCCCTTCTGCCGCGGTTTGGTGCGACGAAAGAATGGAGACAAGCAAAAAAACCTTTCAGATATGAAGCAATGTGGGAACGTTGTGTGTCACTGGCAGATGTAGTGAGCAGTACGTGGAGTAAGGGAGGAAAAGCAAGCTCGCTCGGGGGTTTGTTGAGGAAGCTAAATACCATGCAGGACATTCTAAGCAAGTGGGCAATGAAAGAATTTAGTTCAGTCCAGAACAGCATCAAGGGTTTGCGTACAAAACTGGAAAAATTTAGAATGAACCCTCCCTCGCCAGATACTGATATAAAGATCAAAGAGACCGAGTCAGAGCTCGATGAATGGCTGCTGCGAGAGGAGTTAATGTGGAGATAGCGGTCGCGAATTAAATGGCTCAGGGAGGGGGATAGAAACACAGATTTCTTTCATAGGAAGGCAACATGGAGGAGGAAGAAGAACAAGATCACAAAGCTTAAAAAGGAAGATGGATCCTGGGCAGAAAGTAACGAACAAATTCATGATGAGATTAATAATTACTTTAAAGCTTTGTATGAGGAGGATGCGAACGTAGATCCACAACCGCTCATTGACCTTATCCCTAGAAGAGTGGATGACCAAATGAATGAGGCTCTCACCAAACCGTTCTCTGAAAATGAAATAAGTGATGCTCTGTTTCAGATCGGTCCACTTAAAGCACCTGGTTCGGACGGATTCCCAGCTCGCTTCTTTCAAAGGAACTGGGCTACGCTGAAGGAATAGGTGACCCAAGGAGTTTTGAACTTTTTCGCTGATGGTGTAATGCTGGATGGTGTAAATGAGACAACAATAGTCTTGATCCCGAAAAACAATGATCCAAAAGGCATCAAGGACTACTGCCCCATTAGCCTCTGCAACGTTATATACAAGGTCATATCAAAGGTGTTGGTAAACAGATTGCGCCCGTTCCTGGATGACCTCATCTCTAAATCACAGGGTGCTTTCATCCCTGGCAGAATGATAACGGACAACGCACTTATCGCGTTTGAGTGTTTCCATAAGATCCAACATAGCAAAAATCAGAAAGATACCCACTGTGCGTACAAGCTTGATCTTGCTAAAGCTTACGATCGAGTGGATTGGCGCTTCTTGGAAGGAGTGCTACACAAGCTAGGGTTTGAGGAGAAGTGGATGAAGTGGGTGATGACATGTGTCTGGCCGGTCAGGTTTTCTGTCAGGTGCAATGGGGAAATGTGACCCTTTGAGCCCTTATTTATTTCTCTTTGTGGCTGATGGGTTGGCAACCCTTCTAGGCCGAGAGGTAACCTCCGGGCGCATCGCGCCTCTGAAGGTGGCTCGGGGAAGTCCGGGAATCTCAAATCTCCTATTTGTCGACGACAGCCTACTCTTTTTCAAAGCATCGCCAACCCAAGCTAGGAGGGTGGGGGAAGTGCTAGAAGAGTTCTAGCTAGCCACCGGGCAACTGCTGAGTAGAAACAAGTGCTCACTCCTATTCTGTGAAGCATGCCCGGGCCAGGTAAGAGATTACATTAAGGAAATCTTGGGCGTGGAGGCAGCCTCCTTTGAAAGTAAATATTTGGGACTCCCTACACCGGAGGGTAGAATGAAAAATGGTTGTTTTCAGCCGATCATGGAGAGATTTGGCAAAAGGTGCAATGACTGGAATGAGAGGTATATGTCTCAGGCGGCAAAGGAGGTAAATGTCAAGGCAGTGGCGCAAGCCCTCCCCACCTTTGTTATGGGAGTGTTCAAACTAAACCAAAGCTTTTGTGACAAATATGAAAAAGTGATCAGGGACTTTTGGTGGGGGGACAAAGATGAGAAGCGCAAGGTCCATTGGATGTCTTGGGAGATGACAAAACCTAAGAGAGACGGTGGCATCGGTTTCTGGGATATGCATCTTTTTAACCAGGCTCTCTTAGCTCGACAGGGGTGGAGGTTGATTCAGAATCCGACAAGTTTGTGTGCTAGGGTCCTTAAATCCAAATACTACCCCAACGGCAACTTGCTTGATACGGTCTTTCCCTCTGATGCATCCCCTTCTTGGAGAGGAATTGAGTTTGGGCTGGAGCTCCTAAAGAAGGGCCTAATCTGGCGAGTTGGGGATGGAAAAAAGATCCAAATCACTAGAGACCAATGGATACCCAGGAAGGAGGGCTTGAGAGTGGCCTCATTTACCAACTGATTGACCCGGTGACGAAAGAGTGGAAGGTCGGACTGATCAGACAGATTTTCCATACTTTTGATGCTGATGAAATATGTCAGCTTAAAATTCCGAGGGCGGAAATCGAGGATTGTGTGGCTTGGCACTATGATAAATCTGGAGTTTTCACGGTCAAAAGTGCATATAAGCTAGCAGACTCGCTCAGAAGAAATAGTACACTACTGGCGACTAGCTCCTCGAGCGATCCGAGAAACCGAAGTATTTGAGATGCCATTTGGAAAGCTAATGTACCGGAAAAGGTAAAAATCTTGGGATGGAGAGTGGCTACCAGAACTCTGGCTACCAAGCATAATACCTTCAGAAGGACCATCACTGAAGATAGCATTTGTGAAAGTTGTGGAGCAGAGAGGGAAGATGAGCACCACGCTGTTATTTCGTGCACTAGGAGTGTGGCGCTAAGACATGCATTGAGGGATGTGTGGGATCTGCCAAAGGACTAGGAGTTCAGATTTACAAGGCCAGATTGGCTGCAATTGCTACTGCTAGCAAACCCCAAGGAAGTCAGGAGCAAGATTTTGTTAATGATGTGGCAGGCATGGAATCTGAGGAATAATGTAGCACATGGGGATGGAAAGGATACAGTTACAGGATCAGTGTAGTATCTTATGAGGTTACAAGATGAATTGCTGGTAGCTGCATGTGGTCTGAGGGAGTATTCGGACAACGGCAAAGTGTCACTACACCTTGCTAAACCGGAGGAGACAGTCCCCTCGGCTCCTATTCATTGGATAGCTCCCCCGCAAGGAATGGCCAAGTTGAATTCTGATGCGGCTTTCATAGGAGAGACGGGAGACACATGGGGTGGCGCTGTGGCCAGAGATCACTTGGGGCGTGTTTTCATGTCCATTGGAAGGCGCCTGAACCGGTGCTGTTCAATGGAGGAAGCAGAAGGGGCTGCAGCGCTGCTAGGCTTGATTGAATTTGTGAAACATTTCAGAGGTCAAGTAATACTAGAGACTGACTGCATGTGTATCGGCCAAGAGCTGCAGGGGGGCATGTAAAGTACGTTGGCTTACTGTGCTACTCTTGCGGATGTGAAGGAGAATCTCTCTTTGTTCTCCTGCTCGGGAATAAGTATTGTAAGCAGGAGCAAAAACAAGCTGGCACACGAGCTCGCGGCCGTCGTGAGAAGATCACGTGATTTTATTATGGTCGCTGACGTCCCAGTTGACGCTAAACATGTAATGAGAGACGAAAGTGTTCTTACCATGGCCTAAGTTGTATCCATGGTTCTCAAAAAAAAATGATGAACTATTGTTGGTGCCGGACTGGCGACGCCTATGAAGGAACAAGTGTGGCAGAATAGCTCTTGAATTGGCCAAGCCACCATCGCACCGCTATCCCCAAAGATTGTTTGGTGATGACCGGTCCATCACGAGGCGTACTAGAGCGACAGACTGCCTTGAGCACGGACTGGAGGCTAAGAGAATAGGATTCCAGCAGCACAGATGAATATGAACGACCACCATTGCCACTCATAGTCTAGGATATTGTGTAGGTTTCATTTCTTTTGGTTAGAACACATGGATTTAAACCAGAGGTAACCAATTTGCTATGTTCATCTGATAAGCTATTTGGAATTGGTTACATGTGTTTTATTTCGAGGATACCCAAGCACTGCATACATTTTGTAGAGGTACTCATAGCCATGGTTTTCACTTTCAGAGATATTTTGATGAAATTAACTGAATTTCAATAATTTCACTAGACACAGAAATACTTATGTTTTGGCCAATATATTTTAGCAATTTCAGTAGTGCATAGGAATTCAAATATTTTTTATTTTTTGAAAAAATAACTTTTAATTGAATTCAAGTGAATATTTTGGTCATTTGGCCCAAATGCAAACTGAAATCACTGAAACTCACTAAATACACTGAATTTTGGTGAATTTGGTTGGTGCTGAAATTGAAAACCATGCTCATAGCTTCTCACCAATCTGCCATAGTCAAATTATGAATTTTAATGATTGATTAATTTTCATGCTCAGAGGTGGACATGGTTGAGTGGCCACGGGGAAATTGTGGGCAGTAGCGTGTCAAGAACATAAGAAATGGGGACAAGGGACATTTTAGTTAATCAAGGCTCTGTATTAGTTTCAAGTTTTATTCTTGTGGTAAAAAGATAAGGTTAGATTAACCACCATGTACATCTTTAATTATTTGTAAATAAGAAATATAATCAAAGTACTCTTTTTAATCGATAATATATATATTTATATATAATTTGTAGAAGTGCAAGTTCGAGCATTAAGGTGGAACGGGAGGAGGGGTCGGGAGAAGATTATGTACTGTTTCGTCTTATTGCAAGGAGAGGATGGTTACGAAGAAATGACAATTGTCGTGGCGAAAAGAAACATAGACAGAATCAATTTTATTACTATGGATGGAAACCACATGTCATCTTATCCAACACATTTCTGCATTGGGACAATTACTCAATTGCTATGGTTTTTTATTCCATGGCAATGCATAGACATTCAACTGGAATATTCAAATATGCAAGTTGTTCCACCTTTTTCAAGCTATTTACAAATTTTTCACTGCTCAGCAAGTTTGTATATGATGCTGGGAAACTCAACATAAGGAAGTGCACAGAAGGACACATAAGTGTTGCACTTTGAATATGAGAGAAACTCAACATCCAAATAAAAAATTAGTTGCTATGTCCATCGCTAAGCTGGAAATGCAAGCATCCTTCTGAATAAGATATTAGCTATCTTGAAATGCAAGCATCCTAAACTAGCAACAATATTTCTAACAATTGAAAACAATCTTGCAATCTTGATATAAGGATGAAACATAAACAGTATCACAGGTTTTGCTATTTCTTTTGATGTTGAAATCGACAATATTTATTTTAGAAAAGAAGAGGCTTAAGGATCGCATGATATATACCATTACATATATCATGGCAGCAAAAATACGATGTGGTGGTCGCCCTCAAATATGACAGTGTGCACTCCTTGGTACTGGGAATCGACCTGGGACACCGAAGAGGGGAGAGGAGGGGAAGGGAGACGCCATGGAGGGAAGGGGAGGCGGTGCTGAGAGGAAGGTGTGGGTTGAACGCCTTGGCGGGGAGAGATGGCAATGACGACGTCTGCAGATAGAGCAAGTCGGGGGAATTAAATATTAGTGTGAGCGTCATGCCATGCGGTGAGAGAATGAGTGAATTACTTTTTTAAATAATAAGAAAAGGAGTTGCATTTTTCTTTTTAGGGAAAGCGTGTGTTTGCTATGAGAGAAGTGTCACATACTTTTATATAGGAAAAATATCAAATACCCTAACAAGTCATTTCTATATAATGATTACCAACAAGTGATTTACAGGTGAGCGTACAGTTTATTCAAATTGGAGTGCAACGCACTCTACTAAAATGCACGATGCCACTCACTCCGACTAGAAAAAGTCGTCTGCTTGCATTTAGCATCTAACCAAATATATATATATATATATATATATATATATATGTTTGTATATGAGATTATTTTTCCTTTTAATATCTTTTGTATGTTTAATTTTACAAATCAGAGATACAAGCTGGTGATGGCTTCTGATGACGCTTTTAAAAATGTTGACCGACAAAGCTTATAATGGGCCAGACTGAAAAATCATCGAGTTTTACACAATCAGAAGCGATGCATACAAATAATTGTTCTTTATATATTCGTTGCACATGATAATAGAAGAACATGTGTTTATATATATAGACAAGGGTATAGGAGAGATGGAGACGGATTATGTCGATGTTTAAAAAAATACATAGACAAGGGTATTGAGACGATGTGGTTGGAAGGGCCCTAAAATTTACCAAGTTTTATATTCAATAAAGGGCACGTGGCAACCCACGGGCATCCTACTAGTAATCATATAATAGCATAATTTCGCACATATTGCATAGTATTTGTGTATATGCATTTACGCTCACTCAACGACCAAAACATACCCACAAAAGAAAAAGTAAAACCAACTAACAAAGAAAAGCAAAAGCCAAAACACATAAAAACAGAAAATAAAAAAACAAAGGGAGGGAGACAACCTTGGATCGTATAGTTAATGGGCCTGGGCCTAGTTGCAAATCGAGTGACCCAAATATTGTGTCATTCAAAAAAGCAAGCCCGACATGATACAAGCTGGGCTTGATAGGAGGGGTACGTTGTGAGGGCATGCCTATATATATGTCATTGTAAATATTCATATTTCTTTATATTTGGTCAAACTTTATATAGTTTGACTTAGGATAAAGCCGCGCCATCCGTTTCACAATGCAGTGCATATTAGGATTCTTAAAATTCAAGCACGTTTATCTTTGACCAAGTTCGACTTTATGTAATTTTCACTTTTCCAAAAGTGGTGAATAGTCCTAAAACAACCATAAATAGGTGAAATGAAATATATTTCACATAAACTTATTTTATGATAGGATTATTTAATGGTCAGTTAGCACAATCGCGTTCCTGTTGATAAGATTCTAACATATATCAATCCTGAATATATTTTGAGAGGATTTGAAATTCGAATTCCAAAAGATGATGAAAATTTGTGAACTATAAAAATTACGGTGCGGTGTTATACTTGCTTCATGTCATTTTACATAAGTTGTTTGTATTTTCTACTCCCTCTGTAACAAAATATTTGGAGTTTTTGGTTTACCCTAAGTCAAACTAAAGTTTGACCAAATTTATAGAGCTCCTAAATTGTACTCGGCGAAATGTTTGCCGAGTCAGCGTGGAGAGGATCTCGGCTTACGGCCCTTTTTCTACATGGAGTAGCCGAGCCGTCGTTGCCGAGGGCAACACTCGGCAAAGCCCTTGCCGAAGTGTATCTGTCCTTCGCTGGGTATTTTTCAAACCCGACGTACTATGTTACTCCTGTAATGTCCCTTCACCCAGCGTACATATGCAGGGTACTGTCATGCGTGTTCAATTTTTTTTGTCATGCATGATAGGTGCACCCAATAACTTAAAAAAAAAATCTTCTCCGTACAAAAGGAAATAAAAGCTTCACAACATTCCGTATATTCCTCAATGGGCCATTTTTTTTGCGAGAAAACTTTCGATCTATTCATCTTCAATCATTGCAGTACAACGAACAACATAAATAATAAAAATTACATCCATATCCGTAGACCACCTAGCGACGGCTACAAGCACTGAAGCGAGCCGAAGACGTGCCGCCGTCATCACCCCTCCCTTGCCACCTTGTTTATCCCAGACCATATGGAACACATACGACAATAGCTAATCATCCGTGCATGAATTATAAATTTGTTTTAGCAATTTTAGGCTAAAGCAATGGCACTTCCCCATTATATGTCACAAGGTGCCATGATTAGGGACTTGGAACCGTTTACTTTCCAGTTTCCATCAAGAAACGAGAAAATGTGCCATAAGGCATGGGGTGCGCAGCGGCGTGTCAAAGGAAGAAGTGAAGTGTCCGTCTTGTGCCAAGTCACGAGGATGCTCAAGGGCTAGGCGACCGGTGGATTGGGTCGGGAAGGGGAGTCAACGGGCTGGAGGGGCTGACCCGGTGTACCAGATGAGAGCTTGGGGATTTTAAGACCCTCTAAACCCTCCAAACTATGCCTACCAAACTAGGCTTGATTTGTATCTAAGCGGAAATAGGAAAAAGAATAGTACAAGGCGTTCATCTTTTATCAATGACGCATGCTGGTTTTTCGACATCATAACATGCTTAGCACTGATAATGATTAAAGGTAGCAGCACAACCATCGTACACACGTCCACATACACTTCAACTTGATGCACGCTGCCATAAGTCTAAGCCTTGTGGAAGACAGCACATATGGAAAATATATACATCCGAGCCACAGAGTACACCGAAAAAAGTATCTACCTCTTTGTTCAACCTAAATCATGTATTGACGTGGGAGGAGAGAACATAGTTGGAACGGTAGTCCAGTACAAGGAAAACAACATATGAAATGTAGAAAACAAGCATGCATATAGCTGAGTACTATTGACATCCACAGTTAATTAAAAAGGCGCATGCACAGAAGAGTGGAGGCTAAGGGGGTGACCCCATGGCATACATCTTTAATCTTGAAGCGATGTTCCAACTTGCTGGAGATTGCAACCACTGACTTCACAGCTAGCAGTGTTTCCTCGTGGGTCTCCAGGAGTGATCGTTCTATTTGATAGGTTCTCAAGCGTAGATACTCCTTGGTTGGATAGAGTTCATTGGAACCAGAATGAAGCATGATGCCCTTGCTGTCAAGCTCAAAGCTTAACAGACAGAAGTGCTCATTGTCCAAAGAAGAGAAGCAGCAGGGGCCTGCTTCAAGTTCATGTTCTCCTTCATATTCCACCGGCAGCGGGGTGATGGATAGCTTGAGAGCATCAAAAGTTGTGAGACGGATGCAGTAAGCATTTATGGGCCCATCCTTCTAATTAGAGGAAGCAAGGAAGATGGGGCCATGCCGGGACGCGCGGCCGATGAAAGGCAGCGGATTGTCGTGGATCTTGTGCCACTCGTGTGAGTCCGTGTCAAATGCATGTGTGCCCCACGACGGCTGATCGTATGAAACCAATATGTAGGGAGCAACCAGCACATAGGACGTGAGCATTGTACACGGCAGAGAGATGTAGTACTCCCAAGGTTTGAGCTTCCATGGGATGCACGGCGGAATCAGTAGGCTGCTCCAGGAGCACCCCTTGAGGCGCTGGAGGCCGCCGTCGCTGACTACTCTGGCCTTGGAAACATCAAGCACCTCGAACCATAGCGGGAAGTCGGGATCTGATGTCCAGGAGGGTCTCTTGCAGAACGCATAAATCTTGTCACCCACGGCCGTGAGGACAGGGCACCGCTTGGCGGACATGAGGTTCGGCCCATGGATGACAGCCTTATCCGGATCCGGCGACTTGGTGTCGAAGATTATGACCTCGCCCGAGTTGCCCCCGACACCGACTATCCACGAGCGGCGCCTCGACCGCAAGGAGATGATGGACTTGCCGCCCGCGTGGGCGCGCAGGCTGCCGGCTGCGTGCAGACGCTTCGCCATTGCCGACGAGGAAGAGGAAGCGAGGTCCATCTTGTACACGTTGTACGGCGTGGTACACATAGACAAGTCCCAGTGGCATGCCACAAGGTAGACCGTCCGGCCCTTGCACTCCTCATCCAGCCGATCACCGTCGCGGATCATCTTTGTTTTCTTCACGAGATGATCGCTATTCGCTCAGGCCTCACCCGAATCAGCGCTGATGATCCAATCTGATCTGAATCTCCCCTTGCCTCACGCTCCAGATCTCCATCGGAAGCCCTGGCCCTTCCGCCGTCAAGCTTTGGTGTCCTCCTCTTCCTCTTCTGGTGACCCATCCCTCCTATGGCCTCTGCCGCCGCTGATTGGCCGAACGAGGTTAGCTAGGGTTTGGAACTTTTGATCGTTTTTTAAACTTTTTTTAGATGAAGTTTGGAACTTTTAAAGGAAGCGGCAGTGGATGTATACGCGACAATGAACGCCTTGGGTGTGGCTTTTTTTGAGAAAGTTTGCTTGTATTCAAATCATGACATAATACAAAGTTCTTAACCCGAACAAGCACACCTTAACACACGCATAAACAACCAGAATAACAAAGAGCACCCTAAAACAACCAAGAAAATACGAAGACCTCCGGAGCTCTGTGTCATCATCCCTGAACATTGTGAAGGCTGAGGAGACCCCTGCAACATAGTAATCTGCATCCAGACACAAGCAGGTCCTATCTTCAACCACGACATAATCACCGCCATGCTGCCCCCACTTCTTTGCACCAGTGCCAAAAAGACAAGGACACATGTGCATCCAACACGTCTGCACCGTCCTTTGCCATCTGTGTTTTTGAGTACCACTATATGTGCCCCTTCTAGATGGAAGAGAACTAGGATCTGTTCCGGCGCCACGGCCGGGCCAACCGCCCAGGCAAAGCAGGACATCCCTCCAGCAGCAACATAAAGAAGGCTGAAGGAACACAATAGAAAATCATACCGACGCGGAAGAATAATCTTCGTTTTCACACAACCACCACACCCATATGAGGACCAAACCGGCCAGTGGCGGTGGACCTTCAGACACCATAGCCCGCGACCTCAATGAGATCAGGGGATCCCCCATTCCGCTGGCTCCTAGACGAAGGCTAGAGCCCCGTCTGACCGCAAACGAAGCCCGAAGAAACTTATTCAGACATGACGCCACCGCGACGGCCTCGACAGCGACTCCCTCAACCCTAACCATACTGAGAACACACACCAGACGCACAGATCCGTGGTTCCCCCTCCCTCCCGCCGCCGAAACGGTTGGTGGAGGGAGAGGGAACCAGCGGCGGCACCGGCAGCGCACAAAGGGATCCGCTACTGCTCGCCTTGAGATTGCCTCGCTAACCACCCCTGAGGGAGTACGATATTGGGAAGGAGAGAGTATACTATCCACCGGTATTAGGCTGGTAGTTTTTTTTATAAACTTCATTTTTTATGGATAGTTTTTTTATAATTGTAGATTTTTTTACAAGTGTAGTCTGGGGCTGTATAGATTTTTTTTTAGGTGTAGCCTGGGTTGTGTAGCTGAAGAGCAGGAGAAAAGCTTGGGCTATATTTCTGGCTCGCTCTAAAAAACGTAAGCCCAGCAGTATAATTCTTTGTCATCCTTATTTTATTTTCTGGTAAAAACTATTTATTATTATTACACTCAAACAAAAACATAATTTTCAGAAAAGAAACATATAGTACATCTCATATGACAATTCGTTCCTAAGCTCGGGCTCAGATGACCAGATTCCGTCTGTCTCGAGATATTTGTTGAATATTCCACTAGTAATTGTCTAGGTACTGATTTAACCTGTTATCTAAGCGGACCGTGCATTTCTTCATGTTTTCAATATTACAACCGTCCAGGAAAGTACCGTGAAGTCCATATCTTGCTTATAACGAGTCTGGCTTCTGTCTCGCCGTGAAGGATTTTTCTTTCCCATCATAACTGGGCCGGCCTGTTTTATCGTTTCTTTTTTTCACTCTTTGCCTACGTTCTATACTTGGTTATAGTATTTGTGTGGTCGATGTACTTGTTAGGTCTGTTTTTTTACTTTTTCTTTTTCGTTAACTATTATTATTTATTTTGGTTTCCATTGTTTTCTTCATCGGTTTTATTAGTTTTCTATTATTATATTTGTTAGGTTTTCTTTGTTTCTTTAACAGTTTTTACTGGTATTTGTTTCTTTCTTCTACCTCGGTTTTCACTGGGTTTGTCTTTTTTTTTTCATTTTCTTTGGGTTTTCTATTTCTTTTCGGTTATCTTTGTTTCTCTTTCATTTCACACTGTTTCCATTCTTTTGAAATGGTTTTCTTCGGATTTCATTTTCATATCTTTTTTTATATTAAAGTTTTTATTGGACATATTCAATTTTATTTGTTTTTATCGATTTTCATTGGCTTCTTTTTTGTTCAACACATGTCAAATTTTTCAGTACGCATTTAACATTATTTGTATACATTAGAACATAATTTATGTACACATTTAATATTTCGAAATTTTGATTAATATTTTCTGAAAACTAAGAGTTTTATGACTAATTTTTCCCATACATATTGTATATTTTAGTATATATCTAATACAATTTTTATATACACGTTTGAAAATTTCAAATACAAGAGTCAAAATTTTGAATGCATGGTCAACATTTTAAATACCCAACGAACTTGTTTTTAATCGCTATAAACATTTTTTCGCACACAATGTATATTTTTCTTATATATCAGGAACTTTTTCATATACATGTTAATATTTTCTATATACTCGTTTAATATATTTTTCTTCATCTGTTTTCTTTGTTTCTATCATGGTTTTTTTCATTTCTTTCTATTTTCTTTGTTTTTTCTCAGTTTTCATATTGTTTTATTTCTTTTATTTTTATTTTTTTAGTTTTCTTCATTTTTATTTGTTCCTTTCTCTGTCTTCACTATTTCTGTTCTTTTGCATTGGTTTTCTTTGATTTTTTTGCGGTTTTCTTTGTTTTCCTTTCCTAGTTTTACTGGGTTTATTCATCTTTCCTTGTTTGTTTATCGATTTTCATCGGTTTCATTTTTGTTGAACACAGGTCAACTTTTTTCGGTACACATTCAACATTTTTCGTAAACATAAGAAACATATTCTATATAAACTATTTATGTTGTAACTTACATGATTAACATTTTTGAAAAAGTAATATTTTTTGTCCAGTTTTTTCCATAGGCATTGTACATGTTTTATACACGCTTTCAGTTTTTCAATACACGTCAAAGTTTTTTTCACACACAATGTATATTTTTCGTATCCATCAGTAATATGTTTTTTGATGTCTACTTGTATTTAACATACATTGTAAATGTTTTTCGCATAAAGCAGAAAAAACACACACTTATCATTTTCTAAATAGATGACCCTTTTTTCCACAGACAATGTATTTCCTTTTGTATATATTTTTCCTATACATGATTTTTTTTTCTATACATATTTAACCTTTTTTTCAAATGCTTGATTAAGAATTTTCTAATACTTGATTAACAGCTTTTAAACATACATGATCTACTTTTCAACACACTGTATATTTTTTGTATATACATATTCCATATACATGAAAATATTTTCTCTATGCAAATTTAACATTTTTCAATTGGTTGGTTATCCTTTTACAAATATATATATATTGATAATATTTGGAAAAAAATCAAAATTAAAAAAAGTATTTTTTTTAAGAGGCATTGGCATGTGGTCTCCTCCGCGTTGGGCCGGTCCATTTAGGGAGGCACCTGGTGCGAGCGCACGCTAGGTCTCACTATAAGCGAGAAATAGCACTTCCCTGAATTAGAGTAGGCGGCCCCAAAATTTTCCTAGGCCGTCCAGGACCGTGATTCTAACTTTTTGTCCATCGCGAAACCCATGGCTAACCTTGTCGGTTGAGCTCTCAAAAATAGAAGAAAAACTTGCCGGTAAAAATGTGTTAGTGAGTTTTGCATCCTCCGTGCTAAAACTCGGTCCACACCATAGATCCACGCCAATCCAACTACCAGAGTGCAGGGAGAATCTTGGCCGCCTCTACTACCAGGTAACGCAACCGGCACCTCCATTGAATCTAGCTTCTCCACATCGACGATCACCTCCCTCGATGGGAACCTATACTATGCTCGACCACCGGACCTCATACCTCCATCGAGGGGGGAGGGGGGTTAAATCCATCCGAGATAAAGCATTTACAGACGGACTTGGCAAATCAGTTCCCTAAACATCTGTGGACGCACGCGCTCATGACCCTAGGTACCGATGGACGACTCCTCATATCGATACCCCTAAAATCCATGTAATGCATGCACGTGGAACATATATCACAAATTGTTCACAATTCAACAAATACAACAAAACAAAATAAATCACAATTCAACAATCTGAACATGCCAAAATGAAATTCAACGTCCGGTCCACGGCTGGACAACGTCATGAATCACTTGTTGGATGCCATCCGTGTTGCGTGGTCCGCCACCATCTATGTGGCTTGCTTGTCGGTGGCTGGATGGACAGGCGAGTGGTAACCGAGGCAGCGGAGGGGACACGTCCTCCTCGACGTCCACAACGTCCTTGGCCAGAAATTCCTTCACCGTTGCTTGCCCTTTGTATTGCTTCATTCGCCACTCCCTCCGGGCGACGTTCTCCGTCTTGCAGCTCGTCGCGACAGATGGGAGCTCCGCGGAGGAGACCAAGGCAACATCTGTGGCGGCGGGGAAGGGGTGTACCCGACGATGACATCTTGGGGAGGTGGTAAGGGTGGTGGCGCGCCGGGGAGGGGGGAGGGGTGGGGCGCAAGGAAGGAGAAAGGCGATGGCTGGGACGTGGAAGGAGGGCGATGGATTTGGTGGACCTGCTCAAATTTTGTGGAATTTGTGTTGGGTCCCCTCTCTCTGGTCCGACATGGTGGATGCGCCCGATCACATACGGGCCTTCACATATCCGCTCCAAATATATACTTGATATGGGGTTGCTGGTCAGGCCGGACGTATGGAGCCGGTTTGAGGAGACCGTCTGGGTTATGATTTTGTGAACGATCACGGGTCGGGCCATCATGCTGGATGTATAGGGAGGCGTTTGAAGAGTCAGGTTATAAATGCTCTAAGAGATTTCATACGTGTCCACATGATCCACACTCGAATCCGTCCTCAGTCATCGCAGCCTCGTGATCCGCAGTGGCTGCCGCTTCGAACCTCATACAGTGCAGAATTGTTTAGAAGATTGGAGCAGTGGCAGCACACGCGAGCCAAACGAGGTCGTCGCACGGCATCAAATTCTAAGGGGGTGTTTGTTTCTAGGGACTTTTTTGTATAGGGACTAGAAAAAGTCTCTCTTAGAGACTTTTTACCAAACGGGAGAGACTTTTTAGGGACTAAACTAGGTATATGGGACTAAATGAAGAAGACTCTCAAGGAGAGTCTTTTTGGGACTTTTTCAATAATGCCCTTCCATGCACCCATTGGCCCGCCACCCCATGGTATTGTTTGATTGTTATTTTTCTATATATTAGGGGCAACATGGTCATTTAATAATCTCTAGGAAGGGACTAGGGACTTTTTGCCTCTGGGAACAAACATGGAGGGACTTTTTAGGGACTAGGGACTTTTTAGTTGGGACTAGAAAAAGTCTTAGAACTAGAGAACCAAACACCACCTAAGCCACGTCTCCGGTTCGTGCAAATGTCCTGTATTAACATTTCGTTCCGCAGCCCATCTCAACGAATGAAGCGTGAGCCATGGACCAGGTGCCAAACCTGCGGATTTTCCCTCCAAATTAAAAAATCTCACAGTGATGTGCTGCCTGTAAACCACTGTTCTCGACCGTATCAATGGATTGCACATCCCATTTTCTATGTCCACCACTGTCCCATGGAAACGCTTTCCACGAATCTGCACGGCCAGATGAATATACAGGATATCGGGTGCAGATGGACCAATTATCAAACACAGCCGCCGCCTGCCAAAAAACTAGGGTTCCTCAGCTTCCCTTCCATCACAGTCATCGCTGGCCCGCCTCATCTCTGACGGCCTTAGAGAGGCATGATGGACACCAGCACTTGCCAGCGGAAAGGATCTTGCTTTGTGTTTAGTTTATCTTGAGTTTGTTTAGGGTGTCATTTTTCAGGACGATGTAGCGGTGACGGCTCCCTAAATATGGAATGAGGTTCTTCCTGCTTAGCCCTCGTTCTGATGATGCGTCTAACATCGTCGTGGGTGTGTGGAGATATGTCTCTGACAGATCTTGCGGATTCGGTCAGTGTTGGTGTTTAGTGAATATGCTTGGATCCAGTCTTTGTTTGTCTCCGTTCATGTGTTTACAGAATGGATCATTTCGATTCATACTTCCCTTCATCAACGATGATTGCTGTTCTCATGCACTAGTCCTATGTGGCGTTAGCATGACGACTTTGCGACTGTCTACTACCATCAGTTTGAGCGTATTCGAATTGTTCCAGTGCTTGTAGTCGTCGCTAGGTGCTCTATTGATATTGACGTAATGTTTTCATTATAATATCATGGCAAGATGAATAGATCATGAGTTTTTGTTTTAGAAAAACTAAGAAATGTGCCCGTGCATTGCAACGGGAGAAACAAATGCTCGCATGTCCCTAACGACCCATCGTGTTGTCACTTATAATTTTTCTACTTTCTCCAATCATGGACAAGTTATCCATATATTCAAGGATGATGGGCACCCCCCCTATCTCATTTGCACTTGACGCATGTATCATTCCCACGCTCGCGAGCTTCACTAAGGAGCAAACACCGATTGTCTTGAAGTAATATGTACAACGTCAATGTAACTTTTAAGTAGCTAAGCAAGTCAAGGCCCTCATGGGACTGGATGATGGACCTTGTTAAGATTCGCCGTAGTAAAAAATGTGCTAACCATGGTAAGATTGCGGTAGAAAAACAATTCATTGCCTATTGGTTGCAAATTTCCGAATGTTCATTTGGAAGTTAGGGAATATATAAAAAACACTTGTAATAATGTGACCAATTAAGGAGATTCTAATTTCCATGCAAAAATGTAAGCGAGCGACAAATAAAATCTGGACGCAACATAAGGTATACGATTGACAAAACGAGCGAGGTGGGGTTTCTTATAGCAGAGAAGCCGTCTGTATCCATCCATGATGTTGACCTCTATCTTGATGGTGGCAGCGCTGGATAGAGTTGAAATAAGTGCCTGTCTCTAGCTCCTGCACCACGTTCTCCATGACGTTCAACATGATGGAGCCGAACTTGAGACACCCGCATTTTTCTATCAAAAAATCGAGTTCGTAGGTAAAATACCTACAAATCCCTCATTCCTTCTTATTTTTCTCTCTTTCCTTCTTTATATTACACGTCTCCTTTCTTTTCTTCTTTTATTTTTATCTCTTTCTTTCCTTATTCTTTTGAAATCTCTCATTCCTTCTTATTTTTCTCTCTTTCCTTCTTTATATTACGCGTCTCCTTTCTTTCCTTCTTTTATTTTTATCTTTTTCATTCCTTATTCTTTCGAAATCCCTCATTCCTTCTTATTTTTCTCTCTGTCCTTCTTTTTTTTGAAGGGTTCTCTCTTTCCTTCTTTATATTACTGGCAGCTTATTTTCTTCTTTATTGATTCCCGAGATCGCTCCTTGAATCCAAGAAAACTCAAAAGATGTATATAAATTAGGAGGATTTGGT
This sequence comes from Triticum urartu, assembly GCF_056163025.1. Classification (NCBI taxonomy): domain Eukaryota; kingdom Viridiplantae; phylum Streptophyta; class Magnoliopsida; order Poales; family Poaceae; genus Triticum; species Triticum urartu. Next base: position 719,820,391 of record NC_141875.1, on the reverse strand, counting down.
GGGACTATTTAAAAGGCTGTTTGTTGTCACCATTGTATAACAGAGCGCTAGCTGGGTCAGTTGGTCCCGGCGTTGGTTATTGTACAAGAGGTTGCGAGTTCGGATTGGTGTGTCATTCATTATGTATTTGCATCGGGCCGTGAGCCACCTTTTTTGGGGCCATTGGCATGTTCGCTAGTGTGGCTTCGTTTTGGCTACGTGGGCCGTTCGCCTCCCAACGGGCTTTAAACTTTTTTCATTTATTTGGACTGCGAATTGATTAACGATTAGTACGACCTTGTGTATCTTTAATATGAGATAGATCAAAAGTTGCGGTGAACGGATGAAAAAAAACGAAGAAACACATTATAGAGATAGATATAGAGGTATAGATACCAGTTCTTGGTGGTAGCCATTTTGCTTTGAAGGCACATGACTTGTCTGAGTTGGAAGGCATGAACGGACGGACGTGAACAGCTCAGGCGGCTGTCTGAGAGACACAACAAAGTTTACATCTGCACCGTACCGCTCGCCCGCACGCTGACAAAAAGAAAAGGCATAGGCATCTGAGTGTGACGTCATGAAACGGTCACATGGAAAGGTGCTCGGATTCCGTTTTAGCTATCATTGCTAGCACACACTTGGACAAGACACACATCCAATCAAGCAAGGCAAAGTGTGGTCTCACTCCCTGTCTCCCATCACGCACAGGTGAACTGCACCGGTCAGTCTTATCTAAAGTATTGGTAGTTTGGTTCAACAGCTGTGGTTGAAGAGTTAGAACATCTCTAGCAGAACCCATATAAATGGTCAAATCCGTAAATTTTTTTGCATTTTACAGTTTTGGGCGAAAAAAATGTCCAGAACGGAAACCGTAAAAATGGTTCAACATGTAAAAATTTGAAGGACCACCGCAAATGCACGCCCCAAATCCTTATCTTTCGAGGTTGGAAGGACAAATCTAGGAGGCCCCGTATACCGGTCAAACCTCGTCGGAGCAAACACGCCGCCGCAGAGTTTGCCGGAATCCGCCCAAAACTCTCCGGAATTCATCACCGCACATCGGAAAAGGCCGCTAGATGTCGTAATCGATCGCCGCCGGTTCAAATTGGACGAGCTCGACATCGTCGTGGACTCCCATGACCTCATCCTGGCCGCCGGAATCCTCCCGACGCGGCAGGCAAAGGGGCACGGCTCGCCTGGCAATAGAGCAAGGCGCGGACGATGGAGGGGATGGGGCGTGGACGGCAAGGCTGGGCGCGGACGATGGAGGCGACGGGGCGTGGCTGGGTGCGACCGGCGCGGTGATGGGGCGCGACCGGCAGGGACGACGCGCGACCGATGGGCGATGGGGCGTGGCCGACGGGCGACGGGACATGGCCTGCGGGCGACGGGGCGTGGCCGACGGGGTTGGGCGCGGCCGGCGTAGCCGGCGCGGCCGGCTAGAGGAAGTGGCGGCAACGGTCGGACTAGAGGAAGGAGCTCTTTATTCCAGTTTTACAGTTTGTTTTACAGTATTTGTTCGGCCGCGCTAGTTTTCGACTCGCAAACGCGATCTTCGTGAAACTGCAAACGCGTTTTGCGGGTCAAGTTTTTGCGGGGTCTGCTAAAGTTGCTCTTACAAAGACAGTGGTATTAAGTCTCACATTAGTGCTCGTATTTTTTTAGTTTATTTAAGATCTTTTGGCGATGTGCGTTTAGTGAAAGTAGACGTTTTCGTTGACTACGGATGCGTATGTGACGACTTCATCAACCTCAAGATGACAAGCCAGTTCAGTTTTCCAGAAAAGCTCATAGGGATAGAATGTGCGTGTATGTGTTCAAAGGGTTGAATATATGCTCGTGTATATGAGCAAGTTCGATTGTACAGTGTAAACAAAACCAAATAATAAGTGCCACACATGTGGCATGAAATAACATTGCCCTGGCGTTTTTATAACTAAAGTTGCATCCGAAAAAAACCCAAAAAATAAAACTTGACATCCAAATAGAAAGTTGCCATTTTCAAATCGGGTAACTAAAGTTGCCATAAAAAAACGCCAGAACGAAATTGCTTCGTGTCATACGTGTGGCACTTATCAGGATAAAAAAACAACCCTAAGAGATACGGGCTAATGACACTATGTGTAGGCTCTGTTGATGTCAAAAGTAACATGATTATAAAGATGGCTCGAATCCACCGGCGGACCTAGCGCATGTGCCGATGTGCTGTGGCATACCTAGGATTCTGAGGAGCATTTTGTACTATGTACTATCTTTATATTGAAATATAAGATATTTTTGTAGCTAAATTACCTAACAGAATACCTTATATTTGATATGGAGGTATATTTTTTTTGCTTCTTGAGTGAAATGTAAATATTTTGCTGATTTTCAAGGCCCGGCCAAGCCGGCTGAAACTAAGCGGAAGGCTAACAGTCCACCTACTCTCTCCTCCGGTCCTCCCACTAGAACCTCCCTGAACTTTTCTTCTTTTTTCCTTTTTCTCTCTCTTTTCTTCATTACTTTTTCACTTTTCTTTTGCGAATTTTCATTTCGAATACATTAAAATTGTTTTGTTCATCGAATTCAAAAAATATTCATCAGTGTATAAAAATGTTGATCAAATTCAATAAAATGTTCATCAAATTTTAAAAATGTTCATCAAATTCAAAAATTGATCATCGAATTAAAAATTATTCAGCAAATTCAAAATTGGTTCACCGATTTCAGAAAATTTTCATCAAATTCAAACTTTGTTTAAGAAAAAAACTATCATTGAATTCAAAAAAATTCATCCATTCATTTAAAAAATGTTTTTGAAGAAAATTGTATCCATCAAGTTCAGAAAATGCTCATCAAATTCAAAATTGTTCACCAAATACAGAAAAATGTTCATCATTATCCGCACATGCTCATAAAAATTGATCATAAAAAATACTCATTAAAATTAAAAAAAGTTACATTCATTTGAAATCATGAACATTTTTGAATTCATGAATATTTTTTTTGAATCTTTGAACATTTTCTGAATGTAAGAACTTCGAAACCTATGCCCAAGCCCAACACTCCACGTAATCTCTCCTCCGGTCATCCCACTACTCTCTCGGCGGCTCCTATTTGGCGTACACTCCCTGATCGTTTGCATAGTTGGTGGGTCCATATTTCAATGATAGAATAATCCCCATTAATGAGACACCAAACCATCAAAGTAAAGGATTGACCCTGATGACCGAGGACATCACCACCAAGTCACTTAGGGCATCTCCAGCCGTTGGCCCCCCAGGAGGGGCAAAAAATCGCCCCCTGGGGGCGCACCAGCGCTAAACCGCGCACTGGGGGCGTGATGCCCCCCAGTCGCGGCACCCACGGTTAGTCAAAAAAGTCAAATACGGCGCAAAAACGACTCAAATTTAACGCAAACATCGGCGAGTTCGTTCAAACTTAAACATATTTTACAAAAAAAGGAAAAAACTACCACGGGCTACCCCCGCCGTCTCCCACGCCGCCCGCCTCGCCGCCTGCCCACGCGGTTCTACATGCCGAGGAGGCTGTAGGACCGCGTGTAGTCACCACCGTCGTCGTCGTCGTCGCCGCCCCCGCCTACGCCTCCGCCGTCCCTGCTGCATCCCTCCCCCGGTTGGCGCGGCCGGTTGGACGGTCCGGGGGCGTCGTCGTCGCTGTCGAGGACCACGACGCCGTGCTCGTCCTCGCGCCCACGCTTGCGGGCGGCGTTCTCCTGCAGGGCCCGGCGCTGCCGGACCATCTCGTCGCGGAGGTAGTCGTCCCGCGCCCACCGCAGGGCGTCCTCGTCGGAGAAGCCGCGCCGGGCTATCTCCTCGTACTCCGCGGGGAGGCCGGGCTCCGGCTTGGGCTCGATGAGGACGAAGCGGCCGGTGGGTGGGGAGGCGTTGGCGCCGATGCGGACGCCGGAGCTGCGGGTGCGCGCGCTGACCGGCGTGCCCTGGGGCTCCGGCTTGACGGGGCGGAGGCAGGGCGAGCCGCCGTACAAGGAGGAGGACCCCTCGGTCTCCATGCGCCTCGGGGTCCAGGAGCTTCCCCGGCGGCATGAGAAGGAAGGGGGCGGGGTACTCGAGGCGCGGCGTGTTGCCGCCCTCGATGTACTCGAGGACGGCCTCCAACGTGCGCCCGGGCACGCCCACCACCGATGCCGGCCGACAGCGTTGAGCCTGCCGGAGGGCTCGACGCCGTTGGTGACCTCGAGCTGCTCGGCGTGACGGCGGCGGAAGTAGGGCTCCCAGAGCGGGCTGTCGGGGACGTACGGTGGCCCCTCCCTCGCCGCACGCGGCAGGGACGAGCGGATGTGTGCGATCTCCGCACGCCGCGCCGCTCCGGTGGGTATCGGGGGCACCGGCACGCCGCCGGCGCTGATCCTCCACGCCTCGGGTACCCGCATGTCCGGCGGGACCGGGTACTCGGCCTCGAAAAGGAGGCGAACCTCGCTCTCGTGAAGATGGCGGCGGCCGAATCCGTTCGCCGCCGCGCCGTCGCCTGGGAAGCGCTCGGCCATGGGTGCTGGAGACGGCGAGAGAGAGGAGAAGGAGGAACGGCGACGGCGAGAGAGAGGCGAGGGAGGAACGACGACGGCGAGAGAGTACGAGTCGCCGAGTGCTCTGGGCGCGTCTTATATAGGCCGAGGCGCCGCCCGTGCGCGAGCCGCCATGAGTACGCGTGGCGGGCGAGGGAGGGCGAGGGACGCGCGTCATCCGGTCTTCACTGCGCCGCCCGTGAGGCATCAATGGCGCAGGCTGACTGGCGCGGCAGCTTTGGCATTGATTCGCCACGGGAAACGAGGCGATGAGGACGACGAAGGGCCGAGAAGTGGGTAGAGTCGCTGACGCGGCGGGCCTGCGGTTGTTTCGCGCCAAAACAGTTCGCCCCGGCGCCCCCCAGCGCGCCGGGTTCGGCCTGGGTCCGCCGGCGCTGTTTTCGGCCCAAGCCGGCAAAAATCGGGCTCCTGGGGGCGCGACTGGGCCGATTTTTCGGCGCCGGCGCAAAAAAAACGCCTGGGGAGGCCTTCCTGGGGGCGCGGCTGGAGATGCCCTTACCCACCTCCCACAAATCCAGCCACTATACTAGAAAAATATTCCACCACTAGTTAGTTCTCATCTAAAACATTTGTTGGGAAGACACTTTATGGCATGCGGGGGCATGGGCACATACCACTTTTTTCTTGTGGCTTTTGATTTTTAATATTTTTTATATATTTTGAATTTTAATTAAGTTTCATTTGTATATTCGTGTTTATTGTGATTAGGGCTTTCAAATAAGATCTATTTTGAATATGTTTTCACATTTTTTTTTAAATTCAATAAGTTACAACTGTTGAAACTTGGTACAAGCGAATGACAAAGTCCCGAAACTTGGTATGATAGAAAAATAAAATTGCAAGTTTTAGAAACTGAAACTTAAACGTTGTGTGTCCGCGAGGCATTCGGGCGGGCGAGCACGGATGGGCAGGTTGCACTTTGATATTACAATATTTAATGCTATAATTGTATATTTACACTTTGTTATTAGTCTATCATTTTATTCCCCAATTTACCTTTCCTTTCGAAGAATAATAAAGAGTCTTCCCTCCATTTTTCAGAATGAAACCACAAAGTTCAGTCCACGGTTGACGGTAGTGAGGAAATAGTGCCTCCGTCGGAATGAAATAATGGTGCTTCTTGGCATTGTTGGGAGATATATGGAGGTTGATGTGTCCCTATATATGGTTCTCTAGGTTGGGGTTTTTCTATTGAAAGTTTATCTTGGTGGCGATGTCCTACGGAGCGATGGCGCGGATGTGTTTCTTGATCCTTGAACTGAAATTCCAACTGACGAAGGTTAGTCAGTTTTCGCCTCGTTAGTATCGTGTGGGAGTTGTGCTTCCTGACCCCATCTGGACGGACCTGTGATGTGGGAAGGAAATTTGCATATCGCAGTTGATGACATCTTCTAAGGAACTAGCTTTCAACAAGTTTGATCCGCAGGGATGGAGGCCCAGATAGAAACTTGATGACTCCATGTCCATGAGCCCCCTCTCTTCCTCCCATGCTTCTCTTCTTACTGTAGCGCCGCTTGCAGAGTTCGGCCCAGTGGCGTGTTTCGACCGACCTTCTTCTCGTCTCTCCGCCAGGGACGCTAGTTAGAGTTGGGAAGTGGAAGAGTGCATCAGTTCTTTTTTTTTCATTTGTCGTTGTGCTTGTGTTTTAGCAGCAGGTCCACTTACTCCTTTGCCCGCGATCCAAGCTACGACTATGGCTGCTGTAGTGCCTGTCGTTGGTGTAGGCTGGCATAAAAAATTTGAGGCCATTCTTGCTGTTGTGATGATCACAAGGGTTCATCCCCTCCTCTGCATCCTTGGGCATCAGGGTGATGGAGACGGCAAAATTTTGTATTTTGATTCTTTTTTAAAAATTAATTGAGTTCTGAACAGCGTTTGCTAGGTACAGACTTGGTGGCGGTTTTAGTGAAAAATATTTTTTTGAACGAAAATAAGCAGGAGACTTGTATATAAACGTGGAAGCCGGGAATCAGTTGTGTGGCAGACGCACATGGAAACTCTGGCAGCACCACCTGAGGAAACACTGATGAGCCCGCTGGCTGCAGCCACGGGGCGCTGACGAGCCCGCGATGGCCAGTCTCCCTTGTTGCCACGATGACTCGGGCATTGGCTTTCTCCTGCTGTGCGGCTGCGAACAGGGCGGCGACGGCCGCCGCTTCGCCCCTTGCGCCTGCGCGTGCCTCCGGTCCTTCCTCTTCGCCGACTGCACGACCCGCTCCTCGGGCGTCAACCTTTTCTTCTTGGCGGCGGTGGTCTTGCGGGGGCGCGTGGGGCTTGCCTTTCGCAGAGGCGACGGAGGTGATGAGGTCGAACGAGGCGAGGGAGGCGAGGCCGGCGGCGGTATCGAGGGCTGGGGCGTCGTCATCCATGGCTAGGAGCACGAGCGAGCGGGGGGTTTTGCGAAAGTGGAGGGAAATGGTGGTCGCTGTGCTACCGACTGGCGGGCCAAGGGGAGAATCGGTTTACTGTCCGCGCCGACGCAAATGAGACTTAAATTTGGGTCGGGAATGAGTCGGCAAGCGGACGAAAAGCGGACGTGCATCGGTTTGGGTCGGCGCTGTGCCAATTTTTTTATTCGCGACGATCCAAACAGACACACGCAAACGAAATGAGTCGGCGAGTTGGAGTTGCTTTTAGCAATTGTGATTGTACCATGCATCTTTATGGAGAATCATTGGCGTGTGCTGCGATTCACAAGACCGTGATCTCATTTCTCATCTGCACTATTCTAGATAGCATATTAAACTATGTAGTATGCACATGCATATGTATTGAAGATACCACGGATGCATGTTTTGTTGTGCATGTACTACCAATAAATAAAGAGCAGCATGCATGTTGTATCAACCACAACGAGAGTGATTAAACGATGGCATGGAGGCTACCGCCACCAAGTCTGACGAGAGGGTAGCTAACACTGGCGGAGCTTCCAGCAAAAGATTGGGCGGGCCGCAGTGCAAAATAATATCAATGTCTGATTTTTCTGGGCTCATGAGCTGACTTTCATAAAAGAAAATGCTACAAAGCTGGGCGGTCTATGGCCCATGTAGCCTTGCTGTAGCTCCGCCACTGGTAACTAAGGCTGGTTGTAATGGGGAGTATCATATACTAGTATCATGCATATGATACTAGTGTATGATACTACCTCCCTAATGCATAGTATCATATATTAGTATCATGTTGTACTCTATTTATTGCCATGCATCACACAAAGTAGTATAGCATTTAATATGATACGGTATCATAATATGATACTACACCCTCTCTTTCTTCATTTAATACTATGACACCTCATCAAAATTGCCTAGTTGGTATGCATGATACTAGCTATGATACTACCATTACGACCAGCCTAAGGCTACCGCCGTCAACTATGGCGGTAGGCCTCTGTACTTAGCAGACGTCGTTTTAACGTTGACCAATTACTTCCGCTATTGACTATGGCGGTAGCCTGTTTTAGCCTACCATCACGGATCCTGGCGGTAGTAAAAGGGTCAAATCCCAAAATATTTATAAAATAGGGTTAGATCTTGATTAAGTTTCAAAAAAGGGTCAAAATATGAAAATTAGCCTAATGGAGACATGCTGGAGAGTGAGCAACGACCGTTGATGGGGCGATTGGTGTCAGGCATATCCTCGTTGACAATGGAAGATTGGTGATGGCGACATGGCGCCTGTTGTGTTCACCTTTGTGTGATGGCAGCGGTCGATGGCCTGCCACCTTTTCCTTATCGATGAAGTTTGGTCAAATGACGACCAAAATACTGCCTCTCTATCAACGGTCATATGGGAGGCAGTCTCAAAGTTTGCTCAGTGGCTCTGGCTCGTTAGCGCAGCCATGGCGATCTCGCCGCACCAAGTGACGCATCCTTAGCGATGGCTAGTTTTGGGTTGATGTTTCCCTCACTCTGTTTTCCTTTCTGCTAAAGCCAAGGGTCTGGCTGTGTTTTTACTATTTCTATTCGGTCTCTATGACTCTTCCTTTGTGCTATATTAATATAATGTTGGGACCTATGGGAGCACACGATGATTTTCCACACATGTGCAGATGCTCCCCACCAGTGACAGAAAAATCGTTTAAAATAATAGCAGAACAATTAAAAATTCAGAAACATTTTATGGTGCCAGATGGTCGAATGTGCCATGTCCATGCCAAATTTGGTTGAATTTGCACATTCGAGGAGCTCATTGCAAAAAGGTAAATTTTGGGCCTATGAGAAATTTGTTTTTGGACTCATAGCCAATTTTGTCTTTTTAGCGTGAGCGCCTGGAATTTTGTTTACCCGAGATTTTCGCACGCGCCTGGCACACTTAAGCATCCTGCATGAAAAAAGTTTCAGTTTATTTATTTTTAATATTTGTTCTGATTTTAATTTCATCAAGTGTAGATGAGCCTAAGCTCCGAATTGATTTATCACCTTTGGGGCACTTCAAGTTTTTCTTAAAAACAGGCTGACCCCAGGATGCAGCAATGAGCTTCGTTCATGGTGTGCCATGTGCGGATTCATGGGGAAGAAGACTTGTGCACCCCAAACATTTGAATGAATTTATAATTTTTAAAGTGTTTCTTGAGTGTTTGGAGATTTCGGGCTCCACGGAGCCCGAGAAAAAAGAGAAAAGTATATTTTTCGTCCCTCAATTTTTGACGGAGTCTAGATTTGGTCCCTCAACTTCAAAACAGGAGAACTTGCACCCTTAACTATTGAAACCGGACAAGATTCATCGCCGCTCGCAGTTTTGACCGGTTTTGGTGCCGTCCCACCCCGGTTTTGACTGTGCCGACTGAAATTTATGTACTTTTTCAAGTCCGTCAAATCTTTTCAATTTTTGGTATTTTTTCAAATACATGAACTTTAAAAAAATGCATTTTTTTAATTCACGTACTTTTTCCAAGTTCACGTACTTTTTTTAAATCCGCATACTTTTTAAAAGTTCATGCAGTTATTCGAAAATCATGTATTTTTTTAAAATAGAAGTACTTTTCATATTCTCGTACATATTTTTGGAAGGAGTTCATGAATTTGAAAAGTTTATGCAAACTTGGAAAAAGTACAGGGATTTCAAACTTTTTTACGACACAACTACGTGAGTTTCAGACAAAGTTCATTGATTGAAAAAAAACACGGATTTGAAAAATAATAATGCGTGAACTTTAAAAGTATGCAGATTTGAAACAAGTTTGCGACGATTAATATGGACAAGAGGAAGTATACATGGCTTCGCTTAAAAAAGCAATCAAGATCACCAGGTTCGCCGGACGCCAGAAAACAATGTGTCTAACGACAATTTTTTTGAAAAATGACATGCGATGGGATGTTGCCCGAAGGCGCGCCCAGGACCCAGCAGCGCCTGCAAGCAGCCTTTGTATTCATATTGATCAGCTCTGTGCGCCCAGCTCCCTGTAGCGCATGCATGAGCAGCTTTTGTTTATCCCTCCATCAGCTCTGCGCGCCGTCATGTCTGACGAGAACCAGTTTGCTGAGCCGCGGGTTTTCCGCCGAACGTCCGGCGCTCCGGCGTGTAGTCACCTTCAAGTCCATGCGATGTGACAAGAAGAAACTCATTGCAACCACCGAAAAAGCACTGCAGAGGCGAGAGCAGCGTTGCAGCGCCCGAGCACCAGTGCTCTCTATATTTGACTTTTTCAAATTCGTATTTTTGAAGTTTCAAAAAAATGTAAAATTATTACCCGGGATGCATATACACATTCTGAATACCCGTTGCAAGTTTCGGTACAAATCTCGTTTTGTTTTGGACTATAGGAAAAAAAACAAATTTCTGACAATATATAGGAGAAAAAAGATGCCATTTCTGTCAGAAATTTCTCTTTTTTGTATTTTCCAAAATACAAAGTATTTCTTCTCTAGATTTCTACCCGTCCTTAGGAATATGTGTACGTATTCACATATTTGTTTTCAGATTTTTTTGTGCATCGAAAGTGTGTTTTTCAAAAAATTCAAATATCAAGAGCAGTGGAGCTCGGCCTCTGCAGCCACTTTTCGTGCAGAGGCCGGTCTGCAGGCCGCTCTTAATCCACTCCGCCGAACAAGCATGGGGATGTGTGCTGCCAGATGTATTACAATATGCAGACCTGCCTGAAAAGGCCGTATATTGCTGTATTGCGTAGGCCTCATGCCGTACATGGATGAACAAGTGGGCTGGCAACAGGCACGTGCCATTGTCGGGGCTTCATTGTTTTCCGCAGAACAACACATGTATGTGTTTGTGTTTAATCTTTGAATACACTTGAGACGTTGGATTTAGGCGAGCTTTGTTAAGGAGGCATATTAAAAAAGCAGAACAGTTATCTAATTATTTGTTTAGAAAACAGTAGCTAATTGCGGACTAGTTACAGGATTAGTTTGTAGAAACAGAGGAATCCGCGATGGAAGTGTGTTACTAGCACCCGAAGGCACAACATTTTTTAAGAAAAGAGGCACAACTAGCTAATTATTTTTTCAAAAAACAGCATCTAATTGCACACTAGTTTGAGAATTAGTTTTATAAAAAAGATAAATCACCGATGAACGTGTGTTATTAGCACCCGAATGGCGGCACAACTTCTTTTTAGAGAAATTTCAAGGTGGTCCAAAGCAATATAGACCGTTAAATTTTAATTATCTAATGGCTGATATAACTATTGCCCACTCCGTTTTTATATACTCTGTATATTAGATTTGTCTAAAGTCAAAATTTATAAACTTTCAACAAGTTTGTAGAAAAATATAATAACATATACACCACCAAATAAATACCGTTGGATTTGTAATTGAATGTATTCTCACATCATATAAATTTATTATTGTAAATGTTCTTTGGTTTTCTACAAACTTGGTCAAACTTTATAAAGTTTGACTTTAGTCAAAGATAATATGCGGAGTAAATAAAAATCGGGGAGTACCTCTTAGCAGGTAACACGAGATAATATTCCATTAATGATCGCGTGGGGGTTAGTATGGACATTGTTGCGGTATAATTAAGAAAATAAACTATTATAATTTCTTCCTTTCCTTTTAAGCCATGAGTATATAAGAAAATAAAATAATCAGAGCTAATTAATTCCAGATTTTGTTTCCAAGTTTTTTTGCTTAACGTACCCTATCATCATGTCTGACAAACGAAATAAGAAGTTTGTCATGTTCTGTCACATATGTCTATGCTTGTTTTATTTTGTCGGTTGGGAGCTAAACACATAGAATTTGGTTTTAGAAAACACCAAAAATGAATGACAAAATCATAGCAAAAAGCAGTCAAAATACCATCATAATTTTTTTGTAACAAAGCAACCATGTGTACCAGTGTTCCTGCACATTTTTTTGAGGGGTAACACATTTTTTTTGTGTTAGAGAAGATAATGCATAACAGAGAATGTTTTGCATATTTCTCACACAAGAAAAAGTCATATAGGTTCCTAGCATGGCTTGTGTACATTTATTTTCCTTATTGGCTCTCTTAGAATAATGCGAGTACACTTAACGATGATTATTATGTTGCAATCTAGATGAATTATAATAATTTCTTTGTAGTGTGTATATAATTTTTTAGGATCACATGGATATGTATCATATTTTATAACGCGAGAATTATTCATCTTCATATGGTAGATACAACACATACGTACGGGGTTCAGATGTGAACTTTTGTTATATTGGAAAGAGATGTTGGAAATAATTTAAACATTCGTTTGTGACAAGTTTTTGCCATATTTATAATTTTCTGTGTGGTCAAATATATCCTTGATGAATGGACAAATGAAATATTTCTCTTGCCTATTAAGGGGCAAGAGGGACCATCTTAAGAGAGCTCTTTAAAAAAATGCATGCGTTAGTTGATTGTTTGCTAAACAAATAGTAGCTAATTGCACACTAATTTGAAGATTAGTTTATATAAAAAGAGACAAATGCTCCGACGGTACATACACAGAAGATAGCCGAATAGAAAATTGATACTTTTTGAAGTTGGCTGGCCCTGTTCGTTGGGCCAGTGCAACACTTATTGCTGTTGCAACTTTGGCAGACGGGGTAGACTTATCCTGTATGGCGGCACTATTTGTATAAATGTATATTGGGCCGTATACCTCCGAAACGCTGACAGGAATGAATCGCAAAGCCCTTTCCCCCAAAGGGGATACCGAGCTACCTGACGCTCGGCCTCTGCAACGCCGCTCTCTTGCAACCACCGATGTCCCACAGTGGCCAATTCACTTTAGTCGTGCCGTCCTATATCGTTTGGTAAGAGCAACTTCAATGGAGCGATCCATCTCGTCCGCCTGCGTTCGTTTGGATCAGCACGGACAAAAGTGGCGGCCTAACCCGCCGATCCAAACGGACACGCGTCCGTTTTTCGTTCGCGGGCGACCCATTCTAGGCTCAATTTTGAGCCGGATTTGCGTCGGCGCGGACACGGGAAGGACGCGCGCGCGCCTACTTCTCTCCCCGGGCCCGCCTGTCAGTGACAGCCACCACCATTTCCCTCTATTTTTTCCCAAAAACGCTCCCGCTCCCGCCCGCGCACGCCCCCGCCCCCAACTAGCCATGGAGGACGCCATCGACCTCGACCTTGACGCCGCCGCCGGCCTCGCCTCCCTCGCCTCGTCCGGCGCCGTCGCCCTCTCCGGGAAAGGCAAGCCTCGTGCCCCACGCAAGACCGTCGCGGCGACCAAGCCGAAGAAGGCGCTGACGCCCGAACAGCGGGCAAGGGAGTCGGCCAAGAGGAAGGGCCGGAGGCACGCCGCGGACGCGAGGGATGAGGCCGCTGCCCAGGCCACCGCCGCCGCCGCGCAGCAGGAGTTCACCAACGCCCGCGTCGCCGCGGCAACGAGGGAGGCGCTCTACATGCTTGGGGTAAACCCTAGCTAGCACAAACCTCGTCCAAGCCGCCGTCACGGCGGCCAGCACCGGCTCGTCGGCGTTTCCTCGGATGGTGATGCCCGACTCACCCCGCGCATCGGCTTCCGACCCGGTCCCCGACTTCCACATCTACCCACAGGCCTCCCGCCTCTCCGGGGAGTGCTCACCCGACGTGAGATGGCCGCGCCTTCCACGCCCACGCCCGCGCCCATCGATCTCAACGCCACCCCGGTGCTCGGTGGCTCGTCGTCCGGCGGCACGAGGAAACGCGCATGACAGACGCCGGCCGGCGGTCTCCCGGACGCCCGTAACCTGTTCGAGGAAATGCCGTCCGCCATCGACGAGGACTACATGCAACACCTCATCTTCGAGGGTGGTGCGCCGGGCGCTGGCTACGATCCCGAGGAGACGCAAAGCCTGGACGGCCGCGGCGTTCACGCCGGCCGCTGGCTATGATCCCGATCAGGCGGCCTTCATGCGTGATCAGGTCGGCATCGACCTGGATGGCTTCCCCCTCGACCACGAGTTCCCGGACGACTATGGGCTAGAGGAAGAGGACGAGTGCGACATCGAAGTGGAGCCTTTGTTCGAGGACGAGCTCGCTAACCAAACCATCGGTCCTAAGCCGAAGCGCAAGAGCAAGCGCACGAAGGCGTACACAGCTGCCGAGGACAAGCTTCTTTGCGAGTATTGGCGAGACATTGGACAAGACCCAAAGACGGGCGCCGAGGAAAAGAATTCAACCTTTTGGATTCGTGTGCACCGCGAGTTTCATGAGCGCAAGAAGTTTCCACCCTACCAATTTGTGAGCACGCGCGGGTGGGTCTCCATTTCCAAGCAGTGGAGGGTGATCCAACAAGAGTGCAACAAGTTTTGCGCCACCCTTGAGAGCATCAAGGCCCGCCCCCCTGAGCGGCATTGGCATGCAAGACATGGTATTATAGCAAGCAAGCCGCCCTCTTTTGTGCCATCAAGATCGTCCTTTTACGTCTTCATTTTGCTATCACTTGCCCATATGCTTGCATGGAAACATTTTATAGGCATTTCAAGCTTTGGAGGCATTCAAGGTTCAACACAATGGCAAGTGCTTCAACCTCTCCCATTCCAATCGGGTCATCAAGGACGAAGAGAAGTTCAAGGCACAATATGCCGCGCTCAAGGCACATGGGGGGGAGAGCGCCGTGGAGGATGTTGAGGAGGGCGAGCCGGCACGGCCGCGGGGGAAGACCAACTCCAAGAAGGAGGACAAGCGAGGTGCGACCACCAACGCCTTGATCGCAAGCGTGGACGGCATGATGAATAAGAAGGACTCAAGAGAGGAGGAGCGCCAACATTTCAAGGCGGAGCAAATGGATGCTTTCATGGAGATCCAAAGGAGGAGGCTTGATCTTGACGCCAAGGAAGAGGTTGTGGTTCGAGAAGATGCAAGCCGACATGCTCAAGTTCGACGATGAGTGATCTATGGCGTAGACGGGCCATCTTTTTTGTACGCCGGCAGGTGTGCCGGCATGACCACGGGAGCCGCGATAGCGTGGTCAAACTCAAGTCCCACCATTTTTTGTGTGTTGGCATGTGTGTCGGCCGGCTGGCAAGTGCGCCAACATGAACTGTGGTGTTTTCTGAAGCCGGCATTCTATGCCGGCGCTGGCATGGTAACGGCATGAGACATGGCCGCTGGCATGATCGGCCGCGTGCCTTTTTTATTTAAAAGTTGAATGCGGACATGAAATGGGTCAGTGCGTTTGGCGCATTGCCGACCCAAATGCAAAACTGGACGGACGGCTGGCGGGCTGCCGACCCAAACTGATAAAAAGCGGACAAATGCATCATCCATTTGGGTCGCCCCATTGGAGTTGCTCTAATCACCTAGACCAACTCCATCACGCGACCCCATCCTGTCTGCGCGCGTCCGTTTGGCGTAAAATGGACGAACCAACACTAGTAGAAAAAGGGTCAAATGTGAAGCACATTAGTGCCGGTTTGAATTTGAGCCGGCACTAATGTGTACATTAGTGCCGGTTCCAACGGCTAGCCAAGCCGCTGTCATTAGTACCGGTTCGTGGCGAACCTTTAGCACCGGTTTGTGCCACGAACCGGTACTAAAGTGAGTGGTGGCAGGATGTTGTCAGTCCGGGGCCCCTCCAGCACCTTTAGTACCGGGTCGTATCACGAACCGGTACTAAAGGTCGTCCTACATAGACCCTTTGTCCACCCGAGCTCTCTTTGTTCTTCCCCTTTCCCCTCTCCTCTCTGTTCTTTTCCATCTTCCTCTCAAGCTCATCACACATTTTGCCCAAGGTTTGAAGGCCCCCATCCATTCAAATGATCACAAAGGTTAGCAACTCTTTCCTTTCATCTCTCATTGCTAGATTAGCTCGTGCAATGCTTTATATAGTGATTGATTTTTGAGTTTAGTAATTTGGGAGGAATTATATATATGTGCTAGTATTTGATTTATATGCAATTTGAGGTCAAAAATAACACTTAGTTTTGCATATGTAGGTGTGGTTTACTTAGTACCTTCTAAATCTCCATCGTAACCACCGTCGATCGCTCGCAACGTCCCGTCGCCGGCACCACCTTGTGGTGAGCCTCTTGTTCAGGAAGTTATATATAAAAAAATGATGTTTGTGTGATTTGGATATATAGTTACTCGCATAATTATCTAACCCATATGTTGTTTGTTATGCATAGTGCCATGGTTTTGATATCCGTCCCCGTCAGCCCTCGTCCGGGTTATGATTCGGATGTGGTATATTCTCTTTTAAAACTATTCATTGCATTTCGTGTTTATGACAAATTATGCCCATCAAGTTGACATAGATATTTGTATGTAGGAGGTAGTTGAACCCGAAATTCCAACCGACCCTATTGTCGAGAGGTTAAATTTAGTTGAAAGAGAAAATGAGGATTTGAAGGAAAAAATTGAAAAGAATTGAGGGGGAGAAGATGGAATTGGAGTTGCATGTTGCCGATGTCGTCGATGATCACAAGATTAAGATGGAGAAAATGCGCTTGAAGATTAGAAAGATTAGAAAATATGCCATTCATAGTAAGGCTTGGTATCATTATGTTGTTGGGTCAATTGTTACCTTAGTTGCGATCTTGATCGCATTTGTTGTTGCATTTAAATTCTTTAGCTAGAGAGTTATTTGTTTGCTGCATTGAAGTGTTGTATGCTCTTTATGTATGAACTTTATGTATTGTATTAATTTGACGTTTTCGGTGCTGTGTATTGAAGATGAGCCGGCAATGGATGTACGATGACCGATGCTCTCCCGAGTTCATTAATGGCATGCATACTTTTCTGCTTGCGGCTGCGGCAAACAAGCGAGCGGATGGTTTTATGCATTGTCCATGTGCTGACTGTAAGAATGGTCGCAATTACACTACGTCAAGAACCATTCACGTCCACCCGTTTGAGTCCGGTTTCATGCCCCACTATAATGTTTGGGCCAAGCATGGAGAAAGAGGGGTTATGATGGAAGACAATGAAGAAGAAGAGGACGACAACAGCTATCCTGGCCATGGGTTCCCTGAATACGATGATACAACAATGAGGGAAGAAGCTGAGCCGGTAATGCGGGAAGAAGCTGAAGAAGAGGCATCGGATGAGCCCATTGATGATCTAGGTCGGGCCATTGCTGATGCAAAGAGAAACTGCGCAAGTGATTTGGAGAAGAAGAAGTTGCAGCACATGTTAGAGGATCACAAAAAATTGTTGTACCCGAATTGCGAAGGTGACAAGAAAAAGCTGGGCACCACACTGGAATTGCTGCAATGGAAGGCAGAGAATGGTGTATCTGACAAGGGATTTGGAAAGTTGCTGGTAATGATAAAGGATATGCTTCCAAAGGACAACGAATTGCCCGAGAGTACGTACCAAGCAAAGAAGGTTGTCTGCCCTCTAGGGTTAGAGGTGCAGAAGATACATGCATGCCCTAATGATGTCATCCTCTACCGCGGTGAGTACGAGGATTTGAACGCTTGCCCGGTATGCGGTGCATTGCGCTATAAGATCAGTCGCGATGACCCTGGTGATGTCGAGGCCGAGCGCCCCAGGAAGAAGATTCCTGCCAAGGTGATGTGGTATGCTCCTATAATACCACGGTTGAAACGTTTGTTCCAAAACAAATAGCATGCCAAGGCGATGCGATGGCACAGAGAAGACCGTAAGAAAGACGGAAAGTTGAGAGTACCCGCTGACGGGTCGCAGTGGAGAAAAATCAAAAGAAAGTACGGGAAGGAGTTTGCAGATGATGCAAGGAACGCATGGTTTGGTCTAAGCGCAGATGGCATTAATCCTTTTGGGGAGCAGAGCAGCAACGATAGCACCTGGCCTGTGACTCTATGTTTGTATAACCTTCCTCCTTGGTTGTCCATGAAGCGGAAGTTCATTATGATGCCAGTGCTCATCCAAGGCCCTAAGCAACCCGGCAACGACATTGATGTGTACCTAAGGCCATTAGTTGAAGAACTCTTACAACTGTGGAATGGAACAGGTGTACGTGCGTGGGATGAGCACATGGGGGAAGAATTTGACCTAAAGGCGTTGCTGTTCGTGACCATCAATGATTGGCCTACTCTCAGTAACCTTTCAGGACAGACAAACAAGGGATACCGCGCATGCACGCACTGTTTGGACGATACCGACAGTATATATTTGGCTAATTGTAAGAAGAATGTGTACCTGGGACATCGTCGATTTCTTCCGAGCAGGCATCCTGTAAGAAAGAAAGGCAAGTATTTCAAAGGTGAGGCGGATCACCAGACGAAGCCTCGCCACCGTACTGGTGTTGATGTACATGATATGGTCAAGGATTTGAAGGTGGTCTTTGGAAAGGGTCCTGGTGGACAACCTATTCCGAATGACGCTGACGGACGCGCACCCATGTGGAAGAAGAAATCTATATTTTTGGACCTGCCCTATTGGAAAGACCTAGAGGTCCGCTCAGCAATCGACGTGATGCACGTGACGAAGAATCTTTGTGTGACCCTGCTTGGCTTCTTGGGCGTGTATGGGAAGACAAAAGATACACCTGAGGCATGGGAGGACCAGCAACGTATGCATGGAAAAGACGGCATACATCAGGGTCATGCAAGCTACACTCTTACCAAAGAAGAGAAGGAAATCTTCTTTGAATGCCTGCTTAGTATTAAGGTACCATCTGGCTTCTCGTCGAATATAAGGGGAATAATAAACATGGCAGATAAAAAGTTCCAGAACCTAAAGTCTCATGACTGCCACGTGATTATGACACAACTGCTTCCGGTTGCATTGAGGGGGCTTCTACCGAAAAACGTTCGATTAGCCATTGTGAAGCTATGTGCATTTCTCAATGCAATCTCTCAGAAGTTAATCGATCCAGAAATCATACCAAGGTTAGAGAATGATTTGGTGCAATGTCTTGTCAGTTTCGAGTTGGTGTTCCCACCATCCTTCTTCAACATCATGACGCACGTCCTAGTTCACCTATGCGAAGAGATTAACGTTTTGGGTCCTGTATTTCTACACAATATGTTCCCCTTTGAGAGGTTCATGGGAGTCTTAAAGAAATATGTTCATAACCGTGCTAGGCCAGAAGGAAGCATCTCCAAGGGCCATGAAAATGAGGAGGTCATTGAGTTTTGTATTGACTTTATTCCTGACCTTAAGCCGATTGGTGTTCCTGAATCGCGGCATAAGGGCAGACTGGATGGAAAAGGCACGCTAGGAGGGGAACAAATAATATGTATGGATGGACATTCTCTCACTGAAGCACACTACACAGTTCTACAGAATTCCGCCTTGGTGGCTCCGTATATGGATGAACACAAGAATTTGCTACGCTCCAAACACCCGGAGCGGTCTGATGACTGGATTACACGTGAACAAACCAGGAGTTTCGCCAGCTGGTTGCAGACACGCACCATGCATGACACCTCTATTGAAGATGACCTGTACTTACTGTCCTAGTTACCATCTTCAAATATAATGACTTTCAAAGGGTACGAGATAAATGGTAATACATTTTACACGATCGCCCAAGATAAGAAGAGCACCAACCAAAACAGTGGCGTCTGCTTTGATGCAGAAACCAAGACAGGAAAGGAAACATATTATGGTTATATACAGGACATATGGGAACTTGACTATCGACGTGGTTTGAAGGTCCCTTTGTTTCGGTGCAAATGGGTCAATATGACACGAGGCGGGGTAACGGAAGACCCGCAGTACGGAATGACAACAGTGGATCTCAACAATCTTGCGTATGCAGACGAACCATTCGTCCTAGCCAATGATGTGGCACAGGTTTTCTATGTGAAGGACATGTCTACCAAGCCAAGAAAAAGAAAAGATAAGGAAGCGAATGCATCGTACGATGAGCCAAAGCGGCACATAGTTCTTTCCGAGAAGAGAAACATCGTGGGAGTGGATGACAAGACAGACATGTCAAAAGATT
The DNA here is from genome assembly GCF_056163025.1 of Triticum urartu. Classification (NCBI taxonomy): domain Eukaryota; kingdom Viridiplantae; phylum Streptophyta; class Magnoliopsida; order Poales; family Poaceae; genus Triticum; species Triticum urartu. Next base: position 719,800,571 of record NC_141875.1, on the reverse strand, counting down.
ATGAAAAGTTTGATGAAACTGCTCCATTCACAGTGAATATTGACCCGAGCATCCCGTTAAATGATGAAGATTTTCCATTGTTACGGCGCAAAGGGACACACGCGAAGAAAAAGTTTCACACCCAAAGATCTAGGATGTGATCGGCTTCACTATCATCACTTTCTTCTGTGTTTCACACCCAGGAGGGAATCTCTATAATAGTTAGGGTAGTTACGTGTTTTGGCATTTGAAACGCGAAGAAATTTTATGTGCAAACAAATTCTTTCATGCCTTTACTGATTTTTTTAAGCTAAATGACCCTAAAATTGAAAAGCATTTCAAATGAACTCAGAAAAGGTTGAAAGTTGGAATGGTATCATAGTTTCACCCACATAGCATGTGCAAAAAAGTAGAGAGGGTTACCGCAAAAACCGGATGCACTTCGTGTACTAAATGGACAATCTCTTTCGAAGTATCAGGGTTTCGGACGAAAACTCATCCGTTACAAAAGGCATTTCATTTTTTTAAATAACCTAAGCATTACCAAATTGAATATAATGATAAAACACACTAATATTAAACATAAGAAAAAAGAATCACTGAAAAATCTATTCTCAAAGTTAAGTTATTCACAAACTAGTGATTCACACAAATTTCAAATAAATCAAAATTTAAACTATTCAAATTTGTAAACTACCGGTACTAACAGAAAGTTTGTAATTTTTTGTACCTAAAGCAAAAATATTCACAAAGAAACTCTAAATAGAGCAAAAAAACAACTCAAACAAAAATAAATAAAGCAAAAAAATAAGAAAAAAAGCCCACTTACTGCGCCACAGCGGCCTGCATACGACTAGAAACCCAACCTGTTGTTGGGCCAGGATGCAGGCCCGCAAAGGGCCAGTAGGCCCACAGGGCAGCACAGAGCATTTGGGCCCAGTAGGCCTGCTTTGGAGAGGAGCTCGAGGGAGCTACCGCATTGGGGCTTATAAACCAGTGCGGACGCCCCACGGCTAGCGAGGTGGGAATAAACATTTCACACCGCACCTGCGCCAGCACACCCTCTTTAGTACCGGGTGGTGGCTCAAACCGGTACTAAAGGGGGGATCTTTAGTACCGGTTGGAGCCACCACCCGGTACTAAAGGGGTGCGGTTCCCGCCGCTTGGCCTGGCCAAAACAGGCATTTAGTACCGGTTGGTGGCTCCAACCGGTAATAAAGGTCCATCCTATATAACTAAACACTTCAAAAATTTCAGTTTCTCATCTGCTTCTTCTCCTCTGCCCCGTCGCCCGCCGCCCCCGTCTCAATATCCCTCGTCGCCGCCCCGTCCCCGTCATCGCCGCCCCGTCGTCCTCGTCCCCGTCGTCCCTGTCGTCACCGCCGCGCCGACCCGGTCCGGCCCGCGTCGTCCCCGTCCCCGTCATCGCCGCCCCGGCCCATCCCCGTCGTCGCCGCCCCGTCCCTGTCCCCGTCGTCGCCATCCCCGTCATCGCCGCGCCCGTCCCGCGTCGTCCCCGTCCCCGTCATCGCCGCCCGTCCCCGTTGTCGCCGCCCCGGCCCATCCCCGTCGTCGCCGCGCCCGTCGCCGTCCCCGTCGCCGCCCCCCGTCGCCTCTCGCCTCGCCGGTGAGCACACACACACACAGATACATTTTTTAGTTTTTTAGTTCTAGAAATAGTTATAAAAATGTTAGAAATTTTTCTTT